>NC_053035.3:489014566-489655117 GCF_002575655.3 Aegilops tauschii subsp. strangulata | reverse complement strand
GGAATGACAAACATCATATGAATTGTGGTGATAAACATGGACAAAACAAACTAGTAATACACATAATGATCCACAAAGAGTTCTAAATTACAAGGAGATGGAGATGGATGATGATGATGGTGGATGATGGAGGTGGTTGTTGCATCTCCCGTCACGGGCATGGGTCACATCTCTAGCGACAACGCCCCATCTTGCAAATGAGATCACCAGGAGTAAAAGCACTATCAAGATTCAATACTACTGGAGTTACACCCTACCTCGAGTGCTAGAAATACTCGGCAAAGGGCCAAATAAACTCGGAAAACCTTTGCCGAGAATAGTTCTTGGCAAAGAGTACCCGACGTACACCTCTCAGGTAAACATAACTTTGTCGAGAACCAAATGTCCGGCACTAGGCAAACAGTTTGCCGAGAGCCAAACAACGCGTCTCAGCAAAATAAAGTGAGTTCACAGTTGTTGCCCCCGTCAGGTCTTTGCCAAGAACCAACACTCAGAAAATTCTTGCACATTGCCAAGTGCCAGAAACCCCCGGCTTACAAAAACGAGCATCTCCAGCAACACTCCTTCTGCTGAGCGCAGTTCTAAGAAAAGGTAATTTCAACAGTGTTTTACCGAGTGTAGCTCTCGGCAAATACGCACTGTCAGCAGAGTTTTTGCCTCTTTTTCGTGTGAACATGCAGCAAAAATAGAAATAAAAAGAATATCCACTTAGACAACTTTGTATATTATATATGGATCACACACATAACAACTAACTCACGAAGAAGGCATTATATATGGTTCACACAAGCTTTGTATGAAGTCACAAAAGTAATTATTTAGCATGCCATCTCAATAAATAACAAAGTGGTCAATGCATGTCTATATACGACCACATAGTAAAAGCAACACCACAATTAGGACGAACTGAAAAAGGATTATCAAGTTCTTCAATCCACTCAACACCATTGCCTAATTCAATATTTCTCTTTTGATCAAATACATACTAATTGTAATGATTCTCTTCCTCCTCTCTACTCCCTTCGGTCCGTTATATAAGATGTATTTGTTTTTTCAAAAGTCAAATGAGTGCATGTTCGACCAAGTTTTTACAAAAACATATCAATATCCACAATACGAAATTTATATCATTTGGTTCATCATGAAAAGTAGTTTCATATTTTATCTACTCCCTCCGTTCCAAAATCATGTCCTAGATTTGTCTAGGTACGGTCCAAGACAAGAATTTTGGGACGGAGGGAGTATTAGGTATTGCAGATGTTGTTATTTTATTCTATAATCTTGGTCAAACATTCAAAGGGTTGACTTGCACAGAAATCAATACACCTTTTATTCTTGAATGGAGGGAGTATTATTGAACGAATCATACGAGCTGCCTTATGCGGACCATAAACCATATACTCCTGGACACCTACCTCTGTACATCGCATACCACTTCATCGTAGACTAGCTTAGGGATGGTGTAGTTTACAAGAGACATCAGATGAGGCTTATTCGAAACGAGCCCAAACTTTTATCACACCCTATAGGGGCCGTGTGATGACACCATGCCAGCTCCCGAGGATTTTTGGCATCGTACAATTTTTCTAGGATTTAAACAGTTGGATCAGGCATGTCCTCGAGGTAATTTCACCCCCAGTGGTGGGGCCTGCCCCTCCCTCGTCTACACAAGGCCTACTCATGTCGCAAAGACATCGCATAGGATTTTCCATTTCACTTTTGGGCATGATTTCATGTGCCACATTGCAGATCTGTAATTTTCCGGCGCTAAAACCCTACCAGTGCAATAAATTTCAAATATTGCAGGCGGGTCCAAAACGTACGGGGGCTTGAGACGTGTCATGCAATGGCCTCCTTTGAGGGCACGTGAAGTTTCGAGGCTAACAAAGCAACAAGACCCACACTTCATAAACCGGACACGTTCCCTCTCAATACCCAGAGACTAACTCGAAGATGGTGTAGTTTACAAGTAGCCACTGATGAGGCTTATTCAATACACACTCAAACTTTTACTACACCCTACAGGGGCCATGTGACCCGCACTTCTTTCACAAACCATTGATTTAAAAAGTCCATGGATCATTGATGTCACACAGACGAAAACAATTAATTGAATTACTAAAAAGCGCTATCATCCATCATTAGGAAGATGGACTGTCACTATGATTCTTCTCTGCCAGGAACATGTGAATATTCATAGTAATAGTCCACCTTCTTTACGACAGTGTAATGAAGACCGAAGCTTACTACATCTGGACTATCCTATTTAAACCGGTCTTGACGCTCGTCCTTTAGCAAGGTGGGACTAAACTCAGCTCCCACATAGATGAAAAAGTCCAAATCAATAAGGCAAGGAAACAACGCTTTGCGGAGAGCCAAGTTACGGGCTCCCGGCAAAGAAGTGCCACCGTCACCGAGCCGTTAACCACTTCCGGGCTTGCCATGTGGCTCCACTCTGCTGTGTGGTCACCGCTTGGCTTCGGCAAACAGATCATTTGCCGAGTTTTTTTTTCCGCATTGTATTGGCAAATACTTGTGTTTGCCGTGCGGCAGCTATTGCCGAGTCTCCCTTTCAGCGTACTTCGCTTTGCCGAGTGCCCGTGATTTGGTTCTCGGCGAAGAGCCCATTAGTGCAGCTTGATCATGTTCTATCCAAGCGGCGCCCATTTGTTTGCTATCCTCCTCTTCTCCTTGGGACTGAAGTTCGCAAGATACTCTATGGTGTGAGATTTCGTGCTCTGTATCAGCTAGTCAACACTCATTGGAAGTTCTCCTTCCCGAACTTTGTTCCTCATGGACCACCATTGCCACCAGAAGGTGAGTATCGTCACTGTTCTCTCATCAAGGTCTAGCATTTGATGTGATGATCCAATATTTTGCAACTTCTGTTGATTCTCCTCAAGGTCAGGACCTCTCCAGATCACCTTCACAGCTTTGCACTTGACAAATAAGTGGCCATCATCTTTGTCTGCCCTACCACAAAGTAGGCATTAATTTCACATCATCCTACTTCATACCTCTTCTGATCAGATTTGTCCGATGAGACAGTGCCTCGTGTTGTACCCTCCAAACGAACACCTTAACTTTGCTAGGCCATGCACTTTGATGCCATTGCATGGCATACAATACATCCAACACTTGAATTCTGCGTACCTACCTGATTATTTTACAACCACACTAACAACATATATGTTTATTACACAAATTGTTCGATTTTACATACCTAGCTAGTGACAACCACACCAACAAAGATATATGTTTATTACATAAATAATGGAGCACGCCATGCAAACATCGGTGGAAATATAAGTATAATGTCCCACTACATACGATTACATTACATATACTACAATCTTATGACACAGCAGCACCAGCGGCGCCGCCACTGCCACCAACTTCATCGTCGTCTCGGCGGGGAGGGACAACATGGCATCTTTTGCCTTCCTTCTCCATCAGCTCCGTTAGAGTCATACAGCCGCGTTTTCTCTATCACTAAACCATCCACCCACCTTCTGATCTTGGTCAATTCACTCCCCACACGCCAGCCCTCCTTCTGAGTGTCTTTGATCTTGTTATTGAGTAGTTTTATCAACATCAAAACCCAAATGACACATGAAATAAATCATTATCAATTGAATATATAAAGAAGTATGATATTGACCAATACCATAAGTTTAAGTACGATGGTGATCATCACTAATAAAAATGTTTGTAAACAATCCTATTTATTCCTGTTTAACAACACATATTTGTCTTGGAAATGACACCTGAGACAGGGGAAATCAGCTGTTTTATATTTTACATATTCTTAATGCATGTATTGGTTGACAATAAGATTAGGGAACTATATCCATATAATCACCTTTTCCCAGTTAGGTACCGAAGTGATTTCAGCAATATAAATGAATGATGAATTACTCTACATATGGATATAGGATCATTAGTAGGAACTACATAACCAACCCAAAATGACAACAAGTGCAGTCTAAAATAACTTGGTTACCCGGCGTAAGATCAGGTTGCGTTTGTCTGGATTTTTTGTGTCGCGGCAGAATCGCTTGAGCGCGAGTGGCAGCGAGCTCATCTCCTTCTCGGCCTGCTCTCGGACGTGGTGTAAGTACTGCCGGGTCTCCTCGTCCTGTTGCTCCGCAGGGCTCAACACCCTCACCGGTTGCTGCGGCCGCTGCCTGTGTGTCGGTGGAGGCGGTGGCACAACCGGCGCAGCTGCACGAATCGATGCGTGGAGGAAGTTAGAGTAGTATCACTAAACACATGTGTGCACAGATTGGTTAACTTACTGACGATTAACGGAGGTGGTAGAGATTAGGATAGAAAATGTACCGCGCAGCGTGTCCATCTCTGGCGCGCTGGACGGACCGGCCGCGTCCACCATGCCAGAGCTCATGGCTACCTCTGCGTCTGCGGCTGCTCCGCTCTCGGCGATGATGACCTCTTCCAGCGGGCCGACTATGCTCCTCATCGTCCCAATCAAGGACTCAACAATCCTAGCCACATCCTCTTGGGAGTAGTCAAGCAGGCTGAAACAAAGAGAAAAACAACATTCTATTGTGGTAAACTACTCCTATATATATATCAATCTGGGGATGCCATTGATTGCATGTAGCATGAGTGCACACACACAAAAGTGTTCCAGACACATTTACCTATCGTATATTAGTTCGCTGCCGGAGTTTGGCCCTTGGGAGCTGGTTATTTCGAGGACTGTGTGCATATATGCTCCGTCGGACGCGAGGTGCAGGGACAAGGTCGTCACCATTCCTATCGCCGCTGCAGAAAAATATATCACAGGTAAGGATCATGCATAGCGATTGATTGAAACTAGTGTATAACGTACGTAGGGTTTCCATGCTGCATGCTTACCGTTGTGGCTCCTGGCCAGTTGGACGACATGACAGTCTTGGCATGATGGTTGTTGCTCTGGTGCTGGTGCCAGCGGCACGACTGAAGGCACCGCGAGCGGTTCCGGCATGCCAGTGACGCCATTGCCGCCAGGGAGGTGTTCTTCGTTTTCCAGGAAAAGCCCATGGAGACCCAGATCGCCGTCTAGGTCTGTGAAGCCGTAGGCCACGGGCGGATGATCCACCATCATCTGCTGGTACTGGAGTGGAATCCTTACCGACGGCTCGCCCATCATGTGCTCGCCATGTCCGTCATCTTGCGGCATTGCTGCCGTCGTTTCGCCAAGCCTTTGTTCCAATACCTGCAACAACTCGTTGATCATGTGAGAGTGAGGATGGCGTGGCATTGTGGCAGGCGTGTCGCTCGGCATCTGCTGGTGAGGGAGCGGCATCGCCGACGGTGACTCGCCCAATATGTGCTGGCCCTGGCCTTCAAAAAGTGGCGGCGTTATTGCCGGCGATTCGCCAAGCTTTTGTTGCACAACCGGCATCAACTCGTTCACCATGTGAGAGCCAGGGTGGAGCGGCATCGTCGTCAGCGATACGCCAGGCATCTGTTGATCATAGAGTGGCATCGGCGCCTCCGGTTGAGGTGCTGCACGCTGATCATGGGAGGCGCCTGCTGGAGTTCGAGTTGCATCGCCGACGCCGACGGCGAGTCGGCTATCATCTGCTCATCACAGATGATGGGCTGCGCGTCCGCCGCGGCGGCCGCCGGATAGGCGGGCTGGACGCCGACGTGAGCCGCCGGAGCCTGCTGCTGTTGCTCAGCGGCCGGGACGGTCGGGCCATGCTCGAGAAAGCGGGTGACCTCGTCCTCGGTGTAGGGCTCGCCGGCCATGGAGGCTCGATTGATGGAGTGGCGAACGGAGACGTACGTGAGTGAAGTCGCCGGCGGGATGGTGGCGGTGTCGTGGACTGACTGGACTCAGTGGGTATATGTGGTGTGCAGTTTCAGCGTGCAGAGGGGGTATATATGCGGCGCCAAGGGGCGCGGCGGTTGTAGGAGTTGGGCTTGGGACGCGACGGTTGGAGCGGAGGTGGCGATACGCGTATGGCCGCACTCCCGCCGGCGGTTGGAGGAGACGGCGGGAAGGCGGCGGTTTGAGGGCGCTCAGAGCATCTCCAGCCCGTTCAGCCTCCCAGGGCGTCGAAAAAGAGCGGCCTGGGGGCGAACCGGCGCTAGATCGGCCCCTGGGGACGACCTAGCTCCCAGCCACGCCCCCAGGCGCCGCCCCCCGACCCGCGGCAAATTCAAACGTAGTCATTCCCGCTCACAAAATAGGCGCCACAAATCCGGCGATCATACGGCCACAGTTCGGCGAATAAATGAAAAGTTCGGCGTACAAAAAAGAAAGGACGCGCGTGCAGCGCATCAGACGGTGAGGTCGGCCTCCAGCGTCGGTGGAGTCGGCGTGCGCGGGCTTGGCGGGGTCTCTGTGCTTGGCGGCGTCGGCGTGGCTTCTGTGCTGCGGGGAGTCTCGGCGGCATCACTCGGGCTTGGCGGCGGCGTGGGCGTGGGCGTGGGCGTGGGCGTCGTTCTCGAGGGAAGCTGGTTCAGGATGAGGCCACGCTCCGTCCCCGTCGGCATAGCCCAGCGAGGACGTGCATCCCCATGGTTGCGGCGACGGAGAGCCGACGCCTTGCTGGGCCCAGGGCGCGTGCTGGGCGTGGCTGCCGGGTGGATTCATACTCCACGCCGAAGCCGCAGCCGCACGCGCCGCGTTGTCACGGCCCTTCTTGGCGATCGCCCTGTTCCGCTGGTCGGCGGTGACTGCCTCCTGTGGCTGAACTTCCACCCTCCACTAGGCGTTTGTCATGCCCGGTGGCTTGGACGACGGCACCCTCGGCTTCCTCTGCTTCGGCTGGGCGACAGAGGCGGTCGCGGTTGCCGCGGCCCGAGGGACAACGTACTTCTTCGGTGGCATGGCGGCCGGCCGGCTGGGAGGCGAGCGGGAGGGAGATTGGCGGGAGGAATGGAGAGAATGGGAGGGAAGTGGTGAAGGAAATATGCCCTAGAGGCAATAATAAAGTTATTATTTATTTCCTCATATCATGATAAATGTTTATTATTCATGCTAGAATTGTATTAACCGGAAACATAATACATGTGTGAATACATAGACAAACATAGTGTCACTAGTATGCCTCTACTTGACTAGCTCGTTAATTGAAGATGGTTGAGTTTCCTAGCCATGGACATGAGTTGTCATTTGATTAACGGGATCACATCATTAGGAGAATGATGTGATTGACTTGTCCCATTCCGTTAGCTTAGCACTTGATCGTTTAGTATGTTGCTATTGCTTTCTTCATGACTTATACATGTTCCTATGACTATGAGATTATGCAACTCCCGTTTACCAGAGGAACACTTTGTGTGATACCAAATGTCACAACGTAACCGGGTGATTATAAAGGTGCTCTACAGGTGTCTCCGAAGGTACTTGTTGAGTTGGCGTATTTCGAGATTAGGATTTGTCACTCCGATTGTCGGAGAGGTATCTCTGGGCCCTCTCGGTAATGCACATCACTATAAGCCTTGCAAGGAAAGTAACTAATGAGTTAGTTGCGGGATGATGCATTATGGAACAAGTAAAGAGACTTGCTGGTAACGAGATTGAACTAGGTATTGAGATACCGACGATCGAATCTCGGGCAAGTAACATACCGATGACAAAGGGAACAACGTATGTTGTTATACGGGTTGACCGATAAAGATCTTCGTAGAATATGTGGGAGCCAATACGAGCATCCAGGTTCCGCTATTGGTTATTGACCGGAGACGTGTCTCGGTCATGTCTACATAGTTCTCGAACCCGTAGGGTCCACACGCTTAAAGTTCGGTGACGATCGGTATTATGAGTTTTTGTGTTTTGATGTACCGAAGGTAGTTCGGTGTTCCGGATATGATCATGGACAAGACGAGGAGTCTCGATATGGTCGATACGTAAAGATCGATATATTGGACGACTATATTCGGACACCGGAAGTGTTCCGAGTGGTTTCGGAGAAAACCGGAGGGTTACCGGAACCCCCCCCGGACAAATACTGGGCCTTATGGGCCTTAGTGGAGAGAGAGAGGGCTGGCCTAGGGCAGGCCGCGCGCCCCTCCCCCTCTGGTCCGAATTGGACTAGGAGAGGGGGGGGGGGGCGGCACCCCCCTTTCCTTCTCCCTCTCCCCCTTCCTTTCCCCCTCCTAGTAGGAGTAGGAAAGAAGGGAGTCCCACTCCTACTAGGAGAAGGACTCCTCCTCCTGGCGCCACTACTAGGAAAAGGGCTATAGACAATATGCACACTAATGGCGCACCAGACATGCGGTGCGCCACTACTATATAGCAGTGGCGCACCGTGTGCTGGTGCGCCATTAGTGTGATAGACACTAATGGCGCACCACAACTATGGTGCGCCACTACTAACAATTTTTTTCTTTTTTCCAAAAATACTAATGACGCACTGTGTACCGGTGCGCCATTAGTGTCTATCACACTAATGGCGCACCACAACCATGGTGCGCCACTACTAACATTTTTTTCTTTTTTTCAAAAATTCTAATGGCGCACCGGGGCGCAATGCGCCATTACTAGTTTTAACTAGTAATGGCGCGCCAGTCACCCCGTGCGCCACTACTATCATTTTTTGTTTTTGTTTTTGCAAAACTACTAATGGCGCACCGCCAGCTGGTGCGCCATTAGTAACCAGGGTTACTAATGGCGCATTTTTTGGTGGTGCGCCATTAGTAATCTGGGACCAGCTAGATATTTTGGACAGCCACCTACACACTCACTTTCCCCACTTCATTCTCTCCACCTCCTCCTCCAAGCTTGTCTCGGGTGCCTCCTCCTCCTCACCTCATTTACACCATAGATTCATCCAAATTAAGTGGTTAAATTACCTTTTTTGATAGGTAATTAAGGGGAAAGCTTTCTTTATGTTGTAGATCTACTTTTTTCTCCCTCCAACAACGTGCACATGCACTTTTTATGGCCTAGCTAGATCTATGTATGTTTGTGGTGTTGCATATATGTTTGTGTTTGCAGGTACCGGTATTTGAAATGCGATAGTTGCCAATATTTTGCCGGAATGTTGATTCATTTCCGTTTCGGCGATAATTTTGGCACTATGCATTCTTTTTGGTCCTATTTTTAGGCAAAGTCATGCCAAATTTTTTCTTGGTTCTAAAATATCGTCTCTACCCCGCAGGCGACCATGGTCCGCACGATGACCGAAGGCATCGTGAATAGGTTTTTTGAGCTCCGCGAAGGCCGAGATGCTTCAAAATAACGAGACGGAGATAAGATGTCCGTGTCGAAGATGCAAGCTGAGGAGCCTTATGGACCCGGATTCCGTACAGGTGCAGGACCACCTGCTCTTGCATGGTTTCATGGATGGCTATCGGTGGCAAGGTGATGAAGATGATTATGAAGTCGTCCATGGGGGCCGGCCGGCAAGAAATGAGGAAGGGCAGCAAGACAACCGCGGCGAGGGCGGGCGAGAAGACGAAGAATCACCAGGACATGATCACGAAGTAGATGCAGTACACAGTCATCATGTAGAAGATGCCGGACATGATGACGAGGAAGATGCCGGAGCAGACGAAGGGCATGATCATGAAGATGAAGATGCCGGAGTAGACGACGATGGACCATCGATGGGCTGGGTGCAGGACCCTCATATTCAAGAGCTACTTCTCAAGCAGACGGATAACGCAAGAGCTGCCGCCCGAGAGAAAGCCAAGCTGGATCAACTGGAGATAGACGCGGTTACTCCATTGTATGAAGGATGCAGGCCCGAGGATACCCGCCTGAAAGTAACGCTCATGGCTCTGGAGATGAAGGTAAAACACAAAATGACCGATGCATGCTTTGACGAGAACATGTCATTCTGGCACGAACGTCTTCCCAAGGGGAACAAGTGCCCGACCAGTTTCGAGGAGGCGAAGAAAATCGTGTGTCCTCTGGATTTATCGCACGTGAAATACCATGTGTGCATGAACAATTGCATCATTTATCGGGACGAGCACGCGGAGTCTACCATATGTCCGGTGTACGGCGTCACTCGATACAAGAAGAGGAAGAAAGGTCCTCGAAAAGTGGTGTGGTACTTTCCGATCACTCCTCGTCTGCAGCGGTATTTCGCGGACCCTAAGGTAGCAAAGCTCTTGCGCTGGCACGCGGATAGGGAGGAGAAGAAGCGAGAAGATGACACAAATGATCCGGAGATAAATAAAAAAGACAAGATGCTGAGTCACCCTAAGGATGGGAGCCAGTGGCAAGCGTTGAACTTCGAACACCCAGAATTTGGGAACGATCCAAGGAACATCGTGCTGGGCGCGACCACCGATGGAGTCAATCCGTTTGGCAGCCAGAGAAGCACACATAGCACCTGGCCTATGTTTGTGTGGATGTACAACCTTCCCCCTGGTTGTGCATGAAGAGGAAGTACATTCACATGAGTATGCTAATTGAAGGGCCGAAACAACCAGGGAACGACATCAATCTGTATCTGGGGCTGCTGAAAGAGGAGCTAGACACGCTGTGGAAAACGCCAGCCAATACGTGGGACGCCGCAGAGAAAGAATATTTCCCTATGAGAGCCGCACTGCTCACGACGATGCACGACTATCTCGGTTACGGATATCTCGCGGGGCAGGTGGTCCACGGATTTTCTGGATGCGTCAGGTGCATGGATGACACAACGTATCGCCAGCTAGATAGAGATCCCGGGTCTTCGAAAACCATGTTCATGGGACATCGAAGGTGGCTTCGCGACGATGACCCATGGAGAAAACGCAAGGATCTGTTCGATGGTGAAACCGAACCCCGAAGACGCTCGCGTACGAGGAGCGGCGAGGAAATAGACGAGCTGTTGAAAAATTGGAAAGATTGCCCACTGCCGGGAAAGAAGCAAAAGGCGCCAGAGCCGGGAAAGAAGCGAAAGGCGCAAGAGCCGCTGCTGAAGGTATGGAAAATGAGGTCTGTTTTCTGGGACTTGCCGTACTGGAAGATCCACCGTGTGCCTCACAGCCTTGTTGTCATGCATATCACGAAGAACATGTGCGAGAGTCTGCTTGGTACCCTGCTCAACATGCCGGAGAGGACCAAATATGGGCCGAAAGCAAGGGCAGACTTGAAATCAATGGGCATCAGGGAGGAGCTTCACGCTAATGATGATGATGATGAGGCGAAGCAGGACATGGAAAGTCGTCGCAAAGGAAAAAAGGCCAAGAAGACCGGAAATGACTTCCCTCCCGCGTGCTTCACTCTAAGTCAGGAGGAGATCGATCAGTTTGTCGCCTGCCTCGTAGGAGTAAAACTTCCTTACGGTTACGCGGGGAAGATAAGCAGATACCTAGACTCAGCGAAGCAGAAGTTCAGCGGGATGAAGTCTGACGACTGTCACGTGCTGATGACGCAGATACTTCCAGTTGCAATCCGTGGGATCATGGACGCGCACGTCCGTGAAACGCTATTTGGCCTATGCAACTTTTTCGACGTCATCTCTCGGAAGTCGGTTGGTGTGAGGCAACTCAGAAGGCTACAGGAAGAGATCGTGGTGATACTATGCGAGCTTGAGATGTACTTCCCGCCCGCATTCTTCGACGTTATGGTGCATCTGCTGGTCCATATCGTGGAGGATATCATCCAACTCGGGCCGACGTTCCTGCACAGCATGATGCCGTTCGAAAGGATGAATGGTGTCATCAAAGGATACGTTCGCAACATGTCACGTCCAGAGGGAAGCATAGCCAGGGGCTTTCTGACCGAAGAGTGCATCTCCTACTTCACGAATTATCTAGGCATCGAGAACCCCGTTGGTCTGCCCGTCAATAGGCACCTCGGCAGGCTCGCTGGATGGGGTCACCGTGAGGGTCGCCGTGAAATGCATGTCGACTTCGACGGTCGACTCGCCGACTTTGAAAGAGCAAACCTAGCCGCGCTACAACACATAGACGTGGTCGATCCTTGGGTGGTAGAGCACAAAACCTTTATTGAGAAGACGTACAATGACCGAGGCCAACACATGACGAACGGAGATATAATCAAAGAGCACAACTCATGTTTCACGCGTTGGTTCAAGCAGAAGCTTCTGTCGTACCCTTTACATGAGGATTCTTCCGCGGAAGAACAACTCATATTCGCCTTGTCATGGGGCGCCGAGCACAACCTGATGACGTATGAGGCGTACGATATCAACGGCTACACATTCTACACTAAGGGAAAGGACATGAAGAGCGATGGTTATCAGAACTCCGGGGTAACGATGGAATCCTACACCGGTAACGACAAGGACAGATACTACGGAAGGATCGAGGAGATCTGGGAGCTGAGCTACGCTGGAGAGAAGGTCCCGATGTTCCGTGTCAGATGGGCCAAGAGCGTCCTAAAAGAAGACCGGTATTTCACCACCATGCTTATACCCGAAGCCAAATCCAAGACCGCGGGCGCAAACGTCATCGTGAAAAATGAGCCATGGGTACTGGCTTCCCAAGTGGACCAATGCTTCTTCATTACCGACCCGTCAAAGCCCAGTCGTGTTGTCGTGAGGAGAGGCAAAAGAAGATCATCGGAATGGATGGAGTCGCCAATGAGCAAGACTTCGACAAGTACGGCGACCCGAAGATGGAACATGACGACGACGATGAAGTACCAGTATACACCACAAGAAGAAGCAGGACCACCCTACCTAAAGGACGTCCGTTCAAGAGAAGAACTCCATTTACGAAAAATAAGCGCAAGAAGATTGTGAATAGATAGCTAGCTAAGATTGATTGTATTTAAATTGTAGCCTTCATTTCTCGATTGTATTTCATGGGCACTTTTTGAACTCATGAATATTTTTAAATTTCATGGGCACTTTTTGAATTATTGAATATTTTTTCAAATTTTATGATATTTTTTCATATTCAATATGAAAAAATATTGGATATTCATGAGGACACTCGATCTCGATCCCCCTCCATCTCGATCTCGATCCCCCTCCATCTCGATCGCTATCCCCCTCCATCTCGATCTCGATCCCCCCTGCACCCTCCGCCGCTCCACCGCCGCTGACGACCCACCGCACCCTCCCCCGCTCCACCGCCACCGCCGACCCCCCGCACCCTCCTCGGCCCGCTCCACCGCCGCCGAGCACCCCCCGCACCCTTCCCGGCCCGCTCCACCGCTGCCGAGCGATCCCCGCACCCTCCCCGGCCCGCAGCACCGCCGCCTAGCACCCCCCGCACCCTCCCCCGCTCCACCGCCGCCGACGACCCCCCGCACCCTCCCCAGTAATGTCTTACCAATTCACAAATGAATGCAACTAAAAATCCAAAAAAACAAATTTGATTATATTTTCAAATAAAAAATTTGATGATATTTTTTCATATTCATAAATATTTTCAAATAACAAATTTGATGATATTTTTAAAAAAATTATTACTGTTTTTATAAAAAAATATTACTGTTTCATATTCATTTTCATTTTCTAAAAAATATTAGATGCAACAAAAAATAATAAAAAAAAATTACTTATGGCGCACCGCTGGCTGGTGCGCCATTGCTGTGCAAAAAAAGGTTACTTATGGCGCACCGCTAGGTGGTGCGCCATTGCTATCTAAAAAAAAAGATTTCTAATGGCGCACCGCTCGGGGGTGCGCCATTGCTATAAAAAAACATACTAATGGCGCACCGCTAGGGGGTGCGCCATTAGTACTCTTCCCCCCTAGCTAGCTAATTCGCCTGATCCCTTCGTCCCTCCCTCGCCACACTTCCCCCCCCCCCCGCAGCCCCGACCCACGACGCCGCCGCCCCCGCGCCCCCCACCACTGCAGCTCCTCCGCCGCCCACCGGACAGCAAGCCGCCGCGGCCCCCAACGATCCCGCCGCCGACCCGCAACCATCCCACCGCCGACGACCGCACGGGGTGCAGGACGACGACCGCCGCTGACCCGCAACCATCCCGCCGCCGCCGACCCCGACCCTGACCCCTCCGGCGACCGGCCGCGCCCGCCCAGGTACCTCTCCTCCTTCCTCCTTCCTCCCTCTCCACCCTTCCTCCCCATTCCCTCCCTCCCCCCCTTGACCGTGGCGACGCCGGCCTTCCCACTGCCCTGCCTGTGTTGCTCCTCTGCCTGAGTTGGATCCAGTACCTTGTTCCTCTGCCTGTGTTGCTCCTCTCACTGCCCTGCCTGTGTTCCTCCGCAGCAGATCAAGAACTACAGCAACTAGAGAGTGAAGAAGCAGATTAACAGCAGGGGAAATAGCAACAATAGATCAAAGAAGTACAGCAGATCAACAAGGCAACAGTGGTAACTGAATTTTCAACACTTCTCTGTACTGCATAAACATTCTGCATAAACATTCTGTGTTTGATCAAATGATTGTAGCCTTCCCATGGACTGTGTTTTTTTATAAAACTGTAGAATATCAGATTGAAATATTGGGGAGTACAATACAAGTTCAGGAACAAGGGACATTTTTTGCAATTGTGAACTCTCAATGCTCAAGTCTGGAAGTGTTTACAAATTCAAAGAGTTCACATGACTACTGGTCAAATACTCTAGTGTATTTAGTGTAAATCTAGTCTGAAACTAGTAGAGCTCTTGGTGATTTGCAAATTCAGTTTAAATAAAAATTTGGTACATGACTACTGATCATGTATGAAAGATGTTGCTACTGGATGAGCACAAGAACTACTCAATAGATTTTGATGTACTCCTGATCATGTATGCAAGATGTTGCCACTGGATGCATGGATGCATGACTGGGACATGACTACTCAGTAGATTGTGACACCTGATAATCACAGTAAACTGTTAACAAATTACAGTTTACTGTCCATTTTAGCCTAGCATTCAGTTATCTTTTCACCCTTTTTTCTGTCCATTCAGTTATATTTTCAGTAGGAAAATCTGTGTAACAAATTACAGTTTACTGTCATTATCAGTTTACTGTCCATTTTTGTATTGATTTTACTGTATGTATCTTAACTGAATCTTAACTGAAATTTGACCATGTCAGCTGTAAGTTGGTTATCCATCATTTGTGTGGGCTTATCACACTGAACTTTCAGTAATCTTACATACTGTTCTGTCACATGATGGATAGCACCGAAGAATATCTTGAAATGTAACATTCGAGTAGTTCACTTACCATGACTATCAATTAATAAGCATGATACTGTACCCTTCTTTTAAAAAAGAATTCCCCTGTGGTTGAGATCCTATAAAACGGTGCCCTCATGAAGCATCCACCTTACTAAGCCATTACTTGTGTGCATCTCTAGTTTCCTTGCAGGATGTAAGTTTTTATTAGGATAGCTGTAAATTTCTTCTGTTTTCTAGTAGTACAACCTGTACTAGTTGGGACAAAAACACTGCTTTTGGTGTACCTGTACTGTTCATCACCATGGCCACTACTATTTGGCCCTCTGTGTCCATCACCATGGCCACTACTATTTGGCCCTCTGTGTCCAACAATATCTTTAAGGCAAATCTGGCTGGCAGTTTGGCCCTCTGTGTCCATCACCATGGCCACTACTATTTCAAACTGAAGAAAGAAAGGAAGAGATGATTTTGCAGGTACCCCGAGAGGCCCTTGAGTTTGCCGGAATGTCGATTAACTTCCGTTCCAGCAAATTCGGGTACTCCATATGTCCTATTTTCAGCAAAGGTCATGCTTAAATTTTCCGTGAATTTTAGCATGACTTTGCTAAAAATAGGACATATGGGGTACTTGCGACTAATGCATGGGCCGGGGTATCTTAGTACTTAATTAAGTAGGATCAACTACCCCTTTATTCTTGCTGCATTAAACCATATGTGGCAATAGAGCCAAGTGATTAGGCCCAACTTAGAGTCGACAAACCCTAAATTATAAAACCTTGGCTTTTAGGGTGCCTCGGTGTCGATAAAAACCTAAATGATGAAAGCTTAGGCTTTTAGGGTGCCTCGGCGTCGACAAACCCTAAATGATAAAAGCTTAGCTTTTAGGATGCCTCGGTGTCGACAAACCCTAAACGATGAGACCATGATCTTGTTCCTTGACAATAACCAACTTTTTGACCAAACTTTTTTCCTATTTAGAGCGAAACATGGCCCACAACGATGAGGCCGGCGGTTCGGGCGGCAAGGCATTCTGGGAGTTGTCCCAGGAGATGGAGGAAGAACCTCACCGCTATGAGGACGCCGCGGCAGACAGCAATCCTGACTACACAACCCCTAGTGGCGTCGGGGATGACACCACTGATGGTGCCGCCGAGGATGCCACCATTGATGATGGCAGCGCACGCACAGATGGCAGCCAACTGAAGAGGCAACGGAAGGACCGGCGCCCGAACGTGCTCGGCACCGTCAAGGAGGAATTTACTGAAGTGAACCGCGACGGGGATCCAACGGCGCCCAAAGAATTAGTCAAGGGGTACTCGGTTCAGCCCGGGTGCATTCTCCGGAGCACCGTCTCGATCAACACCGAGAACCTAAGGCATAAGGACCGAGGGAATTTGCGCAACCTCCTCTTCACGAAGCTGCACGAACGATACAAGTTCCCCGTTGAGTTTGCAAACACACGCCTCTCAGGGAATAAAGTGAACAGTGCCGCTCTCACGAAGATGAGCATGGCCCTGTCTACTTGGAGAAGCGCGGTCAAGAGAATGATTAACAAAGGTGATAGTTATGAGAAGATCAAGGCGAAAAATACTTCGATCAGCGAAGATGACTACAAGGAGTTCAAGATCAAGTGCGAGAGCGGCGCATCCGAGGAATCAAGTCAGTGGGGGAAAGAGATGCCGGACTTGAACTTAGGGGTCCACAAACTCGGTCCCGGCGGTTACAGAGTGGCGGAACCTATATGGGACAAGGAGGACGCGGAGCGTGCCAAGCAAGGCCTACCGCCCCGCTTCGAGAAATACCGTGAGAAGCAGACCAGGAACTATGTCAGGGCCCGGTACAAGGAGGACCCGGTAACAAAGGAGCTTACCACGGATCCGAAGACCAAGGCGCTTGAGAAAGTTCTGGTAAGGAATACACCCCCGCATAATTAGCTACATATATGGTTGCATTCTAGTTAATGAAGCCAAATTTCTAAATGGTTCACATTCCTTCCGCAGGAGACTGAAAGCAGTAGCGCGGGGTCGTCTCAGAGCTCCCCAGCTTGGGACAGCACTCTAAATAGGACGTTGAACATAATGAAAACAAGGATAAGCTCAATAAGCCGTCGTCAGCTGGTCGTGTGGCCAGCAAAGGCTTGTCCACAAAATGGTCGTCATACTATAATGCTGGTGGGCGAAAGGAGAAAAAGACCAGCTCGGAAAGCCAGTCGCGCGAGGTTCAAGAACTCAAGGTACAAGTGACGCGGATTCCGGAGATTGTCCAAGAGCAAGTGCAACAACAACTGGGAACGACGCTCACCGCCATTGTGCCTAGCTTGATTGAGGGGCTGCAGGCGTGGATTGCGGGCGGCCAATAGGGGCCGCCCTCGGTTCCCAGCTTCATGGCCAGCAACTCGCACAACGCGCAGGCGGGGCCATTGGTGTCTCCGGCGGAGGCGGTATTGGTGTCTCCGGCGCCGGCAGGGGCATTGGAGCTTAATGCACCCGGGTGTACGCCGGCCGGCACCTCGGCAGCAAGCGGCCCCTCCGTCAGTTGCACGTCCGCCGTTGGCGGTGCCTCGACATTAGCCGAGCTCGACGCCATCACGGTAACTAAGCCTCTCGGCCGATGACTTCATCTCCTTGCCTTTGACTGGGCATCCCTGACGCCCTACATGTTTTCGCAGGGCGCTGCCGACGTTCCATGCACTCTCCTGCACTTCGTGGGCGGCGAGTTGATCGATGTCGCCAAGGGCAGAATCGTTCAACCGGGCAACCCCGTGTTCCACGGTAATCCGATGCCACCCACCGTGTATAGGGTTGAACTGGTTCGGGTGCTGCCAGGCTGCGACGAGTTGTTACCTCCGATTCGACCTGCTGGGGCCGACAAAGATGATGTGATGACCCTCAGCGCCTGCGTAAGCTGGCCCCTGCTTTGGCCGAAGAGCCAGATTCGTTTGGGGGCGGGGGACACCACCCCACAGACAACACCGCCAGTCGTGCCGGCGCCAAGCCATGGCAAGACCGCCGCAACTCTACCGGACATCCCTATGGCACAGGATCCGGACATGCATATGGCACAGGATCCGGACGACGACGACAACGACGACGGTACATTTACCAACGTCGATAAGTACTTTGCCGAACATGGTACGGTGACGAATTCTTCGGGCCTCCTTCTCAAGAACCCAACCCTGAAAAAGACGACCGCGATCGAGCTGGTACCGCGGAGAAACCCAATTGCAACAGGCGTCATCTGGCGTTCAGTTCTCAGGAGACGCCTCCAGCTGCCGCCTTCACCGAGCCTCAGATAGCCGAGGTGCGGAATATTATCAGCCCCAACACACTCAAGAAGGCGGTCTCTGAGCAGAACTCGATCCCATTACAGGAGATGAGGAAGAAGGGACGGAAACGAAAGAATAACAAGGGCGGTGAGAGCCAGCCGGCACCGAGTACGATCCGTGCTCAGGACGGGCCACCTTCACCTAAGGATATCTCGAGGAGGGTGCATGTGGCGGGTAGGCCGATGCTACCGACTAATCTGCTCAATGCTGCAACCGGTGCTATGCGGAGTCTGCATGACAGTGTTCTTTCTTTGGAGAAGCGGCGTCTCTCCGAGAATGATGTGGCATACCCGGTTTTCGTGGCCAAGGTGCCAGAGGGCAAGGGCTTTGTGGATAGCGCCATCGGGGGTACGATCGTCCTGCGGTTTGATGACATCTTCGCTGTGTTTAACCTTCATCCGCTGCACTACACCTTCGTTTGGCTATTTTCGCTGAGTATGGAGATGCGGATCATTAGAGACAAGACCCCGGACATCGTGATAGTCGACCCCTTCTACATGCGTGCCAAGATCTTGGGCAGCGCTGGGGACCGGCAAGTCGCGAGTTCATACCTCGAAGGCGTCATTCTGGCAAACCCAGATAAGGATAACTTCCTCGTGCCTTACTTTCCCGAGTAAGTCATCCCCTCACCGCCCCATAACATATGATTTCTTAGATTTCGATCGTTCTTTTTTTTTTCTAACATTCCGTGTTTTGTGCAGTGACACACATTGCACACTCATCCTCTTATGCCCGAAATATTCCATGGCCATGTATTTCGATCCGGACCGTCAGTCGAAGATAGACTACACAAATATCAAGAAAGTTCTGGATGATGTTCTCCCCGGCTACGCCAGATCTGGAGGCACCTTCGGCAGGCCAGTTCATAAGTACGGTAAGCACATCTTTAGCCACAATACGACGTTCTCCTGCGTCAAGCAGCCGCCTGGCGGTCAGAAGGATGCCTACTACGCCCTTCATCACATGCGGGCGATCGTACGGGACCATAATCACCTTCTGCTACCAAATAATCTCAAAGATTGGGCCGCACGCTTGTCGGCAATCCAGGACGCGGACATCAGACAAGAATTCTTTCGCATCCAGTCGGAGTTTGCGGAAATCATCCATCAAGATGTCCTCCGTACCTCGGGGCAGTTCTATCTCAGACATCAACCGTCCAACAGTGAGATAGAAACAACGCTACAAATGCAGGCTGACAACGCCCGCGATTTCATGACCATCACGAAAGACGGCGGCTTCATCCACGCTCCGGTCCCTGAGGCGAGTCGAAAGTAGTGACCTTGTATGTCGATTGGCTCATGTTGTAATATTAAACTTTAATGACCTTGTATGTCTCTTTGGTTTGGACAGTCGTTCAACTTATATGTAATCGATGCTATTTATTAGTAGGACCATGAATCATGCTATTAATGTGTTGCTTTTCTCTTTCGATCCTTTTGTTGCATACTTATATATTGCTTATGTATTGTCTGTGAATTGCTAGTAACGTTTTGTTTGGCTAGTGCATATATAGAGATGCCGTCGTATGTCGTGTACAAGGGTAAGGTTCCCGGAGTCTACGACGACTGGGAGGAGTGTCGGAGACAGGTTCACCGTTTCAGCGGTAACAGTTACAAAGGGTACAGCACTAGGGTGGAGGGGGAAGTTAGATACGCGCGCTATCTAGCGGGAGAGAGGAGGGAGCGGAGGAGGAACCGGATGAAGACCAGTTTCATCGCGATGATGCTAATCGTGATGACCGCAGCTCTCTTCTATGTGATGGTAGTTTAGATGATCGATATCGACTTGTAATGTGAAGACAAACTCGTGCGCCATTAGTATTTAATTCTAATGGCGTGGTGCTAGTGGCGCAGCAGCAGTGCGCCATTAGTAGGCAAAACTGGTGTGCCACTAGCAGGCCTTTTCCTAGTAGTGCGCGCCCACAAGGGGCCGGCCGGCCTCCCCCTTGCTCCTTTATATACGGGGGCAAGGGCACCTCTAGACACAGAAGTTGATTTGTTGATCTCTCCCAGCCGTGTGCGGTGCCCCCCTCCACCATATTCCACCTCGATCATATCATAGCGGTGCTTAGGCGAAGCCCTGCGTCGGTAGCAACATCATCACCGTCATCACGCCGTCGTGCTGACGGAACACTCCCGTGAAGCTCTGCTGGATCGGAGTTCGCGGGACGTCATCGAGTTGAACGTGTGCTGAACTCGGAGGTGCCGTACGTTCGGTACTTGGATCGTTCGGACCGTGAAGACGTACGACTACATCAACCGCATTGTGCTAACGCTTCCGCTTTCGGTCTACGAGGGTACGTGGACACACTCTCCCCTCTTGTTGCTATGCATCACCATGATCCTGCGTGTGCGTAGATTTTTTTTTGAAATTACTACGTTCTCCAACAAATGGGGGAAAGCGGGAAGAAACGGCGGGAAGAGGCGCTCGACTCGCCGACAGTGCGGACCCATGCGCCCTTTACGCTTGTGCCGGCGCCCCAGGCGCCCCCCAGGGCGCCGGGTTCGGCCTGGGTCCGCCGGCACCAGTTTCGGCCCGAGCCGGTGAAAAACGGGCTTCTGGAGGCGCGACTGGGCCGTTTTTTCGGCGCTGGCGCGGAAAAACACCAGGAGAGGGCATGTAGGGGGCGTGGCTGGAGATGCTCGCAGTTCGTAGCCGTCCGCTGTATATCGGGTAGAATGGATGGCGACGTGTATGCATGTGCAGTTGCAGCGTAGCAGAAGCACGCACGCACGTGGTGGTGATTATCCGAAGCAACATTGCATTGATGGTTTCACAAGTAGAGTATTTTTTTCTCTTGGGTAAACCGGACCGATCAAGAAACAAGATCTCCCTCGAAATTGACTAAACGCATTGGCGAAGCAACACTGGTTGGCCCTCCCTGGCGACTCAGGGGCGAAAAACCTAGCGGCCCCGCCTCTCCATCCTAGCCCCTCCATCGTCTCGCCGCCGCCAAAGCTCGCCTGGATCCGGGGACGGCGGCGGCGGGGCAAGTCTCCGGCTGGCGCGAGGTGGCTTGATGTGGTGCCTCGTGCGCGTGCGCTCGTGTGGCGGCGGGGAGGTGGTGCGCGGCCGCGCGGGTCGCATGCGAGGGCGGTGGAGGGCGGCGGACTCGGGCTGGCTGGGTGCGGCTTGCCCGGAGGTGATGCGCCCTCTCTTGGGTGGTCGAACCTCCGGCGGCTGCTGTCGACCATGTCCAGATCTGGCGCCTAGGCGTGGGGCGTTTCGGCAGAGGTTGGTGGCGGAGGCTGTAGGCCGGCAGTGGGATGGTGAGCAGTAGGTGTGGTCGGAGGCAGGGGTTGGTCTCTGCTACGGCTGGCAGCTGATGGGGGCACGAATCTGGCTCTATCCGTGGTGGTGCCGGTGCTGCGGCCTGGATTGATCCCCCTCCATCAGCGTCAGTGCTCATGGTGAGCAAGGGCATCTGTGGGGGGCTCCTTTTGGACACGGCGAGGACGCTTCCGTGGTCTGACAGGGGAAGGTGAGATCTCGCACTCATGTGCTTGCCGGACTCGGCGTCCTATGTGCGGTGGTGAGGTGCAGGCTGCGAAGCTTCGGGCGAAGGCCTACTGCTGACCTTGTCGGCAGCGATGATGGTGACGCCCTCGGACGCCACTTCCCTTCTTGAAGGCATCATTGTGAAGCTTCATAGCCTATTCTTGATGTGCTCCGGGTGAAAGCCTAAAATCCTTCCTTGGATTGGACGATGACGCCATCTTTGATGTCGTTTCCCCCTTGGGGGCATAGTCTTGGAGCCATGGATTCGTCGTGGGTTGCTTGGTGTCTCGGTTGGAGCGTTGTTGGTCTGTTTGTCTGCTTGGTGGCGGCGGTGGAAGTGATATGTGGCGGCAGCCTTTGCCTTGGTCATCTTGGGGCTGTTGGTCGACCTCTCTCTTGGGGGCTCGTGGCGGCGGTGACAACTCGGTGTTTGGTGCCCTTCGACGACGCTTGAGGTTTTGTTGTCTCGCATAGTGTTCTGGCTCTCTCTATCTGTGATGGAGGCCGTGGTGTAGCTCAGAGGAGGTGCAGGGCTGTCTCGGCGGAACATCGCCCTTCGGCACGGTCAGCGGCCCTCTCTGTCGCGGCGTGGCTAGGCAATGGGAAACCCTTCGACGGTGGCTGCGACTCTCCTAGTTCTTTAAAGTGATGAGTGATCGCAGGGCAGCAGATGACTTCTCCTCGACGTCTTCTCGGTGTCGGATCTCCTTTCATCTGATCCAACAATGCTAGTTCCTGATCTTGTCGGTCTACCTACTGATGATGGATGCTAAGTTCTTGGTGTTGGCTGCTTGTTGTAGCTTGCTTCTGGTTCTTCTTCTGTTGTTCCTTGTCCCTTTCTTGTGGGTTGGGTGCTACTTGTTGTAGCCGTTGTGTTTGTATCTCGATCTTGGTTTTGAAAATGAAAATTGTTCAGGCCGGCTTTTGCCTGCCGTAGCAGCGTAAAAAAAAACCTAAACGCATTATATGTATACCTAAGAGAGAGTGATCCAAACGTGCATGCTTTCACATAATCACGTAACCAAATTGTTTTGGCCATTAGATTTAGTACTAGCTAGATCCACTAGCCTCGTATGATCTAGGAATGAGAATCATCCACCATGCAACATGCATGAGGCTGGTCATAGTGAGGGTAACTTAGCTGGTGACATGACGCTTTTCAAGATAAGTTCGCTTACGTGGCACGTAGTTAATAAGGAAAAGTTATTTGTTATAACATAGTAATATGTTACCGTAACATTACACGGTCAAAGACAAAATGATTCTACAATATAATAAATGGAATCATGTATGATACTACTTCTATGATACTTTACACCGTGAAGATATTAACATAGATTAGAGTCATATGCATGATACTAGTCAGAGTTACTCCCCACTATAACTACCCTTAGTGGCTTCTAATTGAGTCTAAATCACATTACAGATTTATTATGACACAACTCACTATCCATTTTTCCCAGCCATGCAAACAGCAAACATGCCACATCAGCATGACATGCATGTAAGTTATAAGTTAGTACATTTTTTAGATTATCATATTCCTGCTAATATTTTGCATGCAACTTATAAGTTACTCCCTTTTCTCAAAGGCAACTAGGGAGGAGAAAAATATGCCGGCACCGATTCCGGCGACTCCTCGTCCCCGAGGGCCTTCTGCTCGCCGGTGGGGAAGGGGTCGCCGGAATCGCTGCCTGGCCATGGACAGTTGTAGTCTAGGATTAGGCTTGGTAGCTATGGTTTCGGCCGTGTGTGTAGCGCCGCTCCGGCGACGTTGATGGCAGCGCCAAATAATCTACCTCCAGATCTCTCTACGAAACTTCATCTCCGATCTCGCTAGGCCCTGGATCATGGAGGAGGAACTGTCGAGCAAGGTCAACACGGTGGCAACGGTAGCCTCAATGCAGCTTGTACCGTTCGCGTGGGGAGAGTGGCGGCTCCTACTTTGGGGCGTTCGGCAGTTATGACTTCCCGTTCGCGTGGAATAATGTTTCGCCGGCTCTGGCTTTGGATCGGGAGTGGCAGCGACGGCGTGCCGTCGGCCGGCTCGGAAGGATGGGGGTGGCTGGCTTCCGAGGGATTGATCTAGCAACTTTCTTGTTTTTCAGTGTTGCCTTGTACTGTTGTATGCTGGTTTTTAGATATGATGGTCTCCTCGTGAAAAATAAATAAATTATAAGTTACTCCCACATCATCAATTCATGCATGTAAGTCATCGGTTAATATTTTTCATTACGTTTTGTGTTTCCATAGACACGGTATATGTGTTTGCCGCTTGGAGCCTACCTATATAGTTTATCCTTCATTTTTTTTTAGAAACGACACTCTCTTTCCTTATAGCTAAACAACTATAACCGATTACTACTTTTGCTAGCCATACCACATTAGCAAACCACGCATATGAGTATAAGTTATATTTTCTGTATCCATACAACACTGGCATGTCACTGCAAATGGATTCTTTCCCTTTCGTCTACCTCGGCCTCGCCATTTCTCTAGTTAGGCTTTGCACCAAAGACTTTGGTCCTTCTGTTCTCAAGGTAGGTAACGAATATGGCTATGCCTAACCGATTGCGCGCACAACTCAAATCTGGTCCACACATCGCCATGCACATCACATCAGGCAGCTGTCACATCTGCATGTCCACTGTCTCTCTTCTTTATTCTCTCTCCCAAACAAATCCATCCCTTTTATTCCACCTTTTCTAACTTAAATCATTTATATCTTTTAAACCAATATTCTGATTTCAAAACAAATTATTTCTTTATAATCATGACGCAAAGACCTTTAGAATAAGACTAATATTGAATATATTTCAACTACTTTGAATTTTTAAATGAGTGAAATCTGTTATTGAAACGAGTGAAATAAATGAAATTTGTTATTGAAATGAGTGAAATCAGTTATTGAAATTAGTGAATTAGTGAATCAGTTTTTGTAATGAGTAAAATGAGATGAAATCAATTTTTGAAATGACTGAAATCTATTATTGAAATAAGCGAATTGAGTGAAATGTATTAAAAATGCTATTGAAACAAGTGAAATGAGTGAAAAATGTTATCAAAACAAGTGAAAATGAGTGAAATCTGTTTTTTGAAAAGAGTGAAATATGTTATTGAAACGAGTGAAATATGTTATTGAAATTTGTTCTAAAGGTCCTTTTGTCAGGAGTTCAAATATATATAAAAATTGAAATCAAAATATTACTCCCTCCGTCTCATAATGTAAGACGTTTTTTGATACGGAGGGAGTAGTTTAAAAGATGTAAATGATTTAAGTTAGAAAAGGTGAAATAAAATGGATGGATTTATTTTGGAGAGAGAAGAGAGAATGCACATGCCGATGTGACACCATGTGTACCAGCTGATGAGTTAAACAAAATCCACGTCGGGTAGGTAATAGAGTCACTCCATGGCATGGCCTCTATACCTCGATGGCTGGTCGGGTATGTTTCACTAACCCGTGCCTCTCCTCTCTACCCATGTCCTTGATGGGTTTTTATCATCTCCCTGAAAGCACGCACGCTGGATATGATAAGCACTATAGTGGCTTTTATTGGAACACTGCTCATAACATGATTTTAATGGGAAATCATGTGCCGGCCCAAAAGCCTTGGGGGCTGGGCATTGTTAACAACTCAGTTATGAATCTCTGTCTTGTTATTAAGTGGTGGTGGAGAATTGTGCATGCAGATCCTGGCGTCCTCTGGCTTGACATTCTGAAAGCGAAATACTTCCATACAAGGATTCCACAAAAGGTAAAAATCTTTATGTGGCAAGCGGTGGGTGGAAAGTTCCCTGCCACGGATCAAATCAGGAAAAGGATTGGCCCATGTTCCCAGTTTTATGCTCTTTGTGCCTGGTTGAGAACACCAACCATATTTTATTAGAGCAACTTCAACAGGCCGACCCAAACGGACAGTGCTTTTGTTCGTTTTTTGTCCGTTTGGGTCGGTCCGGCCGACACAAATGTCCGGTGCTTTTGTTCACGAGCGCCAGCAACGCCCGTTGGCGCCACACCTTCTCTGCATGGGCCCTCGCCGTCCGCGGCGCCGCCGGCACTGGGATCCTCTCCGGATCCAAATGCCAGCCATGCGGCAGCGTCACGTCGGGGTACGGCAGAGGCACGCGATGGTGCCAGTGCCACTTGGCCTGGTGCAACGGCACGTTGATGCGCTGCCTTTGCCGGGGAGCGCGCGCCGGCGCTGGGAGGGCGGGGAGGGAGGGGGGATGGCGGGCGGGGGCCTTGCCCTTGTGGCTGCTGCCGATGCCGGAGAAGAAGCCCATGCTGGCGGTGGCTAGGGTTGTCGCCGGCGTGGGGGCAGGGGTGGCCAGATGGGGACGGGGGGCGAGTGATAGTGGATGAAGACGGCCCCGCCGCACGCTCGGTTTAAAAAAGGACGACCGTCGTTGCTGACGCGTGGGCCCAAGGTGGGCGGTCGTCACAAATTATGTTGACCGTCGTAGTTGGACGGCCGCCAGGTGGGGACGCGGCGGATGGCGAGGAGACGCGCGGCGCGTCCGCTTCGCGTCCGCGCCGACGCATTCCAGGCGCAATTTTGGGCCGGAAATGGGTCGGCGCGGACGCCGGACGGACACGATTTGAGTTTGGGACGGCGCGTTGTGCCGCCACTTTTGTCCGCGCCGACCCAAACAGACGCGGGCGGACGAAATGGGTCGCCCCATTGGAGTTGCTCTTACACTCTCACTTGACAGCTCTTTTCTAGTGTATCATCCAGTCGTGGCTTGGTGTTACTTGGTCCCCTAGCTCCTTCGATGAGCTCTTTTCTAGTGTATCACCCTGCCGTGTTATCTCTTTCAGGTGAAAGTAGACGTGTTTTCTGGTTTGCCTTTTCGGTTATGTGTTGGACTCTTTGGACCACTCACTATAATTCACGATTGAACATGTTTTTTCTAACAAACTTGTTGATTGTCTTTACAAATTTGTAATCTTTTTACAGCAGTGGAGATCATTTATTAAGGAGTGCAACAAGGAGGCCACCGAGCTGCTGATCGCATGTGTTCGTGCTACGACATCATCTATCTTGCGTCAGGATCAGGCAGCAGCATCATAGGGCATATACAATGATGGCATATAGATGCAGATGTCACATAACAAAAAGTAGTTTGAGGCATCTATATTTATTTTTTCTTTCCAATGCAAGCTATCACTAGTGGATCTTATTAAGAAATAGAAAGTAAAGACTTTTAGTACACATGCATCTCTACTTTTCACTCCAACCTTTTTAGCTTTTGACACCGGACCACACTTTTTCTCTTCAAGCACCTGCCTCTTGCGGAGGATCCCGCTTCCCTATCCGAACCTACTTTATCTGTTATTCAATCCTACATGGCATGTGAGGCATCATCCTGCGACTATGCATTGTACATGCCCTTAAGTTGGGTTGTGGCTCGTCTTGATGGTCGTTCTTAGTATTTTGCTTGTTGGTTGTGAGCCTACGTGCCATCTTATACTGTTTTGTTGCGGTAAAACTATTCTTCTCGTTGTTCCCCTTGGGGCCTTCTTGAATGTTTTGAACGGTTTGGTGCCTTTTGGCTTTATTTATAAGGTCAGGAGTATGTCTTCTTTTTCTTCTACATCCAGGTATATGTCTTTTTTTCCTCTTCTAAATCAATCATTCAATCGATGAACAAGGCTTGAGTTTCTCCCTCTACACTTGTGTGTACTGCGTGCCTTGTAGACAGATGGGCCGCTACGCATGTGTGTACTACGTTCTTGCATCGCTGGATCTTAGATGGCTGGTCGGTGTCCACCTATAAAATTTATCAATGTCCAAGCCAAATACGTGACCTGTATACAAGGCAAAAGAAAATTTTACCAGGTAGTAACACGGGGTAGGCCTACATAAGGGTATCTACAATGGTAGATGCTAATTCATGCGCTTAGAGTGAAAAAATGAATTTTAGGTAATTAAAAGAAAATCTAAGTGCTTCCTCTTCCATTGGTAGGCGCAAACCAGAGGCGCTAAAAACACATCACAGCAAAGGCCAATCGTTATTGGCGCTTAGAGAGAAAACAAGCAAGCGGTTGAAACCATGCAGAAGAATTGCATGTATTATAGTAAAGATAGAAAAGATGTAAAATACATCACGACCTGTCCGATAATCTAGTAGACTCAAATAGAACACATAAAAAACGACATAAACACCAATATACATTGAACCAAGCACTGTCACTGCAATTAGCAGCAACCAAATTAAGGGTCAGTCGCCCTAAGCTTGCCACCTCCCATTGCCTTGCATCAGCTTTAACTAGATCAATGATTGTTTGCAGTGGTGTGCAGCGTTTGTCAAACACCCTGGCATTTTTCTCACGCCAAATGCTCCATCTAATTAGGTGGACTAATGAGGTCAGAGTTTTACTTTTGTTGCCTTGTATTCTCGACTTGGTGTTTTGCCACCAATCCTGTAGAGAAAGGGTAGCCAGAGGAACGACCTCACTTAGATTGGCCCATTGAAGCACCGAGCTCCAAATCATCCGCACGACCGGTAATGGATTGTTTCTTTTGCACAATGACAGAAACAACAAGCATCTTGATGGGGTAAACCTCGCTTAGCAAGACGATCATCAGTCCAAACTCGCCCTCTGATGACCAACCACAGGAAAACCTTAATCCTCAACGGTGCCCATGTCTTCCAAATGCTAACTGCCGAATTGCACTTAACTACTGCACAAAAGTGTGCATTATATACTGAATTCACCGAGTAGACTCCTTTAGCATCCCATGTTCACGTCCACTTATCGGCCCCACCGGAATCGAGTTGGATATTAGTGACGACCCCCCACAAGGCTAACACCTGATGGAAGGTGCGGATAGGTATTTGCTCGTTTATGTCTCTAATCCAAGCTCCATCTATCATAGCATCCATGACGGTTCTTCTATCTCTGACAACCTCAGGAATGGCAATAACTAAATCTGGAGCAATGTATGTAACTGTAGCGCCTTGAATCCACCTATCCGTCCAAAAAGAACATCGCTCCCCATTTCCTAGTTCCACCTTTGCCGCGGCATTGAAGAGCTGCCTTTCATGGCTCTCCAATGGGTTCAACATGATGCTCCAAGAACAGTCTGTAGTTGTACGAACCTTCAATGCCCATTTTAGTTTGAGTGCAGAATTCATAATCTTCAGGTCCAGAATGCCAAGACCACCATACTTCTTTGATCTGCAAACTTGCTTCCATCTAACCAAGCAATGTACACCATTCGCCGTCTCGGTCCCCTTCCATAGAAATCCTCTCTTGATTTTATCGGTGGCCTTGAACACCCACGGCGCCTGATCCAAAGACATGAGATGAAAGATTGGCATGGCCGAGAGCACAGCTTGAACCAAAATCAAATGACCACTCTGATACAATAAACCAATACGCCAAGGTCTTAATCTGCCTCTAAGTTTATCAATTAATCCGTGGAAGTCTTCTTTCCGCAATTTCTTCAGACTAAGCAGCAGACCCCAAGTATTTGATAGGTAAACGATCAACTTGGCAATTAAAAATGTTTACTCAATGATCATATCCTCCTCACAGAAAATTGGAGCAATAGAGCTTTTATTCAGATTGCATCTCAAGCCCGAAGCACATCTTTTATACCGAACTCAATGAAGCATTCTTTGGCATCGGCGCCAGAGGTGATGCCGGGAATTGAGGGCCGAACTGCCGATGGATCGGGATTTATTCCCTAATGCTCTTCGCTAGCATCCAGCGTTGGAGATGCCCTAGGTGCGCCACTGTCAAGGGTAGCTAGACCAAACTTAAACTTTTTGCCCCTAATACTAACATAGACGACACATCAACACGACGGTCTACTAGTGGGGCAGAGTTGTTGAGCTTTATTAATGAAGTCATCCTGGTGTGTCTCACTATCGTGGCAAACGGTCACGCACACTGAAACAATATTTGGTCTTAGTAGCACACCAGGCGCAAACATGTGGTTAGATTCATGGTGGCGGGAGGTACCATAGTAGTCTAAACAATTTCAAAAAATGCAAAAATACTGTACTTGAACGTGGCAAAATATAACGAATCATCGCGTGAAATCATGCTTTTGAGCATGTACACCCTGGCCCTTCCTAGCTAGCCACTCATTTTCTGCATCCTGATTCGTGCATGTACTTTTCTCTTTTTTGTTTCTCTCATATAGAACATGTCTTGAACTTCAAACTATACAACACAACAAAGCTTCCTAACTAGAACGTTGGATAAAACATTCAGATTTTTTCGTCTAACATATATATACAAAATGAGATTAGTTTGATTAAAAAATTATTTTTTAAGTATTTATGTTGGACCAAAATATCTGAAGGTTTTATCCCACATTCTAAGTAGAAAGCTTTATTGTGCTGCAAAGTTTGAACTTCAAGACATGTTTTATATGAGAGACACAAAACAGAGAAATTTGCATGTAGTATGTTAGTTGTTGAAAGGATCGAGAAGAGGTGTCTAGAGGGGGGGGGGGGGGGGGGCGTGAATAGACTCTAAACAAGAAAAGTTGCAGTTTTTAATTTCCTTAAGTTGATGTGGAGTTTTGGCACAAGTTTAAACATTCACAATATATATCAAGCAAGCATGACAAGAGTATATGAGCAGCGGAAAGTAAAGCATGCAAGTTGCAAGAATGTAAAGTGGAGGGATTGCAGTGTGCAAACGCAACTTGGAGACACGGTGATTTTTTATCCCTGGTTCCGATAGGTGGTGCTATCATACATCCACGTTGATGGAGACTTCAACCCACGAAGGGTAACGGTTGCGCGAGTCCACGGAGGGCTCCACCCACGAAGGGTCCACGAAGAAGCAACCTTGTCTATCCCACCATGGTCGTCGCCCACGAAGGACTTGCCTCACTCGGGTAGATCTTCACGAAGTAGGCGATCTCCTTGCCCTTACAAACTCCTTGGTTCAACTCCATAATCTTGACGGAGGCTCCCAAGTGACACCTAGCCAATCTAGGAGACACCACTCTCCAAGAAGTAAAAAATGATGTGTTGATGATGAACTCATTGCTCTTGTGCTTCAAATGATAGTCTCCCCAACACTCAACTCTCTCTCATAGGATTGGATTTGGTGGAAAGATTATTTGAGTGGAAAGCAACTTGGGGAAGGCTAGAGATCAAGATTTATGTGGTTGGAATGGAATATCTTGACCTCAACACAAGTGTCGGTGGTTCTCTCTCAGAAAATGTATGTTGAAAGTGTAGGCATGTTCTGATGGCTTTCTCCATGAATGAAGAGTGGGTGGAGGGGTATATATAGCCTCCACACAAAATCTGACCGTTACACACAATTTACCAAACTCGGTGGGACCGAATCGTTAAACTCGGTCAGACCGATTTAGTTCATAATGTGACCGTTAGGATTTTCGGTGGGACCGACACGTCAACTCAGTGAGACCGATTTTGTTAGGGTTAGCGCATAACGTAATCTCGGTGAGACCGATTACACAAACTCGGTGAGACCGATTTTCGTAATAGTCAAATAGAGATTTGGTCAGGCAAACTCGGTGGGACCGATTCGCTCATCTCGGTTGGATCGAAACGTTACGAAAGGGAAACAGAGTGTTTGCATTGCGATCTTGGTGGGACCGATCGCTCATCTCGGTTTGACCGAAATGTTAGGAAGGGAAACAGAGAGATTACAATCCCATCTCGCTGAGACCGAGATCCCTATCGGTGAGACCGAAAAGACTAGGGTTTCTGGCAGTGGCTATGTCAATTGAACTCGGTGGCGCCGGATAGAAAGTTTCGGTGGGGCCGAGTTTGACTTTTGGTTTGGGACATATGTGGACGTGAGAAAGTAGTTGAGGGTTTTTGGAGCATATCACTAAGCACTTTGAGCAAGAAACTCATGAAGCAACACCTCACTCCCTCTTGATAGTATTGGCTTTTCCTATGGACTCAATGTGATCTTGGATCACTAAAATGAAAATGTAGAGTCTTGAGCTTTGAGCTTGAGGCAATCCTTTGTCCTCAGCAACTTGAAGAGGTTCCACATCCTCTAGTCCATGCCACTCCATTGTTGAACTTATCTAAAACATACTAGGTAGAAGCATTAGTCCAACAAGAGATATGTTGACATTAATTACCAAAACCACCCAGGGAGCACTTGTGCTTTCAATCTCCCCCTTTTTGGTAATTGATGACAACATACATCAAAGCTTTAGATGAAGATATAGGGAATAGCAAGTAAAGCTTTGCAAGGACATGTAACATGCATAGGCTCCCCCTACATGTATGCAATCATGTGAATATGGAACATAAGAGCATATGAGTGCATAATCATGACAGAGCAAGTAATGAGTTACATGTATCTTGGCTATATGCATCGGAGCAAATGATGTAAATATGGGAAAAGTACCTTCATGCTCATGAGTCCTTCTTGCAAACAGTATGTACAACAACAAGAAATCCTCATACACATGACTGTGATGCATACACTTACCTTGTGGTCTTGAGTTGGCTTAGGAAGGAGTGAACCTGAGTAAACAAGGTTAGATAACACAGATGCACCTACTAGCCAGAGCAAACAACAGAAACCACAAGAGTACCAAGACTGGGATGACATATAGAGAGTGAGTACTGAGTACTCTATTGGATATAGACATGTCCCCAAAGGTAAAGATGTGCAATGAATTCAAGAATTTCCTTCCCTTAGATGTCTTGCTCCCCCTGAATCTATCATGGGATACCGGGAGAAGATAGGGAACAGAAAAACAAAGCAAAGACAAGAGACAGAGCTAATGCAAACAATCAAATATGAACATGTCTTTCCCCTCTTAAAGACATGTGACTTCTCTCCTCTTGAACACCAAGCATCTGGGGTTTCTACACTCTCCCCCTGAGTATTCTCTCCCCTTATAAGAATGATTAAGATTTTGATGTGATCTCTCTCTCCCCCTTAGACATCAATTTCCAAGAAGGGTTCTTCTGGATTTTTGTTTCAAATGGGTTTGGTCCTTGAGTCACAGAGCAAAGCAGCAAGTCGAATGTGATGCTGGTAGAGGACAAGTATCATTGAGTGGAGCTGGAATAAAAAGAATGCAGGAACAAGTGGCAAACTGTCTTTTCTGCAGTTTAAATCGGTAGCACCGAGTTGTGTGCTTCGGTGGCACCGAAAGAATTCGGTTGGACCGAAGAAAACAAACCGGCGTGACCGATTTCATCACAGTGAAAACACTTGTCACCTCAGCTCACTAGACAATTAAGATCTCACAAGGATTTGCAAGGAATTAGCTGAAAGATTTGTAATGAATTTGATGCAAGAAATGCAGAACAGAACAAAGAAAAGAGAAGAAAAGATCTAGATGAAGTTTTTTTTGAAAGGGGAAACCAATATGCATGAGACAAATGCAAGAGCACGGGGAAACACAAGAGAACTTCATCTAGAATTGGTCGGTGACAAAGTCACCTATGTTAGAGTATATTGACTTAGGAGTTAAGTGAGGTCACTTGATCATTTGTCATACTCATCGTTTAAGCTCAAAATGGGGTTACCATTTTTCGTTTAAGCATCTTGATGTGTTCACATCTTGTTGAGTTGCTTTGACCCATGACTTGGAGCAGAGCTTCTCTAAGAAGGAATAACATACCTTGGGTGGTGGTGTTGATCTTGATCATGTGGTTGAACTCATGTGGGTTGCTCAAGGTTGAGGTAGCTCATCAAAATTTGGGAGCACCACTTGGAATTTGAGTTCATCTACCTACATGGGTTAGTCTTGCTAGGAAGAGCACTTGTGTATCCAAAATGACAATCATAAGACTTAATATAGAATTGTCAAAGGATATGTTTGAAGGGTTTCGTGCTTCCTTGTCTTCAACCACCATTGTGTAGAGACTTGGTGACGTAGAAATTGCTCAAGATGTGAGTTGGTTGCAATCTCATAGATTTAGATTCATCCAAGTACCTACAAGGGTTAGACAGCATGCAAGGGTGCGAATATATCCAAGACATATATAGGTAGCAACAAGAAAGAAATATCAAGGATTAGTCAAAGGCTCATGCCTTGCATGTATCCAAATGGAGTTCCTACTCCAAGTTTGAAGCATCAATGATGTTCAATTCACCTCTCAAACGGCAAAAGACTTTCTCATCAAGCGGTTTTGTGAATATATCCGCCAATTGCTGATTGGTGCGAACATGCTTAAGATCAATGTCCCCTTTGGCAACGTGATCTCGAATGAAATGATGACGAACTTCAATATGCTTAGTTTGAGAATATTGCACGGGATTGTGAGCAATCTTGATAGCGCTCTCATTGTCACAAAGCAATGGAACATGTTTCACATATATCCCATAGTCTTTAAGAGTTTGGGTCATCCAAAGTAAATGAGCACAACATGAACCAGCGGCAATGTATTCTGCTTCGGCGGTGGATAAGGATACTGAGTTTTGTTTCTTGGAGGACCAAGACACAAGAGATCTACCAAGAAATTGACATGTACCCGAGGTGGACTTTCTATCAACCTTGTCTCCGGCATAGTCCGAATCGGAGTAACCAAAAAGATCGAAAGAAGACCTCTTAGGATACCAAATGCCAAAATTTGGTGTGTGTATTAAGTATCTCACTATCCTTTTCACAACCTTAAGATGACATTCTTTGGGGGCCGCTTGATATCGTGCACACATGCACATGCTACCTCTTGAGCACTGCGTTGGTTTTTCCCTTGAAGAGGAAAGGGTGATGCAGTAAAGTAGCGTAAGTATTTCCCTCAGTTTTTGAGAACCAAGGTATCAATCCAGTAGGAGACCACGCTCAAGTCCCTCGCACCTACACAAACAAATAAGAACCTTGCAACCAACGCAATAAAGGGATTGTCAATCCCTTCACGGTCACTTACGAGAGTGATATCTGATAGATATGATAAGATAATATTTTTGGTATTTTTATGATAAAGAGAAATAAAGATGCAAAGTAAAATAAACGACAATAAAAATAGCTAAGTGTTGGAAGATTAATATGATGGAAAATAGACCCGGGGGGGCATAGGTTTCACTAGTGGCTTCTCTCAAGAGCATAAGTATTACGGTGGGTGAACAAATTACTGTCGAGCAATTGATAGAATTGAGCATAGTTATGAGAATATCTAGGTATGATCATGTATATAGGCATCACGTCCGTGACAAGTAGACCGACTCCTGCCTGCATCTACTACTATTACTCCACACATCGACCGCTATCCAGCATGCATCTAGAGTATTAAGTTCATAAGAACAGAGTAACGCTTTAAGCAAGATGACATGATGTAGAGGGATAAACTCATGCAATATGATATAAACCCCATCTTGTTATCCTCGATGGCAACAATACAATACGTGCCTTGCTGCCCCTGCTGTCACTGGGAAAGGACACTGCAAGATTGAACCCAAAGCTAAGCACTTCTCCCATTGCAAGAAAGATCAATCTAGTAGGCCAAACCAAACTGATAATTCGAAAAGACTTGCAAAGATAACCAATCATACATAAAAGAATTCAGAGAAGATTCAAATATTGTTCATAGATAAACTTGATCATAAACCCACAATTCATCGGTCCCGACAAACACACCGCAAAAGAAGATTACATCGAATAGATATCCACGAGAATCGTGGAGAACTTTGTATTGAGATACAAAGAGAGAGAAGATTTTTCACTTTCGCTGAAGAGTTGAACTCTGACTGAAAGGACTTGCCACATTGCCAAGGCGATTTAATTAGCCAGCTGTGGGATAGAGATCTGCGGTAAACCATCTAGCTAATAACTATGGACCCGAAGGTCTGAGGTAAACTACTCACACATCATCGGAGAGGCTATGGTGTTGATGTAGAAGCCCTCCGTGATCAATGCCCCCTCCGGCAGGACGCCGGAAAAGGCCCCAAGATGGGATCTCACGGGTACAGAAGGTTGCTGCGGTGGAATTAGGTTTTCGTGGATGCCTCTGATGGTTTGGGGGTACGCAGGTATATATAGGAGGAAGAAGTACGTCGGTGGAGCAACGTGGGCCCCATGAGGGTGGAGGGCGCGCCTGGGGGGTAGGCGCGCCCCCTGCCTCGTGCTCTCATCGTTGCTTTCTTGACTTGGATTCCAAGTCCTCTGGATCACGTCTGTTCCTAAAATCACGTTCCCGAAGGTTTCATTCCGTTTGGACTCCGTTTGATATTCTTTTTCTGCGAAACACTGAAATAGGCAAAAAACAGCAATTTGGGCTGGGCCTCCGGTTAATAGGTTAGTCCCAAAAATAATATAAAAGTGTACAATAAAGCCCATTAAACATCCAAAACAGAATATAATATAGCATGGAACAATAAAAAATTATAGATACGTTGGAGACGTATCAGCACACACTTAGCATAATATCGGGACGAGAGGCACAAAGATATAATAACGGACCAATCATGCAGCGGTAAACCTTTTGATCAACCGGTTCACCATCTTTGGTCAAATTAAGATGTCCACTAGTAGGCATGGGTGTAGTCATACCTTTGCATTCTTGCATATTGAACTTCTTGAATAAGTCCTTGGTGTACTTTGTTTGAGAGACAAAGGTACCTTCCTTAGTTTGCTTGATTTGAAAACCGAGAAAGAATTTGAGTTCACTCATCATAGACATTTCAAACTTCTCCGACATTAGCTTTCCAAACTTCTCACTAAAGTGAGGGTTAGTTGAACCAAATATAATATCATCAACATAGATTTGGCACACGAATAATTCTCCATTAACCCTTTTAGTGAAAAGAGTAGAATCTATTTTTCCAATTTCAAAGCCTTTTACAATAAGGAACTTGGTCAAACATTTATACCATGCTCTACGAGCTTGTTTAAGACCATAAAGAGCTTTGTGAAGTTTGTAAACATGATTAGGTTTCTTAGGATTGACAAAGCCGGGAGGTTGCTTAACATAAACTTCCTCCTCAATTTCACCATTTAGAAAAGCACTTTTAATATCCATTTGGTACAAGGTGATATCATGAAGATTAGCATAAGCAAGTAAGATGCGAATGGACTCAAGTCTAGCAACGGGGGCATATGTCTCACCATATTCCATACCTTCGACTTGAGTGTAGCCTTGGGCGACGAGACGTGCTTTGTTGCGAACTACTTGTCCATCTTCATCTTGCTTGTTGCGAAACACCCATTTGGTACCGATGATGTTGTGGTTGTTGTCGGGCTTTTCAACCAATGTCCACACTTGATTTCTCTCAAAGTTGTGTAGCTCTTCATGCATAGCGTTTATCCAATTCGGATCTTCCAATGCTTCTTCAACCTTCATAGGTTCAATGCTAGAGATGAATGAATAATATTCACAAAAATTAGCAAAACGAGTTTTAGAGCGAGTGATTCTCCCGGTTTGGATATCATTGTAGATTTGCTCGACGAGATGGTCTTTGGCGACTCTTGCTCGAACTCGTGGGAGCTTTTGCTTTGATCGGGGTGGAACATCTTCTTCATCTTGTCCTTCTTCTTGGCCTTCTTCATTGTTGACATTGTCGTTCTCTTGTCGTGGTGAAGAAGGAGGTTGTTGATGTTCATCTTGGTGTACTTCCTCGTTTTCTTCGTCTTGGTGTGTCCCACTTGTGGATGCTTCTGTATTAACTCTTGGTTCACCTTGTCGTGAGGTAGAAGCTTCCACTTGGACAGACGAGGTACTCTCCTTCACCTCCGTTGGGTGAACCTTGCCAATAGACAAGTCTTGGATTGCTTCCGAAGGGTCTTTGTCTCCTACATCAATTGGCAATTGCTCTACTTGCGAGCCGTTAGATTCATCAAACCTCACATCTACCGTCTCTTCAACCTTTCGGGTGAAATTGTTGTAGACACGATAAGTGTGAGAGTTTGAGCCATAACCAAGTAGAAAACCTTCATGAGATTTAGGAGCAAATTTAGAACGACGATGCTTATCAAGAATGTAGCACTTTGAGCCAAATACTCGAAAGTATCCAACTTGGGGTTTGTTACCGGTGAGGAGCTCGTATGCCGTCTTGCCGAGTAGCTTGTGAAGATACAAGCGATTTGTTGCATGACAAGCTGTCTCAACCACTTTCGCCCAAAAGTGTTTTGGAGTTTTGTACTCATTAAGCATCGTTCTTGCCATCTCAATAAGAGTCCAGTTCTTCCTCTCAACAACTCCATTTTGTTGAGGTGTGTACGTGGCCGAGAACTCGTGTGAAATCCCCTCTTCGTCAAGAAAGGCATCCACATTTGCGTTCTTGAACTCCCTTCCATTGTCGCTCCGAACCTTCTTGATCTTCACTTCAAATTGATTTTGGGCCTTCCTAGCGAAGCTTTTGAAGATCCTTTGGACCTGCGATTTATCATCTAAAATGAACACCCACATAAATCTTGAAAAATTATCGACTATGACTAGACCAAATGAGTTACCACCGAGACTCTTGTAAGCATTGGGACAAAAGAGATCCATGTGAAGTAGCTCGAGCAGTCTTCTCGTGGTCATGATGTTCTTCACGGGGTGACTCCCTCCAACTTGTTGTCCTGCCTGACAAGCACTATAAAGTCTATCCTTGTCAAATATAACATCTTTTACTCCAAGGATATGATCACCTTTCATAAGCTTATCAAGATTTCGCATGCCCACATGGCCTAACCTTCTATGCCACAACTAGCCTTTAGAAGATTTAGCAATTAAGCAAGTTCTAGGTTGAGCCTTTTTAGTGAAATCGACAATGTAAAGATCACCTCTACGTATACCGGTAAAGACCATTTTATGATTGTCTCTCCAAAACACTTGGCAATCTACTTCAGTGATCGGCAAGTCTAGATACTGAAAGTAAATTGTACCCAAGAGGTTCAACGAGCATGATGTTTTGTATGGAGCTATCATGTGAGATGGCCACCTTACCGAGGCCAACCACCTTACCCTTTGAGTTATCACCAAGGTGACATACTTTCGAGGGCCGTCGTTTTCAGCAAGCTCACAAAACATATCCTTGTCTCCGGTCATATGATCAGTACATCCACTATCAAGGACCCATTCCTTTCCTCCAGCCATGTAGCCGCGAAGATTAGCCATAAGACCAAAGTGTCTCATCGCATCGTCAAGATCATAGTCACTATCATCATCCTCATCATAGTATCCATGTTCAACATCGTCTTGTATTTGATCAATTCCTATAGAGGGTAATTCATTAGATAAATGATCATCACAATAGTCATCCTTATGAATTCTAATAGCTTCGGATATGATATTGCTAATGATTCCAACATTTTCTTTGGTACGCGTGAGATTGGTAAGCTCAAATAGATAATCACCAAATTTAGGATCACTAGTACTCATCTTACTCAAGGCAATAGACTTATGGAGAATTTCATCTAAGTTTTGCAAGGAATAGTTTGGAAATCTTTCCTCAAGAAATTTCTATATAGTGTAGGCACACTCAAGAGTAGGCAAACATCCAATCAAGTTTCTAGGCAATCCTCTAGTGATAAGATTAACAGTTCTAAGGTTGCGGATCATGTCAATAGACTCATCAAGGGTAGGATGCAAAGGATCAACATGAGGTGCACAAGGACTAGCAATGTACTTGTTCAAATGATATTCATTGAAAATCTCAAGCATCTCATTTTTCCATTCATGAAAGAACTCTCCATCAAGAATAGGCACTCTATGTCTAAGACTCCCCAATGTAGACACATCCATCTTCCTTCAATGGTGATTAAACCAAAGCAATGGAGACCAAAGCTCTGATACCAATTGAAAGGATCGAGAAGAGGTGTCTAGAGGGGGTGAATAGACTCTAAACAAGAAAAGTTGCAGTTTTTAATTTCCTTAAGTTGATGTGGAGTTTTGGCACAAGTTCAAACATTCACAATATATATCAAGCAAGCATGACAAGAGTATATGAGCAGCGGAAAGTAAAGCATGCAAGTTGCAAGAATGTAAAGTGGAGGGATTGGAGTGTGCAAACGCAATTTGGAGACACGGAGATCTTTTATCCGTGGTTCCGATAGGTGGTGCTATCGTACATCCACGTTGATGGAGACTTCAACCCACGAAGGGTAACGTTGCGCGAGTCCACGGAGGGCTCCACCCACGAAGGGTCCACGAAGAAGCAACCTTGTCTATCCCACCATGGTCGTCGCCCACGAAGGACTTGCCTCACTCGGGTAGATCTTCACGAAGTAGGCGATCTCCTTGCCCTTACAAACTCCTTGGTTCAACTCCACAATCTTGACGGAGGCTCCCAAGTGACACCTAGCCAATCTAGGAGACACCACTCTCCAAGAAGTAACAAATGGTGTGTTGATGATGAACTCCTTGCTCTTGTGCTTCAAATGATAGTCTCCCCAACACTCAACTCTCTCTCATAGGATTGGATTTGGTGGAAAGATGATTTGAGTGGAAAGCAAATTGGGGAAGGCTAGAGATCAAGATTTATGTGGTTGGAATGGAATATCTTGACCTCAACACAAGTGTCGGTGGTTCTCTCTCAGAAAATGTATGTTGAAAGTGTAGGCATGTTCTGATGGCTTTCTCCACGAATGAAGAGTGGGTGGAGGGGTATATATAGCCTCCACACAGAATCTAACCGTTACACACAATTTACCAAACTCGGTGGGACCGAATCGTTAAACTCGGTCAGACCGATTTAGTTCATAATGTGACCGTTAGGATTTTCGGTGGGACCGACACGTCAACTCGGTGAGACTGATTTCGTTAGGTTTAGGGCATAACGTAATCTCGGTGAGACCGATTACACAAACTCGGTGAGACCGATTTTGGTAATAGTCAAACAGAGAGTTGGTCAGGCAAACTCGGTGGGACCGATTCGCTCATCTCGGTTGGACCGGAACGTTACAAAAGGGAAACAGAGTGTTTGCATTGCAATCTCGGTGGGACCGATCGCTCATCTCGGTTTGACCAAAACGTTACGAAGGGAAACAGAGAGATTACAATCCCATCTCGATGAGACCGAGATCCCTATCGGTGAGACCGAAAAGACTAGGGTTTCTGGCAGTGGCTATGTCAACTGAACTCGGTGACGCCGGATAGAAAGTTTCGGTGGGGCCGAGTTTGACTTTTGGTTTGGGACATATGTGGATGTGACAAAGTAGTTGAGGGTTTTTGGAGCATATCACTAAGCACTTTGAGCAATAAACTCATTAAGCAACACCTCACCCCCTCTTGATAGTATTGACTTTTCCTATGGACTCAATGTGATCTTGGATCACTAAAATGAAAATGTAGAGTCTTGAGCTTTGAGCTTGAGCCAATCCTTTGTCCTCAGCAACTTGAAGAGGTTCCACATGAAGGAAACATGCCCTAGAGGCAATAATAAAGTTATTATTTATTTCCTTATATCATGATAAATGTTTATTATTCATGCTAGAATTGTATTAACCGGAAAATAATATTTGTGTGAATACATAGAAAAACATAGTGTCACTAGTATGCCTCTACTTGACTAGCTCGTTGATCAAAGATGGTTGAGTTTCCTAGCCATGGACATGAGTTGTCATTTGATTGACGGGATCACATCATTAGGAGAATGATGTGATTGACTTGACCCATTCCGTTAGCTTAGCACTTGATCGTTTAGTATGTTGCTATTGCTTTCTTCATGACTTATACATGTTCCTATGACTATGAGATTATGCAACTCCCGTTTACCTGAGGAACAGTTTGTGTGCTACCAAACGTCACAACGTAACTGGGTGATTATAAAGGTGCTCTATAGGTGTCTCCGAAGGTACTTGTTGGGTTGGCGTATTACGAGATTAGGATTTGTCACTCCGATTGTCGGAGAGATATCTCTGGGCCCACTCGGTAATGCACATCACTTAAGCCTTGCAAGCATTGCAACTAATGAGTTAGTTGCGGGATGATGTATTACGGAACGAGTAAAGAGACTTGCCGGTAACGAGATTGAACTAGGTATTGAGATACCGACGATCGAATCTCGGGCAAGTAACATACCGATGACAAAGGGAACAAAGTATGTTGTTATGCGGTTTGACCGATAAAGATCTTCGTAGAATATGTGGGAGCCAATATGAGCATCCAGGTACCGCTATTGGTTATTGACCGGAGACGTGTCTCGGTCATGTCTACATAGTTCTCGAACCCGTAGGGTCCGCACGCTTAAAGTTCGATGACGGTTATATTATGAGTTTATGTGTTTTGATGTACCGAAGGTAGTTCGGAGTCCCGGTCACGGACATGACGAGGAGTCTCGAAATGGTCGAGACATAAAGATTGATATATTGGACGACTATGTTCGGACACCGGAATGGTTTTGGAGAGTATCGGGCATATACCGGAGTACCGGGGGGTTACCGAAAACCCCTGAGGAGAGTAATGGGCCTATTGGGCCCTAATGGAGAAGAGGAGGGGCGGCCAAGGGCAGCCGTGCGCCCCCTCCCCCCCAGTCCGAATTGGACAAGGAGGGGGCGGCGCCCCCCTTTCCTTTCCCCCTCTCTCTCTCCTTCCCTCTCCTCTCCTACTCCCACATGGAAGGGGGAGTCCTACTCCCGGTGGGAGTAGGACTCCTCATGGGGCGCACCAAGGGTGGCCGGCCCCCTCCCCCTCCTCCACTCCTTTATATACGGGGAGGGAGGCACCCCTTGGAGACACAACAATTGATCCCTTGGATCTCTTAGCCGTGTGCGGTGCCCTCCTCCACCATAATCCACCTCGATAATATCGTAGCAGTGCTTGGGCGAAGCCCTGCGTCGATAGAACATCATCATCGTCACCACGCCGTCGTGCTGACGGAACTCTCCCTCAAAGCTCGGCTGGATCGGAGTTCGAGGGACGTCATCGAGTTGAACGTGTGCTGAACTCGGAGGTGTCGTGCGTTCGGTACTTGATCGGTCGGATCGTGAAGACGTACGACTACATCAACCACGTTGTGCTAACGCTCCCGCTTTCGGTCTACGAGGGTACGTGGACACACTCTCCCCTCTCGTTGCTATGCATCACCATGATCTTGCGTGTGCGTAGGAAGTTTTTTGAAATTACTACGTTCCCCAATAGTGGTATCAGAGCCAGGTTTTATGCGTAGATGTTATATGCACGAGTAGAACACAAGTGAGTTGTGGGCGATACAAGTCATACTGCTTACCAGCATGTCATACTTTGGTTTGGCGGTATTGTTGGATGAAGCGGCCCGGACTGACATTACGCGTACGCTTACGCGAGACTGGTTCTACCGACGTGCTTTGCACACAGGTGGCTGGCGGGTGTCAGTTTCTCCAACTTTAGTTGAACAGAGTGTGACTACGCCCGGTCCTTGAGAAGGTTAAAACAGCAATAACTTGACGAACTATCATTGTGGTTTGGATGCGTAGGTAAGAACGGTTCTTGCTCAGCCCGTAGCAGCCACGTAAAACTTGCAACAACAAAGTAGAGGACGTCTAACTTGTTTTTGCAGGGCATGTTGTGATGTGATATGGTCAAGGCATGATGTTATATTTTATTGCATGAGATCATCTTTTGTAACCGAGTTATCGGCAACTCGCAGGAGCCATATGGTTGTCGCTTTATTGTATGCAATGCAATCGCCCTGTAATTGCTTTACTTTATCACTAAGCGGTAGCGATAGTCGTAGAAGCAATAGTTGGCGAGACGACAACGATGCTATGATGGAGATCAAGGTGTCTCGCCGGTGACGATGGTGATCATGACGGTGCTTCGGAGATGGAGATCACAAGCACAAGATGATGATGGCCATATCATATCACTTATATTGATTGCATGTGATGTTTATCTTTTATGCATCTTATTTTGCTTTGATTGACGGTAGCATTATAAGATGATCTCTCACTAAATTTCAAGATAAAAGTGTTCTCCCTGAGTATGCACCGTTGCCAAAGTTCGTCGTGCCGAGACACCACGTGATGATCGGTGTGATAAGCTCTACGTTCATCTACAATGGGTGCAAGCCAGTTTTGCACACACATAATACTTGGGTTAAACTTGACGAGCCTAGCATATGCAGATATGGCCTTGTAACACTGGAGACCGAAAGGTCGAGAGTGAATCGTATAGAAGATATGATCAACATAGTGATGTTCACCATTGAAAACTACTCCATCTCACGTGATGATCGGACATGATTTAGTTGATTAATTTGGATCACGTGATCACTTAGATGATTAGAGGGATGTCTATCTAAGTGGGAGTTCTTAAGTGATTTGATTAATTGAACTTTAATTTATCATGAACTTAGTCCTGGTAGTATTAGCATATTTATGTTGTAGATCAATTGCTCGCGTTTAGCTCCCCTGTTTTATTTTTGATATGTTTCTAGAGAAAACTAAGTTGAAAGATGTTAGTAGCAATGATACGGATTGGATCCGTGATCTGAGGATTATCCTCATTGCTGCACAGAAGAATTATGTCCTTGATGCACCACTAGGTGACAGACCAATTGTAGGAGCAACTGCAGACGTTATGAACGTTTGGCAAGCTCGATATGATGACTACTTGATAGTTTAGTGTACCATGCTTTACGGCTTAGAATCGGGGCTTCAAAGACGTTTTTTGAAACGCCGCGGAGCATATGAGATGTTTCAAGAGTTGAAATTAGTATTTTATACTCACACTACAACAGGACCCCCTATAGCAACGCCTTTTTCCGTATCTAAGTGCCCATATATGCGTTGCTGGTGTCTTTACCAACGGTTTGGGATGCGTAGCCTTATCCAGTGTTGCTAGCGCATAATGCAACGCTTATACTGATGTTGGTAAAATGGACCGTTGCAAGACTACAACAGATAAAACAGACTTTTACAACAATTTTATATGTTGGTGCTTGATGTACTGGAATCAAAATCCCATTGCTTGGCAACGGAGAATTTCCAACGCTTCAAGTGTTGGTACATATATATAGTGTGATGATGATTATGATTATTATTATTATATGTATAATGCTAGCAATTAAATTAATGCCCCATGTAAAGGTGACAATTATGTATTTCAAGTGAAGGAAAAAACAAGACAAATATACTCACAAGAGGAAGAAATCATATATTCGATTAAAACGGTTGGATTACAATAGTGGATATTACAGGAGGAACATCATCCATATGTGATGCATAATCTAACAATTTTCTTGACAGCGAAACTTAAACTGAAAGCATACGCCAGCATCCCTACAACTTAACTAAATCTTAACCAAGGAACAACATCCGACAGGAACATCATCCCAACAACATTTTCCTTGTCTTCATCATCATGAAATGGAACATCGACATCATCATTGCAGTATAATTGCCAGACACCCATATACCCATCCATTTATCTTTTGAATCTACAAACAAGAAAACAAAATGAACTGTTAACATGCAAAGCATTGACATGATGCAAGTGTAATAGAGGCAGGATATTAGTCACATACAAAGGTTGAAGGCCATGCAATCTTTGTTTTTTCTGCATTACCGAGAGTATTGCAGCTTTTGTGACTTCATACCAAATTTTTAGCACAAGTGCCATATCGACATGCACTGCCCAGAATTCATTTCTAATTTCATCACCATCAAGTTTCAATTTAGGATCAGAACTTCCAATTGTAGCTAGAGCTGCGTCCTTGTTATGATTTTTTAGGCTCTTCAAGAATACTTTAGTTCCTGCCTATTAGAGAAAATAAAAGTTACCATATGACAAAACAGAAACAAAACAGGGCAAGATATGAAATGAATTTAAGCACTCTTACAGGTAGTTCACTGGCACCCATCCAACCCAGCGAACCACTTCGAGCGTTCTTACTGCATGCATTATCACCTTTTGTTGTTTTTTGGTCTGGACAACAATCTGATAGTAAAGAAGAAGTAATAAACAAATAACAAGCTAGCACTAGTTTGAACAAAAAATGTATGTGATTATGAAAAGATACAGCTTGTTTGCAACAGAAGTTTTTTCTCCCTGACATGCACTAACATTCTCAAGTAAAGTTTCTTTGTTTTGAACTGCATTCTAATAGTAAGACGACCAGTAGATACATAATCATTGGAGCAACTTATTTTCAACATATTGTATACGGTAATGGAAATATACCTTATGTGCAGCAGAATATATTTCCCCTTGCCGTGCACTGAAATTCTTGTCCATGACATATCTGCGGCAACATGACAATGACCAAAATTTTGAATAAATTATGTTAAAGACAATATTCTGTGATCCTACTCGACATTATGATAGTCGTCCCCACAGATGTGAAGACAAATAATTCAGATTTCAACTCAAACAAACATATTTTGAAGTAATTTCTGCCCCTACAATCAACAAAAATAAGTCTGACCACATTTATTCCTTATCAAATCAAAATAGCAACTCATTCAGTACTAAGTAGGTACTAGGAATACATCAAGCTATTCCTATTTCATAGTGAAAACGATGAACTAAGACATGAAACCATTACTCTGAAATGTAAATTTGCAAGGGGTCCATTATTTTGTTCATCAGGTGTATAAGAAAAGCAGCAAGTAACAAAAGGAAAATCTAAATAGCAGCTCTTTCAATGACCCCGTGTTTTTTACTTATGTTTTCTTTGCTGGGAACATTACTATGAATAAAATGCAGTTGTCGTTCAATACTAGTAGTTTAACTGTCAATCTATTTATGTTGCTTAGGGAAGATGAACTTGTACTTTGATGTGGTGTGGTGATTAACTTGGTGTTTCCTAGGGGAACACATGTTTAGGTATGACACTATCCACGGATAGTAGAGGATCATAAGGTCAAGGACACCCAAGTTCATTCTCTTTGGTGTTAAGAAGGTTTCGTTCATGCACAAGCATTATAGCTAGGCTGATGATATGTTATTCTCAATTTGGACCGTGAGGAGATCCCATGGGCCAAGGCTGAGTGTGTTGCAAAGTATACGTGTATTTTCACTATCGTGCACATGGTTGTTCACTAACATACATATATTTTCAGAACAAGTGTGTCGTTCTGTAGACTGAACTTGTAGTTGTGCTGCTGCAGATCATGTTCTGATATTCACACAAGAGAAGAGTAATTAGAAAGCATAGAAGGGACAGATCTGAACGAAGGAGGGAGCAGGCAAAATCTTCAAGTCATACTACTAGTATTTACCTTGTGTTTATATGAATCAGGGGTGGGGATTGATCTGCTCTCCGTCCCAGTTGCTGAACAAGACACGCCTCTGAGGTAATAACATTGGTGGTGCCTAAAGTTGCCATCGATGTTCACTTTGGTGCCTAAACTTGAAAAATACACCGAACTGGTTCTATAACTTGAGAGTATGGTTCGAATACAGTTCAAATCATGTCTAGATATGTATGTATTGCTGACTAGACATGCCAGCGTGACGCGGGGCCCACTTGCAGTGTCGGGACAGACTGACAAGAAGAGTGTGCGTGTCAATGAACATCGGGGCCCACCTGTCAGTGCACAACTGAAATAAACAAAAAAGTTACAAGGCTGAGTTTCGAACAGGCGACCTGTGCACCACAAAGGACATGCGCCAACCAACCACCCCATGTAAGTTTGATGTCTTTTACGCACTGTAACGTTTTATATATCCGACACAATCGTGGAGTTAAATGGGCTGCAGTTAGTGCACCCATTTCCCACATGTTAGGTGTTTTTCTTATTTTTCAAAATTACAAAATATTCAGGTAGTATATGAAGTGTTCATGCTTTTAGGAATTGTATTTCTAGTTGTAAAAAGTGTTCACGTGTTTTAATAAAGTATATGTGTTTGTCAAAAGATATATTTTCTAATAAAAATAAATTTTTAAGTATGTGTGAAAAATAAACAATGGCCTAGTGTCCCCCCTAGGGTTTTATACATTCTTATATTTAAATATAAAAAAATTAAACTACACATACATTTGTCTAATTAAAAGCATTTTAATTACATGACTTTTTAATAACACGCAAATATTTTTGAAAATTACATTAACATGTTTTAAAATAAATTTTTTATGGATATTATTTCTAAGACAAGAAGACTCTAGCTTTATTTTTTGTTTACAAATACAATAATCCACATAAGATTTAGAATTACTCTAACCGAAAAAGAAAATCACACGTTGAAGGGTCACGTAAAAAAGGAAAAAGAACTAATAGTTTTAAATAAAGGATCACGTGATATATTTTTTAAACATGAAGATTTTGAGAATTATATTAGCATTTCGAAGATGTATAACTTCTAAAATTTGCACAATTATTTAATTATATATGTGAATCCTTACAAATATTATGAAACCATTTTATTAATTACTTTGTATTATTTTAATTTTGTGAATATGTAAAATTTTATTAACAATCTTTGAGGGGTCATTAACTATTTATTCAATATTGTCACTATAGTTTGAATATTTTTCTAAAAAACAAAAAATAACTAGCATGTGGAAAATTGGCATTGCCGTCTAATTAGCTAGATAAAGGTTAGCGACGCAGAATAGTCAACTAGTTCTGCCTAGTTAAGTGGTTTGCGCTGGTCCTTCATAGCTCACAGGTCGCCTGTTCAAATCCCATCCGTCCTACATTTTTATTTATTTTGGTTGTGCACTAACTGGTGGGACCCGATGGTCATTTAGGCACGCTCTTTCCATGTCAGTCTGTCTCGGTACTGCAAGTGGGCCCCGCGCCACGCTGGCATGTCTAGTCAACAATACATACGTATCTGGATGTGATTTGAACCGTATTTAAACCATACCGCCAAGTTATAGAACCAGTTCGGTGTATTTTTTAAGTTTAGGCACCAAAGTGAACGTCGATGGCAAGTTTAGGCACCACCAGTGTTATTACCTCCACGCCTCTTGTGCCCTCAACCTCAATGGTGGAATCGGCGGGGCCAGCTATGAGATTCAGGAGGGAGGGCAGGCCATGATGGATCTGCTCAAGATAGGGATCCTACGAGACGAAGAAGGGAGCTGTGTTGATATGGGGGACGGGGAGGTTTCCGATTTTTGTGGCGCAGTTACCTCCTAGCGAGACCTGATTTTGGTCTCGTTCCTTATTCGTATGACAGCTGGGGCCATGGTAATCAAGCGCGCGTGCTTATATTTCTTTTGACAAAAATTACTCGCTGTTGGCCGGAGAGAATGGAGGGAAAGGGAAAAATTGGTGTGAAATCAGAAAAGAGCATGAGTAAAAATTTGAAGCGAAACAATTTTTTTTTACTATCATCTTGCCCTTGACAGGCACTTGTACATATTATCTGTGCCAAACACAACGTGCTACTTCTGTTTGTATAAAATGCAGTGCAACATGGGTGAAGAATATTGATTTTTGTTACTCAAACTGGGCCTGATTGGTAGCGACCTGCCGCTCGCGGGGTTTCTGCTCAGCTTCCTCCGTCGTTGCGTGCAGGGCAGCGTCAGCCACAGATACCACCCTGTTCCACCCCCTGCCCTTGTCGGCGACAAGGGCGGCGCCGCACAGCGACTCATCCATGCCGATCTTGATCAGTTGGTTGTCGAGGCGGCACCGGCGCCGCGCGGACATCTTCACGGTGGTCTTCGAGGATCCAGTCTGGCGCGACGTCAACCATCGCAAACACGACACAGTGTTGTGCGTTGTGCCGCTCCGTGGACTCGGCCGCCATTAGAGCACTGCGGCGACATTCTCCTGGTAGCGCGTCCGAGGTAATGCATGAGCTTCCGACGTGCGTTCGCAAGCTCCAGGTATGGCTCCTGCTTCACAGCGACCGGACACCGACAAGGCGGCAATGGCCGCGATGAGGTGGCAAGCGCAGTGGCAAGGCTGGCGCCAGACTGTGGTCATGGATGGAGCTCGAACTGTCGCTCGAACTCCTCGTCCATTGCGACAACCTTGGTGAGGAGGGGCGGCTGCTGCTGCTCTTCGTCATCCAAGGAGTGCACGACCTCCTCCTTTGATGGCGCAGAGGAGGACGATGGGCCAAAAGACCGCGCGCGGCGGTGCCACGATATGGAGGAAGATCCCTTCACCAGCGCTGAGAACAATCCGGAAGAGCCTGACTTGCCTATCTGGCCGGTCTAGGAAAGGATCGGATCGGATGCTACGGTTGTGCGGAGAGGAGCAGAGATGAGATGAGATGGGGTTGGCCAATGCCGGAGCCCTACTTAATTAGCCTAGGTAGGCTGATTGACGCTGCTTCAATGCAGCGCAGCGCCCGGAGTAGGCTTGTCGATCATCGTGCCCGCATTGAATCTGCACTGCCCTTCCGTCCTGTCTGGTCACTCCGACCGACATCAAGGCCATCGATGCGCGGGTGCAGTTTCGTAGAGTGGCCAACCGACATTGATGCGCGGGTGCAGTTTCGAGAGTGGTTTGCGCAGGAGAGTGGTTTGGTGGGACTGCATACATTAGCATGATCTCGTGGACTTAATTGTATACGTGTGTTTTAATACCATTATTATACTATAATGAAAGGGTATGAAATCATCCGTATTTTTTGTCATGCTGCATTATTCTGTGACGTCGTAATATATCCGTAACGCTCAAAAAAATTATGCCTATGATTCATAGTCCAACGCTGCTTAATATTTCTTTTTATTTCAAAATTTAGGCTTACTATTTAAAAAAAACAACCCTGCTGTAATTCGAACCTGGCCCTACTAGAATTGATGCAAGTAAATAACCAACGGGATAAACTAGTGTTTTACATAGATTTATGACCACAACATTTATTTATTTATTGTTGGATCGAAGGGAGAAAAGAAAATGGGGAACCAAGGGGGGTCGCGCCTCCAACCAGAGACATGTTTTGTTCTCTCGGATGTGTTGTGCTTCTGGTGAAGGAAAAAAAAACAGCGACCGTTTTTTGTGATTTTGAAATCTTCATAGATTTCCTAAAAAAATCACATTTTTTTTTCTAAAAACATCATGAAATTGAAAAAAGGTCATTAATTTGAAAAAAAGTTCACGGATTTGGAATTTTTTTACGGAAATAAGAAAATTTTATAGATTTGAAAAATGTTCATAAATTTGACAAAAAGTTCATGAATTTTGAAAAAAAAATCATCAATTTCAAAAAATGTACATTGAATTTGAAAAATGTTCATTGATTTACAAGAGAGTTCATCAATTTTGGAAAAATGTTCATCATTTTTGAAGAAAAGTTCTCAAATTTGAAATGAGTTCATCGATTTTGAAAAAAGTTCATCAGATTTGGAAAAGGTTCATCAATTTTTAAAACAAAACTTAATTTTGAAAAAAGTTCATTGATATTGAAAAAATTCCATGCATTTTTGAAAAGAAAAGGTAAAGAAAAGAAAAGGATTCAAGAAAAAAGGAAAAAAAACAAACAAAAGTGGTCAAGAGAAAAACCGACTGGGGTAGCTTCCCAAAACCGGGGGCTTCCGTGAACTGAAGAAAGAATAAAAGGGGAAAATGAAGTGAGCAGGCATAAGTCTTTAGATGTCCTAGTGGATACTCGGGTCGTCTTTGAAAGAAGAGGTCTAGAGTTCAATATTGTCGCGTGCATCATTTTTTGAAGTTTAAGCATAAAAACAGGTAAATGGGTAGGTCCAAGGTAGTATCAGTGGAGGTGGGGGGTTGTGCGCCCGTTTGCGCCGATGCCTTTAACCAGTGCCACATGAGCTTAATAGGATTTGCCTTGATCTGGATCGGAGAATAAAACAAAGGTACTACGCTATTAGGTTTTGCTTGAATGGTTAGCACACATTTGCACGCCATATTCATTATGTGTTCCGTTGTGTTTAATTTATTTTTGTTTTTCATTATGTAAATTTGTGGTCTTATAATAGACATAATATGCAACACATACATGGCAACAAATAAGATCCGTTGCAATCTATGTACGACACTATGATCACGAGCTGTGAGTCTACAATGCATATGCTGCAACGCTTATATGCGTATCTCCTGTGAATTTTGCAACCTATAGTCAAAATGTTGTAGAATATGTTTTGCTTTATAGGGCTATCCTTGTAGTGTCATGCCCGTGTCGAGAGGTATGAGACCTCTGACAGTACTTTGCCTACAAGATGGAGGAGAATAGCTCAGCTATTGAGCATGTGCTCAGAATGTCTGAGTACTACAATCACTTGAATCAAGTGGGAGTTAATCTTTTAGATAAAATAGTGATTGGCAGAGTTCTCTAGTCACTATCACCAAGTTACTAGAACTTCATGATGAACTATAATATGCAAGGGATAACGGAAATGATTCCCAACCTCTTCGTGATGCTGAAATCGACGAAGGTAGAGATCAAGAAAAACATCAAGTGTTGATGGTTGACAAGACCACTAGTTTCAAGAAAAGGGCAAAGGGAAGAATGGGAACTTCAAGAAGAACGGCAAGAGAGTTGCTGCTCAAGTGAAGAAGCCCAAGTCTGGACCTAAGCCTGAGACTAAGTGCTTCTACTGCAAAGGGACTGGTCACTAGAAGTGGAACTGCCCTAGATACTTGGCGGATAAGAAGGATGGCATAGTGAACAAAGGTATATTTGATATACATGTTATTGATGTGTACTTTACTAGTGTTTATAGCAACCCCGCGGTATTTGATACTTGTTCAGTTGTTAAGAGTAGTAACTCGAAACGGGAGTTGCAGAATGAACAGAAACTAGTTAAGAGTGAAGTGACGATGTGTGTTGGAAGCAGTTCCAAGATCGATATGATCATCATCGCACACTCCCTATACTTTCGGGATTAGTGTTGAACCTAAATAAATGTTATTTGGTGTTTGCGTTGAGCATGAATATGATTTGATCATGTTTATTGCAATACTGTTATTTATTTAAATTAGAGAATAATTGTTGTTCTGTTTACATGAATAAAACCTTCTATGGTCATACACCCAATGAAAATGGTTTGTTGGATCTCGATTGTAGTGATACACATATTCATAATATTGAAGCTAAAAGATGCAAAGTTAATAACAATAGTGCAACTTATTTGTGGCGCTGCCGTTTAGGTCAAATTGGTGTAAAGTGCATGAAGAAACTGCATGCTGATGGGTTTTTGGAATCACTTGATTATGAATCACTTGATGCTTGCGAACCATGCCTCATGGGCAAGATGACTAAGACTCCGTTCTCCGGAACAATGGAGCGAGCAACTGACTTATTGGAAATAATACATACTGATATATGTAATCCGATGAGTGTTGAGGCTCACGGCGGGTATCATTATTTTCTAACCTTCACAGATGATTTGAGCAGATATGGGTATATCTACTTGATGAAACATAAGTCTGAAACATTTGAAAAGTTCATATAATTTCAGAGTGAAGTGGAAAATCATTGTAATAAGAAAATAAATTTTCTACGATCAGATTGTGGAGAAGAATATTTGAGTTACGAGTTTGGTCTTCATTTGAAACAATGCGGAATAGTTTCGCAACTCACGCCACCTGGAACACCACAGCGTAATGGTGTGTCCGAACATCATAACCGTACTTTTATTAGATATGGTGCAATCTATAATGTCTCTTACCGATTTACCACTATCGTTTTGGGGTTATGCATTAGAGACAACTGCATTCACGTTAAATAGGGCACCATCTAAATCCGTTGAGACGACGCCATATGAACTGTGGTTTGGCAAGAAACCCAAGTTGTCGTTTCTTAAAGTTTGGGGTTGCGATGCTTATGTGAAAAAGTTTCATCCTAATAAGCTCAAACCCAAATCAGAGAAATGTGTCTTCATAGGATACCCAAAGAAGACTGTTGGGTACACCTTCTATCACAGATCCGAAGGCAAGACATTTGTTGCTAAGAATGGATCCTTTCTAGAGAAGGAGTTTCTCTCGAAAGAAGTGAGTGGGAGGAAAGTAGAACTTGATGAGGTAACTGTACCTGCTCCCTTATTGGAAAGTAGTCCATCACAGAAATCTGTTCCTGTGACTCCTACACCAATTAGTGAGGAAGCTAATGATGATGATCATGTAACTTCAGATCAAGTTACTACCGAACCTCGTAGGTCAACCAAAGTGAGATCCGCACCAGAGTGGTACGGTAATCCTGTTCTGGAGGTCATGTTACTTTACCATGACGAACCTACGAACTATGAGGAAGTGATGATGAGCCCAGATTCCGCAAAATGGCTTGAGGCCATGAAATCTGAGATGGGATCCATGTATGAAAACAAAGTGTGGACTTTGGTTGACTTGCCCGATGATCGGTAAGCAATAGAGAATAAATGGATCTTCAAGAGGAAGACGGACGCTGATAGTAGTGTTGCTATCTACAAAGCTAGACTTGTCGAAAAAGGTTTTGACAAAGTTCAAGGTGTTGACTACGATGAGATTTTCTCACTCGTAGCGATGCTTAAGTCTGTCCAAATCATGTTAGCATATTGCCACATTTTATGAAATCTGGCAAATGGATGTCAAAACTACATTCCTTAATGGATTTCTTAAAGAAGAGTTGTATATGATGCAACCAGAAGGATTTGTCGATCCTAAAGTGCTAACAAAATGTGCAAGCTCCAGCGATCCATCTATGGACTGGTGCAAGCATCTCGGAGTTGGAATATACGCTTTGATGAGTTGATCAAAGCATATAGTTTTATACAGACTTGTGGTGAAGCCTGTATTTACAAAAAAGTGAGTGGGAGCACTACAGCCTTTCTGATAAATATATGTGAATGACATATTGTCGATCGGAAATGATGTAGAATTTTCTGTAAAGCATATTAGAGTGTTTGAAAGGAGTTTTCAAAGAAAGACCTCGGTGAAGCTGCCTACATATTGAGCATCAAGATCTATAGAGATAGATCAAGACGCTTGATAATTTTTTTCAATGAGTACATACCTTGACAATTTTTTGAAGTAGTTCAAAATGGAACAGTCAAAGAAAGAGTTCTTGCCTGTGTTGCAAGGTGTGAAGTTGAGTAAGACTCAAAACCCGACCACGGCAGAAGATAAAGAGAGAATGAAAGTCATTCCCTATGCCTCAACTATAGGTTCTATAAAGTATGCCATGCTATGTACCGGACCTATTGTATACCCTGCCCTGAGTTTGGCAAAGGAGTACAATAGTGATCTAGGAGTAGATCACTGGACATTGGTCAAAATTATCCTTAGTGGAATAAGGATATGTTTCTCGGTTATGGAGGTGACAAAAAGTTCATCGTAAAGGGTGACGTCGATGCGTATGACTCTAAATCTCCATCTAGATACATATTGAAAGTGGGAGCAATTAGCTAGAGTAGCTCCGTGCAAAGCATTGTTGACATAGAAATTTGCAAAATACATACGGATCTGAATTTGGCAGACCCGTTGACTAAACTTCTCTCACAAGCAAAACATGATCACACCTTTGTACTCTTTGGGTGTTAATCACATGGCAATGTGAACTAGATTGCTGACTCTAGTAAACCCTTTGGGTTTTGGTCACATTACGATGTGAACTATGGGTGTTAATCACATGGTGATGTGAACTATTGATGTTAAATCACATGGCGATGTGATCTAGATTATTGACTCTAGTGCAAGTGGGAGACTGAAGGAAATATGCCCTAGAGGCAATAATAAAGTTATTATTTATTTCCTTATATGATGATAAATGTTTATTATTCATGCTAGAATTGTATTAACCGGAAACATAATACATGTGTGAATACATAGACAAACATAGTGTCACTAGTATGCCTCTACTTGACTAGCTCGTTGATCAAAGATGGTTGAGTTTCCTAGCCATGGACATGAGTTGTCATTTGATTAACGGGATCACATCATTAGGAGAATGATGTGATTGACTTGACCCATTCCGTTAGCTTAGCACTTGATCGTTTAGTATGTTGCTATTGCTTTCTTCATGACTTATACATGTTCCTATGACTATGAGATTATGCAACTCCCGTTTACCGGAGGAACACTTTGTGTGCTACCAAATGTCACAACGTAACTGGGTGATTATAAAGGTGCTCTACAGGTGTCTCCGAAGGTACTTGTTGGGTTGGTGTATTTCGAGATTAGGATTTGTCACTCCGATTGTCGAAGAGGTATCTCTGGGCCCACTCGGTAATGCACATCACTTAAGCCTTGCAAGCATTGCAACTAATGAGTTAGTTGCGGGATGATGTATTACGGAACGAGTAAAGAGACTTGCCGGTAACGAGATTGAACTAGGTATTGAGATACCGACGATCGAATCTCGGGCAAGTAACATACCGATGACAAAGGGAACAAAGTATGTTGTTATGCGGTTTGACCGATAAAGATCTTCGTAGAATATGTGGGAGCCAATATGAGCATCCAGGTTCCTCTATTGGTTATTGACCGGAGACGTGTCTCGGTCATGTCTACATAGTTCTCGAACCCGTAGGGTCCGCACGCTTAAAGTTCGATGACGGTTATATTATGAGTTTATGTGTTTTGATGTACCGAAGGTAGTTCGGAGTCCCGGATGTGATCACGGACATGACGAGGAGTCTCGAAATGGTCGAGACATAAAGATTGATATATTGGACGATTATGTTCGGACACCGGAATGGTTTCGGAGAGTATCGGGCATATACCGGAGTACCTGGGGGTTACCGGAAACCCCCGGGGAGACTAATGGGCCTATTGCGCCCTAATGGAGAAGAGGAGGGGCGGCCAAGGGCAGCCGCGTGCCCCTTCCCCCCAGTCCGAATTGGACAAGGAGGGGGGCGGCGCCCCCCTTTCCTTTCCCCCTCTCTCTCCTTCCCTCTCCTCTCCTACTCCCACATGGAAGGGGGGAGTCCTACTCCCGGTGGGAGTAGGACTCCTCATGGGGCGTGCCAAGGGTGGCCGGCCCCCTCCCCCTCCTCCACTCCTTTATATACGGGGAGGGAGGCACCCCTTGGAGACACAACAATTTATCCCTTGGATCTCTTAACCGTGTGCGGTGCCCCCCTCCACCATAATCCACCTCGATAATATCGTAGCAGTGCTTAGGCGAAGCCCTGCGTCGGTAGAACATCATCATCGTCACCACGCCGTCGTGCTGACGGAACTCTCCCTCAAAGCTCGGCTGGATCGGAGTTCGAGGGACGTCATCGAGTTGAACGTGTGCTGAACTCGGAGGTGTCGTGCGTTCGGTACTTGATCGGTCGGATCGTGAAGACGTACGACTACATCAACCGCGTTGTGCTAACACTTTCGCTTTCGGTCTACGAGGGTACGTGGACACACTCTCCCCTCTCGTTGCTATGCATCACCAAGATCTTGTATGTGCGTAGGAATTTTTTTGAAATTACTACGTTCCCCAACACCACATCCTCTAGTCCATGACACTCCATTGTTGAACTTATCTAAAACATACTAGGTAGAAGCATTAGTCCAACAAGAGATATGTTGACATTAATTACCAAAACCACCCAGAGAGCACTTGTGCTTTCAGTTGTGTAGCACATATCTCAAAGCAACATTGAGCAGCCAAGCGAGGCCCGGGTGCATATGCTCAAAAAGTCTGCATTCGCGCAGACTGAATATAGACCGTGTACATGAACACGAGAAACAAGAAAGAAAAATTGAAGACCAACGAGGCGATGTCGAGTCTAGCGTTGCGGTAGTTAGAGCATCTCCAGCCGCGCCCCCAACAGCCCCCAGGGCGACTTTTTACGCGCTGGCGTCGAAAAAAACCCAGACGCGCCCCCAAGATGCCGAAATCGCCGGCTCGGCCTGTTTTTGGGCCCGGCGATCCCAAGCCAAACCCAGCACACTGGAGGGTGCTCGGGGGCTCCGGCGGAAGGGAAAAGCACGTCTGGGCAACTCTGTCGGGCGAAAAGTCAAGACAAACGTCCGGATTCGCCCCCACCCCCACCCCCGCGCGCCCTGCTGCCACCTTGCCGATCCCGGCGCCGCCCACGGCCCACCACCGCTAAATAGGACATTCCCCACCAGAAAAGAAAGAGGGTTTCGCGGCGGCAACTTCTCCACCACCTTCCTGGGCGAGTTTTCCAGCACTCCAGCCGCGCATGGCGGGATACCGGCGGCTGTGCGCCCACCATGCCCGTCAGGTGTTCGACGATTTGTCTGCTCGGCGATGGACTCGGACGACGAGGAGGCGCTCGTGGCGCTGCTAGAGGAGGAAGCCGATGCCGACGTCCAGGACGAAGAGCATCTCATGGTCCTCGCCGGCTTGGCTGGCCTGCTCGCGAGCAATGCAAAGCCGCGACAAGGTGGCTTGGTGCCGGGGCGACTGAAAGCAAAGAACCAACATCGACTGGAAGGCTATTGCATGCTCTACTCCGACTACTTCGCCGACGCTCCACTGCACGGCGACAAAGTGTTTCGGCGCCGTTATTGGATGAGCCGAAAGCTTTTCCTCAAGATTGTGAATTCCATCCGAAAGTTCGACAGCTACTTCAAGTGCAAGATGGATTGCACCGGCAAACTTGGATTCACCTCAATCTAGAAGTGCACGACAGCTATGAGGATGCTTGCATATGGAGCTCCCGGTGATTCACTCGACGACTATGGGCGCATGGCCGAGTCCACCACCATTGAGTGTTTCTACAAGTTCTGCAGGGCAGTGGTGGCAGTGTTTGGACCGCGATACTTGCGATCACCCAATGTTGAAGACACAGCTCGGATCCTAGCACAGAATGCAGCAAGAGGATTTCCTGGGATGCTTGGAAGCATCGACTGCATGCATTGGAAATGGAAGAACTGTCCATTTGCTTGGCAGGGGATGTACAAAGGTGCCAAAGACGGTTGCAGTGTGGTACTTGAGGCAGTGGCCACACATGACCTCTGGATTTGGCACTCCTTCTTTGGTATGCCAGGAACTCACAATGACATCAACGTGATGCAGTGCTCCCCTGTCTTTGCCAAGCTTGTTGAAGGTCATTCTCCTCCGGTGAACTTCGAGGTCAATGGGCGGCACTACAACAAGGGATACTACCTAGCAGATGGCATCTATCCGAGATGGTCTACATATGTGAAGACTATCTCAAACCCTGTGCCAGGAGGCAAGAACTTCCACTTTGCGAAGGTTCGGGAGGCTTGCAGGAAGTATGTCGAGCGGGCATTTGGTGTGCTCCAATCTCGATTTGCTTTTGTCCGGTAGCCTGCTCAGACCTGGTCGAAAGATCAAATGTGGGAGATCATGACTTGTTGTGTCATCTTGCACAACATGATCATTGAGAGCGAGCAGGAAAAGCCAATGTTTGACACTGAACCATATTACAAGCAGGGACCTCTTGCCCAAGTTGATCACCAGCTACCGGCAACCTAGACTGCCTTCCTCAATATGCGTCAGAAGATCCGAGACCCACAGGTGCATCAACAACTGCAGCAGGATCTGGTGGAGCACCTATGGAGGCTCAAGGGCAACGCCTAGGTCAACGTGTGATGAAATATGAGTTTTTTTGTTGAACTATATAATTTGTATTGAACTATTTGTTGAACTATTTGATTTCTTTTGATTTTCTGTGATGAACTATGTGATAAAAAATAACTTCTGATGAATTTGCGCCAAAGCACGGCGAATATAGGCCGATTTGCGTCAATAGCGGGCCGATTTTGCACCGAAAGTGAGCTGAAAAGCGGGCAAATTGGCCAAAAATAGGCCGATATCGGCGCCTGGGGGCGGCGACTGGAAATCCAATCGCCCCCAATGCGATATTTGCATCGGCTCGCCCCCAGACGGCGATTTTTCAAGCCTTCTGGGGCCAACGGATGGAGATGCTCTTAGCAGGAGGCTAGGATCCAAAACCACGACGGGAGCTGATCACAACAAACTCGGCGGGCGCGCTACTCAACCTAGCCTGCTCAGTTCAGATCTAGACGGCCGCCGCACACGCCGACGCCAGCCAGTTCGGTCGACCGGGAACTCTCGTGGCAGGATAAGCCACCGACCGCGCCGCGCCAGTGAGCCCACACGATGGCGACGATGGCGCGCGGAGGGACATCGACGGTGTAGGAACAGGTCCAAGAAAACGAAATAGACCAGGGTGGCAACCACGATGATGGCCGGGATGGACCACATATTCGAGCGCGTCCTACCCTGCCTCGGCCCTTCCTCGTGGCTCGTCCGCGCCGCAGCCGTATGCAGCGGTGGTGCCGCGTGGTCGCAGACGCGGGTTTCCACACATTTGTGTTTGTCCACGGTGTATTACGAGGCGTTACTTGGTAATGCAATTTCCTAGAACTTCCAATCAAAAAAATCTGTGTTTTATATCAGTATATAGTTAAAAAAAATTTACTAGCGGGTTCACTTTTTAAGTTCGCCCCGGGCCTCTGAAAAGTCAGGGGCCAGTCCCGGTCATTGGACCTCCTTGTCTACGAGCCGCTCACCCGGCGCCACCAAGGTATCCTTTGGCCGCCAAGTTTGGACACATCTTTTCCTTGGTGCTTTCCTAGTCGGCGGCGTGGATGCTGAATGTCACGTCAGCGTGTCCAACTTCAGGGTCCTCGCTGTCGTCAATGAGAACCTAGCCTGCGTGTTCTCCTCAGGCGGCGTTGGCGGCTAGCGCCTAGTGCACACCACAGCCGCCTGCGTCGGCGTACAACCATCATTCCGGCTCAACAAGATGGTGGAGCGCGCCAACAACTAAATATACCGGGCCATCAAAGGAAGCACAATCGTGCTTACTCTTGATGAGGCCACCATGGAATTCTCCCTCGTCAATTTTCCAGAGAATATATGGGGGTTGTACAATGAAGAGGAATGTGCGTCTCGGGTCATCGACGGGTACGACAGTGCTGTGCGCATAGTCTGTTTGATGAGCAATAAGCTCAAGATTGATGCACAACAACGACACCTGGGCAGCGGCGGCCAAGATGACCAGTGGGTGTTGGAGAAACAGTTGAAGTTGCCGGAGGCCACCGTTTGGCTGCCGAGGCACACGAGGAGATATTGTTCAAAAAAGGATCCATGATTGTCGCCGCAAATAACAAGTACATTCTCCTCACACCCATTATGACATATAGCGGCCACACATAGCTCTTCTATGTCGAGCTCGACACGATGAGGGTCGACCGCGAGCACAAGAGGAACAAGTACAATGGTGAAGCTGTTGGAAATATGCCCTAGAGGCAATAATAAATGGTTATTATTATATTTCTTTGTTCATGATAATTATCTATTGTTCATGCTATAATTGTATTATCCGAAAATCGTAATACATGTGTGAATACATAGATCATAACGTGTCCCTAGTAAGCCTCTAGTTGATTAGCTCGTTGATCAACAGATAGTCATGGTTTCCTGACTATGGACATTGGATGTCATTGATAACGGGATCACATCATTAGGAGAATGATGTGATGGACAAGACCCAATAATAAGCATAGCACAAAAGATCGTGTAGTTCGTTTGCTAGAGCTTTTCCAATGTCAAGTATCATTTCCTTAGACCATGAGATCGTGTAACTCCCGGATGCCGTAGGAGTGCTTTGGGTGTACCAAACGTCACAACGTAACTGAGTGACTATAAAGGTGCACTACGGGTATCTCCGAAAGTGTCTGTTGGGTTGGCATGGATCGAGACTGGGATTTGTCACTCCGTGTGACGGAGAGGTATCTCTGGGCCCACTCGGTAATGCATCATCATAATGAGCTCAATGTGACCAAGTGGTTGGTCACGGGATCATGCATTACGGTACGAGTAAAGAGACTTGCCGGTAACGAGATTGAACAAGGTATTGGGATACCGACGATCGAATCTCGGGCAAGTAACATACCGATTGACAAAGGGAATTGTATACGGGATTGATTGAATCCTCGACATCGTGGTTCATCCGATGAGATCATCGTGGAACATGTGGGAGCCAACATGGGTATCCAGATCCCGCTGTTGGTTATTGACCGGAGAGGCGTCTCGGTCATGTCTGCATGTCTCCCGAACCCGTAGGGTCTACACACTTAAGGTTCGGTGACGCTAGGGTTGTAGAGATATTAGTATGCGGAAACCCGAAAGTTGTTCGGAGTCCCGGATGAGATCCCAGACGTCACGAGGAGTTCCGGAATGGTCTGGAGGTGAAGAATTATATATAGGAAGTCCAGTTTCGGCCACCGGGAAAGTTTCGGGGGTTACCGGTATTGTACCGGGACCACCGGAAGGGTCCCGGGGGTCCACCGGGTGGGGCCACCTATCCCGAGGGCCCCATGGGCTGAAGTGGGAGGGGAACCAGCCCCTGGTGGGCTGGTGCGCCCCCCTTGGGCCTCCCCTGCGCCTAGGGTTGGAAACCCTAGGGGTGGGGGCGCCCCCCACTTGGCTTGGGGGGGAAGCCACCTTCCCCCCCCTTGGCCGCCGCCCCCCCCCCCCATGGAGATCTGATCTCCCAGGGCTGGCGCCCCCCAGGGACCCTATATATAGTGGGGGGGAGGGCAGCAATACAACAGCCCCTGGCGCCTCCCTCACCCCCTGCAACACCTCTCCCTCCCGCTAGTGCTTGGCGAAGCCCTGCCGGGATCCCGCTACTTCCACCACCACGCCGTCGTGCTGCTGGATCTCCATCAACCTCTCCTTTCCCCTTGCTGGATCAAGAAGGAGGAGACATCGCTGCTCCGTACGTGTGTTGACGCGGAGGTGCCGTCCGTTCGGCACTCGGTCATCGGTGATTTGGATCACGACGAGTACGACTCCATCAACCCCGTTCACTTGAACGCTTCCGCTCGCGATCTACAAGGGTATGTAGATGCACTCCTTTCCCCTCGTTGCTAGTAAACTCCATAGATGGATTTTGGTCATGCGTAGAAAATTTTAAAATTCTGCAACGATCCCCAACAGTGGGATCAGAGCTAGGCCTATGCGTAGTTACTATGCACGAGTAGAACACAAAGCAGTTGTGGGCGTAGATGTTGTCAATTCTTCTTGCCACTACTAGTCTTATCTTGTTTCGGTGGTATTGTGGGATGAAGCGGCCGGGACCGACCTTACACGTACGCTTACGTGAGACAGGTTCCACCGACTGACATGCACTAGTTGCATAAGGTGGCTAGCGGGTGTCTGTCTCTCCCACTTTAGTCGGAACGGATTCGATGAAAAGGGTCCTTATGAAGGGTAAATAGAAATTGGCATATCACGTTGTGGTTTTACGTAGGTAAGAAACGTTCTTTCTAGAAACCTATAGAAGCCACGTAAAAACTTGCAACAACAATTAGAGGACGTCTAACTTGTTTTTGCAGCATGTGCCTTGTGATGTGATATGGCCAGAAGATGTGATGAATGATATATGTGATGTATGAGATTGATCATATTCTTGTAATAGGAATCACGACTTGCATGTCGATGAGTATGACAACCGGCAGGAGCCATAGGAGTTGTCTTTATTTTTTGTATGACTTGCGTGTCATTGAATAACGCCATGTAAATTACTTTACTTTATTGCTAAACGCGTAAGCCATAGAAGTAGAAGTAATCGTTGGCGTGACAACTTCATGAAGACACAGTGATGGAGATCATGATGATGGAGATCATGGTGTCATGTCGGTGACGAAGATGATCATGGCGCCCCGAAGATGGAGATCAAAATAGCAAAATGATATTGGCCATATCATGTCACTATTTGATTACATGTGATGTTTATCATGTTATGCATCTTATTTGCTTAGAACGACGGTAGTAAGTAAGATGATCCCTTATAATAATTTCAAGAAAGTGTTCCCCCTAACTGTGCACCGTTGCGAAGGTTCGTTGTTTCGAAGCACCACGTGATGATCGGGTGTGATAGATTCTAACGTTCGCATACAACGGGTGTTGACGAGCCTAGCATGTACAGACATGGCCTCGGAACACACGCAATACACTTAGGTTGACTTGACGAGCCTAGCATGTACAGACATGGCCTCGGAACACGGAAGAGCGAAAGGTCGAGCATGAGTCGTATAGAAGATACGATCAACATGGAGATGTTCACCGATCTTGAGTAGTCCGTCTCACGTGATGATCGGACACGGCCTAGTTAACTCGGATCATGTTTCACTTAGATGACTAGAGGGATGTCTATCTGAGTGGGAGTTCATTGAATAATTTGATTAGATGAACTAAATTATCATGAACTTAGTCTAAAATCTTTACAATATGTCTTGTAGATCAAATGGCCCACGCTGCCCTCAACTTCAACGCGTTCCTAGAGAAAACCAAGCTGAAAGATGATGGCAGCAACTATACGGACTGAGTCCGGAACCTGAGGATCATCCTCATAGCTGCCAAGAAAGATTATGTCCTAGAAGCACCGCTAGGTGAAGCACCCATCCCAGAGAACCAAGACGTTATGAACGCTTGGCAATCACGTGCTGATGATTACTCCCTCGTTCAGTGCGGCATGCTTTACAGCTTAGAACCGGGGCTCCAAAAGCGTTTTGAGAAACATGGAGCATATGAGATGTTCGAAGAGCTGAAAATGGTTTTCCAAGCTCATGCCCGGGTTGAGAGATATGAAGTCTCCGACAAGTTCTTCAGTTGTAAAATGGAGGAAAATATTTCTGTCAGTGAGCACATACTCAGAATGTCTGGGTTACACAACCGCTTGTCTCAGCTGGGAGTGAATCTCCCGGATGACGCGGTCATTGACAGAATCCTTCAGTCGCTTCCACCAAGCTACAAGAGCTTTGTGATGAACTTCAATATGCAGGGGATGGAAAAGACCATTCTTGAGGTATATTCAATGTTGAAATCAGCGGAGGTGGAAATCAAAAAGGAACATCAAGTGTTGATTGTGAATAAAACCACTAAGTTCAAGAAAGGCAAGGGTAAGAAGAACTTCAAGAAAGACGGCAAGGGAGTTGCCGCGCCCGGTAAACCAGTTGCCGGGAAGAAGCCAAGGAATGGACCCAAGCCTGAGACTGAGTGCTTTTATTGCAAGGGAAGTGGTCACTGGAAGCGGAACTGCCCCAAATACTTAGCGGACAAGAAGGCCGGCAACACCAAAGGTATATGTGATATACATGTAATTGATGTGTACCTTACCAGTACTCGTAGTAGCTCCTGGGTATTTAATACCGGTGCGGTTGCTCATGTTTGTAACTCAAAACAGGAACTGCGGAATAAGCGGAGACTGGCAAAGGACGAGGTGACGATGCGCGTCGGGAATGGTTCCAAGGTCGATGTGATCGCCGTCGGCACGCTACCTCTGCATCTACCTACGGGATTAGTTTTAAACCTCAATAATTGTTATTTAGTGCCAGCTTTGAGCATGAACATTGTATCTGGATCTCGTTTAATTCGAGATGGCTACTCTTTTAAATCCGAGAATAATGGTTGTTCTATTTATTTGAGAGATATGTTTTATGCTCATGCCCCGCTGGTCAATGGTTTATTCTTAATGAATCTCGAACGTGATGTTACACATATTCATAGTGTGAATACCAAAAGATGTAAAGTTGATAACGATAGTCCCACATACTTGTGGCACTGCCGCCTTGGTCACATTGGTGTCAAGCGCATGAAGAAGCTCCATGCAGATGGACTTTTGGAGTCTCTTGATTACGAATCATTTGACACGTGCAAACCATGCCTCATGGATAAGATGACCAAGACTCCATTCTCCGGAACAATGGAGCGAGCAACCAACTTATTGGAAATCATACATACTGATGTGTGCGGTCCAATGAGTGTTGAGGCTCGCGGTGGCTATCGTTATGTTCTCACTCTCACTGATGACTTGAGTAGATATGGGTATGTTTACCTAATGAAACACAAGTCTGAGACCTTTGAAAAGTTCAAGGAATTTCAGAGTGAGGTTGAGAATCAACGTGACAGGAAAATAAAGTTCTTACGATCAGATCGTGGAGGAGAATATTTAAGTCACGAATTTGGTACGCATTTAAGGAAATGTGGAATCGTTTCACAACTCACGCCGCCTGGAACACCTCAGCGAAATGGTGTGTCCGAACGTCGTAATCGCACTCTATTGGATTTGGTGCGATCTATGATGTCTCTTACCGATCTACCGCTCTCATTTTGGGGCTATGCTTTAGAGACTGCCGCATTCACTTTAAATAGGGCTCCGTCGAAATCCTTTGAGACGACACCGTATGAATTATGGTTTGGGAAGAAACCTAAGCTGTCGTTTCTAAAAGTTTGGGGATGCGATGCTTATGTTAAGAAACTTCAACCTGAAAAGCTCGAACCCAAGTCGAAAAAATGCGTCTTCATAGGATACCCTAAGGAAACCATTGGGTATACCTTCTACCTCAGATCCGAAGGCAAGATCTTTGTTGCCAAGAACGGGTCCTTTCTGGAGAAAGAGTTTCTCTCAAAAGAATTAAGTGGGAGGAAAGTGGAACTTGATGAGGTGATAGTCACCCCTTCCGAACCGGAAAGTAGCGCAACGCGGGAAGATGTTCCTGTGGTGCCTACACCGACTGGGGAGGAAGTTAATGATAATGATCATGAAGCTTCGGATCAAGTTACTGCTGAACTTCATAGGTCCACAAGGACATGTTCCGCACCAGAGTGGTACGGCAACCCTGTCCTGGAAATCATGTTGTTAGACAACGGTGAACCTTCGAACTATGAAGAAGCGATGGCGGGCCCGGATTCCAACAAATGGCTAGAAGCCATGAAATCCAAGATAGGATCCATGTATGAAAACGAAGTATGGACTTTGACTGACTTGCCCGATGATCGGCGAGCCATAGAAAATAAATGGATCTTTAAGAAGAAGACAGACGCGGATGGTAATGTAACCATCTACAAGGCTCGACTTGTCGCTAAGGGTATCGACAAGTTCAAGGGGTTGCCTACGATGAGACTTTCTCACCCGTAGCGAAGCTGAAGTCCGTCCGAATCATGTTAGCAATTGCCGCATTCTATGATTATGAGATATGGCAAATGGACGTCAATTCGGCATTCCTTAACGGCTTTCTTAAGAAAGAATTGTATATGATGCAGCCGGAAGGTTTTGTTGATCCTAAGAATGCTAACAAGGTATGCAAGCTCCAGCGCTCCATCTATGGGCTGGTGCAAGCATCTCGGAGTTGGAACATTCGTTTTGATGAGATGATCAAAGCGTTTGGGTTTACACAGACTTATGGAGAAGCCTGTGTTTACAAGAAAGTGAGTGGGAGCTCTGTAGCATTTCTCATATTATATGTGGATGACATACTATTGATGGGAAATGATATAGAGTTCTTGGAAAGTATAAAGGCCTACTTGAATAAGTGTTTTTCAATGAAGGACCTTGGAGAAGCTGCTTATGTATTAGGCATCAAGATCTATAGAGATAGATCAAGACGCCTCATTGGTCTTTCACAGAGTACGTACCTTGACAAGATATTGAAGAAGTTCAATATGGATCGGTCCAAGAAGGGGTTCTTGCCTGTATTGCAAGGTGTGCAATTGAGCACGGCTCAATGCCCGACCACGGCAGAAGATAGAGAGAAGATGAGTGTCATCCCCTATGCCTCGGCCATAGGGTCTATTATGTATGCCATGTTGTGTACCAAACCTGATGTAAACCTTGCCGTAAGTTTGGTAGGAAGGTACCAAAGTAATCCCGGCATGGAACACTGGACAGCGGTCAAGAATATCCTGAAGTACCTGAAAAGGACTAAGGATATGTTTCTCGTATATGGAGGTGACGAAGAGCTCGTCGTAAAGGGTTACGTCGACGCTAGCTTCCACACAGATCTGGATGACTCGAAGTCACAAACCGGATACGTGTATATTTTGAATGGAGGGGCAGTAAGCTGGTGCAGTTGCAAGCAAAGCGTCGTGGCGGGATCTACATGTGAAGCGGAGTACATGGCAGCCTCGGAGGCAGCACAAGAAGCAGTCTGGATAAAGGAGTTCATTACCGACCTAGGGGTGTGTTGGGGATCGTAGCAGAATTTTAAAATTTTCCTATGCTCACCAAGATCCATCTATGGAGTATACTAGCAACGAGGGGAAAGGAGTGCATCTACATATCCTTGTAGATCGCGAGCGGAAGCGTTCCAATGAACGTGGTTGATGGAGTCGTACTCGCCGTGATCCAAATCACCGATGACCGAGTGCCGAACGGACGGCACCTCCGCGTTCAACACACGTACAGTGCAGCGACGTCTCCTCCTTCTTGATCCGGCAAGGGGGAAGGAGAGATTGATGGAGATCCAGCAGCACGACGGCGTGGCGGTGGATGTAGCGGGATGTCGGCAGTGCTTCGCCGAGCTTCTGCGAGAGAGAGGTGTTGCAGGGGAGGAGGGAGGCGCCCAAGGCTGTAGTATTGCTGCCCTCCCTCCCCCCTTTATATAGGCCCCCTGGGAGGGGGGGGGGGCGCCGGCCAAGACCCATCTGGATGGGGGCGGCGGCGGCCAGGGGGGAGACTTGCCCCCCAAGGCAAGTGGGGCGCCCCCCACCCTAGGGTTTCCAACCCTAGGCGCAGGGGGGAGGCCCATGGGGGGCACCCCAGCCCACTAGGGGCTGGTTCCCTTCCCACTTCAGCCCATGGGGCCCTCCGGGATAGGTGGCCCCACCCGGTGGACCCCCGGGACCCTTCCGGTGGTCCCGGTACAATACCGGTGACCCCCGAAACTTTCCCGGTGGCCGAAACTTGACTTCCTATATATAATTCTTCACCTCCGGACCATTCCGGAACTCCTCGTGACGTCCGGGATCTCATCCGGGACTCCGAACAACTTTCGGGTTTCCGCATACTCATATCTCTACAACCCTAGCGTCACCGAACCTTAAGTGTGTAGACCCTACGGGTTCGGGAGACATGCAGACATGACCGAGACGCCTCTCCGGTCAATAACCAACAGCGGGATCTGGATACCCATGTTGGCTCCCACATGTTCCACGATGATATCATCGGATGAACCACGATGTCGAGGATTCAATCAATCCCGTATACAATTCCCTTTGTCAATCGGTTTGTTACTTGCCCGAGATTCGATCGTTGGTATCCCAATACCTTGTTCAATCTCGTTACCGGCAAGTCTCTTTACTCGTACCGCAATGCATGATCCCGTGACTAATGCCTTAGTCACATTGAGCTCATTATGATGATGCATTACCGAGTGGGCCCAGAGATACCTCTCCGTCACACGGAGTGACAAATCCCAGTCTCGATCCGTGCCAACCCAACAGACACTTTCGGAGATACCCGTAATGCACCTTTATAGTCACCCAGTTATGTTGTGACGTTTGGCACACCCAAAGTACTCCTACGGTATCCGGGAGTTGCACGATCTCATGGTCTAAGGAAAAGACACTTGACATTGGAAAAGCTCTAGCAAACGAACTACACGATCTTTGAGCTATGCTTAGGATTGGGTCTTGTCCATCACATCATTCTCCTAATGATGTGATCCTGTTATCAACGACATCCAATGTCCATAGTCAGGAAACCATGACTATCGGTTGATCAACGAGCTAGTCAACTAGAGGCTTACTAGGGACACGTTGTGGTCTATGTATTCACACATGTATTATGATTTCCGGATAACACAATTATAGCATGAACAATAGACAATTACCATGAACAATGAAATATAATAATAACCATTTATTATTGCCTCTAGGGCATATTTCCAACAGGGTGATTCCCAATGGGTCGGGCCCGATGACTCTCTTCTGTGACAACACTGGAGCTATTGCCCTTGCCAAGGAGCCCAGGTTTCACAGAAAGACCAGGCATATCAAGCGTCGCTTCAACTCCATTCGTGAAAGTATTCAAAATGGAGACATAGATATTTGTAAAGTACATACGGACCTGAATGTAGCAGATCCGTTGACTAAACCTCTCCCTAGAGAAAAACATGATCAACACCAGAACTCTATGGGTGTTCGATTCATCACAATGTAACTAGATTATTGACTCTAGTGCAAGTGGGAGACTGTTGGAAATATGCCCTAGAGGCAATAATAAATGGTTATTATTATATTTCTTTGTTCATGATAATTGTCTATTGTTCATGCTATAATTGTATTATCCGGAAATCGTAATACATGTGTGAATACATAGACCATAACGTGGCCCTAGTAAGCCTCTAGTTGACTAGCTCGTTGATCAACAGATAGTCATGGTTTCCTGACTATGGACATTGGATGTCATTGATAACGGGATCACATCATTAGGAGAATGATGTGATGGACAAGACCCAATAATAAGCATAGCACAAAAGATCGTGTAGTTCGTTTGCTAGAGCTTTTCCAATGTCAAGTATCATTTCCTTAGACCATGAGATCTTGTAACTCCCGGATGCCGTAGGAGTGCTTTGGGTGTACCAAACGTCACAACGTAACTGGGTGACTATAAAGGTGCACTACGGGTATCTCCGAAAGTGTCTGTTGGGTTGGCACGGATCGAGACTGGGATTTGTCACTCCGTGTGACGGAGAGGTATCTCTGGGCCCACTCGGTAATGCATCATCATAATGAGCTCAATGTGACTAAGGAGTTAGCCACGGGATCATGCATTACGGTACGAGTAAAGAGACTTGCCGGTAACGAGATTGAACAAGGTATTGGGATACCGACGATCGAATCTCTGGCAAGTAACATACCGATTGACAAAGGGAATTGTATACGGGGTTGATTGAATCCTCGACATCGTGGTTCATCCGATGAGATCATCGTGGAACATGTGGGAGCCAACATGGGTATCCAGATCCCGTTGTTGGTTATTGACCGGAGAGGCGTCTCGGTCATGTCTGCATGTCTCCCGAACCCGTAGGGTCTACACACTTAAGGTTGGGTGACGCTAGGGTTGTAGAGATATGAGTATGCGGAAACCCGAAAGTTGTTCGGAGTCCCGGATGAGATCCCGGACGTCACGAGGAGTTCCGGAATGGTCCGGAGGTGAAGAATTATATATAGGAAGTCAAGTTTCGGCCACCGGGAAAGTTTCGGGGGTTATCGGTATTGTACCGGGACCACCGAAAGGGTCCCCGGGGTCCACCGGGTGGGGCCACCTATCCCGGAGGGCCCCATGGGCTGAAGTGGGAGGGGAACCAGCCCCTGGTGGGCTGGTGCGCCCCCCCTTGGGCCTCCCCTGCGCCTAGGGTTGGAAACCCTAGGGGTGGGGGCGCCCCTTGGGGGGGAAGCCACCTTCCCCCCCCCCTTGGCCGCCGCCCCCCCTTGGAGAGATGATCTCCCAGGGCCGGCGCCCCCCCAGGGACCCTATATATAGTGGGGGGGGGAGGGCAGCAATACAACAGCCCTTGGCGCCTCCCTCACCCCCTGCAACACCTCTCCCTCCCGCTAGTGCTTGGCGAAGCCCTGCCGGGATCCCGCTACTTCCACCACCACGCCGTCGTGCTGCTAGATCTCCATCAACCTCTCCTTTCCCCTTGCTGGATCAAGAAGGAGGAGACGTCGCTGCTCCGTACGTGTGTTGAACGCGGAGGTGCCGTCTGTTCGACACTCGGTCATCGGTGATTTGGATCACGACGAGTACGACTCCATCAACCCCGTTCACTTGAACGCTTCCGCTCGCGATCTACAAGGGTATGTAGATGCACTCCTTTCCCCTCGTTGCTAGTAAACTCCATAGATGGATTTTGGTGATGCGTAGAAAATTTTAAAATTCTGCAACGATCCCCAACAGAAGCGTACCCGTTCGAGCTGCCATGGCCGCCGGTCTTGCCTGAATTATAGTAAGGAGAGGAGATGATGATAACCCTAATAACATGTATCGAATTAAGGAAGATTAAGATCAGATTTTTGTTATGGACATGTAGATGGAAGCTTCAACACTAAATATATAGTTTCAGCATCAAATATATGACATAAGTAAACACCTCGACAACTATATATCTAGCAAAACCAAATCCCAACATACCTATTTTATTTCCTGATTTTGTGCTGAATTAGCTAAGTTATGTATAGGAGTTCTTGATTTCTACTCCCTCCGATCGAAAGTAAGTGTTGCAGTTTTGAACTAAGATTGAACTAATTTTGGTTCAAAACTGCGACACTTATTATGGATCGGAGTGAGTACAATTTATCTTATACCATGAGTGGGCACCAATGAGTGTAAAGCTATCATCAGTTGCTCGGAGTGGGCACCATGTTAGGGACTAAATTTTGTGGGTGGAGTGCCTAAAGCCGTCATCATCAAAAGTGCTTTCTTTGGGACTTGTAGTACTTGGCTCCTTGCCGATCAACCATCAAGGTCATGAAGAGAGGGGAAATATCTAGTACTCCCACCCCTAGGGTGCTCCCGGTGCTTCAAACTCGGTAGCACATTTTAAAATCTTCAAAAAAATTCTGAAAAAAAATCAAGCACATTGACACAACATCAATGTATGTTGTTAATAAAAATTCAAATCAAAATTCGAAACATTGCCCGAGATACAAAAATGACAAATTGGATATCAATGTGATAATGGGCCTAATCTAAAGCCCAGCTTAAGTTGCGTGCTATTTACTGTCGAATTTGTCATTTATGTTTCTCAAGCTACGTTTCGAATTTTGAGTTCAAATTTTTTGACAACATACTTTGATGTTGCGTCAATGTGTTGGATTTTTTTCAGATTTTTTCAAACATTTAAAAATGTGCTACAGAGTTTTGGAGCACCGGGAGCACCCTAGGGGTGGGAGTACCAGATATTTCCCCCATGAAGAGACTACAAAGGATTTCCGCAAAGCTGCCTTGACATAACACCTAGAAATCACGCAAAATATCCAAAATTTATAAAAACATAGTGTTTGACATCACAAGTATAATGTGCACTTCTGAATCCTGACTTACCACTCGTGGGTGCTCTGTATTGTTAGTTAGCTAGCAGTGGAGGCTGTCTGGTGCACGCTGGGATGCCGACGGTGGTAGAGGTGAGGTCGTTAGAATGATCCATCCAATTTGCGAGGATTTCTCTCGCAGCTTGATCAAGATGTTCGCGATTGCACTGCAGACTTAGCTGATTGATCAATTATGGTGGTTGATTGGTCGTATGTGCCACACAGGAAAACACCCGTTATTATATGTGGTGCTCGCGGAAAACGCCTCGGTTAAGTAAGGATATATACATTGTCATGTCGGTATGCACCATAATGCCTCGTCATGCTGGCTTAAACAAAGTGAAGCACACATACCCGCGTTTCACGAGTCTGTTTAAAGAATGAGCTAGTTTGTTAGCAGTAGCATCAACTGTCGATGTGACGATGAATGCCCAACGTGCGTCAACACACTACTCCATTAACTTAATAATAACGTTACTTTAAGATTTAAGTTATCTCCTATACTCCTATATGGCAAAGAAAATATTGATGATTTATTAAAGCGCTCGCTTTCCCTAAGAAAATGTTATCTTTTCTTTGATGTATGTACTGCAAAGCTCCCCAAATAATACTTTTACTGACGGGATCATTAGCCCGACTGGATGGGTACATTTACTGACAAATATACGCAATTGTGCCGTATTATATACAAGTTGCAGCAGGTACAGATCTGTTGCTTTTCGAGATTTTTTTCTTGAGAGAGAGAGAGAGACTCGAGAAACATTGTTATACCGTCGCTTAATGAAATGAATACACCATGCCACCGTGCTAGCAACAAGTTTCTGTACTTGAGTAAAACATATATTTATACCAAACAGGAAAAATAGAACTCGACATTCATTTGAAAAAAATTGAGCGGTAAATGCACTGGATTTTGCGGTAACCATGGTCCATGGTAACCGCAAATCTCGGCCTGTTAATATTTTCCCATTTGGTAACAGAAACCTTCTCCTTCGCAAATGTCATCCTCCCTGACGATCGTTCGCCAGCTAAGGATGTTCAATTAAATCATGTGACACTCAAATCACAATGCTCTGGTGCATGGATTTTGATGCGTGGTGTGCAGGTGATATCTTTTTTTTTATAACGTGGTGTTCACGTGATAGGTGATGCATCGATCGATCTAGAGACGGCGCTCCCTTTATTTATAGGCAAAACGTGTCGGAGCCTTTGCAAGAGCAACATAGCACCACGACCACGTACGTAGTAGTGTCCATAAGTTGCTCCCCAAGATCATCAATGGCGAAGGCACCTGGTGCTTCGCTCGGCCCCGTCCCTTTTGCGGACGTCGAAGCTGACTCAGGCTTGGTCTCCGGCGTGCCGGAGCAGCTTCCAGAGGAGCACGCCGACGCCGACCTTGTGTCCGCCCTGCCGAGCGCGCCCATGGCCATGGGCATATCGAACCTCCGTTTCTACGAGGGATGCTGGCTGCCGGAGTGGTCTGTCCCGGCGGCCGTCGCCCTACAGCGCCGCTTCGAGCCCCGCCGGGACGATGTCATCGTTGCCAGCTTCCCCAAGTGCGGCACCACGTGGGTCAACGCGCTGACGTTCGCCACCATGGCGCGGCGCGCCTACCCCGCCGCCGGCGCCGGGCACCCGCTGCTACGCCTCAACCCGCACCAGTGCATCCCTTTCCTGGAGGGCCTATTCGGCAGCCGGCGCGGGGAGGCCAAGCTCGAGGCGCTACCTTCCCCGCGCGTCATGAACACGCACATGCCGCTGGCCATGATACCGCGAGCCGCCGCGCCCGGCGGGGGCGGGTGCAAGGTCGTGTACGTCTGCAGGGAGCCCAAGGACATGGTGGTCTCGCGGTGGCACTTCCACCGGCAGCTGCATCCCGAGCTGGCGTTCGCCGACGTCTTCGAGGCCGTGTGCAGCGGCGCGGTGGCGTACGGACCAGTGTGGGACCACATGCTCGGCTACTGGAGCGCCAGCACGGCGAGGCCTGACAGCGTGCTCTTCTTGCGGTACGAGGAGCTGCTGCGCGACCCCGCCGAGCACGTCAGGGCGCTGGCGCGGTTCGTGGGGCTGCCTTTCTCCGGCGCCGAGGAGGATGCCGGCGCCGTCCACGACATCGTCAAGCTCTGCAGCTTCGGCCACCTCAAGAACCTGGAGGCCAACAAAACGGGCCACGTGAATCCCATCCTCCAGATCCCGCGCGGCGCGCTATTCAGGAAAGGCGCGGCCGGTGACTGGGTGAATCACATGACGCCGGAGATGGCGCGACGCCTTGACGAGATCGTCGCCGACAAGCTCCATGCCTCAGGGCTCACCTTCCATGAGTGACGACTCGACTGAGAGCATATACATAGATGATGCAAATTTAGAGATCTAAAACTAGATCTATAATTTACATCATTAAAAGGTGCATTTTACATCTAAAAACAAGTAACTCTAACGGATGATGTATATTGATGATGTTAAAGTTCAACTTCAATAGATGATGCACATTGAAGATGTAAAAAAAGGGTGGCGCACCAAAATAGTTGCACCTCTCGTGCGCGTCAACCAGTTCTCTCTGGATGAACTCACGACCAAACATGGAACCGCCGTGCTTTCGCTTCTTCCTCTTGTGCATCGCCACTAGCATAGCAATGTCCTCTTCTTGGGTGAAATCAAATTCCTCATCCGACAAGGGAATCGTCCATGAAAAAGGAGTCGCACGAGCTCATCTACAATGGGGAAATCACCGTCAAACTACATCTTCAACCCCGATGCTCTTATTAAGTTCATGGTGTAGTGTCGATGCTCATTGGGCATTCATCATCACATCCACAGTTGGATGATGCTACTGCTAACAAATTAGTTCATTCTTTAAACAAACTCGTGAAACACGGGTATGTATGCTTCACTTTGTTTAGGCCACTATGACGAGGCATTATGGTGTCATACTGACGTGACAATGTATATATCCTTAATTAAGTTAGGGTGATTTCCACGAGTACCGACATATAATATATGTTTTCCTGTGGCCTGATCAACCACCGTAAATTGATCAATCAGCTAAGTCTATAGTGGTTGGATGGTTAAGTCGTAAATTTGACATTGGTGCTTTCATTTTTCTGGATTTATTTCAGGAATTTTGGCGATGTGCGTTTAATGGGAGGAGACGTTCCTATCGACTACGAAGGTATTTGTGATGACTTCGTCAATCTTAAGATAATGTGTCGGCTCAGTCTCTCGAAGATACTCGGGTAGGGTGTGCGTGCTTGTGTCCATAGGGTTGACCGTATGATTGAGTGTCCACGTCACTGTGTTAAAAAAAGCCTGCAGTGCAATCCGCATCGGTGAAAAAGGGAGTGTTGAACCTGATTATGATTGCATTAAATATTTTTCTGAGTATACTGAGATGAAAAAGATTAGTAATGAACTTCATTTGGGAACTAACTCAGTTTTGCAGGTCTTAATGGATTTCTCTGGGTTTATAAGGTACCGAAGGAAGATTGACAACAATATACTAAGCAGGCCAAAGAAACTAGATTTGTGGATGCGAGAAATAAAAATTGCACAATTGGCAATAACCGACGTGAGGCCTACGCTCAGAAGAACTTATAGGCAAAAATTCATCAAAACTTTCACCAAGACATAAGAAGGATGTTAAGGTAGAACATCGCTGATTGCACCTCATATAGATATCATTAAAGAACTTGCTAAACCGATAGCAGTGATAAATAATGATGTACAACTTGACAATACCTGAAAGGACGCACGGACGGTAGGAATGCAAGTAAACAAGTTTTGTCATGTTCTTTTGGCAGCAAGACGTATCTTTGTTTGTGCGATCCTGGTTCACCCAATATCATTCCTTACAATCTTTATTTATGCCAAGATTTATGATGATACATCTCCTTGTAGTCTTGAGTCAACTGATATTGACATTAAGCTAGCAAATAAACGGAATATATTTGAATCTTCTGAAATACTACAATACACAGGCGATGATTACCTATCACCTCCTCTCCCTGCCACGATCATCAGGCAATACCGGCGGCCATGGCAACTCGTACGGGTACGCTGGCCCTTGATAGTTGTTTCTCTCGTGCTCGCATTCTACCCTCATTGTGTCAAGCTCGATGGAGAACATCCACCCCTTCTCCTTTGGTCTCACTAGGACGTATCTGGAATTTGCCGTGAGAATGGTGGCGCCTTGCTGAAAAAATCCTTCCTCACGGCCTGGTAACCCGACAGTCGCCTCCTGCAGCCCCAGGGTCTTTTCCAGCACCCACTCGTCTTCTCCAGGTCCTTGATGGCGCCGGCGTGCAAAGACCTTGAGCTCGTTGCTTACCAGGCAGACGATGCACAAGGCGCCGTCCTCACCGGTGATGACCCAAGAGGTACGGTCATTTTCATTGTACAATCCCCATATGTTCTCCGGGAACTTGACAAGGGAGTATTCCAGAGTGGCCTCCTCAAGGGCAAGCACGGCGGCGCTTCCTTGGATTCCCCAGTACATAAATCCGTTGACACGCCCCACCAAATTTTGCAACCATGGTGTTGTATCGATGCTGGTGGCCTTGGTGCGCTTTAGACGCCAGCCGCCATCACTGCCCGAGGAGAACACGCAGGCCAGATTGTCGTCGACCTTGGCTAGGATCCTGAAGTTGGACATGTTGCCTCCGCGATTTCCGGCCTCGTCCTCGATGTCGATTAGGTATACTTCTTGATAAACTCGGCCACGTCCGAAGGCCAAAGGATCCCCTGGTAGCGCCGTGTGAGCGGCTCACACACGACGAGCTGGAGGTCATAACCAAAGGAGCCACGGGCACAGCCCCGGTCCCGGCGCATCCCACTGGAGAGGAGGAGGAGGCTGCCGCGGCTATCTTCGAGCGCCCAGGAGTGCTCTGTGCCCGGAAGGAAGTCCAGGGAGAAGCGTCCGGGCGGCACAACCGACGAGTAGGGGACGAAGCCGAAGTAATTGGGTGTGTCTCCGAATTCGAGGCAGTAGTCCCCAGCATGTATTGTGAGCCCGTGGACCGAACTCAGACGCGCGAGGAAGCCGGCGTCCGCCACGACGCGGCACCACCGCCTGCACGTTGCCGCGGCGCGGACGAGGGATGGGGAAGGGCCGAGGACGAGGAGGACGCGCTCGAAGAGGTGGTCGGGGAGGTCGAGCACGGTCGTCTCCCTGGCCTCTTCCCTTTTCTTCTTGGACTTATTCCTTCGCCGGAGACGTCCCTCCGCCGCCGTCGCCATTACGGGTCGATACGTGAGATCTCTCCCGCGGCCGGCCGGGCTCGGTCTCATCTCGCCCCTGCGTTAAAAGCGAGACGTGTGCGTGCAGGCGTACGTGCCGCGCCCTCCAAGTCGCTCCGTGATCACACGGATCTAAAAATAGAAACAGCTCGGGCTATACAACTGTAGATATATATGGGAAATAAAACTTGATCCGGTACGTAAAAGGAATCAGATATCACATTATCACAACAACTTGGTGGGCGCGCAAACTTCGGATCGACCGCGCCAAACCCGCACGCACCTGCCAGTTTCGTTTAACCAAGCCACCAACCGCGCCGCGCGGGTGCGTCTTACCTGATCCGACGTACGTTCGGAGATAGATCTCGCGCCGCGCGATGGCAACCACGGCGGAGGGACGTCGCCGGCGAAAGAACAGGTCCGAGCAGACGCGGAAAGAGGCCCGGGCGGCGACGACCGTGCACGACCTCCCCTGCTCATGTGGTCTAATATGCAGGGTGTGTGGGGGAGAATGGTGGCTGTACTGTCTACCTGGGAGATTCTATACTCAGGGCCTTTCAAAGACAGAGTACATCTACTGATGTCAAGACTAGAGCAGAAGATGAGAGAGCCTCCCCTGCTCATGTGGCCGGATCCTGGCTAAGAGGGAGTTGCTGCGGTGGGAGGATCGCTGCGCCTGAACGCGGTGGATCCCCCCTTCCACCCCTGGAAACCTACTCTGCAGGGCTGATAAGCCTGATGGATAAGCAGTAACTTCTGTAATATGCTGTCGCAGGGCTTTCTATCAGGTAGTCCGTGCGCAAAAACTCCTGGTTTATCTCTCTCAATTTGCTCTGTAGAGTAGAGTTTGTGTTTAGTTGGTAGCCGTGTAGTGCTGCCTTTCCTAAGACTTGTGGATGTTTTGTAAGAACTGGTTGGTCTGGTTTCATTGATCAATGCAATGGAGTCGGGGCTCTTCGAGCCCTTTTCCTCTAAAAGACAATGCCAGCTTCGGGGCCGAGGTTGAACGCCCCGTCTTCGTCCCCTCCTCGCCGGCCTCCGCTATCGACGGCCGCCACTTCGCCCTCGACCTCCTCCCTGGAGGATACTGGAAACTCCTTGACAGCCGCAGTGGCCTTCTCCTCTTCGTGAGGACCACCTACCGGGGCAACACCTCGTCCTGCTACTTTGACCTCCTTGTCGGGCTTATAGCCCCTATGCGACGTCTTTGAAATGAATTAGACGAGGAGCGAAGTAGTTGACGAAAATATCTCTGGTGCGACCTATTTGTAGGCAACAATAGCTCCAATGCGACATGGCCCTGTTTAACCATGAAACGCAAAACATAAGGGGTTAGTGGTTTGAGTTATGACACGCGGGACCCATCAGTTACCCACATGAATGTGGGACCCACCACTTACTCACATGCGTGCGGGACCCACAACTTAATCACATAAGCATGCCCCGACCCGAGCCATCCATGAGCCCGAGCCAGCCCACCCCCATTGCGTGCCCTTCCCCCCCCCCCCCCACCTTGTTCTTCCTGTTCTCCGGCAACGAAGCGCCAACTTCGGCCTCCCGCCAATCATGGCCGCAGTACGGTCCAGTGCCGTTGACAAGATGCCCCGATTGCCCGTGCATGGAGCCTCTGAAGCGCTTGACTTGTGTGAAGGAGGAAAATGGCAACCGTGGGCGCGAGTTCTTCAAATGCTTTAGCAAGCCACAACCAGGGCAGGTTAGATCCGTGTACCGCACCAAGCAGCTGGATCGATTTCTTTATTTTTCCGTCGAATTTGGGCGGTGGATCTGATCTAGGGTTCATGCCACCGTCGACCCCTGCTTACCCTGTTTTTCAGGTTCTGAAGAAATGTGGACATTTCGAGTGGCTCGATGAGTACGTTGAGAGATTGAAATTCGAGGCTTCAACACAAGAGCTCAATTTCAATTTTGGGGGGCAGCTTGGTGTGAAACACGCCTCACATTTGGTGGACAGAGCCGATCCGATGATGGACAGTGCTGAAGTGAAGTGTGAATTGAAGAAAATGGGCAAGCAACTAAAGCAGCTGATCGATTTGAAGCAGCAAGAAAATATGATGGCTGGAGCATTTTATTGTTGTGTCATTGCTATGGGTTTTTTACTTGATGTTCATCAATCGCTAGAAATTGTTACAGTTTCAGTTTGTTTATCAAGCTAGTTTCAGAGTCAGGGGTCCCTAGTTTCAGTTATTGTGTCTAGCTGGTAGTTTCAGTAAGTCAGGGATCATTTGTTAGCTGAATTTGAATTTGTGTGAAGCAAAGCCTGAATTCTGGTAACGATATTCAGACTCAATGATATTCTGGTAATAGGATGCGATATGTGCGCCATGCCAAGTTCTTGTAACTGAATCGAAGCAGAGATATCTAGTGTTCATGCTCTGTTCTTGTTCTTTAGTTAACAGAGTGCACACCCCTCAAATTCAGAAAAACAAATCTTGCTGCCAAACAGATGTTGGGCCGTGAGAAAATAACCAAGCCCAAATTGAGACAAGCCCACCCGCGTAGGGGCACCAGCCCAGTTTTATAGCATAGAGGCGCCCATGTTTTGAGAAAGTGTTGTCATCCCAGATTTATTATTATTGCTCGCTAGTTGATTATGCCATTGATATGAGTAAATATGAGACCTAAGTGTTATTGTGAATATGGTTAGTTCATAATCTTTGCTGAAAACCTGAATGCTGGCTTTACATATTTACAACAACAAGAGCAAACAGTGTTTGTAAAAAAAAATTCTTTATCACTTTCAGTTTGTCAACTGAATTGCTTGAGGACAAGCAAAGGTTTAAGCTTGGGGGAGTTGATACGTCTCCATCGTATCTACTTTTCCAAACACTTTTGCCCTTGTTTTGGACTCTAACTTGCATGATTTGAATGAAACTAACCCGGACTGACGTTGTTTTCAGCAGAATTGCCATGGTGTTATTTTTGTGCAGAAATAAAAGTTCTCGGAATGACCTGAAACTTCACGGAGAATATTTTTGTAATATATAAAAAATACTGGCGAAAGAATTAACACCAGAGGGCCCACACCCTGTCCACGAGGCTCCACCGACGTCAACTCTAACTCCATATATTCACGTTCGGGGAGAAAAAAAATCAAAGAGAAGGATTCATCGCGTTTTACGATACGGAGCCGCCGCCAAGCCCTAATCTCTCTCGGGAGGGCTGATCTGGAGTCCGTTCGGGGCTCCGAAGAGGGGAATCCGTCGCCGTCCTCATCATCAACCACCCTCCATCACCAATTTCATGATGCTCACCGTCGTGCGTGAGTAATTCCATCGTAGGCTTGCTGGACGGTGATGGGTTGGATGAGATTTATCATGTAATCGAGTTAGTTTTGTTAGGGTTTGATCCCTAGTATCCATTATGTTCTGAGATTGATGTTGCTATGACTTTGCTATGTTTAATGCTTGTCACTAGGGCCCGAGTGCCATGAATTCAGATATGAACCTATTATGCTTTCATGAATATATTTGTGTTCTTGATCCTATCTTGCAAGTCATTAGTCACCTACTATCTGTTATGATCCGGCAACCCTGAAGTGACAATAATCGGGACCACTCCCGGTGATGACCGTAGTTTGAGGAGTTCATGTATTCACTAAGTGTTAATGCTTTGGTCCGGTACTCTATTAAAAGGAGGCCTTAATGTCCCTTAGTTTCTAATAGGACCCTGATGCCACGGGAGGGTAGGACAAAAGATGTCATGCAAGTTCTTTTCCATAAGCACGTATGACTATATTCGGAATACATGCCTACATTACATTGATGAACTGGAGCTAGTTCTGTGTCACCCTATGTTATAACTGTTGCATGAGGAATCGCATCCGACATAATTATCCATCAGTGATCCATTGCCTACGAGCTTTTCACATATTGATCTTTGCTTAGTTACTTTTCCATTGCCACTGTTACAATTACTACAAAACTGCTACTGTTACTTTTGCCATCGCTACCGTTACTTCCATACTACTTTGCTACTAAATACTTTGCTGCAGATATTAAGTTTTCCAGGTGTGGTTGAATTGACAACTCAACTGCTAATACTTGAGAATATTCTTTGGCTCCCCTTGTGTCGAATCAATAAATTTGGGTTCAATACTCTACCCTCGAAAACTGTTGCGATCCCCTATACTTGTGGGTTATCAAGACTATTTTCTGGCGCCGTTGCCAGGGAGCATAGCTCTATTCTTTGAGTCACTTGGGATTTATATCTGTTGATCGCTATGAGGAACTTGAAAGACGAAAAAACCAAGATTTATTCCTCAACTACGAGGGAAGGTAAAAATCTGCCATCTAGCTCTAGACTTGATTCACCTTCTGTTATGAGTAAACTTGCGACACCTACTCTTGCTATTGATTCTGATATGCCGCATGTTATTGATGATGCCACTTCTACTTTGCATGATACTTATTATGAAACTACTTCTATGCTTGATAATATTGTGCCATTAGGTGAGATTCTTGATGAACAACTTGCTAGGGTTAGAGAGAATGAAATTATTGAAACTGATAATATTGATGAAAGTGATGATGAAGATTCTCCCCCTAGATATGAATTGCCTGTTGTGCCTGAGGGTTATATTATGGATGAAGAAACTGCTAGAGATTTTCTTGCTTGCAATGATTGATATGATCTTAAGAAATTATTAGCTAAGCTGAAAGAAAAATATTTGAATGCTAGAATGAAATATGACCCTGCTTTTGCTACTTCACCTATCTGTATTACTGATAAGGATTATGATTTCTCTGTCGGCCCTAAGTTAATTACTTTGGTTGAATCTGATCCTTTTTATGGCTATGAATCTGAAACTGTTGTGGCACATCTTACTAAATTAAATGATATAGCCACCTTATTTACTCATGAGGAAAAAATTCGTTACTAATATATCCTTAAATTAGTTCCATTCTCATTAAAGGGTGATGCTGAAACATGGTTTAATTCTCTTGATCCATGTTGTGTGCGTAGTCCCCAGGATATGATTTATTATTTCTCTGCTAAATATTTCCCCGCTCATAAGAAACAAGTTGCCTTAAGGGAAATATATAATTTTGTGCATATTGAAGAAGAGAGTCTCCCACAAGCTTGGGGGAGGCTTCTCCGATTACTTAATGCTTTGCCTGATCATCGTCTTAAGAAAAATGAAATACTTGATATCTCTTATAATGGACTAACCGATGCTTCTAGAGACCACCTGGATAGTTGTGTTGGTTGTGTTTTCAGGGAAAGAAATGTTGATCAAGCTAAATTGCTATTGAATAGTATGTTGAGTAATGAAAATGATTGGACACTTCCTGAACCAACTCCTAAGCCAGCTCCAAAGAAAAGGGGTATTCTATTTCTCAGTCCTGAAGATATGCAAGAGGCAAAGAAATCTATGAAAGAAAAGGGTATTAAAGCTGAAGATGTTAAGAATTTACCACCTATTGAAGAAATACATGGTCTTGTTAACCCGACACAGGTAGTAAAGGTAAATTCTCTCTATAGATTTGATGAAGGTGATATTCCTCGTTATAAGTCTGCTAGCCAATGCTTGGATGAGTTTGATAATTTTATTGTCAAACAAGAAAACTTCAATGCTTATGTTGGTAGACAATTGAAACGTAATGCTTATATGATTGAACACTTGAGCGATTATATGTCTAGAGTAAAAGGTGAACTTAAACTTATTAGTAAACATGCTTTTATGGTTACCACTCAAGTAGAACAAGTGCTTAAAGCTCAAAATGATTTTCTCAATGAATTAAATAAGAAGAAAAATGATAATATTATTAGAGTTATGACTAGAGGGGGTAAAATGACTCAGGAACCTTTGTACCCTGAGGGCCACCCTAAGAGAATTGAGCAAGATTCTCAGAGAACTAATGTTGGTGCACCTAGTCCTTCTAAGATGAAGAAAAACAAAAATGATAGGACTTTGCATGCTTTTAGTGAACCTGTTGTTGACACACCTGAGAATCCCAATGATATCTCTATTTCTGATGCTGAAACACAATCTGGTAATGAACATGAACCTAGTGATAATATTACTGATGATGTTCATGTTGATGCTCAACCTAGCAATAACAATGATGTAGAGATTGAACCTGTTGTTGATCTTGATAACCCACAATCAAAGAATCAACATTATGATAAGAGCGACTTCGTTGCTAGGAAGCATGGTAAAGAAAGAGAACCATGGGTTCAGAAACCCATGTCTTTTCCTCCTAAGCCATCCGAGAAAAAAGATGATGAGGATTTTGAGTGCTTTGCTGAAATGATTAGACCTATCTTTTTGCGTATGCGTTTGACTGATATGCTTAAAACGAATCCTTATGCTAAGTATATGAAAGATATTGTTACAAATAAAAGAAAGATACCGGAAGCTGAAATTTCCACCATGCTTGCTAATTATACTTGAAGGAAATATGCCTTAGAGGCAATACTAAAGTTATTGTTTATTTCCTTATTTCATGATAAATGTTTATTATTCATGCTAGAATTGTATTAACCGGAAACTTGATACATGTGTGAATACATAGACAAAACAATGTGTCCCTAGTATGCCTCTACTTGACTAGCTTGTTCATCAAAGATGGTTATGTTTCCTAGCCATAGACATGTGTTGTCATTTGATGAACGGGATCACATCATTAGGAGAATGATGTGATGGACAAGACCCATTCATTAGCTTAGCATTGTGATTGTTACAGTTTTATTGCTACTGCTTTCTTCATGACTTATACATGTTCCTCGGACTATGAGATTGTGCAACTCCCGAATATCCGGAGGAACACTTTGTGTGAAATCAAACGTCACAACATAAATGGGTGATTATAAAGATGCTCTACAGGTGTTTCCGAAGGTGTTTGTTGGGTTGGCATGAATCAAGATTAGGATTTGCCACTCCGTGTATCGGAGAGGTATCTCTGGGCCCTCTCGGTAATACACATCACTATAAGCCTTGCAAGCAATGTGACTAATGAGTTAGTTGCGGGATGATGTATTACGGAACAAGTAAAGAGACTTGCCGGTAATGAGATTGAACTAGGTATTGAGATACCGACGATCGAATCTCGGGCAAGTAACATACCGATGACAAAGGGAACAACGTATGTTGTTATGCGGTTCGACCGATAAAGATCTTCGTAGAATATGTAGGAGCCAATATGGGCATCCAGGTTCCGCTATTGGTTATTGACCAGAGAGATGTCTCGGTCATGTCTACATAGTTCTCGAACCCGTAGGGTCCGCACACTTAACGTTCATTGACGATATAGTATTATATGAGTTATGTATGTTGGTGACCGAATGTTATTCGGAGTCCCTGATGAGATCACGGACATGACGAGGAGCTCCGGAATGGTCCGGAGGTAAAGATTCATATATTGGATGATATTGTTGGGCCAAGGGGTCAGGCCCACGGGGCTATAAGTCAGTGCAAAAGGAGTTTTGCGGAGGCCAGGGGGCCAAACGCCGGAGACCCTGGCGTCTGGCCCTAGGCCAGACATCGAGGCCCATGGCGTCTAGGCCAGACGCCAAGGATTTTGGCGTTTGGTCCTGGATTCCGAGTGGGGCTCTTGCCTTTCGGGCAAAACCGACTTTGAGGAGGCTTTTGCTCCAAGTTTCGACCCCAGGGCTCAACATATAAATAGAGGGGTAGGGCTAGCACCAAAGACACATCAAGAAATCCCGTCCGCTCTAGTTTATCCTCCGTCATAGTTTTCGTAGTGCTTAGGCAAAGCCCTGCAAAGATTGTACTTCACCAACACCGTCACCACGCCGTCGTGCTGTCGGAACTCATCTACTACTTCGCCCCTCTTGCTGGATCAAGAAGGCGAGGACGTCATCGAGCTAAACGTGTGCTGAACGCGGAGGTGCCGTACGTTCGGTACTTGATGGGGACGGATCGTGAAGGTGTACGACTACATCAACCGCGTTGATAAACGCTTCCGCTTACGGTCTACGAGGGTACATAGATTACACTCTCCTCTCTCGTTGCTATGCATCACCATGATCTTGCGTGTGTGTAGGAAATTTTTGAAATTACTACGTTCCCCAACAGTGGCATCCGAGCCAGGTTTATGCGTAGATGTTATATGCACGCGTAGAACACAAGTGAGTTGTGGGCGATACAAGTCATACTGCTTACAGCATGTCATACTTTGGTTCGGCGGTATTGTTGGATGAAGCGGCCCGGACCGACATTACGCGTACGCTTACGCGAGACTGGTTCTACCGACGTGCTTTGCACACAGGTGGCTGGTGGGTGTCAGTTTCTCCAACTTTAGTTAAACCGAGTGTGGCTACGCCCGGTCATTGAGAAGGTTAAAACAACACTAACTTGACGAACTATCGTTGTGGTTTTGATGCGTAGGTAAGAACGGTTCTTGCTCAGCCCGTAGCAGCCACGTAAAACTTGCAACAACAAAGTAGAGGACGTCTAACTTGTTTTTGCAGGGCATGTTGTGATGTGATATGGTCAAGACATGATGAGATATAAGTTGTTGTATGAGATGATCATGTTTTGTTGAAGTTATCGGCAACTGGCAGAAGCCTTATGGTTGTCTCTTTATTACATAAGATGCAAGCGCCAAATAATTGCTTTACTTTATCGCTATGCGATAGCAATAGTTGCAAGAGCAATAGTTGGCGAGACGACCATGTGACGACACATTGATATAGATCAAGATGATGGAGATCATGGTGTCATGCCGGTGACGATAGAGATCATGACGGTACTTTGGAGATGGATATCAAAGGCGCAAGATGATCATGGCCATATCATGTCACATATTTTGATTCCATGTGATGTTTATCTTTTATACATCTTATTTTGCTTAGATCGGTGGTAGCATTATAAGATGATCTCTCACTAAATTTCAAGGTATAAGTGTTCTCCCTGAGTATGCACTGTTGCGAAAGTTCTTCGTGCTGAGACACCACGTGATGATCGGGTGTGATAAGCTCTACGTTCAAATACAACGGGTGCAAGACAGTTTTGCACACACAGAATACTCAGGTTAAACTTGACGAGCCTAGCATATGCAGATATGGCCTCGGAACACTGGAGACCGAAAGGTCGAGCGTGAATCATATAGTAGATATGATCAACATAGTGATGTTCACCATTGAAAACTACTCCATCTCACGTGATGATCGGACATGGTTTAGTTGATTTGGATCACGTGATCACTTAGATGATTAGAGGGATGTCTATCTAAGTGGGAGTTCTTAAGTAATATGATTAATTGAACTTTAATTTATCATGAACTTAGTCCTGGTAGTATTAGCATATCTATGTTGTAGATCAATAGCTCGCGTTTAGCTCCCCTATTTTATTTTTGATATGTTCCTAGAGAAAACTAAGTTGAAAGATGATAGTAGCAAATGATGCGGACTGGGTCCGTGATCTGAGGTTTATCCTCATTGCTGCACAGAAGAATTATGTCCTTGATGCACCGCTAGGTGACACACCTATTGCAGGAGCAGATGCAGACGTTATGAACGTTTGGCTAGCTCGATATGATGACTACTTGATAGTTTAGTGCACCATGCTTAACGGCTTAGAATCGGGACTTCAAAGATGTTTTGAACGTCATGGAGTATATGAGATGTTCCAGGAGTTGAAGTTAATATTTCAAGCAAATACCCGAGTTGAGAGATATGAAGTCTCCAACAAGTTCTATAGCTACAAGATGGAGGAGAATTGCTCAGCTAGTGAGCATGTGCTCAGAATGTCCGAGTACTATAATCGCTTGAATCAAGTGGGAGTTAATCTTCCAGATAAAATAGTGATTGACAAAATTCTCTTATCACTATCACCAAGTTACTAGAACTTCGTGATGAACTATAATATGCAAGGGATAACGGAAATGATTCCCAAGCTCTTCGTGATGCTGAAATCAACGAAGGTAGAAATCAAGAAAAACATCAAGTGTTGATGGTTAACAAGACCACTAGTTTCAAGAAAAGGGCAAAGGGAAGAAGGGGAACTTCAAGAAGAACGGCAAGCAAGTTGCTGCTCAAGTGAAGAAGCCCAAGTTTGGTCCTAAGCCTGAGACTAAGTGCTTCTACTGCAAAGGGACTGGTCACTGGAAGCAGAACTGCCCCAAGGATTTGGCGGATAAGAAGGATTGCAAAGTGAACAAAGGTATATTGGATATACATGTTATTGATGTGTACTTCACTAGTGTTTATAGCAACCCCTCGGCATTTGATACTGGTTCAGTTGCTAAGAGCAGTAACTCGAAACGGGAGTTGCAGAATAAACAGAAACTAGTAAAGGGCGAGGTGACGATGTGTGTTGGAAGTAGTTCCAAGATTGATATGATCATCATCGCACACTCCCTATACTTTCGGGATTAGTGTTGAAACTAAATAAGTGTTATTTGGTGTTTGCGTTGAGCATGAATATGATTTGATCATGTTTGTTGCAATATGGTTATTCATTTAAATTAGAGAATAATTGTTGTTCTGTTTACATGAATAAAACCTTCTATGGTCGTACACCCAATAAAATGGTTTGTTCGATCTCGATCGTAGTGATACACATATTCATAATATTGAAGCCAAAAGATGCAAATTTAATGATGATAGTGCAACTTATTTGTGGCACTGCCGTTTAGGTCATATTGGTGTAAATCGCATGAAGGAACTCCATGCTGATGGGATTTTGGAATCACTTGATGCTTGCGAACCATGCCTTATGGGCAAGATGACTAAGACTCCGTTCTCCGAAACAATGAGCGAGCAACTGACTTATTGGAAATAATACATACTGATGTATGCGATCCGATGAGTGTTGAGGCTCGCGGCGGGTATCATTATTTTTTGACCTTCACAGATGATTTGAGCAGATATGGGTATATCTACTTGATGAAACATAAATCTGAAACATTTGAAAAGTTCAAACAATTTCAGAGTGAAGTGGAAAATCATCGTAACAAGAAAATAAAGTTTCTACGATCTGATCGTGGAAGAGAATATTTGAGTTATGAGTTTGGTCTTCATTTGAAACAATGCGGAATAGTTTCGCAACTCACGCCACCTGGAACACCACAGCGTAATGGTGTGTCCGAACGTCGTAATCGCACTTTACTAGATATGGCGCGATCTATGATGTCTCTTACTGATTTACCGCTATCGTTTTGGGGTTATGCATTAGAGACAGCTGCATTCACGTTAAAAAGGGCACCATATAAATTCGTTGAGATGACACCGTATGAACTGTGGTTTAGCAAGAAACCTAAGCTGTCGTTTCTTAAAGTTTGGGGCGGCGATGCTTATGCGAAAAAGTTTCAAACTGATAAGCTCGAACCCAAATCGGAGAAGTGCATCTTCATAGGATACCCAAACGAAATTGTTGGGTACACCTTCTATCACAGATCCGAAGGCAAATTTGTTGCTGAGAATGGATCCTTTCTAGAGAAGGAGTTTCTCTCGAAAGAAGTGAGTGGGAGGAAAGTAGAACTTGATGAGGTAATTGTACCTTCTCTCGAATTGAAAAGTAGCTCATCACTGAAATCAGTTCCAGTGATGCCTACACGAATTAGTGAGGAACTTATTGATGATGATCATGAAACTTCAGATCAAGTTACTATCGAAGCACGTAGGTCAACCAGAGTAAGATCCGCACCAGAGTGGTACGGTAATCCTGTTCTGGAGGTCATATTACTAGACCATGACGAACCTACGAACTATGAGGAAGCGATGATGAGCCCAGATTCCGCGAAATGGTTTGAGGCCATGAAATCTGAGATAGGATCCATGTATGAGAACAAAGTATGGACTTTGGTTGACTTGCCCGATGATCGGCAAGCCATAGAAAATAAATGGATCTTCAAGAGGAAGATGGACACTGATAGTAGTGTTACTATCTACAAAGCTAGACTTGTCGAAAAAGGTTTTTTGACAAAGTTCAAGGTGTTGACTACGATGAGATTTTCTCACTCGTATCGATGCTTAAAGACTGTCCGAATCATGTTAGCAATTGCCGCATTTTATGAAATCTGGCAAATGGATAACAAAACTGCAATCCTTAATGGACTTATTAAAGAAGAGTTGTATATGATGCAACCAGAAGGTTTTGTCAATCCTAAAGGTGCTAACAAAATGTGCAAGCTCCAGCGATCCATCTATGGACTGGTGCAAGCATCTCAGAGTTGGAATATACGCTTTGATGAGTTGATCAAAGCATATAGTTTTATACAGACTTGCGGTGAAGCCTGTATTTACAAGAAAGTGAGTGGGAGCACTACAGCATTTCTGATAAATATATGTGAATGACATATTGTTGATCGGAAATAATGTAGAATTTTCTGGAAAGCATAAAGGAGTTTTTGAAAGGAGTTTTTTCAAATAAAGACCTCGGTGAAGCTGCTTACATATTGAGCATCAAGATCTATAGAGATAGATCAAGACGCTTGATAAGTTTTTTCAATGAGTACATACCTTGACAAGATTTTGAAGTAGTTCAAAATGGAACAATCAAAGAAAGAGTTCTTGCCTGTGTTTCAAGGTGTGAAGTTGAGTAAGACTCAAAGCCTGACCACGGCAGAAGATAGAAAGAGAATAAAAGTCATTCCCTATGCCTCAGCCATAGGTTCTATAAAGTATGCCATGATGTGTGCCAGATCTATTGTATACCCTACACTGAGTTTGGCAAGGGAGTACAATAGTGATCTAGGAGTAGATCACTAGACAGCGGTCAAAATTATCCTTAGTGGAATAAGGATATGTTTCTCGATTATGGAGGTGACAAAAGGTTCGTCGTAAAGAGTTACGTCGATGCAAGCTTTGACACTGATCCAGATGACTCTAAGTCTCAACCTGGATACATATTGAAAGTGGGAGAAATTAGCTAAAGTAGCTCAGTGCAGAGCATTGTAGACATAGAAATTTGCAAAATACATACGGATCTGAATTTTGGCAGACCCGTTGACTAAACTTCTCTCACAAGCAAAACATGATCACACCTTAGTACTCTTTGGGTGTTAATCACATAGCAATGTGAACTAGATTACTGACTCTAGTAACCCTTTTAGTGTTGGTCACATGGCGATGTGAACTATGGGTGTTAATCACATAGTGATGTGAACTATTGGTGTTAAATCACATGGCGATGTGAACTAGATTATTGACTCTAGTGCAAGTGGGAGACTGAGGGAAATATGCCCTGGAGGCAATAATAAGGTTATTATTTATTTCCTTATTTCATGATAAATGTTTATTATTCATGCTAGAATTGTATTAACCGGAAACTTGATACATGTGTGAATACATAGACAAAACAATGTGTCCCTAGTGTGCCTCTACTTGACTAGCTTGTTCATCAAAGATGGTTATGTTTCCTAGCCATAGACATGTGTTGTCATTTGATGAACGGGATCACATCATTAGGAGAATGATGTGATGGACAAGACCCATTCATTAGCTTAGCATTGTGATCGTTACAGTTTTATTGCTACTGCTTTCTTCATGACTTATACATGTTCCTCGGACTATGAGATTGTGCAACTCCCGAATATCCGGAGGAACACTTTGTGTGCAATCAAACGTCACAACGTAAATGGGTGATTATAAAGATGCTCTACAGGTGTTTCCGAAGGTGTTTGTTGGGTTGGCATGAATCAAGATTAGGATTTGTCACTCCGTGTGTCGGAGAGGTATCTCTGGGCCCTCTCGGTAATGCACATCACTATAAGCCTTGCAAGCAATGTGACTAATGAGTTAGTTGCGGGATGATGTATTACAGAACGAGTAAAGAGACTTGCCGGTAATGAGATTGAACTTGGTATTGAGATACCGACGATCGAATCTCGGGCAAGTAACATACCGATGACAAAGGGAACAACGTATGTTGTTATGCGGTTCGACCGATAAAGATCTTCGTAGAATATGTAGGAGCCAATATGGGCATCCAGGTTCCGCTATTGGTTATTGACCAGAGAGATGTCTCGGTCATGTCTACATAGTTCTCGAACCCGTAGGGTCCGCACACTTAACGTTCGTTGACGATATAGTATTATATGAGTTATGTATGTTGGTGACCGAATGTTGTTCGGAGTCCCGGATGAGATCACGGACATGACGAGGAGGTCCGGAATGGTCCGGAGGTAAAGATTCATATATTGGATGATATGGTTAGGCCAAGGGGTCAGACCCACGGGGCTATAAGTCGGTGCAAAAGGAGTTTTGCGGAGGCCAGGGGGCCAAACGCCGGAGACCCTGGCGTCTGGCCCAGGGCCAGACGCCGAGGCCCATGGCGTCTGGGCCATACGCCATGGATTGTGGCGTTTGGTCCTGGATTCCGAGTGGGACTCTTGCCTTTGGGGCAAAACCGACTTTGAGGAGGCTTTTGCTCCAAGTTTCGACCCCAGGGCTCAACATATAAATAGAGGGGCAGGGCTAGCACCAAAGACACATCAAGAAACACCAAGCCGTGTGCCGGCAACCCCGTCCCCTCTAGTTATCCTCTGTCATAGTTTTCGTAGTGCTTAGGCGAAGCCCTGCGAAGATTGTTCTTCACCAACACCGTCACCACGCCGTCGTGCTGTCGGAACTCATCTACTACTTCGCCCCTCTTGCTGGATCAAGAAGGCGAGGACGTCATCGAGATGAACGTGTGCTGAACGCGGAGGTGCCATACGTTCGGCACTTGATCGGGATGGATCGTGAAGGTATACGAATACATCAACCGCGTTGATAAACGCTTCCGCTTACGGTCTACGAGGGTACGTAGATTACACTCTCCCCTCTCGTTGCTTTGCATCACCATGATTTTGCGTGTGCGTAGGATTTCTTTTGAAATTACTACGTTCCCCAACAATACTTTTAAAGGTACAATACCTAAGAAACTTGGAGATCCAGGAGTACCAACTATACCATTTCCATTAAAAGAAACTATGTTAAAACTGCTTTATGTGATCTTGGAGCCGGTGTTAGTGTTATTCCTCTCTCTTTATATCGTAGACTTGATTTGAATAAGCTGACACCTACTGAAATATCTTTGCAAATGACCGATAAATCAACTGCTATACCTATCGGTATTTGTGAGGATGTGCCTGTTGTGGTTGCAAACGTTACTATCTTAATGGACTTTGTTATTCTCGATATTCCCAAGGACGATAGTATGTCTATTATTCTTGGTAGACCCTTTTTGAATACCGCAGGGGCTGTTATTGATTGCAACAAAGGCAATGTCACTTTTCATGTTAATGGTAATGAGCATACGGTACACTTTCCGAGGAAACAATCTCAAGTCCACAGTATCAATTCTATTGGAAAAATTCCAACGATTATTATTGGAGGTTTTGAATTTCCTCTTCCTACTGTCAAAAAGAAATATGATATTCTTATTGTTGGGGATGTGCATATCCCCGTTGAGGTCACTTAGTGCTATTCGAAAATTCTCCGGTTTCATGCGATTCGGAATGAGTTTGTTAACGAGACTTGATTAACCTTGTTAGTGGATTCCTTTTGATGAGCATGACATGAATGAAGTTAGAAAACACAACTCTCTGTACCCTCCTTTTACTTTCTGTTATTTAGAATAAATAAAGCAAAAATAGTATTTTCTGTCAGTTTTCTGAATTATCCTTGCAATAAAAAATACCCCGAAAATAAAAGTTCTCCAAATGTCCTGAAATTGAAATATAATTTTGTGTAGAATATTTAAGAATATCTGGCACTGAGAACACACCAGAGGGTCCAGGGCGCCCCCCCCCCCCCGCCTCATGGACCCCACGTGGCCCCCTCCACTTATTCCTGCACCCACACACTTCGTCTTCCTCCAGAAAAAAATAACCACACAGCTCAAACTCGTGTTCTAGCTCGTTTTGCTGCGATTTTCGATCTCCTTGCTCAAAGCTCCACTCACAAAACCGCTTTGGGGGATTGTTCTTCGGTATGTGACTCCTCCAATGGTCCAATTAGTTTTTGTTCTAGTGCTTTATTTATTGCAAATTTTTGCTGCTTAGGTGACCCTGTTCTTGAGCTTGCATGTCAAATTTATTTGGTCCCAAGTAGTTCTAATGCATGATATAGTCTCTAGGCACTTTTAGGAGTAGTTGCTATCAATTTTGTTGAGTTTGGTTCACTTTTATTTTGAGTCACTAAAAATTTCAGAAAATTTCAGAGGAAGAAAATGTTGAAGAGATTATTGAGAGGCTCCTCAAGCCGGAGCTCGAAGGATAAGCAAACTGAAGAGAATAAGAAGCCCAAATATATTCTTCCTCGCAATGCGGAGGTTCGACTGTGTGAATGGCCTTGTGATGAGTTCTTGCGAGCCACCGGAATTTATGAAGATTTTTATTACTTGGCTGAGAATGCAGGCCTCACCGACCAACTCGAACAGTATCTCCTACTCACCAATATTTTTGTGCAAAATTTTCATTTCCATGCTAGGAGATCACCATCGTCGGTAGATTTTTATTTATATGATCAGATTAAGGAGATGTCACTCTACGATTTTTGTGTGGCTTGCAAGTTGCCCTTTGAGGGCAACATCGAGGAACCACATCCTAGTGATGTGGCAGAGTTTATTGATGAAATTGATGTAGGGGAAAAGAGAAAAGTGTCAGATGCAAGAACTACTAGTATACATTTTCCTGTTCTACGTTACTATGCAATATTTGCTAGTAGATGTTTAATTGGTCGCGGGAATAGTGGGGGCCTCAGTGCTCCTGACCTCGCCATTTTGCGCCATGCTTTACTCCGTGACAGAACTTTCAGTTTAGGTGCTATGGTTGCTAAACGGTTGAGTCTAAACCGTACAAAGGGCCCCATTTTTGGGGGTATCTTTGCCTCGTGTCTTGCTAAACATTTTGAGATACCTATTAGACACTATGAGAAAGAACAAAAGTTGTTGCTCCCTATTTTCTTAGACTACAGAAGTATGGTAGCACATGATTTCATTTGCGATGATAAGGAGAAGAGACTCATTTATAACCTAGTATTCAGTGAAAAGACTTGTCAGATTATTACCCCACCTGCACCTTCTTTGTTTAACATTTATTCAGGCACATACATCATCCTGCCCGATGACATCTATGCATATTGGGAGCGAACACGATCCCTAGAGCCAGAGCCAGAGCCATCTCTTGACCCATATCAGGAGTCTATTTATCAGTGGGATCCGAAAGAGCTCGCTAACCAGTGGCACCCCGAGGATCCTCCTCAGTACACTGGAGAGGACCACTTTGATCCATGGGCATAGACCAACTTAGGCCAAAAGCCTAAGCTTGGGGGAGTACGTATTTCTCACCGATATTACATTCATGTTCACACACTCATGCCAATTGTCGGTGCTCATACTTTTTCATTGTACTATCCATGCTAATTTATTTTGTTTTCTAAGCCTTCTTCTTGTGTGTTTGAAAAACCTTAAGAAAAACCAAAAAAAAATAGTTGCAGCTTTTAGCTAGTTTACTTTCCATGCCTGTAGTAGTAATAATTAAAAGAAAACCCAAAAAGATTTCTTGTTCTTCTTTTCCTTGTTGGGAGCTTTCCCGTGTAAATAGTTCTATTTCCTTTCTTTTCTTTGGGGTCGAGAGGAGAAGACCATGATGAAAATGTTGAAGTGGCTCTTATATGCATTGTTGTTGATTTAACAAAGAGCCCATATTACCCTGTCTTCTCCCTTGTATTAAATGCATGCAGATTCCAGCTTAGTCCAATGCACGTGCACTATTATTATTATTATCCACACCGTTCGGTCGTGAAAGTGAAAGGCAATAATGACGATATATGATGGACTGATTGAGATGAGAAAAGCTGGTATGAACTCGACCTATCTTGTTTTTGTAAATATGATTAGTTCATCGTTCGTAATTCTGCCTATTATGAATGAAACATGTTTGCAATGACAATTAGAGATTATAGTTTCTCATGCCATGCTTAATTAGCTAGGAGTTTATAATGGTTTACCTTGCGTGCCAACATGCTATTAAAATGGTTGTGATGTGGTATGATAGGGTGGTATCCTCCTTTGAACGATTCGAGTGGCTTGACTTGGCACATGTTCACGCATGTAGTTGAAACAAAATCAACATAGCCTCCACGATATTTATGTTCATGGAGAATTGTATCCTACTCATGCTTGCATTCAGTGTTGATTAATTTTAATGCATGTTCATGACTGTTGTCGCTCTCTAGTTGGTCGCTTCCCAGTCTTTTTCTAGCCTTCACTTGTACTAAGAGGGAATACTGCTTGTGCATGCACTTCCATAACCCCCAAAGTTATTCCATATGAGTCCACCATACCTTCCTATATGCGGTATCTACCTGTCGTTCCAAGTAAATTTGTATGTGCCAAAACTCTAAACCTTCAAATGAAATTTTGTTTTGTATGCTCGAATAGCTCTGTATCAACTAGGGTTGTCTGTATCTTCCATGCTAGGCGGGTTATTCTCAAGAGGAGTGGACTCTGCTCCTCACTCACGAGAAAATGGCTGGTCACCGGGATGCCCAGTCCCATGCTCAAACCAAATCAAAATAATTGCAAACAAAACTCCCCCAGGACTGTTGTTAGTTGGAGGCACCCGTTGTTTCGGGCAAGCCATGGATTGATGCTTGTTGGTGGTGGGGGAGTATAAACTTTACCATTCTTCTTGGGAACCGCCTATAATGTGTGTAGCATGGAAGATATCGAGATCTCTCGGTTGTTATGTTGACAATGAAAGTATACCACTCAAAATATTATTTATCTCTATTTCAAAAATCGAGCTCTGGCACCTCTACAAATCCCTGCTTCCCTCTGTGAAGGGCCTATTGATAATCCCCAAGTGCAGGGAATCATCGTAGCAATTACCAATGGTGGAAGTGATAAGTATGGAGTGTCGAACCCACAAGGAGCTAAAGGTAAGATCAATATTCTCTCAAGTCCTATCTGCCACTGATACGACTCTACGTACACCGAACATTTGCTTCCAACTAGAAACGAGAAATAAAACTACGTTGAGGGTATGAAGAGGATAACTTTGCATGATATCAGAGAGCTAAAACATAAAAGTAGGTGCTGTTATCATAAAGTTAGAATATATTACTAAATATTATAAATAGCGAGTGTGGAATAATGATGGGTCGGTGTGCGGAATTATCCTAGGCAATCATTAACAAGACCAGTAGTCGTCATTGCAATTTCATATGAGGGAGAGGCATAAGATAACATACTTTCTCTTCTTGGATCATATGCACTTATGATTGGAACTCTAGCAAGCATCCGCAACTACTAAAGATCATTAAGGTAAAACCCAACCATAGCATTAAAGCATCAAGTCCCCTTTATCCCATACGCCAGATCCCCCTTACTCGGGTTTATGCTTCTGTCACTCAAGCAACCCACTATAAGCGAATCATGAACGTATTGCAACACCCTACAACAGGAATCCCTCACGCTTGCGCGACACGAAGGGCACAATAGGACATCACCAAAATAAAACATACAACTCGTACCAATCTAGATCATCAATCAACCCAAAGACAAAGGATATCTATCAAAACATCATAGGATGGCAACACATCATTGGATCATAATATGTGGCATAAAGCACCATGTTCAAGTAGGGATTACAGCAGGGTGCGGGAGAGTGGACCGCGTAAAAGAGGTGAGGATGGTGATGATGATGGTGATGTTAATGAAGACGATCACCACAGCGATGATTCCCCTCCCGATGGCACTCCGACGCCACCGACAGAGAGGAGGAGAGGTTCTCCCCCTTGTGCTTCCTCCTCCATGGCCTCCCCCCTAGATGGGGAGAGGTTCTCCCTCTGGTCCTTGGCCTTCATGGCGATGATGGCCCCTCCGGGATCCTCCTCCATGGCCTCCGGTGATGATGGCCCCCTCCGGCAGGGTGCCAGAGAGGGCCTAGATTGATTTCTCGTGGCTACAACACCACGGTAGTTCTGCTGAAAATAGCGTCAGTCCGGGTTAGTTCTAATCAAATCATACCAAAATCATATAAAACTATTGTAAACATGGCATGAATACTTCATAAATTATAGATACGTTGGAGACGTATCACCTATCTATTTACTTTTATGTTGAGTCATCACCCTCTTATTAAAAAGCACCAGTTGGAGAGCACCGTTGTCATTTGACTATGACTGGATCTCTTTTACCATGAATTACAATGTCTAGTCAGTCCTTGATCTTCAGAGGTGCTCTGCATTTATGATTGTTTTGAGAAAGTGTTGTCATCCGAGATTTATTATTATTGCTCGCTAGTTCATTATGCCATTGATATGAGTAAATATGAGACCTAAGTGTTATTGTGAATATGGTTAGTTCATAATCTTTGCTGAAAACCTGAATGCTGGCTTTACATATTTACAACAACAAGAGCAAACAGTGTTTGTAAAAGTTTTCTTTATCACTTTCAGTTTGTCAACTGAATTGCTTGTGGACAGGCAAAGGTTTAAGCTTGGGGGAGTTGATACGTCTCCATCGTATCTACTTTTCCAAACACTTTTGCCCTTGTTTTGATCTCTAACTTGCATGATTTGAATGGAACTAACCCGGACTGACGCTGTTTTCAGCAGAATTGCCATGGTGTTATTTTTGTGCAGAAATAAAAGTTCCCGGAATGACCTGAAACTTCACGGAGAATATTTTTGGAATATATAAAAACTACTGGTGAAAGAATTAACACCAGGGGGGCCCACACCCTGTCCACGAGGGTGGAGGGCGCGCCCACCCCCTAGGGGGCGCCCCCTGCCTCGTGGGCCCCCTAAGGCTCCACCGACGTCAACTCCAACTCTATATATTCACGTTCGTGGAGAAAAAAATCTGAGAGAAGGATTCATCGCATTTTACGATACGGAGCCGCCGCCAAGCCCTAATCTCTCTCGGGAGGGCTGATCTGGAGTCCGTTCAGGGCTCCGAAGAGGGGAATCCGTCGCCGTCGTCATCATCAACCATCCTCCATCACCAATTTCATGATGCTCACCGCCGTGCGTGAGTAATTCCAGTATAGGCTTGCTGGACGGTGATGGGTTGGATGAGATTTATCATGTAATCGAGTTAGTTTTGTTAGGGTTTGATCCCTAGTATCCATTATGTTCTGAGATTGATGTTGCTATGACTTTGCTATGCTTAATGCTTGTCACTAGGGCCCGAGTGCCATGAATTCAGATCTGAACCTATTATTTTTTCATGAATATATGTGAGTTCTTGATCCTATCTTGCAAGTCATTAGTCACCTACTATGTGTTATGATCCGGCAGCCCCGAAGTGACAATAATCGGGACCACTCCTGGTGATGACCGTAGTTTGAGGAGTTCATGTATTCACTAAGTGTTAATGCTTTGGTCCGGTACTCTATTAAAAGGAGGCCTTAATATCCCTTAGTTTCCAATAGTACCCCACTGCCATGGGAGGGTAGGACAAAAGATGCCATGCAAGTTCTTTTCCATAAGCACGTATGACTATATTCGGAATACATGCCTACATTACATTGATGAACTGGAGCTAGTTCTGTGTCACCTGTTATAACTGTTACATGAGGAATCGCATCCGACATAATTATCCATCACTGATCCATTGCCTACAAGCTTTTCACATATTGAACTTTGCCTAGTTACTTTTCCGTTGCCACTGTTACAATTACTACAAAACTGCTACTGTTACTTTTGCCACCGCTACCGTTACTTCCATACTACTTTGCTACTAAATACTTTGTTGCAGATATTAAGTTTTCCAGGTGTGGTTGAATTGACAACTCAACTGCTAATACTTGAGAATATTCTTTGGCTCTCCTTGTGTCGAATCAATAAATTTGGGTTGAATACTCTACCCTCGAAAACTGTTGCGATCCCCTATACTTGTGGGTTATAAGTGTGCATGCGCTCATCGGCGGGGAAGGCGCTGTCGATGTCGGTGAAGATGTTGTACATGGTGAATGCAATGAACTCGCATCCACACCAAAAAACACGGCCGAGGAGGTAGTAGGCGTCGAAGGGGTTGGTGAACCTCACGATGAGCCCGATAGAATAGCCATTGTTACTGACCTCTTCGACTCGAAACATGACCGAAGAGCCCCTCGGGAGGTGGCGGTAGCCGGAGGAGAGGAATAACTCGGTCAGCCCCCTTGCCCCCCTCCACCTCGAGATCGCCCACACCCGTAGGGTGTTCTCCACCCGGACTCCGGCAGGGTAGAGCCTCTCGGGGAAGGTGGGCGGCACACGGTAGGTAGCCCCGGTGAACTGCATGGTGGCTCGATCGGGTTTGATTTGTGGAGAAGAAGGAAGAAGGAGGGCAGATGGGAGAGGATGGGGTAGGGGGTATGGATGAGGAGGGAGAGGAAGACGATAGGTGTGGCTTAAATAGGCCAAGTGCGACGTGGTTTTTGATTTCTTTGAGTGGTTTCACCGGGTGAAATTAATGAGCGGGCGGCGTTTGGTGGCGCCCCATCGAAGTGTGTAGACGAGCATGGGAAACCAAGGCTGCCATCAAACGCTGGATCAATAGCCAGGATGTGACGCGTCTGTGCCATCGGTCGCGGGTCAAGGGGTCACGCCCACCCGTTCTTCTATCCCGTGCATCAATTGCCATGCTGCGACGTCCCGCACGTGTCTGTGCCGTCGTGGGTCAAGGGGACACGCCTGCCCCGTTTTCTCTGCGTGTGCCGCCCGTGCATGCATGCATGGAAATGTAGCCTGCTGGCTAGGGCCTGGCTATAGGAGGCAACGTTCGGTCCAAAGGTCTAACGGGTGGGCTTCTTTTACCAGAGCCCAACGGCTAGCCCACTCGCCGCAGCATAAAAAACAAACGGCTACTGCATGGCACTGCATCCTCTGAAAACCACTACAGCAAATCAGAGCATAGCCCGTGGATCGCTGACGTGGCACTGCATGCTGATCCACACCGTTGAATGCACAGTAATCCAGCAATCCAGAGAAGAGGGGGGTTATCCAGCGTTGTCGAATGCAGCCAATCACAGAGCATCACGCGGATCAGTGACGTGGCCCTAGCACCTGATACAGACCGTTCACTAACAGAGATCTAGCGGCTTGGAAGGATGCGGGGTTTTAGATGGGGTTATGAGGGGTTTTGAGGGCTAGGGTTGAGCATAACTAATTCAAAAAAATCATAAAAATATGAAACTATCACCCATCATCATATTATGTGAGTGAGTTGCTGGGAAAAATACGAAATTTGGTCTATGGGTATTTTCATGAAAAACCCTTCACAAAACATAGCTATCATGAACGAGGTTGCATGGGATTCAAGCTAGGGTTGAGCATAACTAATTCAAAAAAAATCATAAAAATATGAAACTTTCACCCATCATCATATTATGTGAGTGAGTTGCTCGAAAAAATAAGAAACTTGGTCTATGGGTATTTTCATGAAAAACCCTTCACACAACATAGCTATCATGAACGAGGTTGCATGTGATTCAAGCTTGGGTTTAGGGCTAAGCTTGTCATAGTTTATCCAAATGATCCTATATTTGGCATGGACCCTTGCTACTCTTGAGCATGCGTTGGTTTTCCCTTGAAGAGGAAAGGATGATGCAGCAAAGTAGCATAAGTATTTCCCTCAGTTTTTGAGAACCAAGGTATCAATCCAGTAGGAGGCCACACGCAAGTCCCTCGTACCTACACAAACAAATAAGAACCTTGCAACCAACACGATAAAGGGGTTGTCAATCCCTTCACGGCCACTTGCAAAAGTGAGATCTGATAGAGATGATAATATTTTTGGTATTTTTATGATAAAGATTGAAAGTAAAGATTGCAAAGTAAAAATAGATTGGAAACTTATGTGATGGAAAATAGACCCGGGGGCCATAGGTTTCACTAGTGGCTTCTCTCAAGATAACATAAGTATTACGGTGGGTGAACAAATTACTCTCGAGCAATTGATAGAAAAGTGCATAATTATGAGAATATCTAGGCATGATCATGTATATAGGCATCACGTCCGCAACAAGTAGACCCACTCCTGCCTGCATCTACTACTATTACTCCACACATCGACCGCTATCCAGCATGCATCTAAAGTATTAAGTTCATAAGAACAGAGTAACGCATTAGGCAAGATGACATGATGTAGAGGGATAAACTCAAGCAATATGATATAAACCCCATCTTGTTATCCTCGATGGCAACAATACAATACGTGTCGTTTCCCCTACTGTCACTGGGATCAAGCACCGCATGATTGAACCCAAAGCTAAGCACTTCTCCCATTGCAAGAAAGATCAATCTAGTAGGCCAAGCCAAACTGATAATTCGAAGAGACTTGCAAAGATAACCAATCATACATAAAAGAATTCAGAGAAGATTCAAATATTGTTCATAGATAATCTTGATCATAAACCCACAATTCACTGGATCTTGACAAACGCACCGCAAAAAGAGTTACATCGAATAGAACTCCAAGAAGATCGAGGAGAACTTTGTATTGAGATCCAAAGAGAGAGAAGAAGCCATCTAGCTAATAACTATGGACCCGAAGGTCTGTGGTAAACTACTCACACATCATCGGAGAGGCTATGGTGTTGATGTAGAAGCACTCCATGATCGATGCCCCCTCCGGCAGAGCGCCGGAAAAGGCCCCAAGATGGGATCTCACGGTACAGAAGGTTGCGGTGGTGGAATTAGGTTTTCGTGGCGCTCCTCGATGGTTTCAGGGTACGTAGGTATATATAGGAGGACGAAGTAGGTCGGTGGAGCCACGAGGGGCCCACGAGGGTGGAGGGCGCGCCCAGGGGGGTAGGCGCGCCCCTGCCTCGTGGCCTCCTCGTTGATTGCTTGACGTCCACTCCAAGTCCTCTGGATCACGTTTGTTCCAAAAATCACGCTCCCGAAGGTTTCATTCCGTTTGGACTCCGTTTGATATTCCTTTTCTGCGAAACACTGAAATAGGCAAAAAAAACAACAATTTGCATTGGGCATTGGGTTAATAGGTTAGTCCAAAAAATAATATAAAAGTGTATAAATAAGCCCATTAAACATCCAAAACAGAATATATAATAGCATGTAGCAATCAAAAATTATAGATACGTTGGAGACGTATCAAGCACCCCCAAGCTTAATTCCTGCTCGTCCTCGAGTAGGTAAATGATAAAAACAGAATTTTTGATGTGGAATGCTACTTAGCACATTCTTCAATGTAATTTTCTTTATTGTGGCATGAATGTTCAGATCCGAAAGATTCAAGATAAAAGTTTAATGTTGACATAAAAATAATAATACTTCAAGCATACTAATCAAGCAATTATGTCTTCTCAAAATAACATAGCCAAAGAAAGCTCATCCCTATAAAATCATATAGTTTGGCCATGCTTCATTTTCGTCACACAAGAATGCTCTCATCTTGCACAACCCCGATGACAAGCCAAGCAATTGTTTCATACTTTAGTAATCTCAAACTTTTTTCAACTTTCACGCAATACATGAGCGTGAGCCATGGACATAGCACCATGGGTGGAATAGAATATAATGATGGGGGTTGTGTGGAGAAGACAAAAAGGAGAAAGTCTCACATTGACGCGGCTAATCAATGGGCTAGGGAGATGCCCATCAATTGATGTCAATGCAAGGAGTAGGGATTGCCATGCAACGGATGCACTAGATCTATAAATGTATGAAAGCTCAACAAAATAAACTAAGTGGGTGTGCATCCAACTTGCTTGCTCACGAAGACCTAGGGAATTTGAGGAAGCCCATTGTTGGAATATACAAGCCAAGTTCTATAATGAAAAATACCCACTAGTATATGAAAGTGACAAAACAAGAGACTTTCTATCATAAAGATCATGGTGCTACTTTGAAGCACAAGTGTGGAAAAAGGATAGTAGCATTGTCCCCTTTTATATATTTTTTTGGGCCTTCCTTTTTTTGGCCTTTCTCTCTCTTTTTTTATTTGGGACAATGCTCTATTAATAATGATCATCACACCTCTATTTATTTACAACTCAATGATTACAACTCGATACTAGAACAAAAGTATGACTCTATATGAATGCCTCCGGCGGTCTACCGGGATGGGCAATGAATCAAGAGTGACGTGTATAAAATAATATGCATGGTGGCTTTGCCAAAAATACGATGTCAACTACATGATCATGCAAGGCAATATGACAATGATGAAGCGTGTCATAATAAACGGAACGGTGGAAAGTTGCATGGCAATATATCTCGGAATGGCTATGGAAATGCCATAATAGGTAGGTATGGTGGCTGTTTTGAGGAAGATATAAGGAGGTTTATGTGTGATAGAGCGTATCGTATCACGGGGTTTGGATGCACTGGCGAAGTTTGCACCAACTCTCAAGGTGAGAAAAGGCAATGCACGATACCGAAGAGGCTAGGAATGGTGGAAGGTTGAGAGTGCGTATAATCCATGGACTCAACATTAGTCATAAAGAACTCACATACTTATTGCAAAAATCTACAAGTCATCAAAAATCAAGCACTACGCGCATGCTCCTAGGGGGATAGATTGGTAGGAAAAGACCATCGCTCGTCCCCGACCGCCACTCATAAGGATGACAATCAAAGAACACCTCATGTTTCAAATTTGTTACACAACGTTCACCATACGTGCATGCTACGGGACTTGCAAACTTCAACACAAGTATTTCTCAAATTCACAACTACTCAACTAGCACAACTTTAATATCACTATCTTCATATCTCAAAACAATCATCAAGTATCAAACTTCTCTTAGTATTCAACGCACTTTAAAGATTTTATCTTGGATGCCTATCATATTAGGACTAATTTTATAACCAAAGAAAATTACCATGCTGTTCTAAAGGACTCTCAAAATAATATAAGTGAAGCATGAGAGATCAATTATTTCTATAAAATAGAACCACCGCCGTGCTCTAAAAGATATAAGTGAAGTACTAGAACAAAATTGTTCAACTCAAAAGATATAAGTGAGGCATAAAGAGTATTCTAATAAATCCCAATTAATGTGTGTCTCTCCCAAAAGGTGTGTACAGCAAGGATAATTGTGGTAAACTAGAAAGCAAAGACTCAAATCAGACAAGAAGCTCCAAGCAAAATACATATCATGTGGTGAATAAAAATATAGCTCCAAGTAAAGTTACCGATGGACGAAGACAAAAGAGGGGATGCCTTCCGGGGCATCCCCAAGCTTATGCTTTTTGGTGTCCTTGGATTTTACCTTGGGATGCCTTGGGCATCCGCAAGCTTAGGCTCTTGCCACTCCTTGTTTCATAATCCATCAAATCCTTACCCAAAACTTGAAAACTTCACAACACAAAACTTAACAAAAAATCTCGTGAGCTCCGTTAGCGAAAGAAAACAAAACACCACTTCAAGGTACTGTAATGAACTCATTCTTTATTTATATTGGTGTTAAACCTACTGTATTACAACTTCTCTATGGTTCATAAACTCCATTACTAGCCATAGATTCATCAAAATAAGCAAACAACACGCGAAAAACAGAATCTGTCAAAAACAGAACAGTCTGTAGTAATCTGTACCTAACGCAAACTTCTGGAACTTCAAAAATTCTAAAATAAATTTCTGAACGTGAGGAATCTATCTATTAATCATCTGAAAAAAGAATCAACTAAATATCACTCTCCAGTAAAACGTTGTAGCTAATCTCGTGAGAGCTAAAGTTTCTGTTTTTTACAGCAAGATCAACAAGACTTCACCCAAGTCTTCCCAAAGGTTCTACTTGGCACAAACACTAAATAAAACACAAAAACACATCTAATCAGAAGTTAGATGGATTATTTATTCCTAAACAGAACCAAAAAGCAATAAACAAAAATAAAATTGGGTTGCCTCCCAACAAGCGCTATCGTTTAACACCCCTAGCTAGGCATAAAGGCAAGGATAGATCTAGGTATTGCCATAATGATAGTAGGGTAAATCATGAAAACTCATCTCATATTCCCTACGTTCAGCAGCAAGTTTTCTTTGTGGCAAGCAAAAGTAATCAAAGGGCTAAATTTAATAAGACAAAAGTCCCCAAGGTCAAGCTCGGGAGGTATGGGTTCCTCCTTTGGCCCCTTATATTGCACAACCAATTCATCATTATAAGCATTCTTTTGGCAATAAGTCATGAGCCTCTGTTCAAGAGAAAAACCTAACCCGTTGTTCTGAATAGCAAATTCATCATTAAGTTCTGAAATTCTATCAACTAGAACATCGGTAGGAACCTTTTTTCTAAAGTTTTCATTGTAAGCAACATGATCTAAGGATCGTAAGCGCATTAAATCTTCTTGATTAAAAAGGGTAGCCTCTATGGGAGGACGACCAGCGTCCACCCTATAATGCGCAAAAATTTCATTGGCCTCTTTCATTATAAATCTGAACTCATGTGCCAAAAAGATAGTAGCCGCTGGCTTAACAGAAGAATGCTCGATATTGGAAAACTCTAGAAAAATCCTTTGTATGCAAGGATGTAGATGAATAAATTGTCTTTCAAGTTCAACTATGAGCAAGGATATAGCATCCGCAAGACTACTAGTTCTATGAAGAATAGACCCACCCATAGAGGGTAAGGTACCGGCACAAGTAAAGAAATCTTGAAGAACTCCTTTCCCAATAATATTACCGCTACCAATCCGAAACTTTTTAGTGTGTAAAATAGTAGGATCTTCAAGAGGATCATCGAAAACATCAAAGTTTTCCATACTATTGTCCTTATCAACGATAACCTCCTCAGTTTCAGACATGACGACAGTACAGAGAACGAACACACAGGAAGCAAGCGAAAAAGAGGCGAATGGAAAAAAGAAAGCGAATAAAACGGCAAGGGTAAAGTGGCGGAGAGGAAAATGAGAGGCAAATGGCAAATAATGTAATGCGAGGGATAAGAGTTTGTCATGGGTACTTGGTATGTCTTGACTTGTGCGTAGACTCCCTGGCAACGGCGCCAGAAATCCTTCTTGCTACCTCTTGAGCATGCGTTGGTTTTTCCCTTGAAGAGGAAAGGGTGATGCGGCAAAGTAGCGTAAGTATTTCCCTTAGTTTTTGAGAACCAAGGTATCAATCCAGTAGGAGGCCACGCTCAAGTCCCATGCACCTACACAAACAAATAAGAACCTTGCAACCAACGCGATAAAGGGGTTGTCAATCCCTTCACGGCCACTTGCAAAGTATAGAGATTGGTATTTTTATGATAAAGATTGCAAAGTAAAAATAGATTGGAAACTTATATGATGGAGAATAGACCCGGGGGCCATAGGTTTCACTAGTGGCTTCTCTCACGATAGCATAAGTATTACGGTGGGTGAACAAATTACTGTCGAGCAATTGATAGAAAAGTGCGTAATTATGAGAATATCTAGGCATGATCATGTATATAGGCATCACGTCCGCAACAAGTAGACCCACTCCTGCCTGCATCTACTACTATTACTCCACACATCGACCGCTATCCAGCATGCATCTAGAGTATTAAGTTCATAAGAATAGAGTAACGCATTAGGCAAGATGACATGATGTAGAGGGATAAACTCAAGCAATATGATATAAACCCCATCTTGTTATCCTCGATGGCAACAATACAATACGTGCCATTTCCCCTACTGTCACTGGATCGAGCACTGCATGATTGAACCCAAAGCTAAGCACCTCTCCCATTGCAAGAAAGATCAATCTAGTAGGCCAAGCCAAACTGATAATTCGAAGAGACTTGCAAAGATAACCAATCATACATAAAAGAATTCAGAGAAGATTCAAATATTGTCCATAGATAATCTTGATCATAAACCCACAATTCATCGGATCTCGACAAACACACCGCAAAAAGAGTTACATCGAATAGAACTCCAAGAAGATCGAGGAGAACTTTGTATTGAGATCCAAAGAGAGAGAAGAAGCCATCTAGCTAATAACTATGGACCCGAAGGTCTGTGGTAAACTACTCACACATCATCGGAGAGGCTATGGTCTTGATGTAGAAGCACTCCGTGATCGATGCCCCCTCCGGCAGAGCGCCGAAAAAGGCCCCAAGATGGGATCTCACGGGTACAGAAGGTTGCGGCGGTGGAATTAGGTTTTTGTGGTGCTCCTCAATGGTTTCGGGGTACATAGGTATATATAGGAGGAAGAAGTAGGTCGGTGGAGCCACGAGGGGCCCACGAGGGTGGAGGGAGCGCCCAGGGGGGTAGGCGCGCCCCCCTGCCTCATGGCCTCCTCGTTGATTGCTTGACGTCCACTCCAAATCCTATGGATCACGTTTGTTCCAAAAAATCACGCTCCCGAAGGTTTCATTCCGTTTGGACTCCGTTTGATATTCCTTTTCTGTGAAACACTGAAATAGGCAAAAAAACAGCTATTTGCACTGGGCCTTGGGTTAATAGGTTAGTCCCAAAAATAATATAGAAGTCTATAAATAAGCCCATTAAACATCCAAAACAGAATATATAATAGCATGGAGCAATCAAAAATTATAGATACGTTGGAGACGTATCAACCCTATATTTGCACACTAGATGTCAAGTTTTGATTTTTTGGCCCTTTTATAAAAGGTCGAATTTTTTTGCTTAGGAATGGGATGTTTAGCCTAGCTTTGGAGCTCATTGAGGCAAGTTTTTCACATCAAAAATAAGTGCTCGGATTGATCGCTTAACATGCATATGACTAATATTAAAGCATTGTACCATCAATACCACATACTAAACAAATTTGAATTTGAATTTTGGGTCAAACTTGAATCTTGGGTCAAATTTGAAATTTGGCCAGAATTTAAATAGCATTACACAAATACCAGTTTACACAAATTGAGGCAAGATTGTTATTCTACAACACACATCACCATTACACAAGTTTGACAAATGAAGTTTTCACTTCTTCTTCTTAGCACTCGATTTCTTCTTCTTCTTACCACTTTTTGATCGTACGACACCTAGTTCACTCAAATGCTTGATTTTCATAACTGGACTAGCTAGGACAGCTGGAGTTGGCACCACAACATCTACATGAGGCTCAGTTTGCACAACAACAACTCAAGTAGCTTCAATTGGTAATACAACTTGCAATATAGGCTCAGTTTGCATCACATCTGCCGCAACAGCTTTAGTTTGCAGAACATCTTCAGTTTCAGTTTCAGTCTGCAGAACATCTGCCACAACAGATTCAGTTTGCACCACATTCTGCACCACATCATCATCCAAATGTTGGTCATGATGCATCACAAGATCAAAGACTGCCTCATTTTGCATCACAACATCATCCAACTCTTGCTCATTTTGCACCGCAGCATCATCCAACTCTAGTTCATCACCATAACTTCTCTTTTTTCTACAGTCATTGATTCTTGCCTTTTTGCCAAGCAATCTTCAACAAAAAGGGGTTGACCTCCACGCTTCCTCCTGGAAAACAAAGCTTGTAATTTGGCTAATAATTAAATACAACAACCAAATAAAAAAACACAAACGTAAACATACTTTGGCCTTTCAGGAGTGTAACGACATTTTGGAGATCCATTTCGGTGCCCAAGTTCCTGGCACAGCTTGCATCCATTTTGTTACCTTTTTTGGACCTTTTTGGCTTTGCATCCTTCTTCCCCTTCCCCTTTTTACTACCCCCACCTTTCTCAAACCATGCCTTGAATCTACACTCTTTAGGCCTGCCAGCTTTTCTTTTTGTTAGGAAAGGACACATGGAAAATTCAATTTCCACTTCAGGCCACTGAGACTGATCTGTAAGTGCTGGAATTGGAGTTGCATATGCAGCCTTGAATCTTACCACTGAGTAGTATTCATGCAAGTATGGGTGCATGTTTATCTTGGGTTGGGAGGCCAAGAAAAGTATGGCATGGTCACAAGGTTTCCCGGTGTGTTGCCACTCGAGGCAAGTGCAGTCATGCAACTCAGTGTTAACAACATGCCTCCTTCCAGTCTTGGTATCTCTAACTTCAGCACCCACAATGAAGATTTTTCAACAGACAAATGTGTAAGATTCCTGCTCCTGTTCACCACCTGTTGTACCACTGCAGGAAGCTTATCCCCTTGCAGACAATCACCAATCCTTCTTCTCAATTCCCACACGTGCATGATCATGATCCTGATCTGGTCAATCATGTCATGCACAGGCAAGTTCTTTAACAACTTTATCTTGTTGTTAAAACTTTCTGCCAAGTTATTGTTGATATGATCACACTTGATGGCACTGTTAAATCCTAACCTGTACCACAATAGAGAATGATAGGTGTTCAACCATGGACCAAACTCACTACATGCTGCTTTTATCTTATCAAGATGATATGAATGTGTTTGTTTGTTGTAAGATCTTGCTGCTGGCCACATTCTCCCAAATTCTTCCCCTCTGAATTTTTTGATCAAATTCATCCACATATGGCCAAAGCACTCCCTCTGCTCACAATGAGGAAAAACATTCTTCACTGCATTTTCTAGCCCTTTACAAGCATCGGTGTGTACTGCCAAATGTGACACTGGCCCTATGCATCTTTTCAACTGCATCATGAACCATGTCCATGAAACCTCTGTCTCTGACTGAAACAAACCAATAGCAACAGGGAACATCCAGTTGTGTCCATCTAAAGCATTGCATGCTGCCAATTGACCATTCCATTTGCCTGTCAAAAAAAGATGAGTCTATGCTCAAATATGGACGGCACCCTGCTTTGAAGCCATCTATGCAAGGCTTTTAACCCATAAAGAACTTGGAGAAAAGAACTCTACCATCCTCTGTTACCTCAGTATCTATCTCCACAACACTGCGAGGTGACCTCTTTTCCACCTCTGCTTTGAAGTTATAAAGCATCCTAAAAGTATTTGCCCAATCACCATATAATTCTTTCATTGCCCTCTGTTCTGCTTTTCACACTGTGGTATACTTCACCTTAATGGGGTACTGCTTTTCCAAGTCCACTTTAAGTTTCTTTGCTGTAGTGTTTGGTTTCTTGGCTAAAATTGGAGTGATCTTTTCTGCAATCCAAAGCTGTGATGTCATGGTTGATACTCTCAATGAACTTGTAATACAAGTATGTGGATTTGGGATTTGATTAACCCTAATGGTACTTCCATCAGGTTGAATTCCAGCAGATATGTACCACTTGCAAGGCCTGACGCTTCCATCGAAACCTCTGCACCTTGCATAAAATTTCTTTCTGTCAGTCCACATAGTCTTGGCATCAAACTCATGTTTGACTGCATAAGTCTTGAAACACATCCTAAACTCCTTCATGCTTGGGAACAACTTGCCTACTTCAATAACAGGATTTTCTTTGTCATACACACTTACAAGCTCATCATCATGTGCATCATCTACATCATATGCATCATCTTTCATCAGCTATCCATCCACATCTTGACAAGCATCTCTGTTAGCATCATTAGGCAAACTAGATTCATCCCTCTCTTCCTCATCTTGATCATCTACTGGATCTACTGGAATGCCAAAAAATTTGGCCATCTCAGTGTTAGCCATTGGTGCAATGACCAAATTAGTAGTGTCTTCTAATTGTACTGAATTCCAATCAACACAAACAACCCTTGCAGCACCATCACAACCCTCTTCTAAATCTTGATCAACCCCCCCTATTACTGTCACTTCACCCGTAAACATGGGCGTTATCTGTCTCTGTGAAGCCCAATCATCATCTACCATCTGTGAAGCCAACTTTGAGGGCACATATCCAACCTTAGAATCTGAGTTCAGATCAACAAGCTCTACATGAAAGGTAGTCTGTTTGCTTGCCCAGTTGTCTTGCCGATTGATTTCATCAACCATCTCTTCACCATTCTCAATTCTCACATACTCACCCTTCCAATTATCAAACCGTAGCAATGCTACCTCCTGCTCTGGACCCCAAAAAATGCCCCCCCCCATTTTCTCCACGACATTTCTCACGGCCCTCTCTTCCATGCTCTGTATTTCCTGAGGATCAATCTCTGCACATTCAACCTCCTATTTCACAATTGTATCTCTTTCTATGTCTCGCACGCTACCATCACCTAGCTTCGCCTTAGAAGGAAAGAATTCGATAGTGAATTTGAATGTCCTACCCCTATTTGTCAATGGCGGGCAGTGTGAGCTAGCGGAAGTAGACGACGCACAAATCGCATAGGTTGGAAAGGATGCACATACCTAGTCAACGTTGTTGTCTCTGGAGGATCCATCGCGGTCAGCCCCCCTCCCCCGCACCCAAATCTGGATCAAATCGACCAAAAATAGAGGAAATAGAGGCGATGCGGTGAGATCTAACTTGACAAGGAGGGGAACAGGACAAGGGTTCAGGATTTACTCACCACAGCCACCGCCGTCGCCGAGAACGACAGCTCCACCGCTGTTGTCACCGAGAAAAAAAGCTCCGGCGCCGTCGCCGGCTCACCGCCAAGAATGAAGAGGAGGGAGCAACGGGTCACTGCTCACCTGATTCGGATAGGCACGGAGCCACATCTCACCTGATGCACTGCCAAGTGGGGCCGTAACTAGACGCTCTTTCAAGTGGGACCCACATGTCTTAAACATAATCTCACTCCCGTTGACGACCATTTTAATCGCCCGAGTGGGCCTTGGCTGTTTGGGCTTCTGAAGCGTTGCACTACAACTATTTTCGTCAACCACGTCGCACTCCTTCCAATTCACGTGAAATGTGTCGCACAGGAGCTATTGGCCCCTCCTTGTCTGCGATCCGCTCACGCGGCGCCACCAGGGGGTCCATTGGCCGTAGAGTATGGAATCTTTTCGTCATGCCTTTATGGTTGGCAGCGTCGAAACCGACACCGACACCACCTGTTGCATGACCTTGTCCAACTTCAAGGTCCTCGCAGTCATCAACGAGAACCTAGTCTGCCTCTTCTCCTCGAGCAGCGATGGTAGCTGGAGCATGCGCACCACAGCCACCGGCATTGGCTATAGCTAGATGGTGGGGCACGCCAACGGCTCTATATACTGGGGAATCAAAGATAGGGCCACCGTGCGTGCTCTTGACGTGGTCACCATGGAGTTCTCCACCATCGAGTTGCGGAGAACATATGGGGACTGTTCGGCGAAGAGGAACATGCCTCTCGGATCATCGGCGGCAATGACAACGGTACGGCTAGGCCGTCGGCATAGGCTTGCCACGTGGCGTGTCCTAGTTGGGCAGCACTTGACGGTGCCGCCGACAGCCACCGTTAGGCTAGGAATGTTGCCGACGGCCCAGGTCGTTGGCATAGATGTACGGACACCATCGGGATATCATCTATGCCGACAGCCTTTCTATGCCGACGGCCTCCGGGGGTACGCCGACGCATATGTTGCCGACGGGGGCCGTCGGCATAGGCCTGTCCCGACGGGAATCAGGGCTATGCCGACAGCCTGGGCCGTCGGCATAGGGGCTGATTCCGGTAGTGCATCATCAGCCTAACGGGCAACGAGCTCAAAGTATTTGTGCCGCGGCATGGATATCTAGGTCGCTGGTGCCGCAACGACCACGAGTGGGTGCTCGAGAAACAGCTGGGGCTGCCGGACGCCACCGTTAGGCTGCCGGGGCACAAGGACAACTTCTTCCAACAAGGATCCAGGATTATCGCGACAAATACCCAATACATCCTCCTGTCACCGATTCTCACTAATTGCCATCAGACATGGCTATTCTCCGTCGAGCTCGAAACAATGAGGGTAGAGAGGAACATGTCCAACGGGGAAGCCTATCCTTTTGAGCTGCCATGGCTGCCGGTCTTGCCTGATTGTCTCAGTGGGGGAGGAGACAATGCTACCGTTAATTATGTACGTAATATGTTTTATGAATCATAATTTCAAAGGATAAGATTAGCTTTTCTTATGTTCATGTATACAATTCAATAACTAAAAATAGAGCAACACGCCATCGAAGAAACATTGGATAATTTGTGAGATAACCGCTGCAAGTTGTTTTAGGTTAACCCCAAAGCAAATGGTATTAGTTGCGGTAGGTCATTTCGTCGTTGCGTGCATCAGCTGCTTCGTGATCGCCTCCCATCGGGTACGGAGGAGGAAAAATGACATGGGCCAGGTGGTGCCATTTGTCCTTTTGCATTGTTTTGGATTCGGGACCCATATTGTTTTCTCTTGTCCCACGCCAGATTCCTTTGGAGTTATGTCTGTGAGGCTCTGAGGCCGGAGTGGCATGCCTTAGACCTGAGCGAATTCCTGGAGGCCAAGGCCAATCGTACTGGAAGGAGGAGTGGTTCTGGTTGGTACTCACGACGATGACCTAGTACACTTAACAAGATAGTTATCAAGCGGGTCTCTTGTATGCTGCAGACTCATTTACATTATTGGCATTTTGCAGCAGTTGCACCTGCTATTTTAGCCATAGGACGGGAACCGGCTTGGCGGCATGATGTGGCTGGTATTCAGGAGGTCTGCTGACATCTCGCTGCTCCTCCTAACAGTTGTTCCCGCATCTTTTAAAGGCCGCGCATCACTTTTTCCTTTTGCTTTTGAGCATGTTTATGTTGTTGCCTTAGCCCACCTCTTATTTTTTGTGCCTGGACTTGTACTTCTTGCATGAATTTCGTTGGTGCTTTATTTATAAAGCGGGGTGAAAGTCTATTTCATGAAACTTTATAAAATTTGACCAAATTTATTAAACACTACATAACATACGAAAGGATAATTTATGATAGATCTAATGATATTTATAATAAATGGATCAAACACTCTTTATTAAATAGTAGTTAGGTTTCCCCGGTTCCATTTTCACTGAAACCCAACATTCAAGACAAACAACATATAGCTCATGATGCACAACATACAGTGCAGGCTAAACATGAACAAAATAAACATGTGACAAGATCTGCTAAATGAAAGCATAGGAAACACGACGACCACTACTTCAGGACGACCAAGTTCCACTCGAAGGTCAGCAAAAGGCATAGGCCGCCGGCAGAATGTGACCACACTAAGGTCGCCATCATCACTCTCCACAAAGAAGTTCGTGTCACGAGGGTCGAGGGTTTTGGCGAAGCATCAAGGAGGCAAATGTACACCAAATTGTCCAAGAGAAGGAAACAAAAGCATACCACAACACATTGGCCAAGGTTTGACCAGATCAACATTTGGGGGCTTCGAGCTAAGTGTTCAAACACTGATGGCCTGCAAGTGCACATGGTTGAGTCCTTTTCGAAGTAAGAATATCGGTCCCACATGGAGCAAAGAATCAGTCTTTGTTTCTTGTAGTTATCTAGTTTCTAGTGCATGTGCGTTAGTTACGATCCAAATCAAAGCTGAAACGGAGGTTTAAAATATTTAGTGAACGAAGCAATCAATAAAGTAATTGTCAAAATAAAGTAAAGTAGCACAAGGCATGAATGACAGATGTTGTAATCAACAGGACTAGGGAGTTTGGATTCCCCACAAGTATGTATCTAACACGACCGATGCCTAACCATAATTCAAAGTTAGATTCCTAAGCCACTTTATATGTTTCTCTTTGTGGGTGGAGCCAAATACAGATACATGTATACATGCTGCAGCCCCGTGTCCCATACGCCACTACCATCCATCCCCGCTTCGGTTACAGTGGTAAAAATGGGTCCCCCCCATGGACGTAGGTAAAGCGATCTCCGTTTATCCCTATTGCAATGATCTGGGAGGAAGGAACATACGCCCTATCACTAACCTATCTCCGCAATCGACTATCACGCCAATAGTAATAACCTTCTGTCCAAAAGGGACATATGTTGGATGGTCGACTTCATCCAACTTCAAGAAGATTACTAACATAAACATATAAAGAGGGTATCAAATCATAACCACGGTTCCTCCATAACCCTGAGAACTAGGAAAAACTACTCGCACATCGAGAGTGCAAGCATCGTGGGAAGGATCATGATGAACATAATGATAGCGTTGGAGTGTTACACAAGTGGATCCACACCGGCTAATGTATTACAAAGTGATGTAGGTGGGATGGTGATGACTGTGACGATGGTGGTGAAGCCCTCTCGATGCGGTGATGTGGTGGTTAAGTCCTCCGATCAATTCCCCCTCGGGAATCTTTCCACGGGCTAGGGTTCTCTGTTCTGGGCGTGTTTCTGGAGGTGTTCTTTGTCTGCTCCCCTATCTGTCTGCATAAGGGCGAAGTAGTCGACCAAGCGGAGGCGGCGGCAGGCAGTACGACCGCTGGTACAAGCGCGTGTGCTTGTACTAGACGCCCTCGTTTGCCTTGGAGCCTCTTGCCTGTGTTATTTCCTCTCCTTAGCTTATTTATAGTAATAAGTTGTCACATCGATTGACGTGATTTATCACCATAAGCCGGCCTTCTTTCCTTATACTTCAAATAATTCCCAAGCATAACATCCTGGTGAAAACTTGCACACATGCACGCACACAATTATTTTACTGGATCCAGTTGTGGAGCTTCAAGAGTGATTAACAAAGTCACCATGGTGTCGCGCTATCGACGCAGCAGCCACTCATACCGAAAGAATAGTCTGTCTCAATGATACACAAAAGGTGTCGATCCTTACAGGGCTAGTGGTTTTCATCCTAACCAAACAATCATTTTTTTAGCTTGGCTATGATATTAGTCAAGGTGACAAACATCGCCCTAGCTACCCTCCACTAATGTTTATGGTGTTTTATGCGTATTTTTACTATAGTTTATAGGCATATGGACATTTTTGTTTGGTATATGGATGTATATACACACTGTATGGAAAATTAGTAATTAAATAAAAATTCAATAAATTCTGAAAATATATTTTTAATTAAACTTGACCTTGCATAAGATTCCCTGTCAGTTTTATTTGCGGGTAGCACTAGGGATCAGGCTACTGATATATTGCTTCCTATCATACCAATCGATTAACGTAGGATTAGAATCCTTAAAATCATGCTGATCGTCCGATTCTAGCGTGGGTCTGTTGGTAATTTAATACTTAGCTGTGATTTATTTCCTGATACCCACTGCTTCTGTGAATAATGGGTGCATGGGTCCCATGGATTGAGTCCCGTGATTTCTTTCTTATTAGTAAACCGCTTCAGAGAATAGTTTTTCTAAATATATACTCCCTTCATTCGGAATTACTTGTCGCAGAAATGGATGTATCTAGACGTATTTTAGTTCTAGATACATCCATTTCCGATACAAGTAATTTCGAACGGAGGGAGTATTCTGGTTAATTGTGACCGTTTCAAGAAAAACAGTGCAATTATCATGTTTTTAGATGCAACATTTTTTTTACTGCAGTAGCATGGCTTGGCCCAATGCGTGGAAGCATTCATTTCGACTGATGGAAGCGTATGCTTCAAATAAATCTCATTCAAAAATTATAGTTTTCCTGGGATGCATTTTTATGTGACATGAACATGGGTTTTGTGCCACGGGGACATTCCTTTTGACGGAATGAAGTGTATGCTTTGTGGTGTGGCGCAAACATATTGTTCGACGGAAGAATTTTTTATGATCTTAGGAACCAAAATTTTGTCGTAAAGGAAACAATATTGATTATAATAGAAACATTAGCTTTGTAAAAATCACGTGGAGGCACGCCAAGAATGGCAAACCATTAGAACAAATTATCCAATGAACAAAAATCCAACTCTCTTTTTTTGGAAGTACAAACTATTACATGAATATGTTCACTTTGCCGCAGCCCACGTAGTGACAATCGCCGCATAAATTGACAAGTTCTACGCACACCGTGAGTTCTCGAAGGTTCATTTTTTTTAGATGACACCACTAAACTTTATTATGTCGTCACCACATGTATAGGGACGAAAAGAAGGTTCCCGGATTGGCCTAACAACACATGGCGGCCAACTCCTAAAGTAAGACCATACTTAGCGAGATTGTGAGCCTCAACATTCGAGGTTCGTAACTCGTGCCTAATGATACAAGAATGAAAAATAGACATATGATCTCTAATCTCATTAATCACCGTGTCGTAAGGAGACACGCTTTCACTTCTGATAGCATCAACTATTGTCTTGCAGTCCGAGGCCACGAAGATCCGTTGAGACTAGGTGTCATCTGCAAGAGCTAACGCCTCCTAAGTTGAAAGTGCCTCGAGGGTAGGTGGATCAACTATGCGAGGGAAGAACAAAGTTGAAGCTCCAATGAACATCCAGGCTTGGTCTCGACATATATTGTCCCCACTTAGCCGAACTCCCCACTTGAAACAGCAGCGTCGACATTAATCTTTACATAGCTCGTCGGTGACGGGATCCAGTGGTTCGGTCTAGCGAAAGTAGTTCATTGCACAGTCCCGTTAGTTCTCGGCAAAAACTGAATATCATTCAAATAAGAGTTCACAAAACCGTGCATAGACCAGGGGCTCTGGAAAATATCCGCATGTATAACTTTTCGTCGGGAGCTCCAGATCACCCAAAGAGTGACGCTCATCCTTGTAAATTCTATCTGGGATAGGGACTCACTCATAGAAAACAGCCACTCCTTGGCGCTAGGATTAGTGTTTTGGCACATGTGTTCAACCATTAGCTCGTCCGATAACGCCCACATGCTGCGTGTATGGGTAGCACTAGGGACTAGACTACTGATATATTGCTTCTTCCTATCATACCAATCGATGATCATCGGATTAAAATCTCGCTAATCATCCAATTCTAGGCTGGGTCTGATGATAATTTAATATTCCATCTATAAAGAAATATAAGATTGTTTAGATCACTATATTAGAGCATGGTTAATAATATAGCCAATAGTTGGTTATAAGAAGTTGTCATGTCATCTAGAGTCAACCTGATAGTCGGTTTGTACAATAGTAAGATTTAAATATGTAGTACTTTATTAATATTTGGCCCATCATACATTCTCACAAAGTGTTTTGGGTCTCGTGCTATAGCTCTTATTCTACAGCCTCTTCCCATCTCTCTCCTCCTATATATATATATATATATATATATATATATATATATATATATATATATATATATAGGTAAATTGTTTGGGGCACCTAGGTGCCTGGGCATCTTGATTGTTTTGGAAACCGTCCTATATTTAATTTGTTTCCTAACTATTCTTCATGCAAGACTTTCCCTGCTTATGTTTTATTTGTTTTTTTCTAATTATTAGGCATGCAAGACTTGCCATACAATAAAACGTCATAATATTGATTTTGTTAGAATTGATACAGGTATCTAATACGCGTATGTTTGTTCCCCAACTATCTAATACAGGTATCTAATACCTACCAATGAAATTATGGACATACATAGGTATGTATATATTCAATAATTTATTTTTTAAACTATTACATTTATTTGTTTCCCAATTATCTAAAATGGGTGTCTTATACTTACTAACAAAAGTATGTACATACGCGGGTATGTATATACCCAAGAATTTGTTATTTGACTAATTGCATTTTATTTTTGTTTCCTAACTATCCAATACCTACTGAAGAAAATATTGTAATACCCGGTCGACGTATATACCTCAAGTGGAAATACCCAATGTATCTGCACACTTATATACCCGGTTGTGTAAAAAACATCTTGGAAAATATTGTACGTACCCAGTCTACGTGACATATATCTAAAGTAAAACATGGCTATGTATATATCCGGCTACGTGACATATGGGTATCTAATATATAACCAACATATTTCGAATACAAAACATACCTAAGATATTTTGGGTTATGTACGTATATACCTAGTGATTTATTCAATGTATGACCTCCGTTATATGCAAAAGGATGCACGTGCGATGAGACATGCATGGACTTAAAACATGGGCTATTTATTACTGATTTTCTCTATCCTATCTAATCTGGGAAGGTATTAAGTGTCCATATCAAGCAATAATTCTTTCCTAATAAGATTTACCCATCAATGCTAATACTAATTACACGCGCACAGATCTTAGTGTCATCCAATGGTTTTTAAGCGAGGTGCCCAGGCACCTAGGTGTCCCAAATTGGCGTCCTATTATATATATATTTTAGTCATATAGCCTGCTTATGTCACCCTATTATACTTGCTCTTAATATATTAGTGATCTAAACGATTTTATATTTATTTACATAGGGAGTACTCAGCTGTGATTTATTTCCTGACACTAATTTCTTTCTTGCATGGGTCCCATGGAGTGAGTCCCGTGATTTCTTTCTTATTTGTAATTGCCGCAGCCCACATAGTGACAGTCACCGCATAAATGACAAGTTCTACGCATGTCGTGAGTTCTCGATCGTTCATAGTACAACTGACAACTGCTCCCCCATGTGGTCTCAACTCATAGCGCATTCTACAATTTAAATTTACAACATCGAAGAATCACGACTGGAATCAGGAATAGGGAAATGCATGTACAATATAAGCATTCCGTGAGAAAGAAGGAAGCACAAACATGTGTTGTTCGCAGTCTCATGTGAATGGTATCGGGTGGGGCAAAGTTCCTTAATCCGTAGAAGATATTAACTACAAATAAGTTTTTCCTCAGCCTCGCGAAGAATATGTTTCAAAGGGTGTCGCTTCTAAGAGAAAAATGTTTTTCTACACTGTCCATTGTGTAATTTATTTGTGTGTGCATCCTTTATTGCTACATACCGAGACAAAACGGTACACTAAAGAACCAAAAAAGACGGTGACAAAACTATTTTTTTACTAAGATACTAAAGTTGTGTCAATTAATTTGAATTGGAGGCAATATTTGTTTTTACAAGTTTATAAAATTGGCCTGTCAAATAAAATGGAATTGTATTGACATGCATTGAAACATTATGTTTTACTCTAGAACAGGATAAACCCCTAAAGTTTTTTTCTTTGCAAAATTTTAAAAGTGTGGTTCATATCGAAATGAGTTCAACTTTGAACATGTTGTGTTGAACATGGGCTCAGTGTGCCCAATGCACATTTGTCCTATAATGTCATACTCATAAAAATAATTGACATATACTGCTAGTATATTGGAAAATTACATTTATATAATGTACTTACTATAATAGTAGTCCCTCTGCAACTTAATATAAGATGTTAGTGTCAAAAAACATCTTATATTAAGTTACAAAGGCAGTATTTCTTAAGTAACAGCTTGAAAGAAAACGCATTTTCCGTAAAAAAAACACATTACCACATTAAGTACTCGGACTTTTTCTTTTAAAACACTGAGAGATTATAACATTGCATTAAGTCCTGGGCTATAATCCCACAATTAAAACATAATTGCAATTTACTACGAAGCTTCCAAATAATACTCCAGATAATAGACATCCCGAATATTAAAAAAAATCAACTGTCTTTCGTGCATGCATGCATGACGCGACCCTGATATGGAGGCGTCCACTTCACTTGTTCACCGGTGGCACGACGGCGTCCTCCCCATCCTCGTCTTCGCAGTCCACCAGCCTCCAGCGTCCGTCGTCCCCCTTCACCATGCCCTTGTTCCACGGCACCCACCACCCCGCAGGCACCCCGTGCTCCTCTCTCAGCGCATCGTACAACTTGTTCACCAGCGCCACGTCCCGCTCCACCACGATTTCGAACGCCCCTCCGGCCGCCGTCGGCGCGCCCGCCACACCGTGCAGGTAGCACTCCAGGTTGTGCCACACGCGCTTGTCCCCGGTCGCCCTCAGGTACGGCGACGCGCCGGTGTCGATGGCCAGTTCGGAGCCCACGTCGTGGTACAGCAGCGCCGGGTACTTGGGCACGATGTCCCGGGCGTTGCGGACGCGCAGGACGCGGAGGCCGACGGCCGCGGCCGCTGCGTCAAACCGCTTCTTGAAGCCGGCGCCGCCCACGCGCGGGCTGGCGAACGCAAACGCTGTAACCGGGAACGTCGCCGAGGCCATGCAGTTGTAGCCGTTTTCGACGATGTCGAAAGCGTTCAGGGTGGCCAGCGCCGCTCCGAGGCTGTGCCCGGTCACCGTGATGCTCACCTCCTCGTCCTTGTACATGTCCACCAGCTTCCGCACCTCAGCCAGCACCTGGCATCCATGCACGAGCATGAAGCCAAAGATTATACGGTATACGTGACAATACTGTCGTTTGGTCACAAGATTACCTGGCTTCTCGCGTTGTCCTTGTTGTGGGTGGAGGCCGGGTCGGTGGAGGTGTAGATGGAGAACCAGCCGCGGTGCACCATGGCGTCGGCACCGGCGGCGTCGCCAAGGATGCCCTTGGGATGCACCATGGCGAACTCGAGGTCGTCGACCCACTCCAGCGCCTGGATGGTGCCGCGCCACGCGACGACCACGTCCCGGCGACTGAGCACCGCCTTCCCTGCATCAGTGGCCACCGCTACGTACCCGATCCAGTTGGAATCCTTGCACCGGTGCCGCGGATGGCGGCCCCTCACGAACGCGGCGGCCGGAGCGGCGGGGGCGGAGGACGTGGCGTACAGGAACCTGGTGACCCGGTACGCGGCGGCGTGGCCCGGCAGCATCACGCGCTCGAAGAAGCGCTTCCTGCCGAACCTCGAGAGTCCGGCGTGCGGCGAGTGCCTCTCGTGGTTGAACGCGTCGTACGTTGCCTGCGCCATCTCACCGTACCAGATCAACGTGCGCCTCAGGTCCAGGTCCAGCGGCCGCAGCAGCCCGTCCCACGACCGCTCGCCATGGAGCTCCTTCCATCTCGCCGCCGCGGTGGTCGTGATCGGTCCGACGATGCGCCCTTGCTCCGACATGGCCGTCTCTTTCTCTAGCTCGGTATAGCCTGGCTCTGTGCGGCTGCTTGCTCTGTTGGTCGGTGTTTATATACTGAGGCGGCAACGGCGGCAATCATTGCATCTTGCTTGCACGGCGTGACATTTCGATATGGGAGCACGATGTCGCAAGCGCGCATTGATTCGTGCGCAACTGCATACCCCGATCGGAGACGAAGATCAGAGCAGGAAAGGAGCATTGGAAGGCCATGCGAGTGGCATGCATAGGCATCTTGTTTGGGTTCATCATGAATTCGGTTAGCCACATTTCATGATTTCTAACACAATCTTGTCGTCCCCCGTAAAAAAAAAAAAGAGGAAACATAATCTTGTCTTCCAGGTTCAGCCGTAGGTAGGAGATGTAAATTGCAAACGCATGCTCTGCAATTTTTAACATAATCTTGTCTACAACTCACGAAACAAAGAAACAAAATCTGCAATTCCGCGATTTCTTTTCTTTCTAAACGCACTACATCTCTACTCCTAATGGACGAGTTGGTTGAATAGTCCCCCCACTTTCGTCTGGTTTTTTTTCGACTGGTTTTTTTCGACAGGTTTTTTTCGTCACCTCCCCCACCCCACCCCATCCCACGCAGCCACCAAAAAAACCCACAGCCAACAAAAAAAATCCATCGACCCCATCCTTCGTTGCCCACTCCCATCGATCCCATCTATCGTTTCCGCCGCCGCCGCGAGAAAACTCCATCGATCCCCATCCTTGCCCACTCCCATCGATCGTTGCCACCACCGCCGCCGAATCCTCCGCCCCGCCGCCATTCCGCTCGTACGCCGCTGCCGCCATTCCGCTCGCACGGTGCACCCCTCCCGCATGCCGCCGCCATCTCTCATCGCAATTGCTCGGGCATGGAGCTCGTGTGCCATGGGCCATGAACGCCATGGCATCCATGGCCGACAAGAAGGGACCCTCGGCCTCGGCCGTGGGCGCCTGATCGGGACACGGGGTCGCCACGTCGGCCGCCGCCAGCGCCTCATGGATATGCCTAGCGCCCTCTATGCCGCCGCCCATGATCGGATCACCACACCACCCGCGGAGGACGATGCCTCCGTTCCTGGCCGTCGGCTCCTACACGCCCGATGGGGCTGCCTCTCCATGCATTGAGGATGTCGTGGATGTGACGACGTGGAGACGAGGATTGCATTGTTGCGCTCCCGTCGCCGCCGCCACTTCCTACAGACTCCCTGACTCACAGTGCAAGACATCCCAACTCGGGTCCATCCGGGTAAACGCCGCAGCCGCCTTGGCAGGATCCCTTTTTGGCGGCTTGGATCCAGGCAAAAGAGGAGCGGAAGGAGAGAAGTACTGGTCTATGACTCGGGTCATGGGGATGGATGGATCTCTCGGTAATGGTGGATCCAGAGTTCCAGACTCAGTTCATCTTATAGGCTTAATTCGTACTGTATCAGTTTGATGAATACGTTGCCCCCCTATTTTTTCTACAATCAAGATGATTTTCCTCTGTGGGGTATGCATATCATCTTCTTTCGTTTTCATTAGAACATATCATATTTTGTTTGAGAGGCAGGTACAACGATGGCAAATATTTGTTTTCATCAGAAGTATATTTTCATGAGATACAATGGCAATCAGGTTTGTGTTTCACGAGCTTTCTTCATATCAATGCTTCTCCCTAATCCACCTTCACTCTACACATGGCCACCCAACATTGTCTTCTCCTCGGTTTGCAGGCGGCACATGCAGAAGAGTTGTGGAAGGTTGATTGAGAAGTCATAAGGACTGGGTGAAGCAAAATGCAATCTCCAAGGTTAGGTTACCTCTCAATGCCCTTGATGATATGAGTGCAACTAAACTAATATTTGTTTCTTGTGATCTATGGTTCCCACCTGCCATACTCATATATTTCTGTTTCCACATGATATGTCTTCTGTATGAAATTATAGTCTTTGATACAGTAAGTTATTCCTTCAAATTTAACAGTCATGGAAGAATCTGAATATGGCTACGATTTCTTTCTTTCCTAAGCACTCCTCTCCTATTAGAACCCAACATATGCTTACCCACTGCTGCTTTAATGTGTAAATCTTTTGGTTTATAGTTTATGGCAAACCAAATTATGAATCAAGTGTTCATCTCTGAAGTTCATAACAGTGGTCGGTTTTTAGTGTGTCTAAAGGAAATGCACCAAGCTTTTGTACTGAAAGATTATCCTGACATGGGAATTTTTATTCTTGAATGAACATGGTAGCCTTTATTATTACTTTTAGAGAAGATGTACACAGCTAGGATACAAAGCTACATTCTTACTCTGATTGGCTTAATGCAACTAAGATCAAGGTTCCACAAGGCTATGTTGATTTGTTAAATTCCTTTCAGTTTCAGGTTTCAAAATGAGAAATTGGAGCATTGAGACCTTTGAACTGAAACCTAAATGAAGGTATACATATTTATGTTGGTCTAAAGCCACCATGTTTTATCTGCAGAAAATAGAAATCGTCGTTTGGTTCCATTTAGAAATTAAATTAAACTATAGACATAGTCCACGACGTCGGGACAAATAGAGTAACTAATTATTTGTATGTTTTTTCCAGCAAAGAACTTATTATAAAACGGGACACCAGAAAATCCAGTAGGGAAATTGATGGGCTCCCCTCTTTGTAAAAAAATTACTTCATGGCATTGCCTAATGTACAGAGAAATCACGGGGTCAAAAATTGCTTTCCCGTCCATGACTTTATTTATGCAGCATCATAGAGTGTTTTTTTAATGCATAATCGACTTCCCTCGGAAAAGCATTTGTACGATAGCTAATTAACATGTCATTTGTTCTTAATTCAGAATTGTGCATGCATCCAGCAGAGAAAGGTGCGTACATATCCTGAGGGACAATAAAAAATGTGAGTTCTTTATGGCATAATATCAGGCACCATTCTGAGTGATCTCTTTGCAACTCAAGATACCGATTAGTTATATTATTTCCTACCGGTAACCAATTTCTGCACACCAAAACACAGAGTCAACTCAGATCTATAGGAGGATAAGTATTCTTGGTGTGATTACTAATGAGACAATGTAGGGAATTGTTTCTAGAACTCAATTTTATTATAAGTTTAATATCAGCACCACACAATCTTTCTAGTACCATTCCTAGAGAAATATCAACCTGTTACACAGGACAATGCAAGAAAACATATGTCACACAGGACTATTCTATTACCGTGCGCTTCACCGCTGCCGCCGGTGTTCCCAGCAGACCACATATCCTCAAATGGCAATCTCATGAGTCATCTGATGAGACCGATATGAACCAAACTTTTAGCTTAATGACGCATGGTTAGATATAGATAGAAGAACCGGTTGTACTATATCTTTTTTTTGCCCTGAAGTAGCGCTTCTACTTCTAATTCATGTAATGAATATCGAGTGTGTATATAGTTCATGTCTACTTTATGGTTGACATCTTAAAGAAAAATACTCTAAATTAAAAGGTGCAAAGATTCTGTGGAGGACATCCATGCATTAATGCATATAGCTCCAACTAGACTGAGTCTTCCTTTTCTCTTATATATGAATCTATAATCTGCTTTTGTCCAATTGTACAATTTCTCAAGTTCAACAAGGGTGTGGTTAGTGCCTTTTGTCCATTCAATCCAAAAACGGATCGGGTTCTACTATCGAAAACGATAACGAAAAAAAAACAGGAAAAATCAACCAGGTTAGTTCCTTTTTTGCTAAGATTTACAATTAAAGTCAAATTAGTACTTAATGTAATGAAGGTCAAACTTTTGTCTTTACTATTTTTGTCTGGTTCGCATGAGAGAGGGAGGATTTTCCCGGCATGGGGTCATGAGTGGTACAAACTGGAAGATGCATGCCAATGGTTCTGTCAGTACAACTTACTTAGATTTTCAGTTCTTTTCACCTCATAATTATCTTTTCTTTATGTGTTAGCGCGGTTAAACTTCTTTATCTTTTGTTCCTTCCTACTTGAGGCCTTCGTGTGCATCTTGATTAAGTTCTGGTGTTTATTCGGTGCCAATGTCTTAAGACAATAGTTTCATGCATGGATTTATTCCAGCATTCTAATTTAGAGACCTTTGTGCCAAACAGTTTGTTGCATTCACCTTAATGGAGATAATAAAATCTTACTGAGTAACAAGCGTAATGATGGAGGAACTGACGTCAAGTTAAAGGTGCATATTATTCAGCTTGATTCATTGCTGAGGATTTTTGAATATATGGCTTCTAATTCCAGACCACAAACTTAATTCAGAATCTAAAAATTGAAGGGGAGGTAGAGGGATATTGTTGGTGCTGTCTAGAAACAATGCTCATTTATTTATTACAGTCGATGTATTTCTTGTGTGTCCCATTGATTGAGTATTTGAGTTGGAGCATAAGTATATTAGTGTCTTAGAATTTGCACATATGCTTTATCCACTTGTCATTGCTATTTACAAGTCACATATTTATATTTGGATTACAGATTCTTTGTACTTATTATTGTACTTCGTGTTTTCTATTGAGTGTGGTACCTCTTGAAGGAGGGAAAGCTAGGATTCATTGATAACTGAGGTGCAGAAACTGCTGGATACGTACAAGGACGAGGAGGTGAGCATCACGGTAATGGGGCACAGCCTCGGGGCGGAGCTGGCCACCCTGAATGCGTTGTACATCGCCGAGAATGGCCGGTCACGGTGTTTGCGTTCGACAGCCCACGACTGGGTGCAGCCGGCTTCAAGAAGTTGTTTGACGTCACTGCGGCCTTCGCGGCCGCAACGCCGGGACATCGTGCCCAGGTACTCGGCGCTGCTGTAACATGATATGGGCTCCGAGCTGGCCATCGACATCGGCACATCGCCATACCTGAGGCCTGAGGGTGTCGCAAGGCCAGTCCAATCAATCTCGTACACCATAGACGATGCCCCGACTTTTTATGTCCATCGACAATGATTCCTCACATATAAACCATCCGACAACCATGGACGACCTTTTGCTGAAGAATCTATTGTTTGCTCCGGTGGATTTGATCTTTAGTCTTCCCTTTCTTTTCTATGGTTGTGAGTAATCAAATCCAATTCGCAGCTCCATGCACGATCAAGGCTAGGGTGTGAATTATGACTGTGTCATATGAGGCCATGATTGTGGCAGGGATGTTTGGTTGGTGGCACGAAGTTGTTTAGTAACAAGATGGGTCTAAACTCAGCTACTAGAGATTTGAGCTGAAGCACAGGAGGAGTTCCTATCATCAGTGTTGGCCGTAAAGCCGAATGCCTATGTTGGTGAGCTCTATAATCCAAACACCCGGAAGATGGTACCCCCTTCGTTCCCTAATATAAGATCTTATTACATTTGATGTAATAAGATGTTATATTATGGGATAGAGGGAGTAGATGTTATTTTGTACTCTTAGCACGTAAGTTGTTTTAAACTTTTTATAAGCAGCTTGTGACATTTCTAAAAAGTAAGGTCAGGCAGATGGAGCGCTCCTTTTTTTGTCACTTTCTACTCAATTGTAGAGGTTTATTTATTGCAGTATAATAGTTACTTCTTGTTGAGGGTACTCTGCAGCACTTGCTGTCCTTGCCTTTTCTCGTATCAAGGGGCCAATACAACTTCTCTGATTATAAATGCGTGCAACATGACTATTTGAAAGAAGCTCTGTTTGAGAAATTGAGGCTAGAGTTCTGATGTAAGTACGGCATCAGCATTTGTGAGCACCTTTATGTGCTGACCATCTCATCTTTGCGGCAAGTAAGCAGTTTGATATACTGCTCGCTTTGATATAGGCATTTTGCGATGAAAATTGTCATCTATTCATGTTTACATATACTTTATCTGATGGAGACATGAGCCTGCCGAATGCCTCCACGTTAGTAGTGCACATCTCAGACGATACACTCTTCTTCTTTCTTGACTAAACTTTCACACTGATTATGCATCATGGATCAGATCCAACATATTAGTTTATTTGCATGTACGTAGACGGATGACAAGTAAAATAAATTCAAGGATCTTAGTGCAGTTTGTCAGCTACAATTTCACGATCATTTCTAGGCTTAGGGAGTCATCATCGTCTCCCCCTTCGCCTTAACTGTCATCACCTACAGTCCAACAACCTCCTGGATCTCGATTTTATGCTCGGTTTCAGATTTGTTAGTAAGGGACTGCTGATCATATTTGTTTGTTCTGAGAACAACGAACATGTGAACTCCCATGACCACTCTTTATTCTATTTGTAAATTGATCTGATTCTTTCTATATGTATGTACAATGTTCTCGTTGCGAAGCACATGAGAGATGTGATACTCCAAACTCCCACTAAATTGCATAGTTAATGATTCAAATCTTAGCATCTCATAATGGGTGTTGAATTACGTTCAACTAATCTTATTCGTATATGGTGATCTGTTGTAGTGTACAAATCATTTTTCATATATATCATGACCTCTTTGTAATGTTTTCTTACCATTTCTAAATGGGCACAGGTTTCTGCTATCACTTGCAATTATTTCTTAGGTAATTTTCTGGACCAGTACACAGCCAGATTTTCAGGATTAAGAACACCAGTGGGTTAATATGTTACTAAAACTGTTGGTACCTCATCTGGTTGGATGGGGGCTTAATCTTGTTCCCAAAAAATACGAGTACACACATCAATTTATTTTAATGTTCTGGGATATATAATAAATGTGTCATGTTTTTGAACTGTGTTTCACATGGAACTATTGATGTTGTTCTGAACAAAGAAAAAAGTTTGCTTGGTAGGGTTTGAGTCCTTGTTGTTATTATGAAATTTATATTTCAGCATCTTGAGAACTATGACATTTTAAACTCCTAGAACTTATGAAGCAGAATAATATTTAAAGTTGTTTACAATTAGGGTGGATAGGCAATAAGGCTTCTTGAATCTGACACAAGTCATGTACATTTGACAAGTCAAGATAGACCACTGAGATTTTGGCCAAGCCCAATAAAGACATAGACCCCACAGGTAAAAGCACTAAGAGGAAGGTTTATTCTCCATTCATGTTAGCCTACCATATTATTTTTCTTTCTAGGGCATATTGTCGATCTCTTTTTTAATACTGATTATTTTGCTTTTTATCTAAATTCTATGCATGCCATACATCCAACTTTAGTAGTTAAGTTATGCTAACATAAAGTAGTGAGTTTTGCTACATAAGAATATGAAGAGGGCGGTGAAGGAGGTATATTGGAAACACAATTTTGATAGCAATTCCATTGGAAACATTATCGTAAGAACCGCCCAAGGTATTTTCCAACTTGTCAAATTCATGTGAATAGAGTAATTATTTTAGGGGACTAACTACATTTTTGCATATAAATAGAACTTGCATTGCAGCCATACTTGAAGAACCACCACAAATACATGCCAATATCAGGGCCTCACTTATGAAATTGGTACATACAGTTCAAATTCTTCGTCCATACAGTTCAAATTCTTTGTCCAGGTTTCTGGGTTCTAAAAATGCTCAAGGTTCCGCAATGCATCAATCAACTTACCCTCAGTGATGATCAAGACTCCCAAAATGCCTTTTTTTCATGGTGAAAGATGCTCAAGCACACATCATTGTTGGTTTTCTCACATCATGCCATGCTTGGTTGTGTAACCGAATCTCGAAAATTCATAGGATGTTCGGCGAATGTGGAACCAAACTTGGACGACTTTATGTACAAATGCATTATTCATAATGAAAACAATATCATTGTATGTGTCTAAAAAATTATGTCATACTTTCGTAAAAATATGGCATCTACTACCAGATAAAGAAGTGATAATGGCAAAAAAACTTCCTTTGGGTAATCTCCATGACTAGAAGGTTGCGACGTTGAGATATCAGGGGGTGTGCATTTGTATAAAAGATTATTAGAAACCAGTGGTGGCTCAAATGTGCTCCCCACAGAAAATCGATCGGGTGAGGAATGAGAACAGTGACTTGAACTCCAGATTTCTATGATTGTGTTTGTATTTGAATTAAAAAAGAGCAAGATAGTAAAATTGTTCCGTGCCTCGATAAAAGGATAAAGGAATACAGATAACAATGTAGGTACATCACCACCACCACCAGAATTATGCACTCACCCATGGATGGGTATCGCAACCCTCTAGGCGTTCAATTGGTTTCAATAATATGTAGTTTTTTAAAGTTGTCAATAACAGGTTTCAATAACATATATTTATTAAAGCTGTTAATAATGTATTATTGTGTCTGATAGTATGATATGTGTCAGCTGAGATGTGCGTTATTCTCGATTACTTCAGCTCCGTGGGTAGCATCTTAATTTTTAAAGCCCGTGGCAACGCACGGGCATTCTACTAGTTTGTTTAGAGTATCAGAATCTGAACATCGGTGAGTATCCCGTCACTACAATGTAAGCGAACATGTCATGGTAGCAAGTTTTAAATCGCGGGAGAAATGATTTCGAGGCGGCTTCTCTCCGCAGCTATAGCAGCGCCATAGTGACAATCCCGGCTCTCGCGGGCAGTTTAACATCCGGGAGGGAAGTTTTTTGTCGGCTATTGCTGAATTTTGAGCCGTTTAGCGGGATTTCCGGAGCATTCCGTTGCAACGGCCATAGTGCCACGGGGAGGCTCCCCAGCAGCTATAACAGATATCTATAGCAGCAATTTCACAGGAGATTTAATTTCATGAATGGTACCCACCCATTTTGTCGCAGAGGAAGATTCAAAACGTGGAACAAATTAAGAAATCTAAATGATTTTTGTTTAACAAAAATGAATTTCAGCTTCAATAGTTTAGACAAGCTTGTAAAGCTCTGGATGAGACAATTGATATGAGAAATTCAAACGCCTTTATTTTTAATTAAGGAACCCGTGCTCCTGATTTTCACTTCAGATGAAACCAAACAAAGTCATAGGATTACATACACCGTCTCGCAACGCCGTTTCAACTTTTAACCACACGCACCATCAATGTGAGAGTCTGACTTAATAGAAATGAATAGACTAACGAAAATCCTACACCTAAAAATTTGCGTGGATGTAGCATTCCTCATAGACTATTCATATCAACAAGGAATTTCCTTTTTTCAGGAGCTCATTCGCAAAGAACTCCAAAGTTAAGTGTGCTTGGATTGGAGCGATTTGATGATGGATGATCAACCGGAAGTTGATCCCGGGTGCGCACAAGTGAGAACAAAGTGCACAGAAAGAGTAGTGTTGGTCTGTAGGGCCAGTCTAGATCCTGCTAGGCGTAACAGCTAGGAACTGGTGGCTATGGCCGGGGCGTTACAATCAGCAAAACCACCGGAAATAGAACATGGTCATCACACGGACATTGTAGCAAAAATATAACTAAGGACATGTAAAAGAGTACATGCGACTCTTCGACATCTCCACCTCGAAGACTTCATCTATGTCAAGCTCAACCAACACCCAGTAACTTAGGGTCAGTTTGGTTGCTTCCTTGGAGCAAAGTTGTCTGGCCTGGTGCTTGCCTGAGAACTGCCTGTGGTTTGTTTGGTTTGTGACATGGAGATGGAATGCTAGCCTGGCATGGGAAAGTGGAGCTCGCCGTTAGCCTGGCCAGTAAACCTGTGCGCGTGATTAGCCTGGTCCACGCCACCTGAAATGGATGCCTGGACATGCCTGGGACGTGCCTGGGATGCTAACCTTGTCATCCAATTTAAAATAGAAGGTACAGGTGGATAGTGGCCTGGTTTAATATATTTAACACTTACCAGGCATGGCCACGAACCAAACAATGCTTGCCTGGTCAGGCAGGAAACAGAGACATCTCAGGCTCAATCCAGGCACACAATTTTTCCAGGCATGACCTCCAGTACGGGAACCAAACAGCCTCTTAGTCATTGGCACCCGCCCCATATGCCTGGAGATGAATTCAAATGCCACCCTTGGTAGCGTTAGTGCAAGGTTGTGAAGCTGTTGTCGTATGTTTTCTGTAATCAATCTATCGTGAAATCTAATACTCAGCATTAGTCGGCTACACGTGATCAAAACAAGTTGTATTCATTGTCCTCCACATAGACCGGACCAATGCAACAACGTCCACAAATGTCACCCCTTTAACATTACTAGCGAAGCTTACGATCCACAAATAGGCAGATCTATTTAAGTGAATAGAGAACTTAACCCCTCCCTGGATGTATCTAGCTAGCTCACAGCTAGATCCTCCAACACATCACAAAAGAATCACTTATTATTATTGTCTTCCGAGTCTCATCTAATCAAAATATGTATAGTGAAAAATACTATAATAACAGCTAACCATAGCAAGACTTTTAGTTTCTAAGGAGCCCTGACTAGCAAATACTTCTATTTGGCCACTTAACTTGTACAATACTAAAAGAAGTATACATAGATTATGCAGTAAAACATCCATATTTGGTCAAAAACCATCTACATGTGTACTCTTCATTATTTAACACTGCATAATGTTGGAGTATAATGTTCGTTCCTCTCCCATAGCTTGAGCTTTTGGGGAACTGACTGGTGCATGCAGTTCTACATGGTATCAGAGCCAAGAGGTCTTTAGTTCAAGACCCGGCTGACGCAATTAAATTGCAGCCCATTTTCGATCCATGTTTAGGCCTGAGGGAGGAACACGTGAGTGTAGTGTTGACGTATAAATACATAGCCCACCTTTCCCCATCAGCTTGAGCTCATGGGTTAACTGGTTAGGTGCATAAACTTGCAATCAAGAGGTTCATGGTTCAAAACCCAGTAAATGCAATAAATAATTCGGATTGCCCCCGCTTCTGCTGCCCACGTCATAAACTCCAAAGGAGAGTTGAAGACCCGGTTGGCGCAATTAAATTGCGGCCTACTTTTGGTCCACGTTTAGGCCTGAGGGAGCCACACGTGAGGGGGAGTGTTGACGTATAAATGCATAGTCCACTTTTCCCCATCAACTTGAGCTTTTGGGTGAAGTGGATGGTGCATGCAGTTCTACAGATAAGAACATTGTTGTTGTGACTTATACCAAAACCAACATTTTCTCACAGGAAACCCTGCAGAATCTAGTGATAGTCTAGCTTTCCACAAATGTAACATCGACCGTGATTGATATTAGGACTAAAAGTTATAATGTAAAACCTAGCATATTTATCACACAAAGGAACATCACCAACCCATAAGTCTTCAGAAAATCTAGTTCTCTTACTATTCCCAATCTCTTTGTTATAGAATTTTAAAAACATATTTTACTTTCATCAACCCCTATCAGAAATGAGGTTGGCCAAGTTTTTTCATACATTGGGATATAGTTGAGTTCATAGTATATTTCATTCCAACTCGTGAATGTTGAGAATGGTCTGAAGAGGGCATTAGAGGAGGACAGAAAAATGAGGAGGCTAAGATGTAGCTGGAGCATCAGTCATTTGACATAATCCATGATTACAAGATCAAAGCAGATGAAACAAAGTTCAAGGTTAATAAAATTAGAAAATATGCTATGTAGAAGGAGAGTTGGGGATTTTATGAACCGTGTGTGCTGCTTTTGTTGTGGTGTTCTGTTAGGTGGCTCGGCTACATGTAGCTGCAAATATGGATCATAACGAAGCCGAAGCAGATGGAAATGAGTGCTGCCACATTTGTTTTCATTTTTTCTGCAGAAAAAAACGAATACAGAAACTGGCAAAACCAATACGAAAAAAAGAAATTTTGAAAACAAATATGAAGGGAATGCCACGCAAACAGATACAAACAAGATGTTTGTCAGGACCAAAAGACCCCAACTATTGTGAAAAAACACAACCAAACTACTTAAATTGATATGACTACAACAACCTTTCGATGATTCCTAAATCAGCCACACAATGTGGAGGCTCCTGAACATTGTAGCGAGGTTGGGTGGGGTTTATGTTAGGTATTAGTGGCCACAAGATTGCTCTTACTAAGTGCCAGTCTGAGCCACATAGTAGGCATGGTAAAAACGGAATATTTCTATTCATGGAAACGAAATATACATGGTTGTTCCACGAGATAATGTTGTTTTGTTTCCACATAAGAAATTATGTTTCCATTCATAATATTTCATTTTTGTTTCCATATTTCTCTCTCCATTTCCAATATTTTTTTCTAAAATAATTGGAAAATTTCTGCTCTATTTTCATTTCTAACTGCAAGTAGAAACATGTCCAATTTGAAGTTGTAATTTGCAATGTATGAACCAGAACAATTTAATGTTTTAGTTTGAAATGTATAAACCAAGTCAATTGTTTAAACAATATGAAGCTCTCTATCTTAGTCTACAATTTTAAATGCAAATAAAATGGTATTATCTCATAAATAAATAAGAGATGCAAATGATGCAAATACGCATTTTGTTTACAAATAGGGATCATGAATTACAAGCATAGATTCGAGAAGCGTCTCTAAATTATTCTAACTAACATGCGGGCCTTCATATATTAAAATAAGTGATTGTCACTTAATCACTTATTTATACTAAATACTTTTACTTATTTATAACTCATTTTTCACATACGGTCTTAGTAGTTACAATTTTGTGTTATATCACCAAAATTAGCCACATAATCCAGCTACTAAATCAACGACAATTAATATGGATTGGAGGGACTAAGATACAATATTTTTATACAATTTTAACAAAAGTCTTGGAAAATGCACCTACACTAAATTTTCAATATATATTACAAGCAAAATGAAATTATTCCTTTTTATTCGGATATTGTTTTTTGAAACATTCTGGTTAAATGATTTTTCCTAGATCAAGGAAAAATAGAAGCAACAACACTTCAAGTATTTACATATTAGTTTGTACCACCAATATGAACAACAAGTATATGTGTGTGTTCCTATCTACGTCCTTAAATATCATGGGAGAGAGCTCGCAAGCTAATACAGGATTCTAGAGTGCATGATTTTAGTTAAGCGTAAGTAAATGAAATGGATATATGTCAATGTACTAGAAAACTCTTCAAAGATGCATAATAACAATGGGGCGTTTGTTCTAAAATCTTTGTCATTGCTTGTTTATTCTTATGAACCGACAATCATCAAGGTGTTGAATTTTCATTTGTTCTTGATATAGTATCGTTGGATTGAGTGTGTCTGGTTTCTTTACATGCCACGTATTTAGTAAAGGGCCACAAGTCAAACGATAGTGAGAGTGATTGTGCAAGCTCTTCTCCTTGGTCGATTCAAGTCCATAGGTATGCACAAGCTGTATATTTTTTTTCAAATAATATAAGAACGTGAGACCGCACATATTAAAATCGTGGTGGATGGAGAACTAATTTAATAAATGTATACATGTATAAGGGAGGATTGCTTTTTTCAAGTTCTAATTTTAGCCTTATTTGGATCCTTTTGATCATAGTTCAGTTATTCTCGTACTCACCTTACTCCACGTATAATATGTCAACCAGACATTGTAATAATGTTTTGCCAGGACCGGACTTCAAGGAAAAGAGACAAATATGTATTTTCAAGTGGGCCACTTCTTTTTGTTGGGCTGGATTTTTTTTCTATAGAGCTTCCAAATTACATTTTTTGAACAAAATTTCATGGATCCGTACTGAACACATACAAGTTTTCACTGAATATTTTCAATCCTTTTCAACTTATAAATATATTTTTATTTTATTTTCCGGAGAACGGGTACCAAGCGTAAATTCGTACTCGCGACGAGAGCTCCCATGTCTAGCTGGGAGCTCCAATTCAGCGTGCGCGAGAGCTATATGTCGCTTGTACCGAAAGTACATCTCGTCTCGCCCGAAGCTTTTTCATGGGGCGTATACTACTGGGCCGGTCCATTATTACCGTAATTTTCGTCCACGCTAGCTCTCGGCGGTTTGCTGCCTTCAGTCCGGGTATCTTCAATTTTTCTTTTCTTTTTTCGTTTTATGTTGTTTTTCATTTTGTTTATTTCTTTACCTATTTTCCTCATTTTTCCATTTTACATTACTTTTTTCAACGGTTTGTCGTCGCTATTTGGATTGTCGGCTATTTTTCCACTGTGTTTCATCATTTTCCTCAATTTTCAACTATTTTGCATCAATTTCTTTTTTTTTCCTTTTTCATTTTTGAATGGTTTTATTTAATTTTCTTTGATTTCTTTCTTTCTTACTCGGTTTTCATTGTTTGCACTCTTTTGCATTGTTTTTCTTTGGTTTTTATTTTGTTCTTTCTTCATTTTACTTAATTTCGTTTGTTTGTCTGTTTCTTAGTTTTCTTCTTTTTTTTGTTTTCTTCACTTTTATTTTGTTTCTTTGTCGGTTATCATCAATTTTCTTTATTATTCAAAACGTGTCTTCTTTTTTGAGTACATAATGTAATTTCTTAGAGTACACATCAAACATTTTTTTGATACACATTTACCATTTCTCAAGTACATGATAAATATTTTTCTTAAATACATCTTTTAGACACTTTCTTGAATACATGGTCGAAAAAATTAAAACGCATGAGAACATTTTTTAATGACAATAGACATTTTGTCACACACATTGTACATTTTTCAAGGAATCATTTCTATATAGATGTTTAACATTTTTTAGATACACCATCAATTTTTTTCATTCACATTATAAATTGTTTAATATATTTTTAGCATACATGAGGAAGATTTATTCAATAAAAGTATAAGATTTTCAAAATGCTTTATTAACATTTTTTAAATACATGTGACACTTTTTCATACACATTTTTTATATTTTGAATACACGAGAAACATCTTTCTATCCACATTTATATTGTGTAAATGCTTCCTTCACATTTTTAAAAAAATTTATGTAAAGTATTATAAGATATATGTTTATATTATTGGGAAGTAAAACAAAAAAAAGGGGAAAACAAGAAAGCGAAAAACGAAAAGGAAAAGGGAAAAAGTTAAATAAACGAAATAATAAAACGCTCCAGGCTTTCATTGAGGCGAGACGCCACTCTGATTTTTTGTTTTTTCTTCTTTGTTTCTTGTTTTTCGCATTTTTTTTGCTTCAATAAAACTGTTCAGGATTTGCTCTATAAAAAGGATTTAAAAAATAATGTTCAGGATTACTGAATTGCAAAAAATAGAATTTCAATATGTTTTCAAGAATTTCAAAATCTTTTCGAATTAAAAAAAATGTTCATCACCTCAAAAAACATCTCGGATTGGAAACTAAATTCGCAACTTAAGAGAAATTTTTGATTTTGATAACTATTTGAAAGTGTAGAAAATCTTGAATTTGGAAAAATGTTCTCTAATTCAGAAAAAAGCATGACTTTTGAAAACATAATGGACGAATTTAAATAATATTCATCACTTCAAAAAATGTTCATGAATTCAAAAAATATGCATTGATTCGAACAAATGCTCAAAAATTTAACAAATGGTCACGAATTTTAAAAATTATTCGCAAATAAATAAAACGTTCACAAATACGTAGAAATGTTTGAGAATTTTACACGAATTTGTAAAAAAAATCATGAATTGAAAAAAAAAATTGTGAATTCCAAAAATGTTGACAAATTGTAAATGATGTTCACAAATTTGAAAAAATGTTCATTAGTTTGGTCGACTCATTGATGCAATGTGCGTCATATAGGAAATTCCCAGTGTGATGACGGCGAAGGGCCCGCTCTGGTTACAGATATTGTTTTTATTTCATTCAGATTTTTTTGTCCGGGTTTTCTGTTTCTGCTTGTTTTCTACTAGATGGATTTATAAACTATAAAAACATTTATGAATTTTTAGAAAATATTTGCGAAATTCAAAGAATATTAAAAAAGGAAAAGTATTCCCAGATTTTTAGAAATATGCGGGAATTTTAAAAACATGCTCTAAGTTTGCGAAAATATTCAGATTTAGATAAATATTTGTTAATTCAAAAAGTTGTTCATTTATTTAAAAATGTAAACGTATTTCAAGATATGTTTGTGATCTTTTTAGGGAAATGAGATATAGGGATACCACAAAAACTTGTAAAACCGGCAAAGAGGAAACAAAAAATATAAGGTAGAAGAACTAGGAAAAAGAACAGGCAAACATGCTAGTGGTCCGGCTCATGGTGGCGGGCGGGAGGTGCTATCCTCCTGCCCGCGCACGGAAATTAGGCGAGGAGCTGAAGACTATAGGCGAGCATTTCCCTGATTTGGACTAGCCACACAATACGTTTCACATATCACGCAGCTCTTCTAGCCCAAGAGTGCAGCGGCACTTGCACTGCGCCAATGCGAGAGCTATATCTCGAAATCATTAATTAAGGAGTACTCGTTGCAAAGAACACTCCATCTTCCCAGGTCACGATAAGTGGCGTTCATGCAGCGCGTCACTTGTTGCAACCTGGGAGTTTTCCCTTTTTTTAGATCCGTTTATTTAAAATGTTTTATCTCTTAAACCGTGCGTCCAAATCTCAAACCGTTTTTACCATTGGATTCCTCGCGTCGAGATCTTTAAAACTAGATCCCATGTTGATAGGTTTTGACGAATTTTTTCATAAAAAACCGGACGAAAAAAACTGGACGAAAAAACCAAACCGGGAGCACAGTTTTTTTCCCTTTCTAAAAGAGGCACGCCCGTGCCTCTCGCGAAATCACAACCGTGCCTCTTGTGGAAGCAAAACCGTGACTCTCGTGGAAGGAAAAAAACAGAAAACGCATTTTTTCCCTTTTCGAAAGAGGCACGCCTGGGACTCTCGCGAAAGCCCAACCATGCCTCTGGCGAAAGCAAAACCATGACTCTCGCGAAAGGAAAAAAAAACAAAAAACGCGTATTTTTTCCCTTTCCGAGAGGCACGGCCGTGCCTCTCACGAAAGCACAACCGTGCCTCTCGCGGAAGCAAAACTGTGACTCTCGCGAAAGAAAAAAAATAGAAAACGCGTTTTGTTTTTCCCTTTCCGAGAGGCACGGCCGTGACTCTCGCGAAAGCACAACCGTGCCTCTCGCGGAAGTAAAACCGTGACTCTCGCGAAAGAAAAAAAACAGAAAACGTGTTTTTTTTTGTTTCTGAAAGGCACGGCCGTGACTCTCGCTAAAGCACAACCGTGCCTCTCGCGAAAGAAAAACCATGACTTTTCGCGAAAGGAAAAAAAAAAGAAAACGCGTTTTTTCTCTTAAGTTTTTTTTTGAAATTTTTTTTGTTGAAAAGCTAATGAAGACCGGGGAAAACCAAAACTTCGAAACAAACTAGAAAAAAAACTTTTAAAAAGCCGAAAACGCGTGCGGAAAATAAAAAAATAAAATCTGAAGGGAACGTCCAAAGCGCGACACGTGGCGAATGGCTGAGAGCGCGCCATATCTGTTTTTTACTGGAAAAAAATAAAAACTAGTTGCTCCCGCTATATCTTGCTATACGCGAGATGGAAACCTACTCTCACCTAATGGACTTGGGGGGGGGGGGGGGGGAGTAAAAGCTTAAAAGCTTCACTTATTTGAATATTTCGGTCATGATCGCTTGTTTTTTACTGGTTTCTTCATCTGTTTACCTGTTTTTCATAAGTTTTTTTTTCTCTTTCCTTCATGTTTTTATTTGCTTTTCAAGTAGCGAACACGCCATACCATACCACCGAGCTCCTGCACCGTGATAATAACAACATCGGCCCACGGCCGATGATTTTGTTGTGCCGCGATACTACGTTGCACCACGTCCATGCTTCGGACGTCGAATGAGATCCTTTGCGTCGATGCAACTTCTTTCCAATCGATGGCATAAACATCCATCTCGTATGGGGACGTGCGTGCTGCAGCGACCACTCCACCGCCGCCGGCCGGCGTACGTGGGGTGCAACCGTGGAGCCCGCCCGCCCGCCCGTCCGGCCTACATGGGGACCTGAAACGCACTACTCTGAAGTCCGAGACGTACGCCGGTAATCATCGACAGCAACTGCATCCACGAAGCGATCGAGTGCGTCAATCGGGAGATGACGGCCTCCCTGCTACGGTATTGCTATGGACTACGTACTGTACATATCTATCTGTTGATCAACGCACGCACACGTACGCCGTTATTCCTAAAGATGGTGGAAGGGATTTTTAAGACGAAATCGCGGCCGGTCATGGTAGACGGTATGAGCGTCTCCTTCAGCCCCTACAAGAAAAGGTTTGAGCGCCAAGGGCTGCTACCCACCTGTACAAAAAGAAAAGATGTGACCGTTAGGGGTGGATTAACGAGCAGCTCGACTCGTTAAGCTCGTTAAGATTAACGAGCAGAAAACCCTGCTTGGCTCGGCTCGTTCGAAGCTCGTTAAGCTCGTGAGCTCTTGCGAGCGCTCATTAACAGATTATAATGTGTTATGATATATAGGATGAATGTGCAAGTGTAGTTTTCAAGATGAAATATGGTGACTCAAAAAGAAATGCACTAGTTTGTTGCCTCATATGTCAATTAGATTGAATAGGTGGGCTGAGGTGCTATAAAAAGTTTGTCACGTAAAATGAAAATATGTGTTGTGGTTTTACTAACGAGCTTAACGAGCTACTCGTGAAACTCGTTAGCTCATTCGTTAAGCTCGTTAAGCTTAACGTTATGAAATCAATGATTGGCTCTGTTCATTAACAAGCGAGCTACGAGCTTAACGAGCCGAACTATCGAGCGCTCATTAAGCTCGCGAGCTACGAGCTTTTGGTTCACCCCTAGTGACCATAGGGAGTACATTTAGATGCATTGCCTACATATTGCACCCGCGAACAACTCAACATGGCACCTGTAGGGTTCGACTGCGGGTAATGCTCACACAAACTGACGAGTCGAATCCGACAGATCTCGGGTATGGGTTTCCGAGCTGATAGTCTTGCATGATGGTAACAAAACACCCCTCGCGAAGAGGTAACATCCTATGTCATGCTTTGTTTATATTTATTGTGGATGGGATACAAAGTACTAGTTCATCTACCTCGAGATCGTGTATGAATGAGTTTTTATGAGATGGTCTGTCGACTAGACTAGCCTCGGTTGATATAATGTACTGGAGGCCTAGAATAACATGAGTCCTAGTTGGCTACGTCGGTGGAGAGGAGTACTTGTCTTGTATGCCAAGTCTTGTGGAATCTCCCTTGTATGCATCATGGGCTCTCCGAAATGGTCTGCTAATGAACCGCCACGGGGGTCCTCGGCCAGCCTTCCTGCCCGGGAGACGACATGGTTAGTACCGCCTAGCCCAGGACTCTGTCAGTAGCCCCTAAATAGGTCTTCAAGTTGGGGACGTTTCACGGGTCTTTTGAACTGTTTTCCATCTCCGGTCGTCGGTCTTGAAAGCTGGTTCAACAAATTTTCCCCTCTTCGATCTCGAGGATCGCCGAAGTGTAAGAGTTCACATGTCGGGCATCCAAGCATCCCCTTCTAGGTTCCCTTAGCCTTATCGGATGTCTTGTTATTTTCACGCCACACCTGGGGTTAATTTTTTTCCCGTGCAACGTTGTCTTCTTGCAGCCAAGCTCAACGCCGGACTGCATCCGAGGTGACATAAACCACCTTTGTCTTGAATATTTTGGAGGAAGCCGAGCTTCACACCGAAAGTCTCCTGTGCAGCCAGCCACTCGCACCCGGCCTCCATGCCGGACTACTGGCTGATTTTTCACGGACTTATTTCGATTGGGTCAATTTATTCTCTGCCAATGTATAGCCGGTAGCCCTCAAGGTATGTGTCGGCCTAAAGTCTAGGATGCACTGAAAGGGTAAAATGAAACCGCTGATCCCAATAGCCCCTGAGACTTGGATCGGTACGCAAAATCGGCCTGAGGATCTTGCTTGGCAACATACTTTAAGGAAAATTGCGGTGTGCGGTAGCCCCCGAGACTCTGGTCTAGTGCGGCCGACCGACCCGAGGATCGTAATCTCCTCAAAAACCATATTGCACTTTGAATTTTTCTGCATTGAAATGTCAATGCAGTAGCCCCGAGACTTCGGTTGCACAACATGGCCGAACCTAGGATCGTATCTCCTCGGAAACTTTTTCAACCGAATACCAGCGTGTGTGTTTTTCTATTACCGATGTGTAGCTCGGCACGAAAGATGTCGAACTGCGGGTCAGAAAAGATCTTTCTCGAGCAGAATAACATGTAGTACACCTCAGCCAAGAGGATGTCCGGCCTCCTGAAAAAACATACAAATAGGTTAAAAGTGTCATAAGCTTGGAATATCAAAAAAACTTATGTAAATAGTTTATGTTTGAATCAAGTCAAGTTTTTGATGCCAATCCAAAATTGACCTTAAAATTAATTTGTGCTTCCATCGTGCTTTAACATAATACGTCTGATCTTAAGGCATCAGGTAGGCTAGCCTTCGGCTTCAACCTCTTTTTTCCAAACACGGAGTGCTTCTCGGGCCAATTTAGCAAATTAAACTCGAGCAGCATATAGAGAAGCCACAGGCTATCCGTCTATTTAACCATGAATTCGAGCCGAAAAAGGAAGTAGTATAAAAAGACTTTGCAACGACTTAGAAGAAAACATTTATTATAAAATGGCACATATAAATTTAAGAGCCCCTAGCTAACTTGGGTAAAGGAAGTTGTTTTTAACAAACGATGTTTTTGTTTAACACAAATATAATGCCGGATCGAGCTAGACAAAAATTAAAAAAATGAGCATGAAAGGCACTTAGCTGGTTAATGTGCTTGGCGTTGATGGTGCGGTCGGGGCTTGTGGCAGTATGAAGACGCCGATCGATCTCTGATAGATCCGACATGGTGTGTTGTCCTCAACCTGGACGAGGTCCCAGGCCCCAAGTCGGTCCCTATGTGACGGAGCGATGCCCCCGGTTCAGCTGACGTGATGAAACTGGTCGGTGGGGTGATGACGAAGCACTTGGAGCATTCGATGAAACGATGGCGAAGCCCCCGGTCCAGCCGAGGTGACGGAGCAGGTTGGTGAGGTCACGTCCGAGCCCCCATGCCAGACGACGTGCCGGAACAGGTCGGCGAGGTGGACGTCGGCACGATGAGGCGACGGCGAGGCGATGCCGATGTAGGTTGGAATTTGTGACATGGTCGATGGCAGCTTGATGAAGTGATGGCACGACGATGTCGGCGTGCCCGACCCGCTCAATGCATGGCGACGATGTGATCTTGACGACGCCGAACTTATGGTCGGCTATCCGAGATGGAGACGTAACGTGGTTGATGTCGGCTCGATGGAGCGACGGCGCAGTCCATGCAGGCTTAGGTCGGCATCTGGAGCAACAAGTTCAGACCGGTTTGACATTGATGCGACGGTGAAGATCACCTCTGAAAAGACTCAAAATTTGCGGTCGCGTGTTTGAGAACAAAACACAATGCCTTACAAAAACTTCCTCGAAAAAGGACGTCGGTAACCCGTTCATGAAAAAATATGAACTTGGGTCAGATTCGTTTTCGCGCAGAATACAAATCCGATAATTAATACACTCCTCCGGCGGTTTGTGGAGTTTAAACCGTCGGATCGAGCTGAAATTTAAGGGGTTATCGATATAGAAATTCCCCAACATATAATGTTCGATCTTCCAAATGATGCCCAAGCTGGCCGTTAGACTCCTCGTCCAAACTCATGCAGATTACCGTTCAGATCCGACAAGGCTTCGGTATATCGGCGATTGCCAGAGGTTCCTTCATCGGAATGCGATGAAATTTTATGTGGTCGTTGTGGTCTTAGTTCCACACAATTTTACAGAAGCATCATCAAAGCGACGCTCGATGAGGCAAGGACGGTGAGAACATGTCCGATGTCCAGAATATTCTGCACGGCGTTGATATCTATGTAAAACTTTCTCAAGAAGGTCGTGTTTGTTCGTTCTTGACGGCCAATTGATGACCTTCTAAATATTTTCATAAAATCGTCATAAGTTGTAAACAATGACGGTTAGGTGACCAAAATGGAGGGTCGTAGATGGGCCTATTTCTTGTAGTGCTACTAAGGGGAAAACGACGGGGTTCAATCATATTGCTTGGTTTTATTCTGTCTACATTATGTCATCATACTTCATACATTACTCTATTTATCATGAACTTAATACCTAGAGAGGCAAGCATAGAAGCGCTCTCGAAGTGGAGTAATGGTAGTACATGAGTCGTTCTACTGGTCACAGACGTAATGCCTATATACATGATCATGCCATGAACAACGTCATAACTATGCGCTTTTCTATCAATTGCCCAACAATAATTTGTCTATCCACTAATATGTTATTTTTACGAGAGAGATGTCTCTAGTGAAAACTATGGCCCCCGGGTCTATTTTGATCATATTATTAAAACCCTAAATAACTTGCTGCAATTTATTACTTTTATTTTACTTTGCAATTTATCTATCTACTACTATCAGATTTGATCAATCCAATTAACGATTACAAGATGATTGACAACCCTCTTGCTCCCGTTGGGTGCACGTATTTCCTCTTGTGTGTGTAGGTACTGCTAAAGATCGTCTGCATGGATCTCCTGTTGGTTCAATAACCTTGGTTCTTTACTAAGGGAAATAATATCTGCTACTATATTGCTTCTCCCTTCCTCTTTGGGGGAAAAACCCAATGCAGCTCACATGTAGCACAATATTAGTAAGAAACAATGCCAAGAATATGAAAAACTGAAAGATGATAACAACCGATCAAATCAAACTCGATCTTGCAGTTGACGTCACCACCGCCTTGATAGAACGGAAATCTCAGAAGATGGCCAGTGAGATGATAAGGGATAAGGTTCAATGCTGGGAGGGAAATGGCCTAGTCGGTAGCTAAAGCCTTGCGGGGTAAAACTAAAAGTTGTATCTTCGAAAGCACTAGGGTTTTCTTGCAAATTAAAAGCACAGTTGATCACATTCTATACGATGTAGCCACAAGGCATGAGAAGAAGAGATGATAAATCTCCTCTCTAGAGTTACAAAACGTACAAGTTGCACTATCCTTCCATCCTCTATGTAACAGTACATCCTTTCTTAGTATGATGTTAGTACTATTCATCCATAAGAAGACTTTAATTTTGACTGGGACCTTAATAAACTCTAATTATTTTAAAGGATACTGCACATGCCTAGCGTTAGTAGCATTATACATCAACTTCACTTAAAATATCCACAATTAGGTCCATACATATCTATCAAACTCATAATTAAGCACCACATAAGCATAGCCATTTTTCAACTTGTCCCATAGGATAGCCAATCCCCCCCCCCAATGATTTGTTCTGAAACTAAAACTAGCCCGGCCTCAATAAATAATATTAACTCTAACATTTCAATTATTACACAAATCATATAATCTAGGATATTTAACAACAAAGTAATATTTACATGCCATTCATCTTCCCAAAATCTAGTTCATTGCCCATTCCCTACTTTTCTTCTATAGAATTGAAGAACATGTCTTTCACCTTCATCAGCCCAAACCAGAAATGGGAATTAAAATGCTTTAGTTTACACTGAGATAGTGTGACATCACTCAGATGTTTTTTCTAGCCATTCTTCATTCCTAATTTGCAAAACCTTCTACTAAGAAAACAAAAATGTATTCATAATAGATAGATCGATTACGCCTAACACCCCCACCCCCCATTCCTATGTTGACACTCCTTGCAATTTATTAAGTGATATTTTCTAATAGTTGTATCTTCTTGCCAAAACATTCTACTCGAAAGAAATTCATTTTTTTGTACCTTTAGGAAGATAATACATGGACATCATATAAAAAGGAACGCTAGTAGATTAAAACATGATATTATCACATAAATAAAAAAGAAATTAAAATAATGAAAATATTCAATTCATTTATAAAACGCATCAATGGTTATAAATTATAGATTAAAAAGCGTCCCTAGTACTTAAGCACTACTTAACTAAAGATCCTATTAACCTGATAATCTCTCTAAATTTCTAAATAGCAACTAAGCATTACAAGTAGCATGCAGACCCTGATAAGTTAAAATAAGCGATTATCGCTTATTTATACTAAACATTTTTACTTATTTATAACTCACTCTTCACATGCAGTCTTAATAGTTATAATTTTATTTTAAATCGCCAAAATTAGCCACATAATCTAGCTGAATATTAAGATAAATGTTTTTAAATACAATTTTAACATCACTCTTGGAAATGCACCTGCACTAAAATTAAAGCATAAAAGCAAAATGAGATTATTTCCTTTCTTGTGGATAGTGTTTTATTCAAACATTCTGGTTAAATTGATTTTCTCTAGATCGGGGAAAAATAAAAGCAACAAGACTTCAAGTCATTACATATTAGTTTGTATTTCTACGATGAACTGCAAACATATGTATGTGGTCATGTCTATTATAGTGTCCTTAAATATCACGGGAGAGTGCTTGGAAGCTAGAAAATGGTTCTAGAGCACATGATTTTAGGTAAGTGCAAGTAAATTAAATGGATAGCTATCAGTATACTAGAAAACTCTTAAGTGTGTATAATATCTATGAGGGGGTTTCACTGGTACGCGTCGGTGCTATACAAACGGTTTTTAACCCCTTTCCGCGACGGTATTTGGAACCGTCGCCTAGTGAGTGTGGGCGATAGGGGGTCCTTCCCACACGACCCAGAAACCATCAAGGATATGCCCTCCTGGCACACACGCTCGGCAAAATGAGGTCGTGTGCGACCGACAAGCGCTCAAATACGGAAATACGTACAGTAGAGCTAAAAAAATACAAAAATTATACAGGCGAAATTGTTTCCTGTCGCAAGTACATCCCACATAGTCAGTCCCTGCTAAACGTTTCCGTTCGCATGCACATCCCACACAGTCGCCCCAAGGGAAACGTTTCCGTTCGCAGGTACATCACAAACAATTTTTCCCGTTAAATTGTTTGTGATAGTGTTGCCATTGCAGACGATATTAACAATTTTATCGTTTGCGTTATGAATGCATCACACACGGTCCGTAGAAGAGGCTGGTGGCAAAGGTTGTCCATCACACACAGTTTCTATGTGATAAACGCTTGCGCAAGGTGGTCTAACGCAAACAGTTTTCAAGAGAAAGTCGTGTGTGATTGTTCATTGATCCAACACGGTTTATTCCTAGAAATTGTGTGCGTTGCCTGAGGTCATCGCCCACGGTATTTTTTCAATAACCGTTTGCAACAGCAAAACTCAATTAGCTGGCTAATTGCCCTATTATTAATAATCCATTTATTAATCTAATTGACATTCATATTAAGTACATAATATATTTCATTTCCATATTAAGGAAGCAGAATATCATAATTAAAATACATCAGAGTACAACATGATATAGCTTCAGCACTCAGCTGCCCCATTACACAACTGCACCAGCACCAAGTTTCACATGCAACATGTAGAACCTCTCAAAATTAGCATCATAGACGGTATATAGACAGATGCATCTCATCTGGAAAACTACTGAAGCGGAAGGCGAATATTGATCCTTCATTCATGTTGATGGTCTTTGCAACTTTAGGCCAGTGCCTGTGGATGATTGACCATCCGTCCTTCGTCCTCTTCAGAAACACTTCAATATTGAACCGTGGGTGTTGTATGAAAACTTTCCTCACCTCCTGACCATAGAGGTGGTTTGAGAGGTAATCATCAGTGAACTGCTTTGGAAAGGCCTGAAAACAAGGATGTTCATAAATATCTTCTCTATATTGGAAATGGGGCAAAGGAATAAACAAAGGCAAGGTATAATAGTTAGTACCATCTTGTAGTGAACTGATGTCTTCTTCATTGTGCAGACAAAGATCTTGTTGTTTTTTTATCGCTAATTTCTTTATCCTAACAATCTTTCAGAGTTTCTTGACTTGACTAATATTCATGGACAACTCATTTCCCCATATGCAAAAAGGGTCGAACAGTGGGTCAAAACCTCTGACAGCAGGACCTACATGTGCAAGACCAAATTGTTAAAACCCTAAATATTAGAATGGTTCCTGCAATTGCACAATAATGTGCTATTAGACAACGGGCCATGCACGTGCTAACCTCGATTGTAAACCTCAGTGCTTCCCATTGTTTCCCTGCAACACATATAAGGTAGTTAGTCATCAGGTTAAGTAAGGGTTCGCATGCTATCAGTAAAATATGTTGATGGAAAATAAGCACATTGCAGATTCATCAGATTAATTCAAGCCACATGGAAAACTCATTTATCCAAACCAAGCATGATTAAGAACTAGGAAATATAGCACTTGTATATGTTTCTCATGTATTAAGTGCAGCCAAATTCGATTTATTTCTCACATGGTATACAATAACAGAATGCAGCCACAAAAATTGGACATCGCATTGCAGAACTGAACCATCCAGTTAAGTAAACACCACAACAAATGAACCAAATATTAACTAAGCACCACATTGCGCAATATAACATACTCCTAATAGAAGATCAGACAGTTAACCAAACCAAGCATGCTTAACAATTTGGAAATATAGCAATTGTATTTGTTTCTCATGTATTTAGTACAGCCAAATTGGATTTATTTCTCACATGGTATACAATAACAGAATGCAGCCACAACAATTGGACATCGCATTGCAGAATTGAACCAAACAGTTAACTAAACACCACAACACAAATGAACCAAACGTTAACTGAGCACTATATTGCACAATGTATAACCAAACCAAGCATGCTTGACAACTTGGAAATATAGCAATTGTATTCGTTTCTCATGTATTTCGTAAAGATAAATTCGATTTATTTCTCACATGGAAGACAATACAAAATTGCAGCCTGAAGAATTGAACATCACATTTGTGGAATTGAACCAAACAGTTAACTGAACACCACATTGCACGACATATAGAACATATACTCTAGAGCAGAAGATTGCATGGTAAAAGTAGATAGCACAATTCACTAGAATCTGTTAAGGAAAGGCAGTAGCTAGCAAACTGAACATGGGTCCTTATAGTGAGCTAATAAGACAAGCTACTCCTCGTTGTCGGAGATATCGATGATGATTGGCTCCTTGGACATGGAAGAGGGCGAGGCCTCCGCTTCGTGGGTGCCCTCGTCGTAGTGGTGAGTTGCCTGAGCCGCTCAAGGCACCAACCTGCTGGCTCTCGAGATGAGGTAAGCACGTGCACGCTGAGAAAACACCTTGTAGTCTTCGTCGAAGGCACCGACGATGGCCTCGAGAAAACGCCACGAACTGTCGTTTAAAGCAGCCAACCGCGTCACGGCGTCGGCGTGCGAGGCGTCTACGGTGGCCTCGACGGCAAGGTGCTCCTCCAAGATCTGGGGGTCGGCATGAATGGCAGCCATCGCGACCTCATCCGTGCGTGCGGTCGCGATTTGCTTCTCTGCTGCCAAATGCTCCTTGAGATCCTGGCTATACTGCGTGCACCATGGCTTAGGGTGGCGCTTATTTGGTGGAGGGGTCGATGATTTGGGTGGAAGGTGTCGCGCTCGCGCCGGCGGTCGGGGCATGTGGGATGTGGAAGGAGGAGGAGGATGGGGGTCGGGTGTGGGTTACCTGTATGGATAGGCGAGGCCGAGCAGCGTGAAGGAGGGTCGCCGGCGAGGAGGCGGCGCTGCAAGCAAGGAGTGAAGGTTTCAACTTGGAAAGGAAGGCGGAAACAGGGGAAATGTGGCTTTTGGTAAGGGGGAGGGGGCAGGGAGGTAGATATTTCCGCAGAAGCCGAAAATTTTGAATCGCTTCAGCGAAAAAGCTGGCGCGCAAAGTGTCATCAGACACGGTCCCTTATTCAGAACTGTGTACGATATGTGAACATCACAAACGATTCAGATTGCTTAACCCGTGTGTGATGAGTTTGAACGTCAAAAATTTTGGTTCGAATTTCCATGGTAACAGTGGTCATCCACGTCATTGCATAATTTGGGTGCACAAAGGAGACTACAGCACACCCACACTTCTTAATCGAGCAAGTTCAGCAATTAGACAGAGCTAGCTGACCTAAACGTTACTCTAACAAATTAAAGACCGGCGCTCTTAAGTAAACAAAACAAAGAGTACTACTACAGATGGTGCTCGTCGATCTCCGCCGCCGCCTCCATGTACAGCTCGCGCCCGACGGTCTCCTGGGGAAGGGGCTCCATGGCATCCATCGCACCATACTCGGCAAGCATCTTGCCATCCGCGTCCGCCATCTCTTTGGAAAGGCCGCCACGAGCTAGGCGTGGGCGGCCGCGATCTGGGGTTGGACGGGCTCCGTCGTTGTAAGGTATGCGACAAAGGAACGGACGGCTGCTCGAATGCTCTCGGCGATTGCCAGCTCTTCGGCCATGGGTTGCCGACCGTTGTCGGAGAAGTTTTGTTCGATTTGTGCGGTGACCGCAAGGAGCTGGGCGTGGGCGGAATTGACATGGTCGTGGGCGGCCTCCATCAGGGCTAAGGCCGCTGCTGCGGAACGGATAGCTGTTGTGCCGCTCTCGCCAGTTATTATCCCCGAGCCAGATGTTGTTGCCGCCACCTGAGAAGCAACAGTGGCCATTTGGGCTGCCATAGCCGCCCGGTCGCAGATTGCGGCCGCGCTCATGCACCTTGTTAGCATGCGCATGGCGGTTGCGGTCGCGCTCTCGCCGGAGTGGGCCACCGAAGTTGCCCTCACGACGCGGGTCCACGTGCCCATCTTTCACCGGCGATGATTGAACAGTGAAATGATATTTGGGGAGCGAGCTAGTGTGCTTGAGACGCCGGCTGAGGACTGTAACCAACGCACCTTCTTGCGTAAGCCATGGGCGTACTATACACCGACGGTGCTCCAGGATATTTTGTGTTGCATCTCAAACGGTTGGTGATAATAAACTTTGTGCGATCTACTTGAATTTTCATCTTGATTTGAATTACATAATGGGGTCACAGCGGCAATGGACGTGTTTGAATTGCTATACCTTTTATCTGCAGTGAACTTGCAACTATATGTGTGTCGTAAAAGAATTGGAATAAACTGAGTTTTCTATGCATTCATGTGCATAATTCAAATTTGAACTACATGCACATGCTCTAATGCATATAAATTGGTTGAAGATTCAAATATGTGTCCTCGGTTGCATGCTTAGGTCCCATACAAGAAATGGGAATGAATGTCAAACACCCTGCCACGGTTACTCGGCCCCAAACATTTAGATACCTGGTTTTTAAATTCTAGTAAATCCAAAGCTCGTCTGAAATTCATGAAACTTGGCATGCTATCATGGAGCGGCATCAACATGCCGTGGTAAATTTTTTGTCCCATTTGGGGCAGGTTTGGGGATATGCTTCTCACAACAAGCCTGATGGTTTCGGTAGGGGACATCCCACCTTTGGGGACGAAACGATATCCATTGCCTCTTATTGCTTTCAAAAAAATTCTCGTGTCAACATAGAACAACAGGAGTGTTGTGTCAATTTTTTGATTTTTGGGATTCGTTTGGACATTTTTATGCATTAACTGATTTTTCAATGCATTTATGTGCATAATTCAAATTTGAACTACATGCACATGCTCTAATGCATATAAATTGGTTGAAAAATCAAATATGTGTCCTTGGGTGCATGCTTAGGTCCCATGCAAGAAATGGGAATGAATTTCAAACACCAGGGCACCATTGATTGCCTGCAAAACGTTGAGATACTTTGTTTTTAAATTCTAGTAAATCTAAAACTCGTCTGAAATTCATGAAACTTGGCATGCTATCATGGAGCGGCATCAACATGCCGTGGTAAATTTTTTGTCCCATTTGGGGCAAGTTTGGGGATATGCTTCTCACAAACCAGAGCTTCTCATAACAAGCCTAATGGTTTCGGTAGGGAATGTCCCACCTTTGGGGACGAAACGATATCCATTGCCTCTTATTGCTTTCAAAAAATTCTCGTGTCAACATAGAACAACAGGAGTGTTGTGTCAATTTTTAGGATTTTTTGGGGTTCGTTTGGACATTTTTATGCATTAACTGAGTTTTCAATGCATTGGTGTGCATAATTCAAATTTGAACTACATGCACATGCTCTAATGCATATAAATTGGTTGAAAACTCAAATCTGTGTCCTTGGTTGCATGCTTAGGTCCCATGCAAGAAATGGGAATGAATGTCAAACACCCTCCCACGGTTACTCGGCCGCAAACATTGAGATGCCTGGTTTTTAGATTCTAGTAAATCCAAAGCTCATCTTAAATTCATGAAACTTGGCATGTTATCATGGAGCGGCATCAACATGCTGTGGTAATTTTTTTGTCCCATTTGGGGTAGGTTTCGGATATGCTTCTCACAAACCAGAGCTTCTCACAACAAGCCTGATGGTTTCGGTAGGGAACGTCCCACCTTTGGGGACGAAACGATATCCATTGCCTCTTAGTGCTTTCAAATTTTTTCTCGTGTCAACATAGAACAACAGGAGTGTTGTGTCAATTTTTGTGATTTTTTGGGGTTCGTTTGGACATTTTTATGCATTAACTGAGTTGTCAATGCATTTATGTGCATAATTCAAATTCGAACTACATGCACATGCTCCAGTGCATATAAATTGGTTGAAAAATCAAATCTGTGTCCTTGGGTGCATGCTTAGGTCCCATGCAAGAAATGAGAATGAATTTCAAACACCAGGGCACCGTTGATTGCCGGCAAAATGTTGAGATACTTTGCTTTTAAATTCTAGTAAATCTAAAACTCGTCTAAAATTCATGAAACTTGGCATGCTATCATGGAGCGGCATCAACATGCCGTGGTAAATTTTTTGTCCCATTTGGGGCAGGTTTGGGTATATGCTTCTCACAAACCAGAGCTTCTCACAAACCAGAGCTTCTCACAACAAGCATGATGGTTTCGATAGGGAACGTCCCACCTTTGGGGACGAAACGATATCCATTGTCTCTTATTGCTTTCAAATTTTTTTCTCGTGTCAACATAGAACAACAAGAGTGTTGTGTCAATTTTTGTGATTTTACGGGGTTCGTTTGGATATTTTTATGCATTAACTGAGGTTTCAATGCATTTATGTGCATAATTCAAAGTTGAACTACATGCACATGCTCCAGTGCATATAAATTGGTTGAGAAATCAAATCTATGTCATTGGGTGCATGCTTAGGTCCCATGCAAGAAATGGGAATGAATTTCAAACACCAGGGCACCGTTGATTGCCGGCAAAATGTTGAGATACCTGGTTTTTAAATTCTAGTAAATCCAAAACTCGTCTGAAATTCACGAAACTTGGCATGCTATCATGGAGCGGCGTCAACATGTTGTGGTAAATTTTTTGTCCCATTTGGGGCAGGTTTGGGTATATGTTTCTCACAAACCAGAGCTTCTCACAACAAGCATGATGGTTTCGATAGGGAACGTCCCACCTTTGGGGACGAAATGATATCCATTGCCTCTTATTGCTTTCAAATGTTTTCTTGTGTCAACATAGAACAACAGGAGTGTTGTGTCAACTTTTGTGATTTTTCGGGGTTCGTTTGGACATTTTTATGCATTCACTGAGTTTTCAATGCATTTATGTGCATAATTCAAAGTTGAACTACATGCACATGCTCCAGTGCATATAAATTGGTTGAAAAATCAAATATGTTTCCTTGGGTGCATGCTTAGGTCCCATGCAATAAATGGTAATGAATTTCAATCACCAGGGCACCGTTGATTGCCGGCAAAATGTTGAGATACCTGGTTTTTAAATTCTAGTAAATCCAAAACTCGTCTGAAATTCATGAAACTTGGCATGCTATCATGGAATGGCACCCGATATGCTATGGTATTTTTCGTGTCCATTTTGAGAGAAGGCGCACTCAAATAACGACAGCCAACAAAGGCATTTTGAAAAAATAGCTGCCACTTTAATATCTCAAACGTTTGTATAATTCAAACTGTGTGCATTCTGTTAACCATTCACGTGACGCCACGTGTCTTGGTTTTAATGGCTGTAGGAGGTGTCGTGCGGACAGCTGCTTGACCTTGACTGAACGGGAGGCGTGCGAGCGCAGTCCGGTGCGCAGGCTGACCGAGAGGCGTGCAAACTGTCCTCGAATGCGCAGGCTCATCGGGAAGTGTGCGAGTTGTACGCTGTGCAGGCTCACTGGAAAGCTAGCCCTTTGACTTCCATGGCCGCTCGCCTTAGCACCCGAGCCGCTGTTTAATACGGGCGGCCTTACTGTTCGCCTCCCATTTCCCTCCCTCCCGCAGACCTCCACCAACGCCATGGCGCAGAATGATCATCTGCCACTAGTCTTCAAGTTTGGTGAAGTCGACTCCGAGCCGGAGGAGATAGAAAATAAGGAGGAATGGGGCCTCATGGACAAGGCCTAGAATGAGCTGGCCGTGGCGATTGCTGCCCCCGCTCCCGTCCCAGCTCCCATCCCCGCGCCCGCGCCAGCGACCATCCCCGTAGCATTGACGGGCTGGTCGCCGAGCACTATCGCAGAGCTGGAAGCCGCGGGCGTCAGTGACGTCTCCATGGACCCGATCGAGCTCGTGTACATGCCAGCGCCCGTTCCCGTGCGCGCCCCTCCACCCACCGTGGCGCCGGCCCCCGTACGTTTGGCTGCACCCGTCGCGCCCGTGCCCCTGCCCGTGCGCGCCCCACCACCCACCGCGACGATGGTCCCGGTGCGTTTGGCTGCTCCCGCCGCGCCCGTGCCCGTGCGCGCGCCCCCCTCAGCGGCATGGGACGCTGCCGTCGACCACTACCTCTCAGTGGCGCCAGTTGCCGTCCTCCCGCGCCCCGCCCGTCGATCGCGTGACGACATGATGTTTGATTTACAAGTGAAGAACATTTTGTGCTGCCTTGAAGACTTCAACAACGGCGTCATGGAGGACGACAACGACAACGACGGCGCGGCACGCCGCCTCCGCCGCCGCCGGAAATAGTTTTTTTGGGGTTTAATACTGTATCTCGAATTCTCGATCATATGAACATAAATTTGCAGTGTGACCGAATAAAGATATGATTTGAACGAACTTGCGTTTTTCTCTCTTAATGTACAGACTTATCAAACGATTTTCTTTTGAAAAAAATGTCAATGGTATTTAATTATAAAACACTCATCACAAACGTTTTAGTTAGAACACCCGTATGCAAACCGACAGCTTCCCCAGGAAGCCAAGGGAAAATGTGCCGAGCAGGATTTCTCCAGCTCTTCATCACAAATGTTTTAGATAGAAAACCCGTATGCAAAGTGAGAGCTATGGTCTTGCTACCTCTTGAGCACTGCCTTGGTTTTCCCTTGAAGAGGAAAGGGTGATGCAGTAAAGTAGCGTAAGTATTTCCCTCAGTTTTGAGAACCAAGGTATCAATCCAGTAGGAGACCACGCTCAAGTCCCACGCACCTACACAAACAAATAAGAACCTTGCAACCTACGCGATAAAGGGGTTGTCAATCCCTTCACGGCCACTTACAAAAGTGAGATCTGGTAGATATGATAAGATAATATTGTTGGTATTTTTATGATAAAGACTAAAAGTAAAGAAATCAAAATAAACGGCGATAGAAATAACGGTAGATTAATATGATAGAGAATAGACCGGGGGCAATAGGTTTCACTAGTGGCTTCTCTCAAGATAGCATAAGTATTACGGTGGGTAAACGAATTACTGTCGAGCAATTGATAGAATCGAGCATAGTTATGAGAATATCTAGGTATGATCATGTATATAGGCATCACGTCCGTGACAAGTAGACCGACTCCTGCCTGCATCTAGTACTATTACTCCACACATCGACCGCTATCCAGCCTGCATCTTGAGTATTAAGTTCACAAGAACGGAGTAACGCTTTAAGCAAGATGACATGATGTAGAGGGATAAACTCATGCAATATGATATAAACCCCATCTTTCTATCCTCGATGGCAACAATACAATACGTGTCGTTTCCCCTACTGTCACTGGGATCGAGCACCACAAGATTGAACCCAAAGCTAAGCACTTCTCCCATTGCAAGAAAGATCAATCTAGTAGGCCAAACCAAACTGATAATTCGAAGAGATTTGCAAAGATAACCAATCATACATAAAAGAATTCAGAGGAGATTCAAATATTGTTCATAGATAATCTTGATCATAAACCCACAATTCATCGGATCTCGACAAACACACCGCAAAAGAAGAGTTACATCAAATAGATCTCCAAGAGAAACGAGGAGAACTTTGTATTGAGATCCAAAGAGAGAGAAGAAGCCATCTAGCTAATAACTATGGACCCGAAGGTCTGAGGTAAACTACTCACACATCATCGGAGAGGCTATGGTGTTGATGTAGAAGCCCTCCGTGATCAATGCCCCCTCCGGCGGAGCGCCAGAAAAGGCCCCAAGATGGGATCTCACGGGTACAGAAGGTTGCAGCGGTGGAAATAGGGTTTTTGCTCCGTATCTGATGTTTCCAGGGTATATGAGTATATATAGGCGAAGGAGGTCGGTCAGGAGAGCTACAAGGGGCCCACGAGGGTGGAGGGCGCGCCCAGGGGGTAGGCCCACCCCCTACCTCGTGGCCTCCTTATTGATTGCTTGACGTCCACTCCAAGTCCTCTGGATCATGTTTGTTCCGAAAATCACGTTCCCAAAGGTTTCATTCCGTTTGGACTCCGTTTGATATCCTTTTCCTTCGAAACACTGAAATAGGCAAAAAAAACAGCAATTCGGGTTGGGCCTCCGGTCAATAGGTTAGTCCCAAAAATAATATAGAAGTGTATAATAAAGCCCATTAAACATCCAAAACAGAATATAATATAGCATGGAACAATCAAAAATTATAGATACGTTGGAGACGTATCAAGCATCCCCAAGCTTAATTCCTGCTCGTCCTCGAGTAGGTAAATGATAAAAACAGGATTTTTGATGTGGAATGCTACTTGGCATAATTTTCAATGTAATTATCTTATTTGTGGTATGAATATTCAGATCCGAAAGATTCAAGATAAAAGTTTAATATTAACATAAAAATAATAATACTTCAAGCATACTAACAAAGCAATCATGTCTTCTCAAAATAACATGGCCAAAGAAAGTTATCCCTACAAAATAATAGTCTTGCTATACTCTATCTTCATCACACAAAGTATTTAATCATGCACAACCCTGATGACAAGCCAAGCAATTGTTTCATACTTTTGATGTTCTCAAACTTTTTCAATCTTCACGCAATACATGAGCGTGAGCCATGGACATAGCACTATATGTGGAATAGAATGGTGGTTGTGGAGAAGAAAAAAAGGAGAAGATGGTCTCACATCAACTAGGTGTATCAACGGGCTATGGAGATGCCCATCAACAGATATCAATGTGAGTGAGTAGGGATTTCCATGCAACGGATGCACTAGAGCTATAAGTGTATGAAAGCTCAACAAAAGAACCTAAGTGGGTGTGCATCCAACTCGCTTGCTCACGAAGACCTAGGGCATTTTTAGGAAGCCCATCATTGGAATATACAAGCCAAGTTCTATAATGTAAAATTCCCACTAGTATATGAAAATGACAACATAGGAGACTCTCTATCATGAAGATCATGGTGCTACTTTGAAGCACAAGTGTGGTAAAAGGATAGTAACATTGTCCCTTCTCTCTTTTCTCTCTTTTTTTTATTCGGGCCTTCTCTCTTTTTTTCTATGGCCTCTTTTTTTTATTGTTCGTCCGGAGTCTCATCCCGACTTATGGGGGAATCATAGTCTCCATCATCCTTTCCTCACATGGGACAATGCTCTAATAATGATTATCATCACACTTTTATTTACTTACAACTCAAGAATTACAACTCGATACTTAGAACAAAATATGACTCTATGTAAATGCCTCCGGCGGAGTACCAGGATATGCAATGAATCAAGAGTGACATGTATAAAAATTATGAACGGTGGCTTTGCCACAAATACGATGTCAACTACATGATCATGCAAAGCAATATGACAATGATGGAACATGTCATAGTAAATGGAACAGTGGTAAGTTGCATGGCAATATATCTCGGAATGGCTATGGAAATGTCATAATAGGTAGGTATGGTGGCTCTTTTGAGGAAGGTAATGGTGGGTGTATGGTGCCGGCGAAAGTTTCGCGATACTAGAGAGGCTAGCAATGGTGGAAGGGAGAGAGTGCGTATAATCCATGGACTCAACATTAGTCATAAAGAACTCACATACTTATTGCAAAAATCTATTAGTTATCGAAACAAAGTACTACGTGCATGCTCCTAGGGGGATAGATTGGTAGGAAAAGACCATCGCTCGTCCCCGACCGCCACTCATAAGGAAGACAATCAATAAATAAATCATGCTCCGACTTCATCACATAACGGTTCACCATACGTGCATGCTACGGGAATCACAAACTTTAGAGCAAGTATTTATCAAATTCACAACTACTCAACTAGCATGACTCTAATATCACTATCTTCATATCTCAAAACAATTATCAAGTATCAAACTTCTCTTAGTATTCAACGCACCTATAAGAAAGTTCTTACTAATTTTGGATGCCTAACATATTAGGACTAGTTTCACAATTTAAGAAAATTACCATGCTGTTTTGTAGGACTCTCAAAATATTATAAGTGAAGCATGAGAGAACAATAGTTTCTATAAAACAAAACCACCACCGTGCTCTAAAAGATATAAGTGAAGCACTAGAGCAAAAACTATATAGCTCAAAAGATATAAGTGAAGCACATAGAGTAATCTAATAAATTCCGAATCATGTGTGTCTCTCTCAAAAGGTGTGTACAGCAAGGATGATTGTGGTAAACTAAAAAGAAAATACTAAAATCATACAAGACGCTCCAAGCAAAACACATATCATGTGGTGAATAAAAATATAGCTCCAAGTAAAGTTACCGATAGACGAAGACGAAAGAGGGGATGCCTTCCGGGGCATCCCCAAGCTTTGGCTTTTTGGTGTCCCTGGATTTACCTTGGGGTGCCTTGGGCATCCCCAAGCTTAGGCTCTTGCCACTTCTTGTTCCATAATCCATCAAATCCTTACCAAATACTTGAAAACTTCACAACACAAAACTCAACAGAAAATCTCATGAGCTCCGTTAGCGAAAGAAAACAAAACACCACTTCAAGGTACTGTATTGAACTCATTATTTATTTATATTGGTGTTAAACCTACTCTATTCCAACTTCTCTATGGTTTATAAACTATTTTACTAACCATAGACTCATCAAAATAAGCAAACAACACACGGAAAATAGAATCTGTCAAAAACACAACAGTCTGTAGTAATCTGTAACTAAAGCAAACTTCTGGAACTCAGAAAAATCTACAAAAATAGGAATACCTAGATAATTTGTTTATTGATCTACTTCAATTGGAATCAGTATTTTATCACGTTCTGGTGATTTTTAACAAAAATTTTCGTGAACAGAAAGTTTCTGGAATTTTCAGCAAGATCAAATAACTATCATCCAAGAGGATCCTATAGGTTTCACTTGGCACAAACACTAATTAAAACACAAAAACAAATCTAACCAGAGGCCAGATCAAAGATTTATTCCTAAACAGGAGCAAAAAGCAAAAAACTAAAATAAAATTGGGTTGCCTCCCAACAAGCGCTATCGTTTAACGCCCCTAGCTAGGCATAAAAGCAAGGATAGATCTAGGTATTACCATCTCTGGTAGGCAATCCATAAGTGGCTCTCATAATAGATTCATAAGGTAATTCTATTTTCTTTCTAGGAAAGTTTCCATGCCTTTCCTTAACGGGAATTGAAATCTAATATTTCCTTCCTTCATATCAATAATTGCACCAATCGTTCTAAGGAAAGGTCTACCAAGAATAATAGGACATGAAGAATTACAATCTATATCAAGAACAATGAAATCTACGGGCACATAGTTCCTATTTGCAACAATAAGAACATCATTAATTCTTCCCATAGGTTTCTTAATAGTGGAATTCGCAAGATGCAAGTTTAGAGAACAGTCATCAAATTCACGAAAACCTAGCAAATCGCACAAAGTTTTTGGAATTGTGGAAACACTAGCACCCAAATCACACAAAGCATAGCATTCATGATTTTTAATTTTAATTTTTATAGTAGGTTCCCACTCATCATAAAGTTTTCTAGGGATAGAAACTTCCAACTCAAGTTTTTCTTCATAAGATTGCATCAAAGCATCAACGATATGTTTGGTAAATGCTTTATTTTGACTATAAGCATGAGGAGAATTTAGCACGGATTGCAACAAGGAAATACAATCTATTAAAGAGCAATTATCATAATTAAATTCCTTGAAATCCAAGATAGTGGGTTCATTGATATCTAAAGTTTTGACCTCTTCAATCCCACTTTTACCAATTTTTGCATCAAGATCTAAAAACTCCGAATTTTTGGGATGCCTTCTAACTAAAGTTGACTCATCTCTAGTCCCATCATTATCAAGATTCATATTGCAAAACAAAGATTTAATAGGGGACACATCAATAACTTTTAGATCTTCATCTTTATTCTCATTAAAAAATTCCGGTTTAGCGGCCATCTTATTAACTAAGGTGGCCTGCTTATCCGAAATTTCAGCTATTAATTTTTCGAGATGAGCAATCTGAGATTTCAAACCATAAAATTCCTTAGACATATCATCGAGCTCTTTATTCATGTATCCCATAAAGCTTTTTTGTTCCTTAAGCTCGTTTCTAAAGAAATTATTATGCTCAAATTGTAAAGTCAGAAAACTTCTGACGTTGCTTTCGATCTCTTCTAACCTTTTAAGGTGAAGATCACCAAATCTAGGTAGAGCCATCGTGACAAGCAAGCAATCCAACACACAAGCAAACAAGAGGCAAGCGAAAAAGAGACGAACGGAAAAAAGAGGGCGAATAAAACGGCAAGGGTTAAGTGGGGGAGAGGAAAACGAGAGGCAAATGGTAAATAATGTAATGCGAGCGATAAGAGTTTGTGATGGGTACTTGGTATGTCTTGACTTGTGCGTAGACTCCCCGGCAACGGCGCCAGAAATCCTTCTTGCTATCTCTTGAGCACTGCGTTGGTTTTCCCTTGAAGAGGAAAGGGTGATGCAGTAAAGTAGCGTAAGTATTTCCCTCAGTTTTGAGAACCAAGGTATCAATCCAGTAGGAGACCACGCTCAAGTCCCACGCACCTACACAAACAAATAAGAACCTTGCAACCAACGCGATAAAGGGGTTGTCAATCCCTTCAGGCCACTTGCAAAAGTGAGATCTGATAGATATGATAAGATAATGTTTTTGGTATTTTTATGATAAAGACTAAAAGTAAAGAAAGCAAAATAAACGGCGATAGAAATAATGGTAGATTGATATGATAGAGAATAGACCCGGGGGCCATAGGTTTCACTAGTGGCTTCTCTCAAGATAGCATAAGTATTACGGTGGGTAAACGAATTACTGTCGAGCAATTGATAGAATTGAGCATAGTTATGAGAATATCTAGGTATGATCATGTATATAGGCATCACGTCCGTGACAAGTAGACCGAATTCTGCCTGCATCTACTATTACTCCACACATCGACCGCTATCCAACATGCATCTAGAGTATTAAGTTCATAAGAACGGAGTAACGCTTTAAGCAAGATGACATGATGTAGAGGGATAAACTCATGCAATATGATATAAACCCCATCTTTTTATCCTCGATGGCAACAATACAATCGTGTCATTTCCCCTACTGTCACTGGGATCGAGCACCACAAGATTGAACCCAAAGCTAAGAACTTCTCCCATTGCAAGAAAGATCAATCTAGTAGGCCAAACCAAACTGATAATTCGAAGAGACTTGCAAAGATAACCAATCATACATAAAAGAATTCAGAGGAGATTCAAATGTTGTTCATAGATAATCTTGATCATAAACCCACAATTCATCGGATCTCGACAAACACACCGCAAAAGAAGAGTTACATCAAATAGATCTCCAAGAGAAACGAGGAGAACTTTCTATTGAGATCCAAAGAGAGAGAAGAAGCCATCTAGCTAATAACTATGGACGCGAAGGTCTGAGGTAAACTAATCTCACATCATCGGAGAGGCTATGGTGTTGATGTAGAAGCCCTCCGTGATCAATGCCCCCTTCGGCGGAGCGCCGGAAAAGGCCCCAAGATGGGATCTCACGGGTACAGAAGGTTGCAGCGGTGGAAATAGGGTTTTTGCTCCGTATCTGATGTTTCCAGGGTATATGAGTATATATAGGCGAAGGAGGTTGGTTAGGAGAGCTACGAGGGGCCCACGAGGGTGGAGGGCGCGCCTAGGGGGTAGGCGCACCCCCTGCCTCGTGGCCTCCTCGTTGATTGCTTGACGTCCACTCCAAGTCCTCTGGATCACGTTTGTTCCGAAAATCACGTTCCCGAAGGTTTCATTCCATTTGGACTCCGTTTGATATTCTTTTCCTTCGAAACACTGAAATAGGCAAAAAACAGCAATTCGGGTTGGGCTTCCGGTTAATAGGTTAGTCCCAAAATAATATAAAGTGTATAATAAAGCCCATTAAACATCCAAAACAGAATATAATATAGCATGGAACAATCAAAAATTATAGATACGTTGGAGACGTATCAGGTCTGTCCTCGCAGTGCAGGATTTGTGCATCCCTTTAACGCAAATGGTTGTTTTGCATGACCCGTGTGCAACCACGTACAAACAATTGGGTAAGATTTGCATCTGTCATTTTTGGTATGTTGCCATTTGTCAAACAAGAAAGATTGACATTTGTTTATCTAGTAACATTGCCATTTGTCAACCTTGTAACACTGCGATTTGTCAAAATATGCAGCTAAAATCACTAGCACTATCTCATTTTTGCAACTAAAATCACTAGAACTATTCATATGGACACCACAAGCAGGCGTGAGTTCATGGACGCATATGCAAATGTACCATTGATTACATACAACAAGTCATCAACCCACAACGACAACGAGGATACACGTTAGATTATAGATCATTTCCAACAAAACATTCTAGTAAAGTAAAGTTTTTCTCACACAACAAATAACAAAGCGATGAAATGAACTTCAGCTCAACCACTCGTCAGTGTTGGAAATGCTTGCTTTGAACCAGAAGTGATTCTCTGGGAAGGGGCAGCTACTGTCAATCTCGAGACCAACGCAGGACTGATCATCCAGGTTGAAGTGGCCTATGTCAGGACGCATATTGTGATAGCCACGGTACGGAACCATAGCAATGTCCGAGGTATAGATACAGTTGCTTCTCATAAATGGTAGTAACGTTGTGTCAACAGCAGCTGGTTCACCTTTCACCATCATTGGATAGTTTTGTCCAAGGAAGAGCGAGTTTCCTCCAAGACTTTCAATACTGAACCAGGGAGAAGGTGTTGGCGCTAGCATACTAGTATCCATCCCGAATACCCTGCAATGGATGTTGGAATAGGTCCGAAGAGTGCGACCATGCGAGACAACACCTGCTTCCTTAGTAACATCAGCAGTGCCTTGTATACAGACAAGAAGAGGTGATCCATCGGAATAAGTTGCCAGGCGCCACTGAGTATATGGGTCCTACTCGTCCTCATGCTCAAGATCATCACCGTCGTCATCTCCCCCTTGGTTATAAAAAATTTCAAGTATAGATGGTGGAATGTTCACAGGACCTTGGAAACACAAGAAGGTTAATTAGTAAAGGGAAACTAGCTAGCTAACCCGCATGCATCTGGATGAAACAATTATAATTACGCTGGAAGACAAACATACCGAAACCATAAGGATTCCATGCAAAAACAGTGCCACGAGTGGTGGCAGCAAACACAAGACCCTCGTATTGAATTGCATCACAGTACTCATTCGTGTACAAAAGTTGATTTTTGAGCAATATCCATCGAGTCGTGGAAGCAAGGACGACAACAAGCTTGTCGAAGATAGCAACAACTTCATAGTTCGTATAATTCCAAGCGGTTGGGAACTCGACAAATTGCTACCTTCCGTAGACGACAGTCACCATGATCGTATTTGAACGTACGTAGAATACCGGTGTGCTCAACCTCTGGGCAGTCTGAGATTTTTGGAAGTGGAACCCGGTGACGAGTGTACACATTCACAAGTTCCCACTCGCAGTTGTACCCAATATAAACAACCCAATCTCCATTTGCGCCTGCCCAAGCCTTACGCTCAAGCGGTGGCATCTTAACATCACACGTATCATTATCAAGCGGCGTCAACTTGCACAAGGTGAGGCTTCCGTCGTCCCCGCGCCAGTCAGCAGGGTCACGGCGAAGAAGATAGGGGAGATCAAACCGCTCCTGGACCCTTGGGTTCCTTGTAATGATGTTATTAGTTGAGTCGAGAATGGTCTTGAACGAACCTGCGATGCTAGCCGAGGTGATGACGTCGCACCGATCAATGAGTTCCTCCACCACGTCATCTTTTAGATCGGGGCAAGAATAACGGGGTCGTTTCCGGCCTGTTCCCTCCATGGAGAAGATGATCGAACAGTGGTAGAAGGAAGGGTGTAGGAAAATGGAGGGAGGAAGAGCGTGCGACAGCAGTTCCAAATCGAGAGGGAAAGGTGAAGAGGCGGTGGACGGTTGCCATGGTACAAGAAGAGGCTAGTGGGGAGCGAACGGTTGCCACAGAGGTCACACACTGACGACAAGGCCGAGTGAACCGCATGCTGTATATCGCACACACCTTGATCTGGCCGACCGTCTCTTTTGTGTTGCCTAATCACAAACAGTTCATCCAAGTGAACCATATGTTGTACATCGCACACACCTTCATCTGGCTGCCCGTTTTTTTGTGTTGCCTAATCACAAACAGCTCATCCGAGTGAACCGTATGTTGTATATCGCACACACCTTCATCTGGCTGCCCGTTTCTTTTGTTCCTCCTCATCGCAAACAGTTAATTGAGATGAACCGTATGCGCCGCATCGCACACACAACTAAAATCTGAACCGTGTTTGATGCATCCTCCATCGCAAACGTTTTGCACCTTTTTTGACGGTTTTTTTACACCACCGTTTGCGATTATGGCATTGCACACAGTTTCGTTGAAGGGTCTCTGATCGTAGTGTTGCGTTAGCAGCATCCTGCAGTAGTGTTTGTTCTCGAATCTTTGTCACTGCTTGTTTATTCTTATGAATTCAACAACCATCAAGTGTTAAATTTTCATTTGTTTATAGCATTGTTGCATCAAGTACGTCCAATTTCTTGGCGTACTCTTGTACTCTCTCTGCAAACTAATATAAGAGTGTTTTACGGAGGGGGTACTTATTACAGGGCCACGAGTCAAATGGTAGCGAGAGTGATTTATAGGCATCATAGGACAAACCTCGGTTTCGGCCCAAAAGCACAAAACTCCCCGAAAGGATTTCTGCGCACAACACTCTTCCTTCCCTGGAAACTTTGACACGTAACATGAAGCCGAAGCATACACGTGTGCAACTACAGGCTCAGCGAATTGCACGATCCATGGATATCCACTTGTAAGCACTCCGAAAAATTAATCGAGTGGACATTCATGCTAGCAACTAGGGTACGCCATGCTTGAATAGTTGTGGCATGATGGTAACAAGACACAAGGAGACACGATGTTTACCCAGATTCAGGCCCTCCCGAAGAGGTAAAACCCTACGTCATGCTTTGTTTGTATTGATAGTAGATGGGGCATAGAGTACAGGTTGATCTACCTCGAGATCGTGTATGAATGAGTTTTTATGAGATGATCTATCAACTAGCCTAGCCTCGGTTTATATAATGTACCCGAGGCCTAGAATAAGAGGAGTCCTAGTCGGCTACGCCGGTGGAGAGGAGTCATTCTCTTGTACACCAAGTCTTGTGGAATCAGCCTTGTATGTATCATGGGCTTCCCGAAGTGGCCTGCTAATGAACCACCACGGGGTCCTCGGCCTACCCTCCTGGCCACGAGACGACATGGTGAGTACCCCCTAGTCCAGGACTCCGTCACAAACCCTTACCTGCACCCTCGGTTTCATGTTGTTCCCATACTCATACCTGGCCGGGTGCGGGTAATACCCGTGGGTAAAAATACCCATCTTTGCACCCAATTGATTTGTTGCTGTATTAGCGAGAAACAATGCCAAGAACACAAAAGAGTGAAATAGGATAACAACCAATCAAATCAAACTCGGTCTTGCAGTTGATGTCACCACCGCCTTGATAGACCGGAAATGTCAGACGATGGCCAGTGAGATGATAAGGGATAAGGTTCAATGCTGGGAGGGAAATGGCCTGGTCAATACCTAAATCCCTACGGGATAAAATTGTAATCTCTTTATGCTAAAACACAAAAGGGGTTTAAATCTCGTTAATAGAACACTTGAACACATAGGAAACGGATAACTAGAATCGGCAGTAGGTCCATTAGAGGGAAGGCCACGTCGGTTGTCGTGACACTCTCCAGCGGTTTGGACTTTTCTGGGAAGATGTTGCAGGAGCGTCCTAGACATATAGGACATCGTAGGCACATCCCTGTGGTGGCTGACTATGATGGATGATCTTTTGATTGCCTTGAGTGCCCTCTTTTTATGATCAATGATTAGCAATTGCATGTGTGCGTACTCAATATGGTGTACGACTTGCTCTCTGTATTTTTTTAGATCAAAGGAACTCAAGCTCCAAATTTCATTTTCATGAAACTAATAAAGCAATCGCAAATTTTTCAAGTTCCACCGAAATGCATTCATGGCCAACTCTACAAATCAGCCTGCCAACCTAAAGAAACACCAGCCGCAAAACAACCAATGAATAGAACAACTGAACTACCCAGGAGACAGTTATTTGTCACACACACAGACACACACACGACAGATATAAGCAACGCCGAGTAACAGCCATCAAGGTACATGTAGAAAAGCAGGGCCTACGAACAACCAGCAAGGCACGCATATAAGCAGAGCCTAGGAACTCAAGCAACAGCTCCAAACTGTCGTTGTGTCCATCAAATATCTTTGTTTTTAGGGCCCTCCATGTCTAGGAGTGGCAAGCGCCCATCCGTTCTTGTGGTCGAAGAAATCATGGGTTGCCATGACCAACATGCTTGTCTCGCTGCGGCAAAGGCTTTGAATTTTTTGTCTCTACAATCCAAACCAATAGTTAAATGTAATATGCTACCAACCATACAATTTTAGTAGGGTCTCATGGCATTATCCCATCAAAACATGCATTGTTTATGTACTTCCACATTGACTACACTACAGCAGATACACCACAAGCAATAAATCATCTACTACTAACATGAGACTTACCAAGCCAAATCGGTATATCTTGAAACGCACTAGGAGTTTCTTGCAAATTAAAAGCACAATTGATCACATTCTACACATATGTAGCCGCAAGACATGAGAAGAAGAGAAGATCAATCCCCTCTCTAGAGTTACAAAATATACAAGTTGCACTACCCTTCCATCCTCTATGTAACAATACATCCTGAGTTTGTATGATTTTCATACTAATCAGCCATAAGAAGACTTTTATTTTGATGGGGGCCTTAATAAACCAAAATTATTTTAAAGGATACTGCACATGCCTATCGTTGGTAGCATTATACATCGACTTCACTTTAAATATCCACAATTAGGTCCATACATATCTAGCAAACTCATAATTAAGCACCACAGAAGCATAATCATTTTCCAACTTTTCCCATAGGATAGCCAATCCCCCCTCCCCCCAATGATTTGTTCTGAAACTAAAACTAGCCCTCTAACATTCCTATTATTACACAAATCATATAATTTGGGATATTTAACAACAAAAGTAATATTTGCATGGCATTCATCTTCCCAAAATCTAGTTCTTTGCCCAAACCAGAAATGGGAATTAATATGCTTTAGTTTACACTGAGATAATGTGACATCACTCAGATATTTTTTCTAGCCCTTCTTCATTTTCTAATCTGGAAAACCGTCTACTAAGAAAACAAAAATGTATTCACAATAGATATATCGGTTACGCCTAAACCCCCTAGATCCCTATGTTGACACTCCTTGCAATTTATTAAGTGATATCTTCTAATGGTTGTATCTTCTTCCCAAAACATTCTACTCGAAAGAAATTCATTCTTTTTTCTATACCTTTAGGAAGATCATACATGGACATCATATAAAAATGAACACTAGTAGATAAAAACTTGATATTATCACATAAATAAAAAATAAATGAAAATAATGTAAATATTCAATTCATTTATATAAGGGATCAATGGTTACAAATTGTAGATTAAAAAAACGTCCCTAGTACTTAAGCAGTACTTAACTAAGAATCATATTAACTTAGCAATCTCTCTAAATTATTTTAAATAGCATCTAAATATTATAATTAACATGCAGAGTCTAATAAGTTAAAATAAGCAATTATCACTTATTTATACTAAACATTTTTACTTATTTATAACTCATTCTTCACATGTGGTCTTAGTGGTTATAATTTTATTTCAATCACCAAAATTAGCCACATAATCCAGCTTAATATTAATAGATAATTTTCTGAATACAATTTTAGCATCAATCTGGAAATGCACCCGCACTAAAGTTAAAGCATACAAGCAAAATGACATTATTTCATTTCTTGTGGATAGTTTTCTTCAGACATTCTGGTTAAATTGATTTTCTCTAGATCAAGGAAAAATAAAAGCAACAAGACTTGAAGTCATTACATATTAGTTTGTATCTCTACGATGAACTGCAAACATATGTATATGGTCATGTCTGTTATAGTATCCTTAAATATCACGGGAGAGTGCTCGGAAGCTAGTAAAGGGTTCTAGAGCACATGATTTTAGGTAAGTGCAAGTAAAATTGAATGGATAGCTATCAGTATACTAGAAAACTCTTAAGTATGTATAATATCTATGAGGGGGTTTGTTCTCGAATCTTTGTCACTGCTTGTTTATTCTTATGAATTCAACAACCATCAAGTGTTAAATTTTCATTTGTTCTTGATATAGCATTGTGGCATCAAGTACGTCCAATTTCTTGGCGTACCCTTGTACTCTCTCTTTGCAAACTAATATAAGAGGGTCTTGCGGAGGGGATACTTATTACAGGGCCACGAGTCAAATGATAGCGAGAATGATTTATAGGCATCATAGGCCAAACCTCGGTTTCGGCCCAAAAGCACAAAACTCCCCGAAAGGATTTCTGCGCACAACACTCTTCCTTCCCTGGAAACTTTGACACGTAACATGAAGCCGAAGCATGCACGTGCGCAACTACAGGCTCGGCGAATTGCACGATCCATGGATATCCACTTGTAAGTACTCCAAAAAAATTAATCGAGTGGACACTCACGCTAGCAACTAGCAAGCTAAAGATAGATAGACAGCTTAATGCTCCACCGTTTTCCTACCCGATCGGTCGAGCCGCCCACCACCCATTCTCAACTCAATCAGCATGTGCATCCATTCTCGAGCTAGATTGCGACCTGCAGCTACAGATCCATGTGACGTTTTCTCTTTATTAATTGATCGATGTGAGGCTGACTGCGTGTTTTACTGGGTGTCACGTAGACTTTCTATCACGAGCCCACTGACCATAATACAAACGTGATCAGTTTATCTCACTTCATTTATGGTACAGGTACAATTGGTCACTACATTATTTGAGTTCAACATAATTTCTTACGGTGGATCGGCTAGAATTTACAATTAATTAGTGCTTTCATCAGGTGATGGAAAATTATGAATATTATTTTTTCTTTTTTTTGCGAATAAAATATTTTTTTTTCTAGAATACACATAAGCGCATATGAAGGAAGAATCCGAAAAGAAGCTGGGTCCAACGTCTTTTGGCCATTACAACGCTAATCTCGAGAACTAGCAGCCACACCCACCACGTGTACTACGATACACATGATCCACCTAGTCCAACCACGTGCCAATAACAAGTAGGCAAACCATAGAGCAATCAAGCCCCGCTGACAACACAGAACAGCATATCCCCACTCACTGTGCCAAGAGGAAGTCGGTAAGTGGAGGGCAGGGCTTGGGTGGACCTAGAGAAGGCATTGTCGAGCGAGCACCGTCGTTGGTGTACATTGCGCCTCGGAGGCTCATGCCCAGAGCAAGTCATGCCACCATGACGCCTCGAGCAACAAGACGTCGGCTCCAAGGAGATAATACCGTCATGACGCCTCCATCGCCTAGTTCGGAGGACAGACCAAGTCCCCCCTCCCCAGAACAAGGGAGAGAGTCTAATCAGGGCCAAAACAACACCTCTAGGGAGGGGAGGGTGCCCGCGGGCATCGCCGTTGTCTGCCTCAAACATCGTGAAGTAGAGATTTATCCCAACCCAAGATCACAAAACCCAAAGTCCATCGGAGCTGCTCAAGGAGGCCGACCTCCGCAGGAGGAGACGAATCTCACAGCACAGCAGCCACCACCACCAAGTCAACTAGATATGGAACAGGGCAACCTCAGTTCTACCCGGATCGAGCCTGCACCACCACCATCGTGCCCGGAAGATGCCACCGTCAGATCTGGGCGTCGGGGCCCAAATCCAACCACCTTCGTTCACCATGGTCGACTGGGACAAAGCCAAGTACGTCCATCGCCAGCCCACCTCCTCCAAGACCACCTCCAACCAACCCCGAGTCTTGCTGAAGGGTGGAGCACAACCAACCTCCGCCACCGAAGCCACATGTCGACAGGAAGCCCCATCGTCACATTTGACTCACCGACCCAAATCCGACCCAGACAAGCCATGAGATAAGGCACTGCTGGCACAAGCGCTCACCCCACCACCCTCTTCTAGGAGCCGCAACCACCTGCAAACCTCCAACCGCGGCCGCGGCGAGCCTAGTCTCGGCCCCTGCAGAGGCCAAATCTCGATGGAGGAAATCCCCAAATCGAGCCGCCGCCTCCACCCGGACCTCCACCGGCACAACTCTTCCCGCCTAAGCCGCCCCGAGCTCAGCGGTGTGCGCACTCCGCCGCCGCATGAGCCTCAGCCAGATTTAGCGTCCCGCTCCACCCCATCTGAAGCGAGAGGAAGAGAAAATTGGCCCTGCCGACTCCACATGGGCTTTGTCCGGCGATGCCCTCTGACGGCGTCAGAGGCGGGGTAATGCTACACTTACGAAGAAGTTTAACATAATCTTACGTGATTAGTCACATGTCAATCTATGATGGGATTAGAGGAAGGAAGGGCCCACCACAGTTAGAATCAGGGGGTGAGAGAATCATTCAAGGAAGGTTACGTAAAACCTTACATAGCTATTCGTAAGTGTAGGATTATCGTAAGGCCCGACATGGACTCCCCCCACCCCCTCCCCAAATAGACACTTTATTCTAGCAAGACATCTAAGGCTTCAACCCCTAGACGATCTACAATCAACCACCTTTTAAATACAAAACCCTAGTTGTCATACGAGGTGAGGTTCGCACTACAGACAAGGAGGAAGTAGGGTCTTACCTCAATCCGAGGGCCTGAACCTAGGTAAATTATCGCCATGTGCAACATCCGAATCTCTCACGCATTTGCTATCGACAGATGACATTGTTTGAAATTTACAACGATGACTGGATCAATCGTTCTCCTAGAGCTTCCCTGAATTGCTCGCATCATGGAAAGGAGGTGGTGATTCCATCAAGGGTACCTTCCCGATCTCATTGAGCCTAACACCATTCATGCACTTCATCTGTGGGAGCATCCTGACTCCACGGACCACGGTCGCACTTATCCTCTGTGTTGTCTCGCCTCAGCTACTCCAGTGAAGGGATGGTCGCTGTTGCCATCGCTATCACGACAAAAACCGCCCTCCCCTTTCCCTTCATGGGCGATAGCTGTGACTTCATTAGTGGTGATGTCTCTGTTGTCTCCGCTGGCTCGACAAATACGATGACCAGGGAGGAGGACACATTGGTGGGAGTCGTCAGGGTTTTCGGAGAAGGTGAAGAGATCAGTGGCTAGAAGAGAATGCGCGGTGGCGGCACTCCGCTGGAGCAGCAAGGAACCGGTCGTGTGAAGTTCCTGCGGTAGCCTTGACGAACGAGCCAACAACAGCGGTGAAAGCCGAAACGTACCAAACAGAAAACCGGTAGCCATATAAAACGATCTATCTAGCATGCCAATTCAGCACGAATAAGTGGGTCCGACCAGTGAGAGCACCTAAAAAATTAAGAGTTAAACAGTGACACAAGTTTAATTAAATCAGGATTGCTAAATCTCAGTCGACTGAGACTTAACGAAGTCTTACTCGATGCTATATTCGTGTGGGAGATCCGTGCAAAGATTTCTTTTAATTTTTTTTCTTGCTTCTTTTTTATATATATAGTGTGTCACTTGACAAGTCCTAGTCAAGTGATATCTAGCCATATCCTAATTAAATTGAGTAAAAATATGAAAAAAAAACTCCTAAATCTATCTATTAATAATAAAGGAAGGTTTGTTTCTCCACTTTTTTTTCATCATCAGGTCCTTTCGTAATCGTAAGTCAACTAATTTTTCGTCCGTCGTTCGAGCATAGAGCGCGTACGAAATAGAAAAAGGAAAAGGTGCAGGGTGGGAGTCGATCTCCCGACCTCCCACTTTTTCACAGTGACCACAACCAGTAAAGCTACTTCTCAATTGTGTTGGAAAATAGAGTTAGTACCTACTTAACGCGAACAAATTTATGGACCCTCTATCCCGCACATGGGCCGATGTTGGGCCTGGTCTGCAGCAAAAAACAATTATTCCTGCAGGAAGGACAAAGCTGACTAAGCTGCCTTACAATTATGTTAAAAAAACATGCATGTTTCTAAATTAATTATTCCTGCATCGCTTTTTTACATCAAATCCCACCAATTTATATACATATTGAGTTGTACTAGAATCAGCAAGTAGCAATCAGAAGATCAAATATGGATTCAGATTGAAGGACGAGAAACACGCATGGCCTGCGCACATACACACATGCCAAAAGAGTTCAGGCTGGGGCCGCATGCCTATGAGGAGCAATTGAATCGTGGAGCTTATAAAATGAACAAGCATGGAGTTTTAGGCACACAAGTTTGTTGCTGAATGATTTTCAATTATTAAAAATCTGTACAATATCAGAACACTTCTTACTTACAGATTTTGCTACTTATTGTGATTTTATATTATCATATGAAATTTTGTTTTATCTGATGAACAGTAATAGCATTCTATGCCTAAAATCATAGTTTGGGAATCTATCTCTTTGCTATCTCATTTTCCCTTAGTTGAAGAGACAATCGATCACCCCCGCTCTATTGTATAATTTTTTTCATGCATTTCATTACATGAATGTTTCAGTTATATATTTAATAATTTACGTAGAAACCTAAATGTATGAACTTTGCATACTCTACACCAGGTATAGGGGAATATTTGACCCACAAAAAATGGTATGAGGGAATATTTACATTATTAAAGTGATTGTCAAATTTTATTTTGTATTCAATAGTGGCTTAAGCTATCTCCTAAAGCTATTATAGATGTGCCTTGGAACTCCTACAATACTCAGACGGCTTTTCGAGATTGCTACACGGTAGACACATTTACCAACCACCCCCGGACAAAAACAAAACTAAAATAATGGAAATTTTAACATTTCTTACAACATGAGGCAACCTCCATCATTCAATATCGAATCAAGACGAGCAACTCCAGGTAACATGAACTTCTTTAGAGAGTCATCGAAAGATCGCGCGATAGAGAAAGAGAGTCGTTCTAAGATGATGCAGAACACAGAGACATATATGTAGGGTGGAGGAAGGAGTAATTCAACAGTAAAATAGGTCGGCATTGTCGCCTGATGTACGTGATAGTAAGAAATATATGTGATAGACACAGTTGATATCGAACCGTAGAATATGTATCCTAAAGATTTGTCACACAAAATTGGTATTGTGCAGTAGAATATGCATGTCCCGTTGCAACGCACGGGCATTTGTGCTAGTAGAAAATAAAGCATGCACGTGTCCGTACGGTTAGCCTAGCCATTGGTAAGGTCCAACACATGCTCGCAAAGCACACTACGCATGGTAAGTAAAAATAAAAGTTACAGGATACTCCACTAATCAAGTGTGCTCACGTACGCTCGCTAGCTGGGTTAATGCTCCACCGACCGAGCCGCCCTACCTTGTCATGATATGATCACCACCACGTACCAGAGTTTCGTGGAAGCACTTGCGTTTTCTTTCTCGAATCAGTGGACCCATGCACGCTGCACGCATGCATCCTCAAGCTAGATTACGGACGTCGATGAGAAGTGGACGTGCACTATACATTGTGTTTCTCCACGTACACACGTAGAGTCACGCCGTCACCTTACTTTCTTTTTCTTCATATATATATCATGCGTGCGATGAATTTTTGAGCTTTTTTACGTCTTCGTTTATCAGCTGGTTCGATCAATCTTGAATTGAATTGAATGATACCTAACCACCCTAGCGAGGCTCTCTAATCATCATCAAATTGAGTACTACTCTAGCTAGATGGTAGTGTACGATGGTTGCATTTGAGTTGAACTTGATTTCCTCCGTAACGGAAACAGCTGGCCTAGTACGCAGGAGGCGATCGAGTTCGGCCACGTTATGAATGCCACACGTACACAAGTTTGGAGCTGGTTGAGCCGAAAACAGATGAAGCAGTGCTACTGCCACCGTTTTGGTTGTCCTTGTGGTTGGCCTAAGTTCAGCCAGGTAACACATGGTTTAACGACGCCGTTCAGGCAGCCAGCCATGAGTGTACTACCCAATGTTCCGGTGCACCGCATCATAATCTACTACAGTGGATCGACCGCCGGAGTGCACGGCCACGTACCACCCCCCGGCGGCGCGACGATAGCTGTCCGGCCGGTCATGGCGGCGCACCCCCGCTTATAATCAACCAGCCTTTTCGTGCTACCGTGCATGCATGCCCAGACCCTCCCTCTCCACCCACACCCACCCAGGTGCTCTGCTCTACACGTCGGCCGAACCCAGCCCAACTTTCATTTCTTCTTCCCCCGCCAGAAAACACGTACCCTCCGGAGCTCTGGTCGGGTGGACCTCACGTGGACGATGGGAGAGGTGGCGCCGGTGGGCGACGGCGACGGGGCGGCGATGAGGAGGGCGGTGAGGCGGCTGAGCCTGGGCGCGGCGACGGAGGACGAGAGGGCGGAGGCGGCCCGGGAGGTCGGGAGGCTGGCGCGGTCGGATGAGCGGACCAAGCGCGCGCTCCCGGAGCTCGGCGTCGTGCCGCCGCTCGTGTCCATGCTCGCGGACGCCGGGGCAGGCGCCGGTGCGCGTCTGGCCGCCGCGCGGGCGCTGCTCGAGCTCGCCAGAGGCACCCACAGGTCAGTCAGTCACTGCCTCCCAGCTCGCCGCCGCCGCCGCGAACTCTCGCCGTGTCGTCTGTCATGTCGTGTCCAGTATGCTACGATCCATCCCCTGCCCCATGATCTTCCCCGTGCTAATCGTCCGGTGAATTAGCAAAGAAACCAACCGATCGAGCAGTGTACCACGGTCGTCCTTGCATGCTCCGCGACATGAACACAGTGTTTTCGCATGTGATCTTCTTTTTTTCCTCCTAGTATAATTCCACGGAAGGCACTAACCCAGCCTTGACAATGACACAGTTTTTTCACATGCTCTGCAGCCAGTGTCGCCATGCACAATTAGTCGTCGGCCACAAGAATTCCTGAACATGCACAGCATTTTCCTTGCATATTAGGCGAGGCGCCCGTGCTAACCTTTGGCTGTTCTTCTTGGAGACTAGTGTTGGATTAGTTGCGGTGTCAGAGAATCATATGCTGACTTTGAGAGGAAATGTCAGCACCCTATCCCGACTCCGCATACAATAATTCATTTTTTAGAGTAGTTCGTTGGATGATGATTAGGCAGGCCAGACGTAGGTACAATGTTTGGTAGCAGGGTTGCTGCAATTTGACTTGTGACGCTACATACCAAACTGTGCCATCTAATATTAGTTCTATTCATTCATTTCCCTTTTCTCCACTCTCCTTCAATGGAATTCGTACCTAACTATAGTAACCACATGTGCCCCGTTTGGATAAGATATGTCAAGCAGAGGCTAGAGGAAGTGGATGTTATGATGATGGAGACCTTCATGCGTTTTGCACCTACATCATCCACGCCCCCCCACATACACAAACATCGTGCTTCAGTTGAGTGGTGAGACTGAAGTGCACGATACGACAGTGATCGACAAGGGTTTTCACTTTCGGCGAGATGGCGATCAAATTCACTGAAATTCAGTAATTTTAGACACCAGCATATTTATCTTTCGGTCAAAATATTACAGCCATTTCAGTTGTGCACAAGAATTCAAATGAATTTCAAAAATTCAAAACAAAGTCGCTGAAACTAAATCTTTATGAAACCGAAATTCAAAACCATGGCGCCAAGTGCCGTGCCTAACGAATCCCAGCTGTGCACGAAGACCCCATGACCGAGTCTACGCACCAAAGGGGGAGGTGACAGGGGTCGGCCCATCTAAACAGCACTTATTCGACCCTCTCGCGAAACCCTTCCCTCCCGCGCTGCCACCCGAGAGGCGGCCAGGGAGGGCGCCCAGATCCTCCCGTCGCCGGCCTCCCCTCCTCCTCCCGCACCCTCGCACCGGCGCCAGCGGCGGCGGGGCTTGTTTTTCCTCCGCGCGATGGGGCGGCGCGGGCATCTTCATCGAGTGCGGGCGCGCGGCCCCCTGGCGGGCGTGGAGCTACGTGGTCGGCTGCGTGGTGGTGCGCGCCTCGCCGCGGCGGCCGGATCCGTCCGGCAGGCGGCGCGGGCCGTGGGCGGCGGCTGGGGCCCGGCTTCGGGCTGCTGGCGGCTGCGTTGGGTCCTCTCCATCGCGGGCGTGCGGCTCGGCCGGTGGCGGTCCGGCGACCTGGTGGTGGTGGGCGGTGGTGCGTGTGGTGGTGGTGCTTCCACTTGGCGGCTCTCTGTGCGGGGAGGAAGGGGAGTGGCTTGGACAGGGGCGGCGGCGCCAACGGCGTGCCGGCTGCAGCGCGAAGGCAGGAACTTTACGGGCCTCGGAGATCCCGGCCGGGCCTGTGCGGCCACGGGCCTGGTATGTTCCTGCTATTGCGTCCGGTCAGCTACCGTCTTCGAAGGTGGAGGTGGGGCCCTCCCGCGTGCCGACGGTGCTGCTGCCCGAGTCCCGGCTCCTCTTCTTCATTGTGCAGGCCATGCTTCACGGTGCCGTGGTGAGACAGTGTGGGAAGCTTCGTGACCGGATTGCGCAGGGTGGGGGTCTGTTTGGTGGCGAGCTCTGGAGTGCCTGAGGTGGAGGTTAGGATCGGGAGAAATCCCTGTTGGCTTGGCCGACACCGACGCGGTGGCGCACGTGGATGTCGTCGGACCTTCCTGGAGGGCGTCGGGGCTACCTTTCCTCTATCCTTACCGCGTACCGGGGAAACCCTTGGCAGCAGCGTCGTCATCGTCGCGTCCCTTCTTGGAGGTGTTGATTGATACCGGTGCTTCGGAGGCTCGGAGCTTGGTGGGCGATCTCCAGTGGGTGCATCGGCCACGAGGCTTCTTCGTTTTTTGTCGATTCACCGTTGTCGGCATTTGTTTCTCTTGTATTTTCTCTTTTATTTTTTTTGGGCGTGACAATGCTACTTCCGTCCCAGCACCTATCGTTGGATGTCTCGATTGGTTGCTTTGTATACAAAGCGGGGAAACCCTTTTTGGGTATCGAGTCTACGCACGCAGAACCCATCTAGCTAGTAATTTGCTTGCTCCAACTAGTGTTTGGTATATTAATCCCATTCCCACATTTCTCAATCAGTTCTTCTTCCTTGTATTTTTTTTCCATCAAAATTTCTTAGAAAACAAATCTAACCACGCCATAAGAGATCTTGTGCTCAGCAGATGCTAGAACTATTAATCTCTTTTTCAGTACTTGTGTTGTGTGATCGTGGCACGGTTGATCCTCTGAAGAAGCATGCTACTGTTGATTTTTGGTTTTCAGAAACAAGGTGCACATAGTGAAGGCCGGCCTGCTCAAGAAGCTGCCGAAGCTCATGGACCTGTCAACAAGCCACGACCTCGCGCTCCTCCTCCTCTCCGTCTCCTCGCTGGCCAACACGGACTTCCCGCTCTCCACGGCCGACCTCCTCCCGTTCCTCGTCGCAACGCTCACCGCCGCCGACGTCCCGGCCGACACAAGGCTGGCGTGCCTGGCCGCGCTCCGCAACCTCTCCGCCAAGCTCAAGCACGTCCGGGCCGTGGTCACCAGCGGCGCCGTGCGCGCGCTCCTGGCGCTCTCCCTACTGGAGCGGACCGAGACCACTGCAGCGGAGGCGGCCCTGGGCGTGCTCGCGGACGTGGCATCGGCGAGCGCGGCAGGGAGGCGGGAGATGGCGGAGGACGAGGAGGCGCCCAGGGCGCTGGTGGAGGCCATGGCGCGGCACGAGAGCGCGGGGTGCCAGGAGCACGCGACGTACCTGGTCATGGCGCTCGCGCACGGCGGCGGCGGCGGCCGCGCGCTGCGGTGGCGGATGCGCCAGCTCGGCGCCGTGCAGGCGCTCCTCGAGGTGTCGCTGCTCGGGAGCCCCCTCGCGCGGAGCAGGGCGGCCAAGATCCTGCAGTGGTTCAAGGACGACGGGCAGGACAGGATCAGGGCGCACTCCGGCCCGCGCATGGAAGCCGCGGCGTCGCAGCCGTGCCATGGCAACGACGGCGGTGCCGACGGGACGAAGGCTTGCCGGAGCGCCGTGGACAGGATAGTGAAGCAGAGCCTGGACATGAACATGAGATCCATCATGCGGCGAGCCACGGCGTCCGTGGACATGACCAACGCTAAGCAGCTGGTGGCCAGCTCTAGCTCCAAGAGCTTGCCTTGCTGAACAATGTGCAAAGTGCTCAATTCTCCTTGTATGTTTCTTTGTAGTTTGTCAAAATTTGCCACCGATTTTCATCTTAGCATGTAAAATCAGATAGATACTCCCTCTGTTCCTAAATATAAATCTTTTTAGAGATTTTTATATGCACTACATACGAATGTATATAGACGTATTTTAGAGCGTAGATTCACTCATTCTGCCCCGTATGCAGTCCATATTAGAATCTTTAAAAAGACTTATATATAGAAACGGTGGGAGTACATATCATCTAAGCGGGGTCGCCCTTTCGCCGGTGTTCACAAGTTATAGCAAACACACAGACTCTGCAAGACTTCAGTGAGAACAAAGAAGTGTTCATTGATGATAAATTGTGTGAAAGTGTTTTCGTTACAGGAAACATATGGACTTTCCTCTGACAACGAACAGTATATGGTAGGTACTCTCAGGTCTCAGCTTCTGCCAGCGGCGAGCCTTTGCTGTTGCAGGTGCTGCTGGTCGCGCTGCGACTGGAGCGCGTTCGCCTTCTCCTTGATCTCCTGGAAGGCCCGCATCGTGTCGCCGTCGAATCCACCCGCGAACTGCACGAAGCGATAGAATTGAGCACCATGTCCGTGCATGGGGATAAGAGTGAGTGTATGAGAAAGTGGAGGAGCTGTGGGGTCTACCTGGTGTACTCTGAAGGCGAACCGGACTCCCTGAAGCATGAGCTCTTCTTCGTCGGGGCCGCCTTGCGTAGCCTCGAGCTCGGAGGAAACCCTTCTCAGATACTTCCTTGCCAACTTCACTGACTGGATTTTGATCTGCAGCATCAAGACATTCAACTTGTTAACCGAATGCCATTTTGTTCAGAGAAACTAGTGGTGACTGTCACTTGCTACTCATGCTCAGCTTACAGAGCTTTTTATCCAGTAAATTTACAGACCAGTTGTGAGCTACCTAGGAAAATAAACATTTTCGTACCCAAAGTTGCAGACCAGGATCATTGCCCAGTTTAAGAGCAGAATCCCAATGGAGACAATGCACATGTAGCAGGTACGCAAAGGACATTTTTCAGAAAGTTTATGAATGAGAATATTAGCCTAGTAGCAGCAGCTTCGACAAATGAACAGATGTTGGGTACACTTGCGCATAGCGAGGATCAACTCAAAATATTCTATCCTACTGAAAATCCATCTGCTACATAAAGAACTATCTAGTATCTAGGACCAATAGTTAGATGGCTTGATGCCATTTGTTTGCCTTTTTGTTTAATTTCCTGTGACGGTTGTAAATACGGTAAAAGAAAAATCTAGCACCAATATGATCAGTTCGTTCAGATTTGCGTCTTAGTCTCTGAAAGGGGTACTATCGTTATTTGCCACTAGTCCCTGCGAAAAACAAAAAACAAATTCACTACATTCGAACACCGACACAAGCCATGGCATTCTCAATGCGCCGAAATCAGCAGCTTCTTGGTGCCAAGACCATGTGCCATATAGCTAATATTATTCAAATGATTGATCCATATTGGTACCTTCCTACCTAGTGCATCATTCTATACTGGGGCTAGGTTCTAACAAGAAATTATGCTTGTTCAAATGATTGATCTGTCTGTATGTCTGTCATGTGCTACCAGAGAACTGAGTTTACCTGACTGACGATTCCGGTGTCCTGCATCCACTCCCATGGGATCTGGTACCCTCGGTACCGGTTCATGGCGCCGTCGCGCACACGGGACAGGCTGTACACCCCATGCTCCAACCTGCCAACAACCATGAATGATGATTTGCTCATAGGTAGAAGAAGATGAATGGTAGTACAGGAAGAGGACGGCTTACTTCTCAAACAGGGCCTGCATCTTCTTGAGAGCAGAAGCGCAGGGCTGCCGTGGATCGTCGCAGAACGCGGCCGCCTCGGCCTCGACCTTCTTGAGGTCGCGGTAGCCGAACGCCGCCTCCCGGAGCGCGTCCGCCTTCTGCTCCGGCCAGTCGAAGTGCTTCAGCACCGCCCGTTCGTCCACCTGGAATTGAAAATGCATCAGCCACCAAACCCGTTACAAGAATCACTGAACTTGGGACGACGGAGGGAGCCGGCGAGCTTGGTGGTTAGCACGTACGAGGCGGGAGAGCTCGACGTCGAGCCACTTGACGAAGGTGACGACGTCGTCGATGTCGGCGAACGCGGCGCCCTCCACCTCCTTGATGAGGAAGCGGATGAAGTCGCCCTGCCTCTCCACGTCCGACCTGATCTGCAACCCCACACACATCAAACATTCCGTCAGGCTTAATCAACCATTTCCCCCATCAATCAAATCAAACCAACCAACCAAGCATGATCAACAGCTTTTAGGCAAGCAGTGGCACATGGTTTGATTTCAATTCAAACTCTGCTCGCGCGGCTCTCAAGAGGAAATGGCGCGAAGCAACAGTCAAAGCTTCAGCACCACCTGGCTCCAACGGCTAGTAGACAGACAGGTCCACGAGACTGCGCCGCAGCTGACCGCTCCAGCAGTGCCACGCCACTGCCGCTACCGGTAATAATTTTTGAAAAAAGAAGAAAATCTCTCTCTCTGGTCAGCGTGCTCCTCCGTGGGCCCTACGAGCCAGTCTGACAAGGAGCAACTTTGGATCCTTTGCTATGCCCTGGATCCACAGCAACCAATGCTGCCATGCCATTGTTTTTTCCTCTTCTTTTTTTTTGTTCCCAACCGAATTGTCCTATCCTAGTGAGTTGAGCTCCTCCAAAACCCACAAAAATCCAAGAGAAAGAAAGAAACGAACGCGTGCGTGAGAGGGGTGGGTTTCTCCATGGAATGCGGGGTGGCGAGCTCGAGAAAGATGAGCAGGGAAAAGGCCGCTGTTTCTCTCTTTTCACCTCTGTATTCATCTGTATGTTATTCAGCTGCATTTATCTGCATCTGTATGTTGGTGTGTGCCGTGTGCCTGTGAGCGTGCACAGTTCGCGCACCAAAAGACGATAACTTTCTGGTGCTGCGTTCTTGTTCAGCACCGCGTGCAAAGCAACCACTCTTATCGGCGACTGATTTGATCCATCCAACTAGCGGTTGGCAGCTACTCCGCGTCGGTTCTCGCGAAAGCCATTTTTCGGTTTCAGATTTTGTCTAACGCGACGATGATTCGGAAGAAAATGAAAGTAAACGAGAACGAAATGTATGTGATTGAGAACGAGGGGCAATGTGCGACTGTTTTGGGTGGATTTTGGGCTGGACTTACCGCGATGAGGTGGGAGGAGCGGTTCTCGATCTCGCCGATCATGTCCCGGGCGTTCGCGGCGCCGGAGCCGCTCGTGCCGCCGGCCTCGGGGCATGCGCCGCCGCCGCCGCAGTCCCTCTTGGAGTCCCGCCGCATCAGCGAGTGGTAGAACTCCACCACCTCGGGGACGCGCCGCACGCACGGGCCCGAGAGCGGCGGCGGGGGAGGCGGGGGCGGGGGCGCCGGCGCGGCGCCGCTTGAGGTCGACGGGGACGAGCTCGCGCTCGCGCTCCGGGTTGCTCGCGCCGGCATTGACGGTGGGGGCGGCGGCGGTGGCGGGGGTATCGGGGGCAGCTTGGAGAGCTCCGGCTTGCGGCCCGTGGATGCCGCCGTGTCGGACGAGCAGGACGGCGTCGATGAGCCGGATGAGGACGAGTTGGCCGGCGAAGCGCGGGATGAGCCGGAGAAGTAGGACTTGGGCTTGGCGTGTGCCGGCATTGGCGGCGGCGGAGGTGGTGGTGGAGGAGGAGGAAGAACGGGCTTGCTCGCTGGCTTAGCCGCCGTGTCGCCTCCTCCCGCCATGGAGCCGTCCGACGACGAGCAATCGTCGGCGCCACCTCGCTGGGGCCTCGCCATCTCCGCCATCCGCCTCTCCATCTCGGCAATCCTCTGCTCTTTACTGGAGACATTCGCCACGGCGGCGTCGAGCTCGGCGCGGAGGCGGGCGTTCTCGGCCTGGAGCCGTGACATGGCATCCCTGCACCGGCCGAGCTCGCTGCTCTTGGCGGCGAGCTCGGTCTCGAGGAAGGGCACGATGACGACGGTCTCCTTGAGGATCTTGTGCTCGAGCAGCTCGGTGCGCAGGCGGGACTCGCGCTCCTGCAGCTCCTCGACGAGGCGGGCGAGCTCGGCGGCCTCGGGCGCCGTGGCCGCGCGCGCCGGCCGCACCTGCGCGGAGGAGCGCGGGAAGTAGACCCCGAAGGAGCGCGCGAAGGAGCTGCCGCCGCCCTTGCCCCCCGAGCTGGGCGGGGCCGGTGAGCCCGAGGGCCGCCGCCCGGGCGTCGGCGTCTGCGGCCGCGCCGCCGCCGGGACAGGGGCGGTGTTCTGCGACGGCGCCGGCGCCGGTGCCGGTGCCTTGCGGGAGGATGTCTTGGGCGTGGCCGGGCTGCGCTGGAAGCCCATGGCCGCCTTGACTCTGCCGGCCACCATTGCTGCGTCCGGCCGTGGAAGAATACGAAATGGGCAGCTAGGATTGCGCCACGGACATGCTCCTCCTCGCGCGGCTTGCTGGCTTCACTCCGTGGCCGTGCGAGTCGTGTGTGCTTCTGGTTGGCAGCTGAGCGGCGAGGTGAGGTGTGGGGGTGTCGAGCTCGAGGACGGAGGGAGGAGGGAGGTGGGCACGGCGTCCGAGGAACGGTCTCTGGGTGGTGGCTCGGTTGGTCTGAGCGCTGGGGAGTGAGGTGGCCGGCCGGCCGGTCTGAGCGGTAAAATACTCGAGGAGCTGGTCGGGGAGTGAGGTGAGGTGGTGGAATGTGAACGTTGGAGCGTTCGATGCACGATCTGAATCTGGAACTATCTATCTATATCTATGCTACACATCTTGACCTTTTTCGCTTTGCATATCCCGTTTTCTCAACAGCTCTTTGAGGTGTAGATTACTCTATTATTATCATCGGTTGATCAGTCTCGGCAGGCAGAAAAGTGTAGGGTTTATCTGCTTTACTGCCGAGTGGTAGCTTTTTTCTGTTGCTTCTGGTGAGTGTCGCGGAGTGACTCAACTCTACTACACCTAGAAGAAAAGGTCTCGGGTTTGAAGTGGATTTGACCAGGACCCGTTGGCGTGGTGCTCTACAATAATAGTACATATATACTATGAGACTACATTTCATAACGAATCTGACAATATTGATTTCGCATTATAAATGTTGATCTTTTTTGATATATTTGGTCAAAGTAGAGATATTTTGACTTTGAATGAAACTTGTATAAATGCAGGCTAAAAAGAAAAATAGAGAGTAGTAGTCTTGAGGATGTCCGTTTTGCTTCGGCGTGCTGCTGCTTCATTGATGATCCTCCGGAAGACGACGACATCCAGAGTCTCCTGCTTTTATTTACTACTGCTACTACGTGCGTGTGCTTCGCATCACATTAAACTCTTGAATCTTCTGAAATCTTTGCAAAACGCAGGACGTAAATCCCTGGGACGGACGGACGGACGGAGGATGCGACGGTTGGCGAGTGGTGCATCACTGTATGTATATCTGGCCCGGGCCCATGCCCACGCCAGTCAAAAGGAATTATTTGCCGTGGTTAGCCCCAACCGGCTGCATCTTTTTATATTGATAGATCAACTTATAACAAGAAAATACAACGGGTATATAATACATACACATATACATAGAAAATACAGCTCTAACACCCCCCTCAATCTGAACCGTCGTGAACAAGGTTGAGATTGGAACGAAAACGACGAGGTGTGAGCTGAGTAGTAGGCTTCGTGAATACGTCAGCCAACTGATCGCCAGTGAAGATGAACCGAACATCAAGAGCACCCAAAGCAACCCGCTCACGCACAAAGTGAAAATCAACCTCGATATGCTTCGTGCGGGCATGAAAAACTGGATTGGCATATAAGTATGTGGCGCCAACGTTATCACACCACAAAACAGGAGGGTGAGAAAGAAACAGACCAAGCTCCTTCAACACCGACTGTATCCATATAGCCTCAGCAGTGCCATTGGCCTAAGCCTTGTGTTCTGCCTCGGTACTAGAACGAGAAACCGTGGGTTGCTTGCGAGAACTCCAAGAGACCAGGTTGGATCCAAGAAAAATGGCAAAACCGCCGTAGAACGGCGATCATCAGGACAGCCCGCCCAATCTGCATCAGTGAAAATACTCAGCCCCATAGAAGCGGAGCGCCGGAAACGCAAGCCAGTAGACACAGTGCCTCGGATATATCGAAGAATTCGCTTCACTGCCTCATAGTGAGTGATAGTAGGCTGCGACAAGTATTCGCACACCTTGTTAACAGCAAAGGACAAGTCAAGACGTGTCAGAGTGAGGTACTGGAGACCCCCAACAAGACTCCTGTACTTGAAAGTATCCTCGGAGCTCAGCGGTTGTCCTTGATCTCGAGACAATTTTTCGAAAGTAGACATGGGAGTAGTAACAGACCGACATTGCTCCATGTTGGCCCGGTGCAAGAGATCAAGAGCATATTTGTGTTGTGTCAAAACCAGACCCGCGGAACTATAAGTGACCTTAATACCAAGGAAATACTCCAGGCGCCCAAGGTCCTTGATAGGAAAAGAACCAGAAAGAGTGGTAACCAGGTTCTCAACAGCAGACGAAGAGGATCCAGCCAAGACGATGTCGTCAACATAGACGAGCATATATATGATAACCCCATGATGATCAAAGATGAACAGAGAGGTATCGGCCTTGCTAGCAACAAAACCGAGCTGATGAAGCTTGTCACTCAAGCGGGCATACCAGGCACGAGGCGACTATTTGAGACCATAGAGAGCACGCTGCAGCTTGCAAACATACCGAGGGTACCGTAAATCCTCAAAACCGGGGGGCTGCTGCATATATACTTCCTCAGACAGAAAACCATGAAGGAAGGCATTACTCACATCAATCTGACGAAGACACCAACCGCGAGAGACAGCAAGGGAAAGCACCAGGCGAACGGTGACTGGTTTAACCACAGGACTGAAAGTATCATGATAATCTATCACTACTAGGAAAATGCTTATAGATAGAAGTTTACCAGTAGCGTCTGTTTATGACTCCACGTTACTAGTAGTTAGTAGTAGCACTGGCTATAAAGAGCGCTATTGGTATCTGTTAGCAGCAGCGCTTGTTACCTAGCCCCACGCTACTGCTAAGTGTAACACACCACACCCCATATCAAAAAATAGCAGCAGCGCTTGTCGTCCAACCGGCGCTACTGCTAGTTTAGGATCTATAGCGCCTGTTTACCTAAGCGCGCTACTGCTAATTTTTCTATGTAACATTTTACCAGTAGCGTGTGTTTATGGCCCGCGCTATAGGTAGTGCAACACTAGCCGTAAATATTTTGCAAGCTGCCATAGCAGTACCGCGTATAGGTGACCCACGCTACTGCTATGCTCGCCAGCCACCTACCACCTTTCCCCTTCTTCCCCCTTCCTTTCTCCCCCTTTCCTTGCACCTTGCTTGTTCCTTTCAATGCTCCCCCTCCACCACCCCTCCATTAGAGCTCTCCCTCCCCCTCTTCTTTGCCCTCCACCACCCCCTCTTCTTTGCCCCTCCACCACCCCCCCTCCGTTAGAGCCCTCCCTCCCCCTCTTCTTTGCCCTCCACCACCCCCCCTCTTCTTTGTGCCCTCCACCACCACCCCCTCCATTAATGCCCTCCCTCCCCCTCTTCTTTGCCCTCCACCCCCTTCCATTAATGCCTTCCCTCTTCTCTCCCTCTCCTCTCCCACTATCTCCCTAGCTCTCTCTCTCTCCCTAGCTAGCTAGTTAGAGCTATATATCTAGAGCTACTAGGTAATTAAGAAGAAAGGTGCTCGATATCCCTCTCGACACATAGGCGAGCAAAAAAAGGTGTTTGTGTGGATAGGACCGAAACTATATATATATGGGTGATATGAGAATATATGTACCGAATTGTGTGTGGCATAATTTGAGTTGCCTACATTGTGTATTTGATGAAATAATGTGGGTGACATGAGTTGCCTATGTTTTGCCGAAATGTCGATTCAATTCCATTTCGACGAATTTCGGGCAAACTCAATATGTCCTATGTTTAGGGAAGGTCATGCCGAATTTTTGTATGAATTTGATCCATGCATGCATATATACGTGGTTATAATATTTGCTCCGCACGCAGGTGATCATGAAGGTCAATGGAAGGATGGTGGAAAGATACTGGCAATCCGCTCTGGATGACATGTATGAAAAAAAGACTGAAGGATGTTTTATGCCCATGTCAAAAATGCAAAGGAATAGTCAGGCTCGACCCCTTTGAGGGTGGTACATTCAAGGCGCACCTGCTCATGCATGGTTTCATGCATGGCCATACTCGGTGGATAAGTGTGTTGGGGATCGTAGCAGAATTTTAAAATCTCCTACGCATCACCAAGATCCATCTATGGAGTATACTAGCAACGAGGGGAAAGGAGTGCATCTACATACCCTTGTAGATCGCGAACGGAAGCGTTCAACTGAACGGGGTTGATGGAGTCGTACTCGCCGTGATCCAAATCACCGATGACCGGGTGCCGAACGGACGGCACCTCCGCGTTCAACACACGTACGGAGCAGCGACGTCTCCTCCTTCTTGATCCAGCAAGGGGGAAGGAGAGGTTGATGGAGATCCAGCAGCACGACGGCGTGGTGGTGGAAGTAGCGGGGATCCCGGCAGGGCTTCGCCAAGCACAAGCGGGAGGGAGAGGTGTTGCAGGGGGAGAGGGAGGCGCCAGGGGCTGTGGTGTTGCTGCCCTCCCTCGCCCCCCACTATTTATAGGGGTCCTGGGGGGGCGCCGGCCACCCTGGAGATCCCATCTGAGGGGGCGGCGGCGGCCAAGGGGGTGGCTTGCCCCCCAAGGCAAGTGGGGCGCCCCCACCCCTAGGGTTTCCAACCCTAGGCGCAGGGGGAGGCCCAAGGGGGGGCGCCCCAGCCCACTAAGGGCTGGTTCCCTTCCCACTTCAGCCCATGGGGCCCTCCGGGATAGGTGGCCCCACCCGGTGGACCCCCGGGACCCTTCCGGTGGTCCCGGTACAATACCGATAACCCCCGAAACTTTCCCGGTGGCCGAAACTGGACTTCCTATATATAATTCTTCACCTCCGGACCATTCCGGAACTCCTTGTGACGTCCGGGATCTCATCCGGGACTCCGAACAACTTTCGGGTTTCCGCATACTATTATCTTACAACCCTAGCGTCACCGAACCTTAAGTGTGTAGACCCTACGGGTTCGGGAGACATGCAGACATGACCGAGACGCCTCTCCGGTCAATAACCAACAGCGGGATCTGGATACCCATGTTGGCTCCCACATGTTCCACGATGATCTCATCGAATGAACCACGATGTCGAGGATTCAATCAATCTCGTATACAATTCCCTTTGTCAATCGGTACGTTACTTGCCCGAGATTCGATCGTCGGTATCCCAATACCTTGTTCTATCTCGTTCCCGGCAAGTCACTTTACTCGTACCGTAATGCATGATCCCGTGGCTAACTCCTTAGTCACCTTGAGCTCATTATGATGATGCATTACCGAGTGGGCCCAACAAATACCTCTCCGTCATACGGAGTGACAAATCCCAGTCTCGATCCGTGCCAACTCAACAGATAATTTCGGAGATACCCGTAGTGCACCTTTATAGTCACCCAGTTACGTTGTGACGTTTGGTACACCCAAAGCACTCCTACGGTATCCGGGAGTTACACGATCTCATGGTCTAAGGAAAAGATACTTGACATTGGAAAAGCTCTAGCAAACGAACTACACGATCTTTGAGCTATGCTTAGGATTGGGTCTTGTCCATCACATCATTCTCCTAATGATGTGATCCCGTTATCAATGACATCCAGTGTCCATAGTCAGGAAACCATGACTATCTGTTGATCAACGAGCTAGTCAACTAGAGGCTTACTAGGGACACGTTGTGGTCTATATATTCACACATGTATTACGATTTCCGGATAACACAATTATAGCATGAACAATAGACAATTATCATGAACAAGGAAATATAATAATAACCATTTATTATTGCCTCTAGGGCATATTTCCAACAAAGTGAAGATGATGATGATGATGATGATGATGATGATGATGATGATGATGAGGACGTTGACGGGGCAGGAAATAACGACATGGGGCCACCAGACGAAGAGATGACCGATTATGTGCCCGAAGAGGAAGACAACCTCGGAGATGTCGATGGCGAAGAGGCAGTTCAAGGCATAGAAGACGCGGACACGCTGCCGTCTTCGTCGCTACTAAGTTCAGCCATGCGGGACCCGCATGTTCGAGACCTGCTTTGCAAGAAGACGACTAGCGACAGAGCTGCTTCTAGAGAGGAGGCCAAACTGGCGCAACTAGAGGTTGACTCGACGACTCCTTTGTATGATGGTTGCAATCCCGAGGTGACCCGCTTGAGTTTCACACTAGAACTTCTATAGACGAAGGGAAAAAACAAATGGACAGATGCAAGTCTGGATGAGCTTCTGAAGTATCCAAAGAAGGTTCTTCCCGCGGGAAGCTTGTGTCCTACTAGTGTCGAGGAGGCAAAGAAAATCGTGTGCCCTCTTGATCTGCCACACATTAGATATCACACATGCATCAATGATTGCATCATATATCGGAACGAGCACGCGGAAAAAACCATCTGTCCAAAGTGCAATGCTTCACGATATAAAAAGGCCGAAAAGAAAGCTCCACAGAAAGTTGTATGGTACTTTCCGATCACTCCGCGTCTACAGCGGTATTTCGTAGATCCTAAGGAAGCAAAGCTTATGCACTGGCACGCGGAGAGGGTGAAGCCAGATGACGGAGATGAGCCGAAGCTGAGACACCTCGCAGATGCTAGCCAGTGGAGAGCATTAAATGCTGAATTTGATTTTTTTCGCAAATGATCCAAGGAACATCGTGCTTGGCGCTAGTAGTGATGGAATGAATCCATTTGGCAACCAGAACACCAATCATATCACATGGCCCGTGTTTGTATGGATGTACAACCTCCCCCTGGTTGTGAATGAAGGAAAAATACATACACATGGCTATGCTTATTCAAGGGCCAAGACAACCAGGAAATGATATAAATCTGTATCTCGGGTTACTGAAAGAGGAGCTACAGACCTTATGGACAACACCGGCCAAGACATGGGAAGCAAGCAAAGGAGAGTATTTCTACATGAGAGTCGCGCTGATCACGACGGTGCAGAACTATCTCGGTTACGGCTATCTCTCCGGCCAGGTGTGCCACGGATATTGCGGATGCACGAGGTGCATGGATGATACAACTTCTCTACAGCTACCGAAAGATGGCGGGTCTTTGAAAATCGTGTACAAGGGGCATCAAAGATGGCTCGAGAAGGATGACCCGTGGAGAAAGCGTGGAGATCTATTCAATGGTAAGGCTGGGCATCGAGGTCCACCACGTAAGTGTAGCGGTGCAGAAATATATGAGTTATTGAAGAACTGGGAAGAGTGCCCCTCGCGGGGAAAGACGAAGAAAAAGGTGCCGGAGCCCCTGCTGAAGGTATGGAAGACGAGATCTGTTTTCTGGGACTTGGAATACTGGCCCATACTCGAGACGCCTCATAGCCTTGATCAAATGCATATCACAAAAAATATCCTTGAGAGTTTGCTTGGAACATTGATGAACATGCCGGAGAGGACCAAGGATGGGCCGAAGGCAAGAAAAGACTTGGAATTTTTGAATATCAGGAAAGATCTCCAAATGCCCGGTAAAAGGTCGTCAGAGGAGACGGAGACGGAAGATAGGGGCAAGAAAGTAAACAAGAAGGAAGAACAATATTGCCCCCCCCCTCTTGCTTCACCTTAGATCCGAAGGAGGTCGATCAATTGTTCAAGTGCCTTGCCGGAATCAAAGTTAGTTCCGGATACTGTGGGAAGATAAGCAGATATCTCGACACTAAGAAAAAAAGGTTCAGTGGGATGAAGTCTCACGACTGTCATGTGGTGATGACGCAATTACTCCCAGTTGCACTTAGAGGGATTATGGACACACATGTGCGTGAGACGCTTACTGACCTATGCCACTTTTTTGATGCTATCTCTCGAAAGTCGATCAGTGTGAAGCAACTCCATAGGCTACAGGAAGAGATCGTTGTCATACTGAATGAGCTAGAGATGTACTTCCCGCCCGCGTTCTTTGATGTCATGGTGCATCTATGTGTCCACATCGTGGACGACATCATCGACCTAGGGCCGACATTCCTACACAGCATGATGTCGTTCGAGAGGATGAATGGGGTCATCAAAGGATTCGTTCGTAACATGTCCCGTCCAGATGGATGCGTAGCCCAGGGATATCTGACCAAAGAGTGCATCTCTTTCTGTGAGAGTTATCTAGTAGGTACCGGATGTTGGGGAACGTAGCAGAAATTCAAAATTTTCTACGCATCACCAAGATCAATCTATGGAGTACTCTAGCAACGAGGGGAAGGGGAGTGCATCTACATACCCTTGTAGATCGCGAGCGGAAGTGTTCAAGAGAACGGGGTTGATGGAGTCGTACTCGTCGTGATCCAAATCACCGATGATCCTAGCGCCGAACGGACGGCACCTCCGCGTTCAACACACGTACGGAGCAGCGACGTCTTCTCCTTCTTGATCCAGCAAGGGGGGAGGAGAGGTTGATGGAGATCCAGCAGCACGACGGCGTGGTGGTGGAAGTAGCGGGATCCCAACAGGGCTTCGCCAAGCGCTGCGGGAGGAGGGAGATGTGTCACGGGAGGGAGAGGGAGGCGCCAGGGCTTAGATCTTGCTGCCCTCCCTCCCCCCCACTATATATAGGGCCAAGGGAGAGGGGGGGCGCAGCCTTGGCCCTTCCTCCAAGGAAGGGTGCGGCCAGGGAGGAGTCCTTCCTCCCCAAGGCACCTCGGAGGTGCCTTCCCCCTTTAGGACTCTCCCCTTTTTTTTCTTATCTCTTGGCGCATGGGCCTCTTGGGGCTGGTGCCCTTGGTCCATATAGGCCAAGGCGCACCCCCTACAGCCCATGTGGCCCCCCGGGGCTGGTGGACCCCCGGACCCCTTTCGGCACTCCCGGTACAATACCGATAAAGTGTGAAACTTTTCCGGCGACCAAAATAAGACTTCCCATATATAAATCTTTACCTCCGGACCATTCCGGAACTCCTCGTGACGTCCGGGATCTCATCCGGGACTCCGAACAACTTTCGGGTTACCGCATACTAATATCTCTATAACCCTAGCGTCACCGAACCTTAAGTGTGTAGACCCTACGGGTTCGGGAACCATGCAGACATGACCGAGACGACTCTCCGGTCAATAACCAATAGCGGGATCTGGATACCCATGTTGGCTCCCACATGCTCCTCGATGATCTCATCGGATGAACCACGATGTTGAGGATTCAATCAATCCCGTATACAATTCCCTTTGTCTATCGGTATGTTACTTGCCCGAGATTCGATCGTCGGTATCCCGATACCTTGTTCAATCTCGTTACCGGCAAGTCTCTTTACTCGTTCCGTAACTCACATCATCCCGTGATCAACTCCTTGGTCACATTGTGCACATTATGATGATGTCCTACCGAGTGGGCCCAGAGATACCTCTCCGTTTACACGGAGTGACAAATCCCAGTCTCGATTCGTGCCAACCCAACAGACACTTTCGGAGATACCTGTAGTGCACCTTTATAGCCACCCAGTTACGTTGTGACGTTTGGTACACCCAAAGCATTCCTACGGTATCCGGGAGTTGCACAACCTCATGGTCTAAGGAAATGATACTTGACATTAGAAAAGCTCTGAGCAAACGAACTACACGATCTCATGCTAGGCTTAGGATTGGGTCTCGTCCATCACATCATTCTCCTAATGATGTGATCCCGTTATCAACGACATCCAATGTCCATGGTCAGGAAACCGTAACCATCTATTGATCAACGAGCTAGTCAACTAGAGGCTTACTAGGGACATGGTGTTGTCTATGTATCCACACATGTATCTGAGTTTCCTATCAATACAATTCTAGCATGGATAATAAACGATTATCATGAACAAGGAAATATAATAATAACCAATTTATTATTGCCTCTAGGGCATATTTCCAACACCGGACACCCTGTTGTTGGTTTGCCCGTCAACAAGCACTGTGGAAGGCTCGAAGGCGAAGGTCACACCAACGGCATAGGGATGTGAATGTGTTACGCTCGGGCCGACAAAACGACCTTGACAGGGCAAACTTAGTAGTGCTACAACAGCTAGATGTGCTAGAAGTTTTCGTGACACTGCACAAAGAGACCATTGCAAAGAAGTACCGTGACCGTGGGGTGCACAGGACGGACGCTGAAGTTATTAGAGAGCACAACTCCACTTTCTTGCGTTGGTTCAAAGAGCGAGTTCTGGCTAATCCCCCGGAAGAGGGCTATCCGAACGGAATGCTCATATACGCCTTAGCACATGGCCCCTCGACCAATCTCGCGACTTATCAAGCATACGATATCAATGGATACACGTTCTACACGGAGGAGAAAGATATAATCAGTGATGACCAAAACTCAGGGGTGACGATGGAAGCCATGACCGGGAATGTAATTGAAAGATATTACGGAAGGGTCGAAGAGATATGGGAGCTTAACTACTCTGGATTGCATAGCACGATGATGTTCCATGTCAGATGGGCTAAGAATGTACAGAGAGAAAACTGACATTTCACTACCATGTGTAGGTACCGTCAACGCCATTGCCAAAAATGAGCCATGGGTACACGCTAAACACGTGTCACAATGTTTCTCCATAATTGATCCGATCAATCCCAGTCGTGTTGTCGTGAGGAGAAGCAAAAGGAGCATCGCCAGAATGGATGCACTCGCCAACGAGGAAGACTACGAGCAGTACGGTGATCCGATGAGGGAAGATGACGCTGTTGACGATGAAACATACGTCAAAAGAAGAATGAAGACTACATTACCTATGAAAGATTGTAATCCCTGGAGAAGGACTGTCACGACCATGGGCTCAATTATTCAACAACAAACAAAAGAGGGAAGAAGATCAGTCTGAAGCGTCGTCGTCGCCCAAGCTGACAAACTAATCCACAAATTTTGTGTGTGTCTATTTTGTATACCGCCATTAAAGGTCAAATGATGTAATATATATTATACTAATTATTATCCGGAGGGTAACAGTGGTATTGCTCCAACGACAGACCAAATTAAAGGAAGGAAAGTGCAAAAGAAAGATAAGAAAAAGAAAAGTGCAAATGAAAGAAAAAGAAAAAGAAAGGAAGTTTTGCAAAATGAAATGAAAGAAAAAGAAAAAGGAACTAATAAGTTGTGGAAAATGAAATGAAAGAAAAATAAAAATAAAAAGGAAAGAAGTTTTTGGAATATGAAAAATAAAAATAAAAATAAAAAGAGTAATACAAATAAAAAGAGAAATACAAATAAAATAAAAAGGAAGGAAGTTTGTGGAATATGAAAAAGAAAAAGGAAAAGAAAAAGAAAAAGAAAAAAAGAAAAAGAAAAAAGTTAGCAGTAGCGTTTTGGCAAGGGCAGCGCTATAGCTAAGAAGAAAAAAAGAAAAACAAGAAAAAAAAAGTTAGCAGTGGCACGTTCTGGCTAGGGCAGCGCTATAGCTAAGGAAAAGAAAAAAAATAGCAGTAGCGCGTTTTGGGTAGGGCAGCGCTATAGCTAACTTAGCTATAGCGCGTTTTGCCAACACGCGCTATAGCTAAGTTGCCTACAGCACCAGTCCGCTAGCTCCTATCTCTTTCCTCTCTCTCACTCGCCGCTCGTCGATCCCCTTTTCTCTGAGAGAACCCACGCCGCCGCCCACGCCACACCGCCCACGCCACCGCCCACGCCGCACCGCCCACGCCGCCGCCCACGCCGCACCACCCATGCCGCCGCCCACGCCACCGCCCACGCTGCACCACCCACGCCGCCGCCGACGCCGGACTCGACCTCAGTCCCGACCTCGACGCTGGCCACCGACCCCTCTCGCTCCGGTACGGGCCCCCGCCCCCTCTTCCTTCCTCTCCCCGGGCTCCAATCCCGCCCTATGCGGCTCTCTCTCTCTCTCTCTCTCTCTCTCACTCTCTGACCAAATTTGGTCTCTGCAGATCAACAAGGCTCAGCGACCCCTCAGCCCCGGCGATCCCGACCACGACGCCGACTTCCTCAACCCCGACGACGCCGACCCCCTCAGCTCCGGCGACCCCGACCCGGCTGACTTCTCTCTGACCAAATTTCACTAAGCACTTCTACCTCCTGTGAGAAATAGCCCCTCTCCTACTTCTAGCATTATGTTAGACTTTCAGTAGATTTACAGTGCATTTGCAGTAGATTTGCAAAAATGTAATTCACAGTAGAATTACACTGTAAAATTAGAAATTTTTACAATAATTTTTGGAACAGAGAATAGGGCTCTGTTTGGAGGCAATGTTGTGTGGATATTGTAGCCAAAATGAGGTCCCAACCTCTTTTTTTAATACTGCCAAAATACTTTAAAAATACTTCGCAACCAACAGGGCCTAGTAAGTTAGAGGGTTACTATACATTATGTTAGACTTTAGAAAAAATTATAGTAATTACAGTGAAAACTTAGAATTACACTGTAGAATTACTATAGTTACACTGTAAATTACATAGAATAAATGCCAAATGTATTTACTACTTGAATTTAGACTTTAATTACACTATAACTTTAGTAAATAGAGTATAGATATTCAGTTGAAAGTGGCACATTACTGAAGTTAAAAAGAAGAAAAGAAAACACTGAAAATTATAGTGTTTGAAAATGAGGATTTTTAAATGAAAATGAAAATTAGCTTATGTTGTTGTCCATTTTGAAAATGAGGATTTTTAATGGAAGTTTAGTTTAGATTGATTGCTCTCCATTTGTTACTGCCACTATATGTCTGTGCTTATTTCTAAACAAATCACTTGACATGCATGTGATGACACACATCACTTGACATGCAGATGAGTATGTGAAATTTTCTTGTGAGGGCTGCATCTCCGTGATTGTTAGTGAAATGCTACTTCAGCACATAGTGCTTATTGTCATTTGCAGGGAAACCGATTGCGAGTGACCTATATTTTGCCGGAAATGTTGATTCATTTCCATTCCGGCAAATTTCAGGCGCTCTATATGTGCACTTTCTAGCAAAGGTCATGCCGAAATTTTCCGTGAATTTCAGCATGACTTGTGCTAGAAAGTTGGACATATCGAGTGCTCGAGATTTGTCACGATGGGAATGAAACGACATTTTTGGCCAAACAAGGGTCACTTTTTTTTCATTATTCACTTTATTATATAAAGCTCGATAATTAAACGACTACGACATTGAACCCTAGGAAACATGACGACACCGATGAGGCCGGAGGTTCTCAGTCCCAATTAGGTCGAGCACACGCCTACCTCGACTTTCTGGCGGATCAGGAGAGACAGCAGGCTTGGTGTCAGGACCCCCATGTCATGACGGATGACGACGGTGGTGGCGCCGGCGCCGACACTGATGCCACCAACGACACCGGCACTGAGACTGGCGCTGATGATGTTGCTAACTACAGCACGGAAGGTGGGACCTCCCAAGCGAGTGAGGGAAAGAAGGAAAAGAGGGCACGACGCCCAAATGAGATCGGCACTGGAAGACTGGTGGTCACGGCGGTGCACCCTGGCGAGTTCGAGCTAATAGAGCCGCGGGAAGTGGCAACGTGTTACGGCAACCAACTAGCATGTATCCTACGAGATACAGCTAACATCAACACCACGAAAATACGAAAGAATGGAAAATTGAAGAAGCTGCTCCTAACTAGGTTGCACGCAAGATTCCTGTTCCCCGGTCGGAATGACAATGTCGACCCATGGGATGATGATGCCATGAAAAAAATCAACAACAAAGCCCTAGGGAAGTTCAGCAACGCATTGAGCGCTTGGAAAACTAGGGTGAAAAGGCGATTGAAGTAGACCATGAAACCTACGCCGAGATTGTTGCAGAAAATCCGAAAATTACAATAGAGGACTTTGAAAAGTTCAAGGAGACTTGCAATGAAGAAGCTGCCAAGGCCAGGTCGGAGAGAGGCAAGCAGCTGCAGGCAAAGAACATGGGGAACCACCGCCTTGGAAGTCGTGGTTACACGGGAAAGAGGCCCGTGTGGGCTAAGGAGGACGCAGAACATGAACGTCAGGGGATCCCAGACCCATTGGCTGAGTTCACCAACCAGCAGGAGCACGACTTCATCAAGGCCCGATTCTCATGGGACCCCAAAAAAAGGTTTTTTTTTTCACCGACGGGCCGACTAGGAAATTCATGAGATTACTGGTAATTATCCTTTTACCACCTTACATATTAGCTTCTAATCAATGAAGTCTACTACATTCTAGTCGCATTCGTAAATGATTCACGGTCAATTTTGCAGAGAGAGCAACACAAGCTTGCGGCCGAAAGCGACTCGTCAACTCAGTCGACTCAGTCGTCGGCAAAGTACAAGTGGGACAATCCTTTCAACCGGGCCATGAACATAATGATGGGACACCCGCCTGGCCAGCGGCCGCAATATGGACGTGTGCACGACGCCGGGGATGGCGCCACGTGGAAGTACTATTATAGCGAGGACCCCGAGGCCAAAAGACAGAGAAAGAAGTTCGGTCAAGTGACTATCGACGAGAAGGTGGCGCGGGCGATGGAGAAAGCAAAAGCTGAGACCAAAGCTGAGATAATCACTGCATGTAGAGATGATATGGTGGCTACCTTTACAAGCTTCATTCCAACTGTGGTCACATGGGCGCAACAAAATCCAAACGCGCCACCAAGTGATTTTCCCATGCCCAGCTTCACTGGGAGCAACTCAATGAACACCGCACCCATACCCGTACCTAGTATGGCAACCGCACCCGCACCTCCTCCAGCACCTGCTCTTGCACCCAGCTGTCACAGCAGCCCTAGCTCCGTCTCTGGCTTGAATGTCGGCCCATTGACATTGGCTGAGCTCGAAGCCCTCACGGTAAATACGCGTCGCACCTTCATCAACTCAATTAATTAATTAATATTCAGTTGCCGTTCTTTTTGGATCTCTGACGCTGCACGTATATGTCTTTGTAGGCTGACTCCACTCCGTGCACCCTCCTTTACCACATGAAGGGCGGGTTGGTGGATGTGGGGAAGGGTACTATAGTGAAGCCCAAGGATCGATTGTTCCACCGCCGGCAGATGCCTAATAACGCCTTAAGGGTCTCCGTGGCGAGTGTGAAAGCGGGCTACGAGGGTTTCCCTCATCCGATACAAACCGATGGAGAGGATGACGAGACCCCCACGCAGCTTGGCCAATGCAAAAATTGGCCGATCCTGTGGCCGAAAAATCTTCTTCGTGTTGAGGTGGCCGGGAGCACACCAACGGGACCTCAGGAAGGTATGACCACAACCCCACCTACACAAGTACAACCATCGTCTGTGCTGATTGCTGAGATCGAGAGACACGAGGAAGGAGGGCCAACTGTTCCGGCAGATGATGACATCTGCCCCATGGAAGAGGATATGGATCATGACATGGAGGACGTCGATGACCCTCTCCATTATTTCAATACCGGCTATGACACCGAAGTAACAATGAGTCAACCATATGAATATGAGATGCATGTACCAGAGCCGGAACGTCCTCGGGAGTGCAAGAAGTCTTTGTTCATGCAATCCTCGCAGGACACGCCTCCAGATGCTGGTTCCACCCAAGCTCAACTAATTAGCCAGAGTCGTCCAATGCTGAGCCCGACAACACTAGGGGTGGTGCTCAGGGAGGGTCTGACAGACCCACCAGCACCTGAGCCCACCAAGAAGAAGCAGAGGAAGAGACCGACGGCGACAAAATCCAATAAAGCTGGCAATGTTGGTTCTAGCAGCCAGCCGCCTTCGACCAAGGTTGATAGTGTACCAATGAAACATGCGCCATTAATACATGTCGCGGGAGAGCCAATGGTACCGGCGAATGCACTAGCTGCCATAACAGGGGATCTCAGGAGACTCCATGACCATGTGCTTTCGACAGAGAGAAGCCTCCTCGCCTCGGATGATCTAGGATACCCACTTTATACGGTTCATGTGCCGAGCAGTTGCAAGATGTACGTCCACACATGCCCCGCGGACCTCTTCTTCCTGAGGTTTGATTACATCTTCCAGATGTTTCAAATGAGGACACTCGATTTTACGTTCGTCCGCCTGTATGCGCTGCACATGAACTACATCCTCAGGAGAGAGCAAGTCACCGGTCTTGCGGTCGCGGACCCATACTACATGCATGAGGGGCTTCTTGTCAATCAACGACGCCAACCGTCAATATGCGAGTCAGTACATCGAAGAATTCTTGGTCAGCAATAAGGGCAAAGAAACGATTCTCCTACCTTATCATCCCAGGTAAGTCATCCGTGGATAGCACTATAACACATACATCCTTTCGTGCATTTCAATAGTTACTTTGCACGCATGGAGGCTAACTTGATCGTGTATTTTGCGCAGTGGGGGGTGTAGTCATGCCGTTCTCATTATTCTTTACCCGCGTTACTCCCACGCTCTATATTTGGACCCATCAAAGAACATACAGAAGAAAGATTACACACACATAAAGTATGTTCTGGATAGAACTATGCTGGGCTTCAGCATGCGGGGTGGCTACATCCAATGCAAAAAAACAAATAAGGTCGGGCTTTGTTTCGGCCACAAGACTGACTTCTGTTGCATCCAGCAACCGGCAAGAAGAGAGACTGATGGGTTCTATGTCATCCATCTAATGATGGAGTACAGAAGGGATGTGCAATCACTTTGCATGAAATCTTCATCCGATACCCATGTCCAGATATGGGCCGAAGCCTTTGGAGCCATGCCGGATAATCAACTTCGAAATGATTTCTACCGGATCCAGCAGGAAATTGCGTCCATCATCATGAAAGATGTCCTCGAAGATAATGGGATGTTCTACGGCGGCCCAATATCGCGAGCTGACGTCCGAGCCCGCATTGCCCTACAGCGTCAGGACATGACGCCTTTCACTAAGCTTGGGTCCACCCTTCCAGATATGGACAGATGGGAAGAGTGCACTGCTTAAAAACAATGTGTCTGTTTAGTTACTTGTTACTTTCTGTACGACGAAACTATTAGATGTATGGTGCCGCACTCTAGTTAATTACTTTCGGTACGATGAAATTTGTTAATTATGTTTACTATATATGTTGCTTCTATTTCATAACTGTTTCCTTGAATTCGCTTCATGATATATATTTCATAACTGTTTCATAACTGGTTCAGCAGCGGGAGGAGCTGGAGGCGGCAACGCGGGTGGTGAAGAGGACGTCGACGAGTGCGACGAAGCGGACCCGTCACGGCTGGAGACGCGGGCAGGGACGGGCCAGGCGAAGACCCGTCACGAGCTGGCGAGGCAGATGACCGCTCGGGCGACGGAGAGCGAGACCGCGGGCCGTGGTCAACGACCGGGACAGGCGTGTCGGCCTGGGCGGGGTCGGCACCAGGAGCGGCACGAGAGGCCGACCCGGGCGAGCGGGGCGTGCCTGCATGCAAGCGGGGCCCGGGCGTGCCGACCGAGGCATGCAGAGGCGGTGCCGACTCGGGAGTGGCATGCGCGCCTGCATGCAAGCGGGGCCCTGGCGTGCCGTCCGAGGCATGCAGAGGTTGTGACGCCGATGAAGCAGGGACGTCGAGCGGCGGGGTTGATGCCGCGGGAACCTGCATAGGAGAACTAACAACAACAACACCAGGTGCATTAGCCGGTAACAAGGTAATGTCATAATTACGCGTGTCGGTACTCTGAGTAACTGGCTCATCTGACGGAAACGACACGGGAAGGAGTTTGGAGACATCAACACTGGCACCGGGAGTGGCAAAGGGAAACACCTTCTCGTCGAACACGACGTGACGGGAGATGTAAATACGACCAGTGGAGCGATCAAGGCACTTGAAGCCTTTATGCATGGGACTATAACCAAGAAACACACACATCCTAGAGCGAAACTCGAGTTTACATGAATTATACTTACGCAAACTAGGCCAACACGCACAACCAAAGGTGCGGAGAAAAGAATACTCAGGAAGCATGTTGAGGAGGCGAAACACGGGTGCGGCATTGTTAATAACAGGCGTAGGCATCCTATTGATGAGATAGCAAGCAGTAAGAAACGCCTCGTCCCAAAACCGAAGAGGTAGTGAGGAGTGCGCTAGGAGAGCTAGACCCGTCTCAACGAGATGACGGTGCTTGCGTTCAGCTATACCATTTTGTTGGGAGTATGTGGACAAGACACACGATGAGCAATGCCGGTGCGCTGAAAATAAGCATGGAGACGGTGATACTCAACCCCCCCCCCCCACACACACACAGTCTGACTGAACAGAACAAACCTTAGCATTCAAGAGACGCTCAACATGGTTTTGAAAAGTGTAAAAAAATGCTCTCAACATCAGATTTATGCTTGATCAAGTATATCCAGCAGTAACGACTATAGTCATCGATGAAGCTGACATAGTACCTAAAACCCCCGGAAGATGGCAAAGCAGGCCCCCAAACATCGGTATGAATAAGCTCAAGTGGTGATGTAGAAACACGAGTAGAATAATTATATAGTAATTGATGACTCTTAGCACGCTGACAAGCATCACACACAGAAGACTCAATGTTTGGAGAGCACAACAATTTATTTGAGCTAACAATGGTATGAACTATTTTATTCAAAGGATGACCAAGACGCCGATGCCACTGCTCGGTAGTCAGCCTAACGCCGGAAGACGCATGCTGTCCAGAAGCGATGGCGCGGCTAAATGGCAGATGGTAGAGGCCACCACGGCTCCTACCGCGAAGAAGGATTTTCTTCGTGAGCTTGGCCTTGACATAGAAAAAGAATTTATGAAATTCAACAAAGATTTTATTGTCAGAAACAAGGCGATAGACGGAGAGCAAATTAGTGCTAAGTTCAGGAACAAGAAGAATATTTTTGAGTTCAATTGGGGCGGATGAACCAGGTAAACGAGAGTGGCTAACATGCGTAATAGACAAACCTGCACCGTTGGCGACTTGCACTTGATCCGTGCCGGTGTAGCGCTCCTAGATGTTCATCTGGCTCATGTCGTTGGTGAGATGATCCGTGGCGCCGGTGTCGAAGAGCCAAGGTTGACTGGGGGCAGGTTGGTAAGAGGCAGAATTGCCAGCACGATTTTTGTCGTACTGAAACGCGTGGTTGTAGCGTTGTTTGCACTGGAGAGCCTCATGCCCCCAGTACCGGCAAACTTGACAGCGGGGGCACTCGCGCCGGTTGTTGCACCTGCCGCCGCCGTTGCCCTGTCCTCCTCCGTTGTTGCCACCACCACCACCCCCTTGGTTGGAGAGGTTGTTACCGCGGGAGGCCTGCTGGCCGCCGTTGTACTAGCCGCCTCCTTGCGGGCCAGTAGGACGACCCTCGGAGCGGCCGTCGTTGGTGGTGTTGGCGAAGGTGTGCCCCCTCCACGGCCGTCGCCTTGCCGCGCCACGGCGTTAGCGGAGGTGGAGAACTCGGGGGCGACGGCGTTCTGCTCCTTGAGGGATTCGCAAGAGAGGAGCATGGAATAAAAGTCCGACAGGCTGAGGTTGTCAGCGCCGGCGGCAGCCAACACCGTGAGAGAGTGCTGGAGGGACTCGTACTGAGGCCCAAGACAGACGATGATGTAGTCGATCACCTCAGCATCGGAGAGAGGCGACCCCACCTGGGCCATGGCGTCCGCGAAACCCTTCATCTTGTGAAAGTAGGCGGCGGCGGTGAGGTTGTTCTTCTTCAGCGTCGAGAGTTGACGCCGCATCTGGCGCGCCCCTGCCCTGTTCTGCGCCGAGAACATGGACTCGAGGCACGCCCACACAGAAGACGCGGTGGTGCGGCCGATGACATGGCCGAGGATCTCCTCCGTCATGGAGCCGACGAGGATGCTGAGAACACGCTGATCCGTGTAGAACCACAAGGCGTACTCCGGATTGGGCTTGGTCACGGCCTTGGCACCGTCTCCTTCGGTGATCGTGGCCGGAGGCGCTCCGTAGGATCCGTCCAGGAAGCCGTACCAGCCCTGGCCGGCGATGATGGGGACGACCTGCATCTTCCAGAGAAGAAAATTGGTGCGATCTAGATGCACCGTGATGGTGTTGATGTGCTGGCCGGTAGGGGCGGAGACGATGGCTCCGGCGGGGATGGATGATGCGGAGGGATGGGACAAGGTGCTCGTGGAAGCGGAGAGCTGCAACGCGGCGAAGGAGGCCATCGCGTCGGAGTGCGGCGGCGGCGACGCGCGGGCGGCGGCGGCAGCGGAAGAAGAGACGGCGGCAGCGGGAGTGCGTGTGCGGGCAAAACCCTAGGTCGAATCGACCCGCTCTATATACCAAGTCAAAAAAAATTATTTGCCGTGTTTAACCCCAACCGGCTGGCATCTCTTTATATTGATAGATCAACTTGTACAACAAGGAAATACAACGGGTATACAACAAATACACATATACATAGAAAATACAGCTCTAACAATGCCTGCATTAAGAGCAACTACAACGCGCCGACCGAAACGGACGATGATTTTGTCCGTCTTTTATCCGTTTGGGTCCGTCTTTTGTTCATTTGGGTCGGCATGTCCGCTCCCATTTACATTTGGATCAACGAGCGTCCAATGCGCCGACGCGTTTTTCGTCCTTACGGCCTGCATCCTCCTGTTTATATTCAGTACACGTATGTTTGGTCGCCATTCAACATTTTTTTTGTTTCATCAAACACATTTTTGATACATGCATTCATCAATTCTTTGCTACGAGAGCAAGACCAAAGACCAAAAAAAAAACAGAAATCATAATTAGACATTTTAGAAGATGTCCAACTTTCATAACCGCTCCTACTAGTTGGACTAATATCTACTCTATGTTTTCATTGTTGATTTGCGGATTCTTGAGCTTCACAACTTCTTTCTTCTTCGATTCTAAAAAAATAGACACTGCTTCACCTTTGGTCTCTTCTTTAGTCTCATCTCTAGCTTCAATTCTAGCTACAAGTTCACGGACATCTAGCAAATTCCTTTCGATCAAAATATCGATGTACTCTTCTTCTCAAAATCAAAACTTGCATCCCTCCTACATCAAATTTAAGCAAATATAAAGCTGCCGAAACTGTGCCGAAACCGAGAACAAAACCGAACCAAGATAAGCACGTACCCCATCATTTTTGCACTTGATGAACACCTATTTGGGATGTCCGGCGTCGAAGAGACTCGGCGCACGACCTGCTGCGGGCAGTCATCGCACTTTATGAGCGGCAACGGTGAGCCAGCAAGACTCTGGGCCAGCATCGAGCCAGGGCGAAGGCCGACCGTGGCTTTGCAGGCGAACCGACGACGGGGTAGATCCGAGCGGCTAGAGGATGCCTCAACACCTGCATACAGCGCGGAGGCACTGCCGAGGTTGTGTGGTCCGTTACCCGGCCAATCCATGGCAAGGCGCACTCGCCGGCGGCCGAATCGGCAAATCCGGGCGGCAGGATGCGCCAAATCCCGCAGTCGCAGATCTACCGCTTCGCGCCCCGCACCGGCCGTAGGGAGGCACAAAGCCGGTGGATGTACTGGGAGGAGGAGGGGAGGGGCTGGCGAGCAAGGTGGCCGGGGAAGATGGGCGGCGGCGACCGGGGAAGGGGGGTAGGGTTTGTGCACGGGCAGAGGGCGTGCGGGGGAAGGGGATAAAAAAGGGCGGGTTGTGTCGCCGACTGGAGGGCCAGGGGAGGAGTAGACGCGCTAGCCGCGTGTCCGCGCCGACGCAAATGAGGGCACAATTTGGGCCGAAAACGGATCATTGGGCGGACAAAAAATGGACGTGCGTCCGTTTGGGTCGGCGCGTTGGGCCGACTTTTTCCGCGCCGACCCAAACGAACGCGCGCGGACAAAATAAGTTGGCGCGTTAGAGTTGCTCTAAACATGTGTACAAATGACAATGATGCGCCGCATGCGTTCGTGCGTGCACGGTGCAGTGGCTGCTGGTGCGCGGTACGTATCTCGGCGAATCACCACTACTGCCGCGATCCGGTGAAATCCGGACGACAGCGACTCTTGCATGCCTTTTTGGCATCTCCTGCGTGCCACGGCAAAAACCTCCCTCCCTGCCTGTACTGCAACGGGACAACAGTGCCTTTCTTAACCGTGGGAGGGCCCCGCGTGTCAGCGTCGGTGGGGATCTCAGCGCCCGTCGACGTCTTGCACTCTTGCTTCAGTTGCTTGCCCCTCCTCTCGGCTCTGGAGCGTGGAGAGCCTGTCGCGGTTTGGAGGACTGAGCTTCAGTGCCGTAACTGCACCTGCAGCAGTTGGGTCAGTGACATGTGGGCCTAACAGACGGCTGGCCCACATGTCATTGACCCAACTGCAGGTGCAGGTTTGGAGCGTGCGAGTGGGTGACGGAGTTGAGCCTTGGCACTCTTTCAAAAAAGCAGCGCAGCGGATCGAGCACGGGTCGTCGGAGTAATGGCAGCGGAGCGAGACCGTCGACGAAATTAATGCCGGTAGCTGCTACCGGCCGTTGTTGCTCCCGTCGCCTGTGCTCCAGCTTTTCTGTTTTTGGAGCGGTGGAGGGCCGACGCTCTCCTCCTCTCCCGGCGCCGATCGATTTCATTTTCGCGGGACCCGGCCGGCCGCGCCGGGGGTTCGCATGGCGTCGACTCCGGTTTGTAATTTCGAATCCCGTCCACCGTTCCTAGCAGTAGGAATAATGACGATGTATACGTACGTACGTACGTACGTGCGCGTTGGTATACTCCAGCAGATGTGTACGCTACGTACCCTAGCAGCAGGACGCGCGTGCTCTAGCTGGTACCATGATACGTACGGTACGCGGCCGACGACGTACGTGGCGGGAAGGGGCGGCCTGGCCATCATCTCGATCGGCTCCACGGCGGTTGGCCGGCTCATCGGGCGTTGGTGGTAGCCGTTGCGAGCGATGATTACCGGTGGACGTCGCCGGCCGGGTTCAGGCTTCAGAGGAGTGCGTTTCAAGTTGAGAGTAGTGGCATCCTGGCTCCACAGCTCCACCACCCCACGGCCGCCGCGCCGGCCGGGATCGGTGCAGCTCGGCCTCGGTGGCTCAGTGCTCACTGCGCCACGTACGTCCCCACATGAGACAGATGTTTATGCCATCGGTCCATCGATGGATGTTTACTGGTGTTGGTGCGAGCGGGGCGACGACGAAGACGAGTCCGTTGGGGGAAAGCAGTGGCATCGACGCAAAGGAAGGATCGCATCCGACATCCGAGACATGGACCATGTACTGTACGTAGTACTAGTACTACGTGGTATCGCCGCACGGCAGAAATCATTGTCCGTGCGTGGGCGTTGTTGTCACGGTGCAGGAGCTCCGCTGGGGTGGCGCTATGCTACGAGGTTGTTTCCATCGAATGGACGGAGCCCCACAGGTTGGTGAGACCAATCAGTCACTCTAGCTGCATGCCGTGGCATGGCGTCTAGCGTGCTCGCTACTTGAAGCAACCACGAGATTAATTGATTGTCCGGCGTGTATTTTGTCTTCGTTCCAACCTTTTTTTGTGCGAGTGCTCTTCAATCGAACTGGGCGACGATAAATGGCCGGCGCACTGCAGATGTAGGCGGCCGCAGCTGCGGTTGAAGACGTTATCATTTTTCATATGAAAAAAAGTCCAAAACAAACGTTGAACTTGTAGACAAAAGCTAAATCGAATCTGCACCTGTAATCCCGAAAATCACACCAAACTTTTTTATCTCGGTCTATTTTAAACCATATGACGTAGGAGGACTTGAACTCAGGACAACACACCAGAGAAGACCGCACCTAGCCAATAGCCCCGAGGGCTGCTGGTGATTATAGATAAGGGGGTCGTCTTAAATAACTGACAGAAGCGTTCATCTATGAAAGCATTCCTGAAAATGTTCGAAATATTTCTTGAAATTTTTTCTGAGCAATCTTGAAATACCGATTATACTTTTTTAACACAAATAATTCAAGAAATTCTTTTTTTTAAATGTGTCACGATAACATTTTTCCAAATATGTGTCTTACATTTTCATAATGACAATAAAGATTTTATAAAACTATACGAAAATTTTCTTACATTGTTTATATTTTTCAATCAGGTTTGAAAATTTGTTCTGATGTTAAACAAAATATGTGTCAAGCAGTGTTCACTTTTTCAAAATTTACTGTGTTTTTTAATGTTTTTTTTTACAAATTATTCAGAATTTTAAAAAAGTGTTCCCTCTTAAAAATTGTTCGGGCCTGCACGTTTCAAGTATTTGTTTGCCCTTCAAAAAATGATTCAATCTCGGCGCTGCTATATGTGGTTTAATTGTGCGGGCCTCACACCATAGCAGCAACGGCTAAAGATTTTACTGGCTAGTGGGAGGAATTCACCAATGTTAGGTCGCAAGTTCGAGTCCTTGTTTCTCTTTTTTTTTTTTTTACTTTGTGTGTTTTGCGAAATAGAAGAAAAAAGTCGCCTCGCGTCTGTTCGGCCGGCCCAATAGCGACCGCACCCTTCGGTATTTTTACTTCGCGCCTTACAAAAAAATAAATCTCTCAAAAAAAGAAAAAGAAAAAAATACATGTTTCCTGTATGTTGGGCGGCCCAGTCCTTGTTTCTCTTTTTTTTTTTTTTTTTACTTTGTGTGTTTTGCGAAATAGAAGAAAAAAAGTCGCCTCGCGTCTGTTCGGCCGGCCCAATAGCGACCGCACCCTTCGGTATTTTTACTTCGCGCCTTACAAAAAAAATAAATCTCTCAAAAAAAGAAAAAGAAAAAAATACATGTTTCCTGTATGTTGGGCGGCCCAGTCCTTGTTTCTCTTTTTTTTTTGTTTTTACTTTGTGTGTTTTGCGAAATAGAAGAAAAAAAGTCGCCTCGCGTCTGTTCGGCCGGCCCAATAGCGACCGCACCCTTCGGTATTTTTACTTCGCGCCTTACAAAAAAATAAATCTCTCAAAAAAAGAAAAAGAAAAAAATACATGTTTCCTGTATGTTGGGCCGGCCCAGTCACGAACGCAGACTACAATCATGGGATTCGACCTGCCACGTCGACAATCCTTGTTGGGAAACGCTCTGAAAGTTCGAAATAGACCGGGATTGAAGAGTTTGGTGTTCTGATTTCCAGGATTACAATTTTTTTGAGCCAACACAGTGGGGAAAAATCCCCACGGTAACTCTTTTTCATTAATATGGGTGAAACATATAGAAGGTTTTTACAATGAGGGTTCTACATTGCATCTAGTTCACAAGTAGTCTAGCCATGATTGCATTCCTTCCTTCAAACTTGGTTTTGCCTTCTTGATGATGGTATCAAAGTGCTCTTTGAAGCAAGTAATGCAATAGGCTAAGCTTTTGGTTTTATTATTAAAAATGATGCTATTTCTATGCTTCACCCATATTTGACTCATGTTCCATGGGGTGTCCAGTGCGCGTCATGTCATCATGGGATGCCAGACAAAAGCCAAAAAAGGTAAAACAAAACTTCAAAAAAAAAGGCAGAAAATGAAAAACAATGCCCATGGGGTGTTTCCAGCGCGCGTCATGTCATCATGTGGCGTGCTAGGAATAGTTCTGTGCGGCATTTCCTATTTGGCGCTGCAGGCGCCGCTTATAGATGTTTCCGCAAACCGACGCCTGCAACGGCGCTAGCTGGGCTCGGCCCAACTACCATTCCCCCTTGTTTTGAAACTACTACCATTTCCCCCCTGTTTTGAAGCTAAAAAAAGGAGACCAGGGGAAATTGAGTGCAGTCAGGAATCGAAGCAACGATCTCTCGGTTGATAGCTTTTTTTTAGGGTTTCTCGGTTGATAGCTAACTCCACAAACCACTACAACCGCCCTGACTCGTGAATACAAACCTCCTTTCTAGGAAATGTGCTCTATGTTTTATGTGTTCCCCCCCCCCCCCTTTCTTTTTTTGTTTCCTGTTTTCTTTTTTTCTTAAATGCGTGAAATATTTACAAATAATGATTTTTTTTATAATTGGTGAACTTTTTCTTTAAATCGATGAACTTTTCCAATTAGATGAACTTTTCCGAGTTCAATGAACTTTTTTTCAAAGTCGATTAACTTTTTTTGAAAATGAATGGACTTTTTATCATTTTGATGAACTTATTTTAAAAACTGATGAACTTTTATAAAATTAAATGAACTTTTTTCCAAATCCCATGAACTTTTTCCGAATCGATGAACTTTTTTTTCAAATCCAATGAACTATTTTCAGTTTGATGAATTTTTTTTAATCCGATGAACTTTTTCAAAATAGATGAAATTTTTTCAGATGTGTGAGCTTTTTTGTTCAAAATTGATGAACTTTTTTAATAATATTTGAACTTTTTTTCACAAACATATTCAAAATTGTAAAAAACCAGAGGCCAGTCTTTTTCCTGAACCGGTAGCACACGTGAGTGTGTTTTTCTTCAGCGAGCGAGCGAAACGAACGGAGCGAGGGAGCGATCTTCTTAATGGGCCGCGGCCCATGGCTGGTCGCTATAGGCACCACTTCTCCAACGGGCGCCTACATCGCCCAATAGGAGCTCCCATCCCGCGCGCATGAGCTGCACGGTGCGGAGGGCGCCCGCTAATTAGTTTCTCTCCAAATTGTTGGGACATTGCTTAGCTTGACGGTTATTGAGCAAACGCGCAGGCTGGTGCATGCTAGTAGGGCGGCCCACTTACCTGATTTGTTGTTTTTTCTTCTGCCATGAAATGAGGCAAATAGACTGGGTTTTTTTTTATTCAACGACGAAAATAGACTGGTCCGGAGTCTGTTTTACCATAAACCAGTACTTTATTAGCAATTTATAAAATATACACAAATAAAAAAAGTTAAAAATGTTGTAAATTTGGAAAATGCTCATGAATTTACAAAAAATGTTGACGAGTTCAAAACATGTTCATCAATTAAGAAAATATTCACGAATTTCAGTTCTTCCTAAATTGTAAAATGTGTTTATTGATTAAAAATGTATTCATGCATTTCAACAAAAATCCCAAATTTAAAAAAATATTCAATAATTCAAAAAATGTTAATATATTCAAAAAAAAGCTCAGGAATTTTGATAGTTTTTCCCAAATGTCAAAAAATGTTCGACGATTCAAAAAAGTTCAAGAATTTTAAATTTTCCCGAATTTACTAAAAATGTTCATTGATAAAAAAAATCATGAATTCTAAAAATGTTCACGAATTTCAGTCCCCCGCCCCCCAAAAAACAACAAATATGTACTGATTCAAAATATGTTTGCTGATTCAAATATGAAAATATCAACAATTGTTCTAGAAATTCATAATTGTTCTCAAATAAAAAAAACGGAATCCACCACAAGATCTGTTGATGATCCGGTGTGTATTTTGAAAGTTTCCGCGTGCTCACTAGTGGAAGCAACCACAAGATTAATTGATGGTCCATTGTGTATTTTGTCTTCATTCAAACTTTTATTTTTTGCGTTTGGTCTTCATTCGAAGTGGCCGACGATAAATGGCCAATGCACTACAGATATAAGCGGGCGCAATTGCGGTTGAATATGGTATCGTTTTTATTTTTCAGGGATTGAAGAGGGGTATAGCTGGTTGGCATGGCTGAAAGTTACTTTTTTACTTCAAGAAGAATGGTCAAAGATATAGGTTATTCATGAGTTAATTCGCAAAAAAGGTTTTTCATCGGTTTGTAAAGCTGTGAGTTTTTATTTTCTTTTTTGAGGTAAAGTAAGCATAGCGGGTCTAGGCTTAACTGGTCTGGTATAGTTAGTAGAAGAACATATCACTCCTCACCTTGTATGATGTGCTGACTTGTGGTAACCTGAGAGTTTTTTTAGATTCGTTTATTTTAAAAGTTTTATCTCTTATTAAACCATGCATCCAAACACCAAACCGTTTTCACCGTTTAGTTTCATGCGTCGAGATCTTTGAACTAGATCCCATGTAAATGGGTTTCGACAAAATATGTCCTGATTCTTTTACTGGTGAAACAATAGCAACAAGATTTGGTATAAATATGGCCCGTACAATTGGTACAGCAAGATCAAGATCAACTCGGACAGTTTGGAGGTGGTCTCAGCGTTGAAGGAGGGTATTGTTCTTTAATGGCAAGTGCATTTTTGACGACTTCTACTTTATGTCCTTAGATTTTAATCATGTCATATATGAGCATTGTAAATAGAGAGAACAATATGGTGGCTCATGCATTGCCTAGAATAGCTAGATTCTCTCCTCCTAGTGTTTGGTTGGAATCACCTCCTGCTGAGGTGATACCTATGATTGTAAATGACACAACCCTTGTGACGATTGAATAAAGGAGGAGGACGTTAATAAAAAAAATGTTTCGATGAACATTTTGTCACAAAAAATCGGATAAAGAAGAAACAACAACAACAACAACAACAACAACAACAACAACAACAACAACAACAACAAAGAGAACAAGAAGAAGAAAAACCAAAGCTTGGATGCACTATTGCAGTTTTCACTTTCTTTGGGAAAGCACGGACTGCGCTTTTTCTTTTTTCGGGAAATCATAGTTTGCGCTTCACAAAAAAAATCACCAAAACCTAAGGGATGTGAGGCAAAAGCAGAAAAAAACACAAGACAAAACTTCTAGAAACGGGCGCAAAAAATGAAAAAAAACACACATGCTCCCGTGAGGTGTGCCCATCGAGCGTAATGTGGTGTCCTCGGGGCACTTCCGCGCGCATTAGCTGCCCATTGCGGAGGGCGCCCCACTGCTTAGTTGCTCTCCAATTTTGCTGACATTGTGTAGCGCGCTGGGTATTGAGCAAACGCACAGGCTGGTGCATGCTAGTGGGGCGGCTCACTTACTTGATTCCTTGTTTTTTATTCTGCCATGAAATGAGGCAAATATACTGGTTTTTTATTCCACGAAAAAATTAGACTAGTTATGTGTCTGTTTTACTTTTTTTGCGAGATCTACCGGAGACACACCGCCACACATCCACCTCCGACACTATTCGTACCATTGGGATGAGGATAGGATGTGGGAGACAATTATATTCCTACAGAGAGACATCTTCACCGCCACACGGCCCCAAGCAAGACGATTAACCTAACAAAAACGAGAATGCCCCCCCCCCCCCCCCCCCCCCCACACACACCGCCGGCGGCGGGACGAGATCCTCCGCACCTCCACGGGCCAAAGGCCATCAGAGGTGGGGCGGATCGGTGCCGGCGGGAGGAGGAAGGAGACAAACCACTACCTTAGCAATTTTAAAAATGTACAAATATTAAAAAACATAAAAATTAAAAATGTTATAAATTTGAAAAATGCTCACGAATTTACAGAAAATGTTCATGAGTTCAAAACATGTTCGTCAATTCAGAAATTTTTCCTGAATTTCAAAAATTCTTCCTAAATTTTAAAAGATGTTTGTCGATTAAAAATATTCATGCATTTAAAAAAATATTCATTGACCAAAAACTGTTAACACATTAAAAAAACGCTCAGGAATTTTGAAAGTTCTTCCCAAATTTCAAAAATGTCTGCCGATTCAAAAAGTGTTCAAGAATTTCAGTTCCCAAATTAACTAAAAGTGTTCATTGATAAAAAATCATGAATTCGAAAAATGTTCACGAATTTCAGTTTCTCCCAAAAAAAGCCTATCCATTGATTCATAAGATGTTTGCTGATTCAAATTTGAAAAAAATCAACAATTGTTCTAGAAATTCAAAATTCTTCTCAAATTTCCAAAATTGCTCCGGAATTCAAGAAAAATGTGAACTGTACTTAGCTTAGCTGGTTAAGTTTCTTGTGGTGGAACCATGCCATCAGAATTCAAGTTCTAATCATGACACGGGTGCTCTCATTTTTCTGAATTTAATTTAGGATTGCCGGCAATATTCGTTCAGCGGGAGGGGACATTCCCGTCGACTTCAAGTCGCCTATGGTGACTTCATCAATCTCAAGGCGATGTGTCCGCTCAATCTTCTAGAGGGTGTGCGTGCATGAGTTCATATGAATGAGTGTATGTGTGTTTATATGAGTGCCTGCATCTATATTGTTTTATAACAAAATCAAAATTTAAAATGGAAAAAGAAAAAGAAAAGATAATAGGAATCTCTATTCCTATAAAAATCTGAGTTGGTGATGATGGTGTGCCTGCCATCTTTCACCAATAGCCGTCGGATCTATATCTGACTCATACAAAGCAAACTGATGCAGTTTTGCAAAAAGATGCCCGCATTTGTTATCATATTTACAAACAACTCCTTATCTCTCACAATCAGCCTCATCTCTTCCCCATCACATCCAGAAGGCCTTGTAACAATCTGGTGTGATGGCTGCTGCCGGCGCCGTCCACCCCAATCTTGGTGTTCCGTGCAATGCACGGGTATCTTACTAATAAAAAACAAAAAATATAAAAAAGAGAAAACACATAGACAAGGTGGGAGAAAAAGAAAAATCTGAATATGGCTAGGGCCATATGCGAGCGACGCGTTTGCTTGCTATTTTTTGACCCGCGTGATAAATTGGATACCCACAATTTGTCGAGCAAGCCATGGGCTGCCCATGTCACGACTCACCAGGCCCTTGGATTTCATTTTATTTCAATTATTCTTTTAGCTTAACAGGTTTAACGAATGTTGGAAAAATATCAGCACCAATTGGTGGCCGTGCCCTTTTCTTTTGCGGGGTAAAAAAAGGCACATCCACCAATTGTCAAGGTTGAGCACGACCACCAATTGTCAAAGCGGTCGTGCCTTTTTCTAAGCACCTTTTTTCTGCGCTGGTAGAAGAATTTTATTCCATAGGCATAGGGTTACCATCACGAGGCAAGAGATCCTCAACACACGGTGGACCTCGTCCAAGCCATACAACAGTAGTACTCTCTGTACGACTATACAGAGCCAAACAATCTGCTACCCTCTTTTGCACACGACTAATTTTCGAGGGAATAAAGACTCTCTCTATCATAAGATGACGAATCTCAGCGACTAAATGCCCGTAGGCAGATCGGGATAAACTGTCACCAGACAGGGCGGAAAGGGTGACAGAAGAATCCAACTGGACAATGATAGGTAGCTCACAATGCTGGATAGCCAGAACCATACCTTGCATTAACGCATGCAACTCCGCTTCCAGTGCTTCATTGCAGTTAAAGGTGCATCGGTATGCCGAGAAAATCACACTCCCATCATGTCTCCTCAATGCCATCCCTGCCGCAGCTGACCCATCAAATTGTAGGAAAGCTCCATCAACAGAAAGGGCCACCTTCCCCGGTGGTGGCTTCGGCCATGGGTGAACTATGGCCTCCTTCTGCGCGACAGCCGGCTCCTCTCGCCACATAGGCATCTTTCCTTTGATCATCTCCTCTGTAGAATATTTCCTGGAGAGATCTAAGGACTGCATATAACTCTGCAAATATGAAACTGTTGTAGCCACCGAAGGCACTTCCTTGCCATGTGCCAAATCTGACCGAAGAGACCAAATACACCAGATCAGCATGATCACACACGCCCTCATAAACACATCACAGTTTGACAACACATTTAATAGTCAGTCCTGCCCTGTATCCTGCAGCAGTCACTACAGGAATCAGGCACTTTGCCGTCAGCCATGGCTGACGGCAAAGGCATGGATGGCTGACGGCAAAGACTCTTTGCCGTCAGCCAGTAGAAGGCAACAGGTCCGGCTGAATAGGCTACAAAGGCCTCTTTGCCGCCCGCTGACTGACGGCAAAGCAGCAAAGGTCTTTGCCATTCGCTGACCGACGGTAAAGAGCTTGGACGGCACACGTGGCAGTTCAGGTCCATTAAGTGTTTAACGGCGTGCTTTGCAGTCAGCCAGCGGACGACAAAGGCCTTTGCATCATTGCCGTCAGCTGGCTGACGGCAATGATGCAAAGGCCTTTGCCGTCCGCTGGCCGACGGCAAATCTGCCAAATAGGCGAGCCTACACCCCAAGTTGCACAGATAGCTGCCACGTGGTCACTTTGCCGTCTGCTGGCGGACGGCAAAGACCTTTGCCGTCAGCCAGCCGACGGCAAAGTGGCTATATAGCCCCTGTTTTTCCTGTTTTTCCTAAATTCATTCAATTTGACAGAATTTCACATACACACACACACACATTTCAACATAATTTCGACAATCATACCAACAATATGTTTCCAACAACATATACACGTTTCCAACAACATGAACATATATATACAAGTTTCCAACAACATTTCCAACAAGTTTGCAACAAGTTTCCATCAATGCTAGCTGCTTCCTCATCTCAAGCAAGTTGGCAAATTAGGAAAAGATGAAAGTTAGAAGAAGAAGACTAGCTAGAAGAAAAAGAAGAAGAAGAAGAAGAAGAAGAAGAAGAAGAAGAAGAAGAAAAAGAAGAAGAAGAAGAAGAAGAAGAAGAAGAAAAAGAAGAAGAAGAGACTAGCTAGAAGAAGAAGAAAAAGAAGAAGAAGAGACTAGCTAGAAGAAGAAGAAGTCTTCTTCTTCTTCTTCTAAATAAGGTAGGTAAAAATGCCATTTTTTAGCTAAGGTAGGAAAATAAACTAATTATATGATAGTTTGGAGCTAAACCAAGGTCATTATGCCATTTTTTACCTAAGTGCGCTATTTATGTCAAAAATGAAGTAGCTAAGCTAATTATAGATCATTATTGAGCTATACTAGGTTGTTATGCCATTTTTACCTAAGTGCACTAATTATGTCATAAACGAAGTAGCTAAGCTAGCTATAGATCATTATTGAGCTATCCTAGGTTGTTATGCCATTTTTTACCTAAGTGAGCTAATTATGTCATAAATGAACTAGCTAAGCTAGCTATAGATCATTATTAAGCTATCCTAGGTGGTTATGCCATTTTCTAGCTAACAAAGCATTTGTTAAGCAAAACACTTGGGAAAACTTACCATAATCCGGGAGGTGAAGGACCGGTCGGGGTTGCGCCACCGTGAGACAGAGAAGGATCGGTCAATCCTTTGTGGGAGGCGTGCTGCACGAAAGATCATTTGCAATGTTTAGTTAGCATGATGCAACTGAAATGTGAATACTAGTAACTAATGACCATTGAAATGAAACTCACCGTGTCCGCTGTAGCAATCTGGGGCATCGACGGAGGGGTCTGGCCGGTTTTCTCGCACACGGACTGCACATTTTGTTTTCACGAGTCAGTCATAGTAGTTAGTAATGAAACGAACATCACGTGCGTGATTTGGCTAGTATGCGGGAGAAACTTACCACGAGGAGCTCGTATAGGGCCCGGTGGCTCGCGTCGTTTCGGTTCCTCTCCGCCTCCAACAGAATAGCCGTCCTCTCCTCCATCTCCCTCACCTTCTCCTCCGCCTGCCTGCTTGCCTCCGCCACAAGCTCCTTGGCCCTAGCCTCGATAGCGAGCTCCATTGGCCGTGGTCGAGGCCTCATCTTGGTAAGAGACTTCGTCTGGCGCTTCTTGATCTCCGGGAGACTTCTAGGACAACGTATGAGTCCATCCCCAATGGCTAGTGAGCCATGTCTCCTCCCATCACCAGATAGCATCACGAGCTCAGGATCAAAAGGACCCTGGCTCGGGTTGAACTCCTCACCTTTCATCTTCTTCCCCCAGTCTCTGTACCTCACAAGCTTGTCGTGGGAGGAGATGTTGGTGAAGCTCTCTGGATGATCGAGGTCATCCTCCGAGAATGCCTTGGCCTTCTTCTACGGGGCACTATGGGCCATGGCATAGAGGTCATACAGTGGCGGCACCTCCTTCTTGTTGTGTCACGCCTGAAAGAGAGGAACACGGTAAATTAGTAATTAAAGCTAGCATGAAGAATGAAATTGCATGAATCGTTAAGGGATCGAACCACATACCCAGTGATCCCCGTACTCAAACAGGTTGGAGCTCCCTTGATGGTGCGGCACACCTTGCATCTGGGCACGCTTGTCCCTGTTCTTCTTGTGGACGACTAGCCATTGGGGAGAGCACCACTCATCCACCAACCTCTCCCAATAGTCCATCTTATCCGCACACCATCTTGGGGGCGCCTAAGTTAGACAAAGAGAAATTTCAGCGCTACGCCTACGAATCAAATCAAGGAAACTAGTACAAGGCCTTAAGAATAGGTAATTACCTTCATGTACTTGTCCTTACTCAAATACTTGGCGCGACACTTCTTCTTCTACCTCCTGATGTTAGTCGAGGCGTAGTAGTCTCGAACACACTGCACCCGAGCGTCGTGTCGTAGGTTCTGAAGTAGCCGCTTGCACTCGGCTTCGAGAACCATAGCCGCGTCCGCCTCGTGTTCCTCAAGACACCTGTAGAAGGTCTGCAATCAAACAAGGCAACACTGATTAGTACAATCACTAGGTACCGTTATTTTTAATTCTGTAAAGGAGAAATTACCCAAAACCACCGTCTCACAATGTCGGCCACCGTCTTGCACACGACACTGTCGACCATCTCCCCCGGCGGGGCCGAGGCAGCCTCGTACAGCTCCTAGTTCAGTGCTAGCTGTGGAAGCTCACCCTCACCGGGCAACGTGACCCACCCCGGGAAGTGGTGCCGGACTAGAGTACCAAGGACCTGGTTGGGCCTGCGGACCTTATCTGCGTGTATCCAACCCCTGCAGTATGACAAGGCCAACACATTAGATATTAATCTGAACAAACATGAAGGCAAAAGGTTAAAAAAGACTAAATGCACTTACTTCTCCCCGTGTGACGCCCGGATAATTAAGCTACAGTAACCCTCTGCTAATGATGCCACGCCACTTCGATTACTGTTGTTACTCTCGCGTTAGTTCAAAAAGATTCAAATTCAAATTCGAAATCAAGGCAAACAATAAAAGTTTTCAAACATTAAAACTAAAATGTTCAAAATGGGACAAATAAATCCTAAGTAATAATGGTGGATAAACCACATTTGTATAAAATGTGTAAATACTCAAAAATGAATAAGACAGTAGCGGAAACTATTATTTAAATACTCTTAAATATTAAACAATTACGAAACTATTTTAGCTTGGTTAGCAAATTAATGTGGCAGTGGTATATTTGACATACTAAATTTAGGTGCTGTTTTGACATTTTATAAATTGAACTAAGTTAAAGTTTGAAAGAAACAGTAAAGGAAAAATAAATAAAAAAGGAAAAATCAAATCAAAAACAGAACAGAAACAAAAGGAAAGTAAAAGCAACCCCCCCTCACTAGGCTGCGACCACCTGGCCCAACCGGCTGGCCCAACCCCTACCCCATAACCCCCACTCCCTCCCGAAACCCTAACTCACCACCCCGCACTCCCCCCACTCGCTCTCTCCCTCTTCCCCCCTCCCGATCTGATCTGGATCGGGGCACGGACCTCGCCGCCGCCCAGTGCCACACCGGTCCCGCCTCGACCGCCGGAGCTCCTCCGCCCCAACCACGCCGCCTCTGTTGCGGCCGCCTCCTCCCCTGCGTCGTCTCATCCCCATCCCCCACCCCGAGCACCGCTGCCCCGTACCCTACGTCCCGCGGTGAGGCCCCCGGCCTCCTTTCCCCTGCTTCTGCTCCCGCATCGCCGAACGCGCCGCACCGCGCACGCGCCCCGCCCACGCCTCGGGGCCACGCTCGTCGTGCCCTCCGTCGGCCGGCTGCGGCTGCACAGTAGCCCCGCTCTCTGGCTAGGCCGCGCTCTGGCCGCGCCCACGCCCGCAGCTCGACGTGCTCCGCCTCCGCGCCTGCCTCACCGCGCCTTCGCTCATCGTCTGCAGCGGCTGCTGCCCCGCCACCGCGCACTCACGCTCGCGCCTTCCCTACTCGAGCCCGCGTCGGCCTCGCCCTCCCCCGGACTGCGCCCGCCCCTGCACGACACCGCAACCGCATGGCCCCGTCGCCATCGGTGTCGCGGCGCCTCTGCGACGGTCGCTGTCGCCGGCCGCCACGTCCCCGCGTTCTGGCCGCCCTGGTCTGCCCCGCCCGGTGCCCGTTCGCCCGCGCCCGCTAACCGGCCTGGGCCGCTAACCACTGGGCCCCACGCCCTTGTAAAATAAAATAAAATAAAAGAGGTTTTAAAACTATATGTTAATAATTATAACAAATAGTTAATTAATCTTGTTAATTAACCCTAATTAATTATGTTTAATTAACCTAATTGCATATTAGTCTAACTGAACCTATTTATTTAAAACGTGCCTATGACAGAACGACCCCACATGTCAGGTTGACCACGGTCAACTGTGCTGACTGCTGATGTCGTGATGACGTCATGCTGACGTCATAATCCTAATTTTGAATTAAATTAAATCTGGTAATTCAGAAAATGTTTAAAACTTAGATAATTCATATAAAATAATCCGTAACTCGGATGGAAAAACTTTGTACATGAAAGTTGCTGAGAACGACGAGACGAATCCGAATACGCGGTCCGTTTGTCAGCCACACGTCCCTAGCATATCAAACCTGCAACTTTTCCCCTCTAGCCTGTCTATTAGAAAACGCGAAACACCGGGAATACTTTCCCGGATGTTTGCCCCCCTTCACCAGTATCACTTACTACCGCGTTAGGTCACCTCTAGCATCGCGCATTGCCATGTTATACTTTGATTGCTCTGTTATTTATTGTGTTCCCCCTCCGTTACTTCTTTTCGGTAGACCCCGAGACTGCCGGCGACCCCCAGTTTGACTACGGTGTTGACAACACGTCCTCCTTGCCAGAGCAACCAGGCAAGCCCCCCCCTTGATCACCAGATATCGCCTATTCTTCTCTATACTCTTGTATTAGAGTAGTGTAGCATGTTACTGCTTTCTGTTAATCCTATTCTGCTGCATAGCCTGTCTTTGCCACTACTGTTGTTACCTTTACCTGCAATCCTACATGCTTAGTATAGGATGCTAGTTTTCCATCAGTGGCCCTACATTCTTGTCCGTCTGTTGTGCTATACTATCGGGCCGTGATCACTCAGGAGGTGATCACGGGTATATACTATATACTTTATACATGATACATGTGGTGACTAAAGTCGGGTCGGCTCGTGGAGCACCCGCGAGTGATTCACGGATTGGTGGCTGAAAGGACCTTTGTCCCGACGGCCCTCTAGGTGGATCTTTGTGGCGGAGCGACAGGGCAGGTTGAGACCGCCTAGGTGAGAGGTGGGCCTAGCCCTGGTCGGTGTCCGCGGTTACGTCACTTAACACGCTTAACAAGATCTTGGTATTTGATCTGAGTCTGGCCATTTGGTCTATACGCACTAACCAACTACGCGGGAATAGTTATGGGCACTCGACGTCGTGGTATCAGCCGAAGCCTTCATGACGTCAGCGACTGAGCGGCGCGCGCCGGGTTGGACCACGTAACGTGACTTCCTTTGAAATGGAGGTTGCTAGGTCTGCTCTCCGGCCGCGTACGCAACGTGCAGGTGTGCAATGGGCGATGGGCCCAGACCCCTGCGCGCATAGGATTTAGACCGGCGTGCTGACCTCTCTGTTGTGCCTAGGTAGGGCTGCGACGTGTTGATCTTCCGCGGCCGGGCATGACCCAGAAAAGTGTGTCCGGCCAAATGGGATCGAGCGTGTTGGGTTATGTGGTGCACCCCTGCAGGGAAGTTTATCTATTCGAATAGCCGTGTCCCTCGGTAAAAGGACGACTCGGAGTTCTACCTTGGCCTTATGACAACTAGAACCGGATACTTAATAAAACACACCCTTCCAAGTGCCAGATATAACCCGGTGATCGCTCTCACACAGGGCGACGAGGGGAGGATTGCCGGGTAGGTTTATGCTATGCGATGCTACTTGGTGAACTTACCATCTACTCTCTTCTACATGCTGCAAGATGGAGGTGGCCTGAAGCGTAGTCTTCGACAGGATTAGCTATCCCCCTCTTATTCTGGCATTCTGTAGTTCAGTCCACCGATATGGCCCTTTACACATATACCCATGCATATGTAGTGTAGCTCCTTGCTTGCGAGTACTTTGGATGAGTACTCACGGTTGCTATTCTCCCTTTTTCCCCTTTCCCTTCTACCTGGTTGTCGCAACCAGATGCCGGAGCCCAGGAGCCAGACGCCACCGTCGACGATGACTCCTACTACACTGGAGGTGCCTACTACTACGTGCAGGCCGCTGACGACGACCAGGAGTAGTTTAGGAGGATCCCAGGCAGGAGGCATGCGCCTCTTTCAATCTGTATCCCAGTTTGAGCTAGCCTTCTTAAGGCAAACTTGTTTAACTTATGTCTGTACTCAGATATTGTTGCTTCCGCTGACTCGTCTATGATCGAGCACTTGTATTCGAGCCCTCGAGGCCCCTGGCTTGTATTATGATGCTTGTATGACTTATTTTATTTTTAGAGTTGTGTTGTGATATCTTCCCGTGAGTCCCTGATCTTGATCGTACACGTTTGCGTGTATGATTAGTGTATGATTGAATCGGGGGCATCACAAGTTGGTATCAGAGCCGACTGCCTGTAGGAATCCCCCTTCCACACTCCTTGGCCGAAGTCGAGTCTAGTCATTACAAAACTTTTACTAACATGGCTGTGTGTCTTACGGGCTCACATCGCCATTGGGTGGTACTAGGATCTTTTATTCCTCGTCTATACTCTGGGACTCTGATCTCTCTTCTATTCGGGTTAAATGATTTTGCTGAAAACAAAACTAACTTTAGGTTCTCGAAAATACTTTCTCCCGGAGAGCCCCTCACTCCAGATGATTGCTTGGTGCACCGAAGGATTCCAAAGATACACTCTGATGTCCTCTCGAGACTTTGTGCCTGTTGCTTATGCAATTCCCTACCACCGAAATATCCCTATGGATAAATACATACACGTGTCGTTCTTACTTTTACCCCCAGCTGATCTTGCTCTCTATTGATACGAGAATACCTTGTGTCTACTGCCTTGCAGTTCTTTACCACATGAATACCCCTGCAAATAATTACTCGCACTTATTGAGTATTCATCCATCCACAGTTGTTCATATGTTTCATATGATACTTTGAAATTCTATCCGATCTTTCGAGAATCCTCTTTAAAACTATTGCTCTACATATACTTCTCTGCTGGCGTTATGGATGCTTCCCATAGGTCTAGCAACATTCATTAGTCTAATATGTATCTTCTAACTTGTTTTTCTCCTTCTTCCCCTAGATTCTTTGATTACCTCTTGTAATCCCCCTTTGGTACTTGTACTGTATGTCTTTTCTCAATAAAGTTTTGATATGCTGTGGGGGTTTCCCCTACAGTTCCCAGTCAAAAAAAAACATTCATTAGTCTCCTTTGACACCGTCATTTCGATCCTATTGATTCAACATGAGTGCGAGTGCACGCAACCATCGGTCGATCCTTTTAAAATTATCTTTTCGGCTGAGATGTCATTTTGAACATGAGCTGTTTATCGACCAATCAAATTGTCGTCGATTGTACCCCTAAGCTTACTCAACTTATCCATCCTTAATCACAGCGTTTGCTTGTGAGCCCTTGAATTGGAAATCATAATTCCTTTGCATCTGAGCTTTGGTTTAGTCAGTTGTTTCTATAATTCAATACCTTTGCATTGTTTCTTCCACTGGTTGTGTGCCAATGCTCACATCAGCTCCGTTATGGACCGTCACATCCTTTGTTGAATTTTCATCCATCAGTGTCCTTCGTATCCAAAAATCTCGAGAAGTTCTTTCCCTGGTACATAATGCCATTGATAAATCTTATTCTCTGTTTTGGCCAACCATGCTCTGCTCTCGAGCTGGTGCTGCTTACTATGAAGTTTGTGGTATATGTTCCTAAGATGCCCCGGTGGGTTGAACCAACGCCTTCCCTAATCTGTGTGAACCCGAAGGATTTCACGGGTCATACTTATCTGGTATTGCACCAGGTAAAACTTTCAACAACTAATGTCATTTTCGAAATACGAGAGGTGAATGGAGGGTTATGCATTGAAGAAGTGGGAGTCAACCTTGAACCTTTGTGTTTATGCCCATGGACACGATGTAGATCCTATCATGGAAGCTTCTTGTAATAATAACTATTTCCTTGATATAATATCATTGGGTATCTGTGAATCGGTCCTTTGCAAACGTGGTTCCGACCATATTTTCTCCTTGATTCCATTTCTTGGACAAGTTAAATCACTTGTCTTCTGCAGGTCCATACGCCTTCCCAACCTCTATTTTGTTCTACCTTCGAGTATTACCCCCTGGTATCTCGAGGATATCAACCCATTGCGCTTCATCTTATGAATTTCTAATGAAGTAGTACCTTTCCCCGTCATAATCACTCCACGGGTTCTGGGTTGCCGTCAATCGAGAATGCCGATTAGTGAATCGAATCTGCATTACAATTCAGTACCTTCTAGTACTTTGTTGTTCTCCATCACGTCATTCCTAGCCTGATCGGCTATATTCATTATTGTGCCAAAATTTTAAACTGTGTTACCTGGGCCTTCTTCCCGTAGCACAATTTTAGACGGTGAGCTAATCTTACGTCGATCTTCCTCATCATATCATTTCTCCTTGAACAGCAAACTTGATTTCGAGTTTGTGACGTACCCATGGTTTCAATAACCTTTCGCTTCATCATTCCTTTAACTTGATGTCATCACCGATCGATTACATCTTCATGAAATCTCTCGACAAATGTGTCGTGATCATCATCAGCATTCAGAGCTCTTCCAGGATATCAATTGAATTCATAATGAGAAATACCATCCTTGCCTCGATGATTTGTGTTGTCATCGACCACTTTATTGCCTCCCCTCCAACACAAACTTGTTCGTGTTCTATGTTATACCTTGAGTTCCTTGCTATCCAACATTGTTCTTCTTTACCTTGGAGTACTACCATCTTTTATGTCAAGAATGTCACGAGGATTACTCCACCTCTTAAGAATTCTTGGTATAGTGGTACTTCTCACCATCACCATTCTTTCTTGGTCCCCGTGTTGATTCCAACAAGTGAACGGTGTTGTTTGGATTCTTTCCTTCTAGCAACCCTATTGCTTTGAAGTTAATGGTCGGCCGTTCATTCCTAGACTATTGGTTATCGAATCACCATTCTAACATTGATCATGCTACCTAAGCCCATATTTTGGGCGCACCCTTCAATCAATGTTTAAATTGTGTATGTTTTCCTCAAGCACACGTCATTATATCATTGGATCTGACAAATGTTATCTCCTTGTTCACATAATTTGTGGAAACCCACCTTTTGTAAATCTCAATGAACTGTCGCTGAGCCCATCAGCCACCTCCTCATCCTCTCCTTGGGTTACTGATGAACTCTTGTTTCGGAACTCACTTCCATAGTTCATTTCTCGAGAATCTTATGACGACTTCTCGTCAATTCGTGTCGCATCTTTTTATCTCAGGATCCCGAGTCTGAGGTATCCTGGCACTAATCAGATCTGAATCTCGGTCAGATATGACGGTTGGAACATATTTCCAAGAGTTATACCAATGGTCTTTATGTGACCCGGTAAGGTGATGTCGTGCCTAGCACACCTGGCCGGAGGCCCTATTGTTATAATTTCCTTTTCTGCAAGGTTATCCATTCATCCATGAGGAAATTGTAAGACTTATTCTACAAGTTGTTCCTGATGGATCCTTCCTGCATCCAAAGTATGACCTTTGCTTGAAGACCATGTGTCGTGGAATTGTCACGGCAGATGTCCAAGTGAAAGGACTTAGTCATGGAGCCATCGCAACGGGTTAGCTCAAAGGGGTTAAACCGGACAAGGGACACGAGAGTTTTATACTAGTTCGGCCCCTTACGATGAAGGTAAAAGCCTACGTCTAGTTGTGATGGAATTGCTGGGGTCTCGATGATCAGGGAGCAAATATGCTTCGCCTGAGTCTCGAGTTGTTATCTGTCTTTTTTGAACCGCCGCCGGGTCGTGCCTTTATATACACAGGTCGACGCCCGCCGGCTTACAGAGTCCCGACGCCGGTTTATACACATACCGGCCCGGTCTCTACTTCGTCATACCTTATAATACAAGTCATGAATTACATGGCGGTTTATAACTACAGGCCTTAATCTATCTTTGAGCCTTGGGCCTTCAAGTCTTTGTAATGATCCGCTTTATCCTTGTCTTCATGGGCTTTAAGCATAAACAATCCATTATGGGGATAACCCGGCTATCTCGGCCGGTTTACACCTAGTAGTAATATCCCCAACATTAGGCCCCAGATTGATTTGAACTGGTTCATGTCAATCTCCAACACCTTGAGAAAATTTCTTCTTCCATATCTTCGCATAAATCTTGTAAACCGCCATGACATCATCATCCAGAATCATAATAAACCGCCATGACGTCACCTGTTATTTTAAATGGTATATTCCTCACCTTCATTAATGAGCCTCCGATAATCGAGGCGACAAATCTGTCACATATCCATTTGTTAAGCTCCTCGATTCTCGCGCTTGACCCTTATCCTTTCGTCCTTATAAATACGGCCGAAGGCCCTTTCCATCTCTCCCTTTTTCTCTTCAAGTCTTCTTCTTCCTCGCGACGCCTCAGCGCCCGAACTCCGCCGCCGCTGTCGACCTTCGCATCCACACCAACCCAGGCCGCTGCATCAACCTGTTTTGACCAGAGAACTGCGACGCACCTCCGCTGTTCAGCAGCACCAGTAAGTATTCCTCTCCTCGAACGTCAGATCTGCGTTAGGGTTTCCACTGTTCGTCGGTGTTCTTCATCGTTCATCTTTCCTTTCCTAGATTGCATAGTTTTGATCTGAATCTGATAGCAAAGGCGAGCTTCAGTAGTTTAGCGCCCCTTTTAATCCTCAAAAAGCACCCTTTCCTGCATAAGATCCCATCCAAGCATATGTGTTCTTCCACTGTCACGGCTTTAGGTTAGAATTATTTCCTCTTTTTAGAACTGTGGCAGATCTAGATTTATATCACCGATCTGTGAAATCTGTTTGCACCATACTTAGAAATTTTTGCCAATGTGTAGCCTCTTTACCATTGTGGGTGGTTTATCCTTGAACCTGTGATAACTCATCATATACCATTAGCCCTCTATTAAACCGCCAACCTGTTTTAAACCGGATATTGTACTTCCATCATTGCACCAGTTTATAAGTTATAACCATGAACTTTAAACCGGATATTGTGCTTTTTTCCAGCTTGTCACCAAAGATGGCCAAACAATTCTTTTCCTGTAATTGGGTTCCTTCCCGGGTTACGGAAACGCAGCTGGCTGGTTATGTTTCAACGGGCGCTTTAGCAAGTAAGAACACTATCCATTGGCGAGTCCCCGGCCTAGAATCTCCTCCTGAACCCCAAGACGGAGAAGTTATTGTATTTGTTGATCACCTAAGCCGAGGCTTCACTCCTCCCGGATCAAAATTCTTCCGTGACGTGCTTGCCGCCTTTCAAATCCATCCCCAAGACATCGGTCCAAACTCCATATCCAATATTTGTGACTGGCAAGTATTCTGTGAGGTATACCTACAAGAGGAGCCTACCATTGATCTGTTCCGGGATTTCTTTTATGTAAACCGCCGTACTGAGTTTACGGATGGCCCCAATACTGAACTAGGCGGGGTTTCAATTCAAAAGAGGAGAGATGTTGATTTCCCTCATGCCAAGCTTCATAGTCATCCTAAGGACTGGAATCAGACTTGGTTCTACTGCCGCAACACAACTCCAGTCAATGAAAATCCTTTGCCGGGTTACCGTCCACATCAGCTTACTCAAACTCATCCCTTTCCTCAGCGGTTGACAGCCCAAGAGCGAGCAAAATATGCCCCTCAACTAGCCAAGCTCAGAGCGTTTATTGCAAATGGGCTGACAGGCGTGGATTTTGTCCGATGCTGGGTTTCATGGAGCATTTTACCTTTAAGCCGGCGGCCCGGTTTAATGTGTGAATACACAGGGGATCTGAAAGACCCGCAACGCCATATTGACATCCAGCTGACTGATAATGAAGTTACTGAAGCTGTTAAAAAGATGCTTAATGAACCAATAGATGCATGCAGCAAAACCGGGCTCAGTCCTTTCTATGCTGCCAATAAACCGCCGAAGGTATAATCTTCCGTATTTCTGCCTTTAACAATCCTCTGTTAAATTTTTCCTTTGATGACTTATTATTTGTCTATACAGGCCGATGATCCATTCTGGAAGAGAAAATCACAAGATAAACCAATAAAGAATCCTCGGATTAAGATCAAGGCTTTAAAAAAGCCTGCAAAAAGAAGGAACGTTGAACCGTCCGAGCCTATTATTGAAGATGATCCAGATTCAGAGGTAGAACTTGACTCTCTCAGTTCACTTTTTATACACCTTATTGACAATGATCTTTCTCAGGATGAAGCGGAAGCCAGCCATGCTAATGAGGTAACTATTCTTTCTTCTGATTATGATCCTGTGCCAGTACCAAGAATCCGTCGAGCCAGTCGGAAAGTAAAATTTTCATGCCCTCTTTCTTATGTGGACCCGCACTTTCTTTTAAGGGACAATTGCATTTTTACCCCTAGTTGGTTCCTACCCACGGGTTTTGCCCTTACTTTTCGAGCTTGCTCAGTTTTGCCCTTAATTTTTCCGTCGAGGTCCCTCGAATGCCCTTTGACCGTTTGACCAAAACTTTGAAAATTCATAACTAATTCATATGAACTCAGAAAAATGCAAATAAGATATCAAAATGTTCAGATAAACATTACCTTTATGTGCATATCATTTGCATTCAGGACAAAAGCACCCTTTAAACTACCTGAGGTAATTAATGTTATTACCATTATTAAAAATAAAAAGGTATAAACAATATATTTTTCATGAATAAAAATTACATGCAAATGTAGGTGATGTTTTCTGAACATCCTGTATCTTATTTGCATTTTTCTCAGTTCGTATCAACTTGTTATGAAGTTTCCAAATAATGGTCAAAGTCGTTAGAACATTCTTAACAAGATGATACGAACTCAGAAAAATGCAAATAAGATATCTGGATGTTCAGAAAAGATCACGTACATTTGCATGTAATTTTTATTCATGAAAAAATATTGTTTATACCTTTTTATTTTTAATAATGTTAATAACATTAATTACCTTAGGTAGTTTAAAGGGTGCTTTTGTCCTGAATGCAAATGATATGCACATAAAGGTAATGTTTATCTGAACATTTTGATATCTTATTTACATTTTCTGAGTTCATATGAATTAGTTATGAATTTTCAAAGTTTTGGTCAAACGGTCAAAGGGCATTCGAGGGACCACGACGGAAAAAGTAAGGGCAAAACCCGTGGGTAGGAACTAACTAGGGGTAAAAATGCAATTGTCCCTTCTTTTAAAGACACAACAGCATGAAGCTCGCCGCACAACTCGACATAGCGGCCAAGTGGTGTCCTCCTCCGGTTTACCAAATTCGTGGTTCACAAACGCCGCCAAGAGGTTGCTTATACTCCTGACACCCTTTACCCTAAGGCGGGTTACATCCGATATCCTCTTAATCCGTCTGACTCAAATTATCAGGGAACTTCCCATTCATCGTCCGGCGAGTCGTCAGCGACACAACTTCCTCCTCTGAAAACCGTCCCTGGGTAATCATAATATACTCTTAACTCTTTGGTCTTGTACTAATTTATCATATTGATCTTCGTGTCTGCTCTCTTTTTTAGTGCTAAAGCCAGACCAAGCAAGAAGGCTAAATTGAACAAGCCAACCGACCATGAACCGGCTACCGAGCCGGAGAAAACCCCAGAGGCTATTGACCCGGAGGCTGACACTGTTACTGATAATCCGGAACCTCAAGCAACTGATACACTTGTTGAACCGGTAGAAAATAATCCGCCAAGCCAGTCAGCTGATCCACTTAGTCCAACTGTTGATCCGCCGAGCCCGGCTAAAGAATCTGATAAACCGCCAACTCCTGTCAAAACTACAGACAACGATCTTGTCGTAACTGGTCTTGGTTTCAGCTCCCCTGGTTGTCCTGTCACTTTATCAAAGCATAGCGCCAAATAAATTTCTGCTATGCATAAAGGGAAATGGAAATCCGAGCTATCCAACTATTCCAACCTCAGCGCTCAAGAGCTACACTCTGGTTTTTTAAACCGCCTGTATACAAACCGCGACTTTGAAGCCGGTTTAGTAGGCCTGATGAAGGAGCGGTATGAGGTAAATGCCACTTTCCCTTTGCATAAATATTCCAATAGTCCTTTTGTTAAAACTGGTCCAATATATCAACTCTAGTAGCCCCCAAGGGCCGGTTCATAACATTGGTTTGAACCGGGTCTTGAATCGATATTTGCATTTTGCTGGTGTAGCCCCCATGAACCGGCTTATATCTTTTAGAATGAACCAGTACATCCTATTAATCTCACCACTTATAATGATGACCATCCATCTGAATCTGAATGAATACACATTAGCCCCCAAGTATCAAGTAGATAATTTGTTATGTGCTTGAGACTTTAAATGAATAGCTGATAAGAAGCAATCCGCATTAGCCCCCAAGTGTCAAGTAGATAACTTGTTAAGTGCTTGAGACTTTAGATGTTGTAATTTATTATCTATATGTTGCAGACTGAGTTGTCCAAAAAAGACTCCGAAATCATTGATCTCCAAGGGAACATTAAGTCTCAGCAAGATGAAACTTGCAAAGTCAAGAGCACGCTGACCACCGCTTTAACAACCATGGAGCAGCTGAAAGAATCCTTCAAAGGCGAACATGCAGATTGGGAAACTGAAAAAGCCACCTTGTTAAAACGGGCAGAAGATGCAGAAAACACCCTTAAACCGGCCACAGAGGAACTGAGCAGCCTGAAGCGGCAGATTGACGCTATGACCTCTGCCATCTTTGGTAACAACCTCTTCACCAATCTGTAACAACATTAGCTATAAAAACTTCTGGTTTGAATAAAAATTGGATCCTTTTGCAGGTAGCCATGTTACTCATCTTGGCACAAATATGCGCAAAAGATTGAAAGCCGTCTATACTTTGGCAGAGCAGCTTTATACCGGCGCACAACGGGCCATCTGCACAGCTTCCAATAACCATCCGCCACCGTCGCTAATCAAGGAAACACTGGAAAAATTGTCTATGATGCCTGCCCGGATTGTGGAATTGAAGAAATCCACTGCTAGGTTCGGTGCCCTTACTGCACTGACGCGCGCCAAGGCCTGGATCTCTGACCTTGATCCAGAAGACATTGGTAACGGTTACCCGAGTCAAAAAGAGGACGGTTCAGAATTCAGCAATAATGATCTCCGGGCTATCACGAGAGAGATGCGACCACTGGCAAGTAAATTGGCTGAAGATACTAACTTGTCAGTTTATCAGAATGTATATGATGCCAGCGGCAAGCGAATAAGTGCTCCAACTTATGATGTGGAAAATCTGATCCCGCCGATCCGTAAGTACACTTACGCTCCTGATGTTGAACCGTCTAATCTGATACACGATGAAGCTGTCTTTAAGCCTTAACAGGGATTGATTGGACAACTATTAACTTCCAGCCATTGGGCGGAGAGAAGGAGGATGAACCGGCGCAGGAAAATCCGCAACCTTCACATCAACCTGAAGCAGAATCATAATCCGGAACCGGTTTAATTTGTTCCTTTTGTTATCCTTGAAAAACAATCATTCTTTTGGGCAGTCAAAACGCCTTGTAATAGGCTAGCTTGAACAGCTGATCTGATATGCCATCGTGCATACTTGTTGCACACAATATTATTAATCCATCATGCCATATTTGCTTATGATTTTTATCAGTTTTATACAGCCCTGTTTCTGCATAAAACAAAGTGAAAACTATCCTGGCGGTTTACCGCTGGACGGGTCATAATGCCCAATACATAGCCAAGGTTGATAACCATAGCTTTAAATAATGAAAAATGAAACATATCATACCTGTGATATTGAATCACCTTGTTGGTTTACCAACATTTTTGTAATAAGGGTGATAACCCAAATATTGAGTATTGATAACTCAAATACTGGTAAAAAACAAGCGATGCCGGGTTATGATAAACACCGGACGATCATCCTGTCAACTTATAGTTAACTCCAGGCCGGGTTAAATAACACCGATTTATACAGATGACTTACAATCAGGCCGGGCCATTGGACGCCGGTTTAGCTCAAAACTTTAACAAGGGAGAAAAACAAAATTGACCAATAAAAAACCAGAGAATACAGAAAAAACTTGTAGTCGAGGCTTTTCAAGGGCTGCCAGGCCACTGAGTTAAACCGTTTTACAAAGCCTTTTAAGATGGTCCTCAGTCTTTAACCAATCGCCAGTCTATCATTGACAAGTTCAGGGTCATATGCGATTGACTTGTCAAGTTGGTGGGTCATACCAGGCTTACCTGGGCGGAGTGACTTACTTAATGAGGCAGGTTAACCCGGGGTTTTAGGTATATATACCAGGCTTCCAAGCCACGGCTGAATAGCCTATCGCAAGTGTAGATTTCTTTGTTCATTGTGATAGCAAAGAATCCCCAAGCAACATTTTGATCTATGCTCAACGGGTGCCTATGTTTGAGTTGTTCTTGACAACACTCTTTGGCCCCTAAGTAGTGGCATTGCGCCAGCCAAAAGGTGTAGCTATGGTTGAACACAACCAAGCCCCTAGGTGACTTAATGTCGTGGCTTTTGAGCCAGCCAAGAGGTGTAGCTACGGTTCGAATATGACCAAGCCCCCAAGTGACTTACTGTCGTGGCTTTTGAGCCAGCCAAGAGGTGTAGCTATGGTTCAAATACGACCAAGCCCCCAAGTGACTTACTGTCGTGGCTTTTGAGCCAGCCAAGAGGTGTAGCTATGGTTCGAATACGACCAAGCCCCCAAGTGACTTAAATTGAATAGATAGCTGTAAAGCTGAATCAAAGGGTAAACCGGATGTCGCTTCACAAACAGAATCCTCCGTGTAACCACTCATGATATGAGAAAAACAACAGATACCCCGCTTTAGCTGGGGCTCCGGTTCATTGCATTGATCATAATATATACATCGTCAAAATATGTACATGATAGGAGCCTATGGCTCAAGTGTAGTACGGCCGTAGATGAGCTATGTTCCACGGCCGGATCGTCTCCTCCTCTGACTTGCGTGAGTCTTTATGCTCTTGAACATCAATGAGGTAATATGATCCGTTGTTCAGATTCTTGCTGACCACAAAGGGCCCTTCCCAAGGCGGGGATAACTTGTGCACATCGGTCTGATCTTGGATAAGCCGGAGCACTAGATCGCCTTCTTGAAAAGTTCTGGTTTTAACCCGGCGACTGTGATAATGCCGCAGGTCTTGCTGATAAATCGCCAAGCGAGCCGCCGCTACATCCCGTTTCTCATCCAACAGGTCCAACGCATCCTGGCGTGCTCTTTCATTATCTGCTTCAACATAAGCTGCCACTCGAGGTGAGTCATGACGAATATCACTTGGAAGGACAGCTTCCGCTCCATAAACCATGAAGAAGGGTGTATAACCCGTAGATCTATTGGGGGTGGTGTTAATGCTCCATAAAATGGAAGGCAGCTCCTCAACCCAACAACCCGGTATCCTCTGCAAAGGAACCATAAGCCGGGGCTTGATCCCCTTCAAGATTTCCTGATTAGCTCTCTCCGCTTGACCATTTGACTGGGGGTGGGCCACTGAAGAGATATCAAGACAGATGTGCTCTCTTTGACAAAACTCCTCCATAGCACCCTTGGAAAGATTCGTGCCATTGTCTGTTATAATGCTGTGTGGATAACCAAAACGGAATATCACCTTCTTCATAAATTGAACCGTTGTGGCTGCATCACATTTGCTAACTGGCTCTGCCTCCACCCACTTGGTAAATTTATCAACCGCCACCAAGAGGTGGGTCTTCTTATCCTTAGATCTCTTAAAGGGTCCAACCATATCAAGCCCCCAGGTTGCAAACGGCCAGGTAATTGGAATCATCCTCAGCTCCTGAGCCGGAACATGAGCCCGGCGTGCAAACTTCTGACAACCATCGCACCTTTTGACCAAGTCCTCAGCATCAGCATGAGCCGCCAGCCAATAGAAACCATGACGAAAAGCCTTAGCCACCAAGGACTTTGAACCGGCATGATGTCCACAATCACCTTCGTGAATCTCGCGTAAAATTTCACGACCTTCTTCAGGAGAAACACAACGTTGAAAAGCCCCTGAGATACTACAATGATGTAGCTCGCCGTTGACAATAGTCATGGACTTGGAACGCCGGATTATCTGCCTGGCCAGAACTTCATCCTCTGGTAATTCACCCCGGTTCATATACGCCAAATATGGGATCGTCCAATCCGGGGTGACATGAAGCGCCGCCACCAACTGAGCCTCCGGATCAGGAATAGCTAAGTCTTCCTCCATGGGTAGCTTGACCGACGAGTTATGCAAAACATTAAGGAAAAGATTGGGCGGCACCGGTTTACGCTGGGAGCCCAACCGGCTTAAGGCGTCCGCCGCTTCATTCTTTCGCCGGTCTACATGATCAACCTGATAACCCTTGAAATGACCTGCAACAATATCCACCTCTCGACGATACGCTGCCATGAGGGGGTCCTTGGAATCCCAAGTACCAGAAACTTGTTGAGCCACTAGGTCCGAGTCACCAAAACATTTAACCCGGCTCAGATTCATCTCCTTAGCCATCCGAAGACCATGGGGCAGGGCCTCGTACTCAGCTGCATTATTAGTACAAGGAAACATCAAGCGGAGAACATAACAAAATTTGTCACCTCGAGGGGAAGTAAGAACCACTCCAGCCCCCGAGCCCTCCAATTGCCTGGATCCGTCGAAATGAATTATCCAGTATATGTTATCCGGTCTATCCTCCGACACCTGCAACTCTGTCCAGTCATTGATGAAGTCCACGAGTGCTTGAGACTTGACGGCCGTGCGAGGCATATATTTTACTCCATGAGGCCCAAGCTCAATAGCCCACTTAGCGACCCGGCCGGTCGCCTCTCTATTCTGGATGATATCTCCTAAAGGAGCAGAACTGACCATAGTAATGGGATGGCCCTGAAAGTATTGCTTCAGCTTCCGGCTCGCCATAAAAACCCCATATACAAGCTTCTGCCAATGTGGATATCTCTGTTTTGACTCAATGAGCACCTCACTGATATAATAAACCGGCCGTTGAACCGGATACTCCTTTCCTGCCTCCTTGCGCTCCACCACAATAGCCACGCTGACAGCTCGAGCATTAGCAGCCACATGTAACAGCAATGGTTCCTTGTCCATGGGAGCAGCAAGAACAGGTGGTTCGGCAAGCTGCCGCTTCAGAGCCTCAAACGCTTCATTAGCCGCATCACTCCAGACAAAGTTGTCCGTTTTCTTCAGCATTTGATATAAAGGGATGGCCTTCTCCCAGAGACGACTTATACACGGGCTCAATGCTGCAATCCGGCCTGCAAGTCGCTGAACATCGTTGATGCACTTTGGTTTAGTCAGTGAAGAAATAGCCTTGATCTTCTCCGGATTAGCTTCAATGCCCCTGTTAGATACCAGAAAACCCAAAAGCTTGCCTGCTGGCACACCAAAGACACACTTGGCCGGGTTGAGCATCATCTTATAAACCCGGAGGTTATCAAAGGTCTCCTTTAAATCATCTATTAATGTTTCCTCCTTCCTGGACTTCACCACAATATCATCTACATAAGCATGGACGTTGGGCTCAATCTGGTTATGAAGACAATTCTGAACACAGCGCTGATAAGTTGCCTGGGCACTCTTGAGCCCAAAGGGCATAGACACATAGCAGAAGGCTCCAAAGGGAGTTATAAAAGCCGGCTTCTCTTGGTCCTTAACTGCCATCTTAATCTGCTGAATAAGCATCCAGAAAACTCAAACGCTCACAACCCGCCGTAGCATCAATGATTTGATCGATATGGGGGAGGGCAAAAGGATCCGTCGGACATGCTTTGTTCAAATCCGTGTAATCTACACACATACGCCAGGTGCCGTTTTTCTTGAGCACCAGCACCGGATTAGCCAACCACTCCGGATGAAAAACTTCAACAATGAACCCTGCCGCCAAGAGCCGGGCTACCTCCTCACCAATAGCCTTGCGCCTCTCTTCATTGAACCGGCGAAGGAATTGTCGGACCGGTTTAAACTTGGGATCAATATTAAGGGTGTGCTCAGCGAGTTCCCTCGGTACACCTGGCATGTCAGAAGGCTTCCATGCAAAGATATCCTGATTCTCACGGATGAACTCGATGAGCACACTTTCCTATTTCGGATCCAGATTTGCACTGATGATGAACTGTTTAGATGAATCGCCAGGCACAAAATCAACCATCTTAGTCTCATCAGCCGATTTAAACTTCAAGGCCGGATCATGCTCCGTGGTTGGTTTCTTCAAAGAAGTCATGTCCGCCGGATCAACGTTGTCCTTATAGAACTTCAACTCCTCTGCTGCACAAACCGATTCAGCATAGGCCGCATCACCTTCCTCACACTCCAAAGAGATCTTGCGGCTTCCATGTATTGTGATAGTCCCTTTATGACCCGGCATCTTGAGCTGCAGATAAACATAACAGGGTCGTGCCATGAACTTAGCATAAGCCGGCCGTCCAAACAAGGCATGATGCGGGCTTTGGATTTTCACCACTTCAAAAGTCAATGTCTCTGATCTTGAGTCATACTCATCTCCAAAAGCAACTTCCAGAGCTATTTTACCAACCGGATAGGCTGATTTGCCGGGCACCACACCATGGAAAACAGTGTTCGACGGTTTAAGATTCCTATCTGTCAACCCCATACGTCGGAAGGTGTCATAATATAAGATGTTGATACTGCTGCCTCCGTCCATGAGCACCTTAGTGAACTTATAACCTCCCACCTGAGGCACCACCACCAACGCCAAATGACCCGGATTGTCAACCCGGGGCGGGTGATCCTCTCGGCTCCAGATGATAGGCTGCTCAGACCATCGTAAATAATGAGGTACTGCTGGTTCAACCGAGTTCACCGCTCGTTTATGAAGCTCTGATCGCGTTTGCATAAGCTGGTGGTGAAAACGTGGTACTGTCCACTGTTCAACTGCTTTGGGTGACTTTGGTATCCTGGCTGTTGCTGCTACTGTCCCTGTTGGTTATAACCACCCTGGTTGCTCTGGTTGCCTTGATTGCCATGTCCGCCCTGATTGCCTTGGAATCCTGAACCGGGATTGCCTCCTCCATAACCCGGCCCATAGGACCCGGGTCCTGAACCGCCGGATGGTCCATGATCATTCCGGAAGAGGTCTGAATTTTTGAATTCTCGGATGCTATAACAATCTTTCCAGAGGTGCGTGGTCGGTTTATCCGGCGTTCCAGGATGCTTCGGGCAGGGCTGGTTCAACAGGTAATTCAGGCGCTCCGGATTAGGACTGGGCTCTGCCCTTCTCGGGGGCGGCTTTCTTTTACGACGCTGACCATTACCCTGTGTATTGGTCTTAGCCACAAAATCTGAATTATGATCTGCTTTCCGCTTACCATTATTATTATGGCCCGTCGGGTTATGCTGCTGCCCCTTGGCGTTGCCGCTCTTCTTTCCCTTCCCCGGCTTGTCATCGTCAGACTCGGGGTCCTTGGTACTATCAGAATCAGCATACTTAACCAGAGCAGCCATAAGTGTTCCTATATCATTGCAGTGACGCTTGAGCCGTCCCAACTTCAACTTTAAAGGCTGAAATCGACAATTCCCCTCCAATGTTATAATCGCCGAGTCGGCTTTGATGCAATCCGAAGAATGTAAGATCTCTGAAACCCGATGCACCCAATGGGTTGTTGACTCGCCTTCTCCCTGGACGCAGGCGGCTAAGTCCACAATTGACATAGGTTGCTTGCACGTGTCTTTGAAGTTTGCTATAAACCGGGCTTTCAACTCAGCCCATGTCTCGATGGAATTAACTGGTAAGCCTTTCAACCACGTGCGAGCTGTTCCACCCAACATCATAGCGAAATATTTCGCGTAGGCCGCTTCATCCACATCTAACATCTCCATAGCCATCTCATAACTCTCGATCCATGACTCGGGAGGCAAATCAGCGGTGTAATTAGGCACCTTACGGGGGCCCTTGAAATCCTTGGGCAGCCGTACATTGCGCAAAGCCGGGACGAGGCAGGGCACCCCCAAGAGCTGAAAGTAAGGCCTTGCTCTACGGAAACCACCGGAGGAACCGGAGTGAGCTGACGGTCCTGCGCAGCTAACTCGGCTTCACGACGTGCTCCGTTGTTCACCACATCCTGAGCATGTGCCCCACCACGCGCCGGATTAGGCCCTCGAGGAGCGTCTCGGTTCCGCGCACTGCTTGACACAGCCGGTTCATCAATCTGCCTGCTATATCTCCGGCTCGGGCGTGGGGTTGAATGAATTCTGTGTCGACTGTATGAATAAGCCTGCTGCTGCATCATAGCCGTCTGAAGAAGATCCCTAGCACGCCGCGTCTCAACCGCCGCTGGGGATTCACCCTCCATTGGGATAGCGGCTAATCGTGATGCAGCCGCGATCATATTATCCAAAGGGTGGAGAAGTGACCCGGCGGTGTCGGTACAATCTGCAGCGGGTATGGGTCCTTCGAGGGGGATCCGTCATCCGTGGCTGATCCGGTGCTCCGGTCCTCGGCGCCTCAATCCGGTTCACCACTGCCGGATTATTGGTTCCTGCTCCTGGCGTTCCAAAGAGATTCATTGCCTCATAAACCGGCGGTAGTCGTGACTGATGCCTTCTCCTTAACACGTCGTTTGAGGCGTTCTGATCCAACAGGAGTCGATAATTTTCCGCCTGAATCCGCTGTGCTTGTGCCTCTAAAGCGACCCGCTCCTGAGCCATCCTGGTTTCTTCAGAAGCTAAGTCCTCCTTAGCTTGAGTTATCTGATCCTGCAGTTTCGCCACCTCCGCATTATATTGATCTTGCGTCTCGGCGGTAGCTCGTGTGGTCAGTAAGGCCGTCCAGGCGTCCAATAAATTGGACAAGATTGGGCCGGCCGGCGCATGGGGCCTCGCGCCCCAGCTGCCGATCCGGAAATTATTGCTGCCGCGGTTGAAGATTGCAACGTGGGCTGAGTTCCAGCCATGAAGATCGCAACCCGGTTTGCCGGTTCAAAGGGGTCCGGAATACTGTCGCCATCGGAATAGCCCCCAAACTGGCCATCTTGCAGTTGGTACAGTGACTCGGTCTCCCCGGTGGACGACTCGTCATCTGAGTGGACGACGGTCTCGCCATCGGACGCCGGTTCAAGTTCCGCACCATTGATGAAGCCTACGAACGCCCGCTTCACGGTGGGCTGAACCCGGGCAGGGCTTGCACGCTGAGCCGTCTCGACGAGGTCGGTGCAGATGTCCGGCTCAGGGCCCGGTTCGCCGATCTTGCCGATGAAGACGTGAATTCCTCCAAAGGGGACCCGGTACCCGTACTCGATTGAGCCGGCCTCGGGGCCCCAGCCTGCGTCGTCGATGTAGAGCTTCCCGCGACGACTCTTGGTCATCCGGCCCACGGCGTATCCCTTGAGCCCTTCGAAATTGCCCTTCAAGAGCTCGAAACCATCGCGCGACAGCCCCACGGTGGGCGCCAAGTGTCGTGGAATTGTCACGACAGATGTCCTAGTGAAAGGACTTAGTCGTGGAGCCATCGCAGCGGGTTAGCTTAAAGGGGTTAAACCGGACAAGGTACACGAGAGTTTTATACTAGTTCGGCCCCTTACGATGAAGGTAAAAGCCTACGTCTAGTTGTGATGGAATTGCTGGGATCTCGATGATCAGGGAGCAAATATGCTTCACCTGAGTCTCGAGTTGTTATCTGTCTTTTTTGAACTGCCGCCGGGTCGTGCCTTTATATACACAGGTCGACGCCCGCCGGCTTACAGAGTCCCGATGCCGGTTTATACACATACCGGCCCGGTCTCTACTTCGTCATACCTTATAGTACAAGTCATGGCGGTTTATAACTACAGGCCTTAATCTACCTTTGAGCCTTGGGCCTTCAAGTCTTTGTAATGATCCGCTTTATCCTTGTCTTCATGGGCTTTAAGCATAAACAATCCATTATGGGGATAACCCGGCTATCTCGGCCAGTTTACACCTAGTAGTAATATCCCCAACACCATGTCAATGCTATCTCGAAGCATGTCTGTGGTAATCCGATTTTTAATAAGAGCATTTGAAGCACAATGCTAAATTTTCTTTATCATTTATCCTAACACTGTTGTATGGGTAATATCATGAGATTCCTCCCCCCTTACCTAAATGGTTTTCTACTTTCTATCCTGTCATGAATATCATGCTCCGCTTGTCCTTGGGAAGGATATACCCCCGAAATATGTGTGTATACACATTTTCATTTCCATTGTTCTGTTTAAACTTGATAATCGCATTTTCCTTTCCATTGTCTTGTTTAACCTTTCTTAATCTGACTTAACTGAGCAGTGATAATTCCCTGCTTAGTAAGCACCTCGTTGTACAACTCTATCAGTAAGACCCTGTTGCCATTGTTGATGACATTCCGGTAACCACCGATGGACGAGAACTTTGCCTATTGGTCCGCCTCGTTCAACGAGCAGGAAAATGGTTCTCTTCGTCCCTCGCCCTTGGTACCGACGTTGTTGCCGACATAATCGACAGGCTACCCTCTGACATGCCTTGCTTGCATGATCACGCAAGACGTCTCCGCCCTTCCTAATTTTAACCCACATGGTGGGCCCATAACCCACAGTTCCACAGGATCAAAACCTGACTCTCCTATACCCCCCTGTTTCCAAACTTATTCCTCGCGCTTTGCTTCGTATTTAATTCACGGGCCACCTTCCTAGTGCTCTATTCTGGTATCAGACGCAATACTTACTCTCGCTGCTCTGAACCCCTTTCTCACTCTGGTTCAGACTTCGAGAAACTATCTATCCGCTTGGAACCTCTTATTGTACCTTCGTACCTTACTCTCGATGTATTTTATATGTTCAACTCGAGAGATAATCTTATGCTCATTCATGGGTTAACCCCAGATTGTTTCCCTCATAAGCATTCTGTCGTAGCCGAGCTGTCCCTTACCTATTCGTAAGTACGTTGGAGTTCCCGAAGAAAATGATGACTTCATCATGATGACCTAAAGCAGAGAAATGAAGACATAATGTAATGGATCGACCTCTTCGAGAAGAGAAACCAAGATTGAGAAGATTCGTTAGAATTTCGTAACCAAATCCCTTCCCCCTTACTCCCGCTCCTAAATCTCGGGACGAGATTTCTTGTAGTGGAGGAGAATTGTGACGCCCAGATAATTAAGCTACAGTAACCCTCTGCTAATGATGTCACATCACTTCGATTACTGTTGTTACTCTCGCGTTAGTTCAAAAACGATTCAAATTCAAATTCGAAATCAAGGCAAACAATAAAAGTTTTCAAACATTAAAACTAAAATGTTCAAAATGGGACAAATAAATCCTAAGTAATAATGGTGGATAAACCACATTTGTATAAAATGTGTAAATACTCAAAAATGAATAAGACAGTAGCGGAAACTATTATTTAAATACTCTTAAATATTAAATAATTACGAAACTATTTTAGCTTGGTTAGCAAATTAATGTGGCAGTGGTATATTTGACTGAAGGAAATATGCCCTAGAGGCAATAATAAAGTTATTATTTATTTCCTTATATCATGATAAATGTTTATTATTCATGCTAGAATTGTATTAACCGGAAACTTGATACATGTGTGAATACATAGACAAACAGAGTGTCACTAGTATGCCTCTACTTGACTAGCTCGTTGATCAAAGATGGTTATGTTTCCTAGCCATAGACATGAGTTGTCATTTGATTAACGGGATCACATCATTAGGAGAATGATGTGATTGACTTGACCCATTCCGTTAGCTTAGCACTCGATCGTTTAGTATGTTGCTATTGCTTTCTTCATGACTTATACATGTTCCTATGACTATGAGATTATGCAACTCCCGTTTACCGGAGGAACACTTTGTGTGCTACCAAACGTCACAACGTAACTGGGTGATTATAAAGGTGCTCTACAGGTGTCTCCGAAGGTACTTGTTGGGTTGGCGTATTTCGAGATTAGGATTTGTCACTCCGATTGTCGGAGAGGTATCTCTGGGCCCTCTCGGTAATGCACATAACTTAAGCCTTGCAAGCATTGCAACTAATGAGTTTGTTGCAAGATGATGTATTACGGAACGAGTAAAGAGACTTGCCGGAAACGAGATTGAACTAGGTATTGAGATACCGACGATCGAATCTCGGGCAAGTAATATACCGATGACAAAGGGAACAATGTATGTTGTTATGCGGTCTGACCGATAAAGATCTTCGCAGAATATGTGGGAGCCAATATGAGCATCCAGGTTCCGCTATTGGTTATTGATCGAAGACGTGTCTCGGTCATGTCTACATAGTTCTCGAACCCGTAGGGTCCGCACGCTTAAAGTTAGATGACGGTTATATTATGAGTTTATGTGTTTTGATGTACCGAAGGAGTTCGGAGTCCCGGATGAGATCAGGGACATGACGAGGAGTCTCGAAATGGTCGAGATGTAAAGGTCGATATATTGGACGACTATATTCGGACATCGGAAAGGTTCCGAGTGATTCGGGTATTTTTCGGAGTACCGGAGAGTTACGGGAATTCGTATTGGGCCTTAATGGGCCATACGGGAAAGGAGAGAAAGGCCCCAAAGGGTGGCCGCACCCCTCCCCATGGACTAGTCCGAATTGGACTAGGGAGGGGGGGGTGCCCCCTTCCTTCCTTCTCCTTCTCCCTTCCCTTCTCCTACTCCAACAAGGAAAGGAGGAGTCCTACTCCCGGTGGGAGTAGGACTCCCCCCTTGGCGCGCCCTCCTCCTAGGCCGGCCGCCTCCCCCTTGCTCCTTTATATACGGGGGCAGGGGGCACCCCATAGACACAACAATTGATCTATTGATCTCTTAGCCGTGTGCGGTGCCCCCCTCCACCATATTACACCTCGATAATATCGTAGCGGTGCTTAGGCAAAGCCCTGCGTCGGTAGAACATCATCATTGTCACCACGCCGTCATGCTGACGAAACTCTCCCTCAACACTCGGCTGGATCGGAGTTCGAGGGACGTCATCGAGCTGAACGTGTGCTGAACTCGGAGGTGCCGTGCGTTCGGTACTTGATCGGTCGGATCGTGAAGACGTACGACTACATCAACCGCGTTGTGTTAACGCTTCCGCTTTCGGTCTACGAGGGTACGTGGACAACACTCTACCCTCTCATTGCTATGCATCACCATGATCTTGCGTGTGCGTAGGAAATTTTTGAAATTACTACGTTCCCCAACATTGACATACTAAATTTAGGTGCTGTTTTGACATTTTATAAATTGAACTAAGTTAAAGTTTGAAAGAAACGGTAAAGGAAAAATAAATAAAAAAAGGAAAAATCAAATAAAAAACAGAACAGAAACAAAAGGAAAGTAAAATCCCCCCCCCCCTCACTGGGCTGCGACCACCTGGCCCAACCGGCCGGCCCAACCCCTACCCCATAACCCCCACTCCCTCCCGAAACCCTAACTCACCACCCCGCACTCCCCCCCACTCGCTCTCTCCCACTTCCCCCCTCCCGATCCGATCTAGATCGGGGGCATGGACCTCGCCGCCGCCCGATGCCACACCGGTCCCGCCTCGACCGCCGGAGCTCCTCCGCCCCAACCACGCCGCCTCTGTTGCGGCCGCCTCCTCCCCTGCGTCGTCTCGTCCCCATCCCCCACCCCGAGCACCGCTGCCCCGTACCCTACGCGGTGAGGCCCCCGGCCTCCTCTCCCCTGCTTCTGCTCCCGCATCGCTGAACACGCCGCACCGTGCACGCGCCCCGCCCACGCCTCGGGGCCGCGCTCGTCGCGCCCTCCTTCGGCCGGCTGCGGCTGCACCGTAGCCTCGCTCTCTGGCTAGGCCGCGCTCTGGCCGCGCCCACGCCCGCAGCTCGACGTGCTCCGCCTCCCCCGCATGCGTCCGCCTCCGCGCCTGCCTCACCGCGCCTTCGCTCACCGTCTGCAGCGGCTGATGCCCCGCCACCGCGCACTCACGCTCGCGCCTTCCCTACTCGAGCCCGCGTCGGCCTCGCCCTCCCCCGGACTGCGCCCGCCCCTGCACGACACCGCAACTGCATGCCCCGTCGCCATCGGTGTCGCGGCGCCTCTGCGACGGTCGCCGTCGCCGGCCGCCGCGTCCCCGCGTTCTGGCCGCCCGGGTCTGCCCCGCCCGGTGCCCGTTCGCCCGCGCCCGCTAACCGGCCTGGGCCGCTGACCACTGGGCCCCACGCCCCTGTAAAAAAATAAAATAAGAGGTTTTAAAACTATATGTTAATAATTAAAACAAATAGTTAATTAATCTTGTTAATTAACCCTAATTAATTATGTTTAATTAACCTAATTGCATATTAGTCTAACTGAACCTATTTATTTAAAACGTGCCTATGACAGAACGGCCCCACACGTCAGGTTGACCATGGTCAACTGTGCTGACTGCTGATGCCGTGATGATGTCATGCTGACATCATAATCCTAATTTTGAATTAAATTAAATCTGGTAATTCAGAAAATGTTTAAAACTTAGATAATTCATATAAAATAATCCGTAACTCGGATGGGAAAACTTTGTACATGAAAGTTTCTCAGAACGACGAGACGAATCCGAATACGCAGTCCGTTTGTCAGCCACATGTCCCTAGCATATCAAACCTGCAACTTTTCCCCTTCGGCCTGTTTATCAGAAAACGTGAAACACCGGGAATACTTTCCCGGATGTTTGCCCCCCTTCACCAGTATCACTTACTACCGCGTTAGGTCACCTCTAGCATCGCGCATTGCCATGTTATACTTTGATTGCTCTGTTATTTATTGTGTTCCCCCTCCGTTACTTCTTTTCGGTAGACCCCGAGACTGCCGGCGACTCCCAGTTCGACTACGGTGTTGACGACACGTCCTCCTTGCCAGAGCAACCAGGCAAGCCCCCCCCCCTTGATCACCAGATATCGCCTATTCTTCTCTATACTCTTGCATTAGAGTAGTGTAGCATGTTACTGCTTTCCGTTAATCCTATTATGCTTCATAGCCTGTCTTTGCCACTACTGTTGTTACCTTTACCTACAATCCTACATGCTTAGTATAGGATGCTAGTTTTCCATCAGTGGCCCTACATTCTTGTCCGTCTGCTGTGCTATACTATCGGGCCGTGATCACTCGGGAGGTGATCACGGGTATATACTATATACTTTATACATGATACATGTGGTGACTAAAGTCGGGTCGGCTCGTGGAGCACCCGCGAGTGATTCACGGATTGGGGGCTGAAAGGACCTTTGTCCCGATGGCCCTCTGGGTGGATCTTTGTGGCGGAGCGACAGGGCAGGTTGAGACCGCCTAGGTGAGAGGTGGGCCTGGCCCTGGTCGGTGTCCGCGGTTACATCAATTAACACGCTTAACAAGATCTTGGTATTTGATCTGAGTCTGGCCATTTGGTCTATACGCACTAACTAACTACGCAGGAACAGTTATGGGCACTCGACGTCGTGGTATCAGCCGAAGCCTTCGTGACGTCAGCGATTGAGCGGCGTGCGCCGGGTTGGACCGCATAACGTGACTTCCTTTGAAATGGAGGTTGCTAGGTCTGCTCTCCGGCCGCGTACGCAATGTGTAGGTGTGCAATGGGCGATGGGCCCAGACCCCTGCGCGCATAGGATTTAGACCGGCGTGCTGACCTCTCTGTTATGCCTAGGTACGGCTGCGACGTGTTGATCTTCCGCGGCCGGGCATGACCCAGAAAAGTGTGTCCGGCCAAATGGGATCGAGCATGTTGGGTTATGTGGTGCACCCCTGCAGGGAAGTTTATCTATTCGAATAGCCGTGTCCCTCGGTAAAAGGACGACCCGGAGTTGTACCTTGGCCTTATGACAATTAGAACCGGATACTTAATAAAACACACCCTTCCAAGTGCCAGATATAACCCGGTGATCGCTCTCACACAGGGCGACGAGGGAAGGATTGCCGGGTAGGTTCATGCTATGCGATGCTACTTGGTGAACTTACCATCTACTCTCTTCTACATGCTGCAAGATGGAGGTGGCCTGAAGCGTAGTCTTCGACAGGATTAGCTATCCCCCTCTTATTCTGGCATTCTGCAGTTCAGTCCACCGATATGGCCCTTTACACATATACCCATGCATATGTAGTGTAGCTCCTTGCTTGCGAGTACTTTGGATGAGTACTCATGGTTGCTTTTCTCCCTTTTTTCCCCTTTCCCTTCTACCTGGTTGTCGCAACCAAATGCCGGAGCCCAGGAGCCAGACGCCACCGTCGACGACGACTCCTACTACACTGGAGGTGCCTACTACTACGTGCAGGCCGCTGACGACGACCAGGAGTAGTTTAGGAGGATCCCAGGCAGGAGGCATGCGCCTCTTTCGATCTGTATCCCAGTTTGTGCTAGCCTTCTTAAGGCAAACTTGTTTAACTTATGTCCGTACTCAGATATTGTTGCTGCCGCTGACTCGTCTATGATCGAGCACTTGTATTCGAGCCCTCGAGGCCCCTGGCTTGTATTATGATGCTTGTATGACTTATTTTAGTTTTAGAGTTGTGTTGTGATATCTTCCCGTGAGTCCCTGATCTTGATCGTACACGTTTGCGTGTATGATTAGTGTACGATTGAATCGGGGGCTTCACACCCCGTTAGGCTGAATCAACCACCTCTGGTCGCGGGTCGCCGGCACGGACGGTAGCTTAGTACCACCACGCTGGTAGACCTTCTTGCCCTCCTCAACCAGCTCGCCCTCCTCAACCAGCTCGCCCTCGCTGTAGCTATCCTCAAATAAGGTCTCCTCGACACCATCACCATGGTCGCTAGTCACCGGAGTCACGTGTGACAATGACTCTGGGACCGGAGTCTCCTGGGAGGAAGACTGTGGGACCCGAGTGTCCTCGGAGGAAGACACTGGGACCCGAGGCTCGGCGACCAGAGGCCCATCGACCCGAGGCTCGGAGACCAGAGGCTCGTCGACCCGAGGCTCGTGGACCGGAGTCCGACATGGGTCCAGGTCAGACGGGTCCACTTGAGACAGAGCACTCCGGTGGTCCGGAGACTCAGCGGAGGGTGGCGGCGAGGAAGGCAGAACAACCTTCCTACCTCTCCCAGCGCCCCGTCCACCTCTACCTCCACCCCTCTTCTTCCCCCGACCTCCTCTCCCGGCCGAAGAAGAAGCGTCCACCAAAGGTGCTGGGGGTGTATGCATGCTGTCTACCAGCACTCTCCGAAGGTTCTGGGGTGGAATAACAACACCCCTCCCACGCGCCGAGGTAGGAGGCTCGGAGCACTCTCGACCCAAGCCCACCATCTGTCAACACCTGCAATGACAAAGAGTAAACGAAATTAGTACAACATAAACATAATAAAAAATTAGTGTGTATCATCATCATGAACATAATAAATAAATAAATACCTAATAACATTAACTAATTAATATCGGGGTGTCGGTGTCGGGGGTGCCGTGTCAGGATCTCGGGATGTCGTGTCGGGGGTCGGGGTGCCGATGGTGTCGTGTCGAGGTGCTGTGTCGGGGTCGGGGTGCCCCTCGGCAGCCCTAGACCATCGGCAACCCTCGGGGGTCGGGGTGTCGGTGGTGTCGTGTCGAGGGTCGAGGGGTCGGGGTGTCGTGTCCAGGGTCGAGGGGTCGGGTGTCGTGTCGAGGGTCGAGGGGTCGGGGTGTCATGTCGAGGGTCAAGGGGTCGGGGTGTCGGGGTCAGGGGGTCGGGGTGTCATGGTCGGGATGGCAAATCCTCGACCCCTCGGCGACCCTCGACCCTCGACACGACACCCCGACCCCTCGACCCTCGACACGACACCCCGACACCTCTTCATATTTTACCTTTTTTCATCTTTCTTGTTTATTCTTAAAAAAACTACCTAAACTAACTAAACAAAACAACCTAAACTAATTAAACCAAAACTAACTAAACTCAAAAACCGAAACTAATTAAATTAAATAACATAGACTAATTAAACCTAAACTAACTAAACTAGAAAACCTAAACCAATTAAACCTAAACTAACTAAACTAAACAACCTTAACTAATTAAACCTAAACTAATTAAACTAAATAACCTAAACAAATTAAACCTAAACCTAAACTAAAAAAAACTAAACTAACTAAACTAAAAAACATAAACTAATTAAACCTAAACTAATTAAACTAAATAACCTAAACTAAAAAACAGAAAAAACAGAAAAAAAGGAGGTGGGGTGGCAGGGGCTCACCGTGGGGGAGGGGGCGGCGGCGACGGGTCGGGGAGGGGTGGCGACGGGTGGCGCTCCTCGGGGGCGGTCCACTGTCGCCTGCGGCGGGGAGGCTCGGGAGGGGGTGGGGAGGCAGGGAGGGGGCGGCGACCGGGCGGGGGCGGCGATGGGGCGACGGGGCGGCGGCGGTCCTCGTCGGGCGGAGAGGAGAGGAGAGGAGAAAGAGATAGGGCGACGGCGGGGGCGTGGGTCGTTAAGTTATTTTGAAGCTTTGCTGTCCGTGTCGCCTTTGCCGTCCGCTAGCTGAGGGCAACGGACGCTTTGCCGTCCGCTGGCGGACGGCAAAGAGGGGGCCCGTTAGGGCTTACCAGCAAGTGGGCCCAACACCCTCTTTGCCGTCTGCTGGCGGACGACAAAGAAGCTTTGTCGTCAGCTAGCTGACGGCAAAATGTTGGCTGATGGCAAAGCCATCCTTTGCCGTCCGCTGCCTCTTTGCCGTCGGCTTTCCTCTAGCTGATGGCAAAGCCATTCTTTGCCGTCAGTGAGTTCATAGCGTGGTAAGCTCCACACCATCCTCATCTGTCGCCACACTTCCTGCGCATGATCACATGTGACTAGGGCATGGAAGCTGGTCTCCTTTTCCTTCCCACACAGGGGGCAGGTGTCTCTTGTAGAGATATGCCGATACTTTTTGCATGAGTTAGTTGCTAGTGCACCCGAGACCACTTTCCATAACAAGATCCTCATCTTGAGGGGTACCTGCTACCTCTTGAGCATGCGTTAGTTTTCCCTTCAAGAGGAAAGGGTGATGTAGCAAAGTAGCGTAAGTATTTCCCTTGGTTTTTGAGAACCAAGGTATCAATCCAGTAGGAGACTACACGCAAATCCCTCGTACCTGCACGAACAATCAAGAACCTTGCAACCAACGCGATGAAGGGGTTGTCAATCGCTTCACGACCACTTGCAAAAGTGAGATCTGATAAAGATAATAAGATAAATATTTTTGGTATTTTTGTTGTATAGATTGAAAAGAAACGATTGCAAAATAAATAGCGACAGAAATAGCACGTTGGCGGGAGATTAATATGATGGAAAATAGACCTGGGGGCCATAGGTTTCACTAGTGGCTTCTCTCAAGATAGCAAATTCTATGGTGGGTGAACAAATACTGTCGAGAAATTGATAGAAAAGCGCATAGTAATGAGAATATCTAGGCATGATCATGTACATAGGCATCACGTCCGTGACAAGTAGACCGAAACGATTCTGCATCTACTACTATTACTCCACACATCGACCGCTATCCAGCATGCATCTAGAGTATTAAGTTCATAAGAACAGAGTAATGCATTAGGCAAGATGACATGATGTAGAGGGATAAACTCAAGCAATATGATATAAACCCCATCTTTTTATCCTCGATGGCAACAATACAATACGTGCCTTGCTGCCCCTGTTGTCACTGGGAAAGGACACCGCAAGATTGAACCCAAAGCTAAGCACTTCTCCCATTGCAAGAAAGATCAATCTAGTAGGCCAAAACAAACTGATAATTCGAAGAGACTTGCAAAGATATTAAATCATGCATATAAGAATTCAGAGAAGAATCAAATATTGTTCATAGATAATCTTGATCATAAACCCACAATTCATCGGATCTCGACAAACACACTGCAAAAAGAATTACATCAAATAGATTTCCAAGATAATCGAGGAGAACTTTGTATTGAGATCCAAAGAGAGAGAAGAAGCAATCTAGCTAATAACTATGGACCCGAAGATCTGTGGTAAACTACTCACACATCATCGGAGAGGCTATGTGTTGATGTAGAAGCCCTCCGTGATCGATTCCCCCTCCGGCGGTGATGATCCACAAGTATAGGGGATCTATCGTAGTCCTTTCGATAAGTAAGAGTGTCAAACCCAACGAGGAGCAGAAGGAAATGATAAGCGGTTTTCAACAAGGTATTCTCTGCAAGCACTGAAATTATAGGTAACAGATAGTTTTGTGATAAGATAATTTGTAACGAGCAACAAGTAACAAAAGTAAATAAGTGCAGCAAGCTGGCCCAATCCTTTTTGTAGCAAAGGACAAGCCTGGACAAACTCTTATATAGAGAAAAGCGCTCCCGAGGACACATGGGAATTATCGTCAAGCTAGTTTTCATCACGTTCATATGATTCGCGTTCGGTACTTTGATAATTTGATATGTGGGTGGACCGGTGCTTGGGTGCTGCCCTTACTTGGACAAACATCCCACTTATGATTAACTCCTATTGCAAGCATCCGCAACTGCAAAAGAAGTATTCAGGTAAACCTAACCATAGCATGAAACATATGGATCCAAATCAGCCCCTTACGAAGCAACGCATAAACTAGGGTTTAAGCTTCTGTCACTCTAGCAACCCATCATCTACTTATTACTTCCCAATGCCTTCCTCTAGGCCCAAATAATGGTGAAGTGTCATGTAGTCGACGTTCACATAACACCACTAGAGGAGAGACAACATACATCTCATCAAAACATCGAACGAATACCACATTCACATGACCACTAATAGCAAGACTTCTCTCATGTCCTCAGGAACAAACGTAACTACTCACAAAGCATATTCATGTTCATAATCAGAGGAGTATTAATATGCATAAAGGATCTGAACATATGATCTTCCACCAAATAAACCAACTAGCATCAACTACAAGGAGTAATCAACACTACTAGCAACCTACAAGTACCAATCCCAGACTTAGAGACAAGAATTGGATACAGGAGATGAACTAGGGTTTGAGAGGAGATGGTGCTGGTGAAGATGTTGATGGAGATTGGCCCCCTCCCGATGAGAGGAGCATTGGTGATGACGATGGCGATGATTTCCCCCTCCCGGAGGGAAGTGTCCCCGGCAGAACAGCTTCGCCGGAGCCCTAGATTGGTTCCGCCTCGTGGCGGCGGAGTCTCGTCCCGAAAGCTTGCTTCTGATTTTTCTTCGGACGAAAGACTTCATATAGCAGAAGATGGGCATCGGAGGGCCAACAGGGGGCCCACGAGGCAGGGGGGCGCGCCCAGGGGGTAGGGCGCGCCCCCACCCTCGTGGCCAGGGTGTGGGCCCCCTCTGGTATTTCTTCCACTCAGTATTTTTCATTATTTCCAAAAACAACTTCCGTGGAGTTTCAGGACTTTTGGAGTTGTGCAGAATAGGTCTCTAATATTTGCTCCTTTTCCAGCCCAGAATTCCAGCTGCCGGCATTCTCCCTCCTTATGTAAACCTTGTAAAATAAGAGAGAATAGGCATAAGTATTGTGACATAATGTGTAATAACATCCCATAATGCAATAAATATCGATATAAAAGCATGATGCAAAATGGACGTATCAACTCCCCCAAGCTTAGACTTCTCTTGTCCTCAAGCGGAAGCCGATAACGATAAATATGTCCACATGTTTAGAGGTAGAGGTGTCGATAAAATAAAATACAGACATGAGGGCATCATGATTATCCTCATAACAGCAACATATATGGATAATGTCATATGATTTCTTATGCTCAAGTAATAATCTATTCACAATGCAAAGTATGAATCAGAAACTTTATTGAGAACTAACAAACTATAATCTCAGTCATTGAAGCAATTGCAATTTATCATAACATCAGAAAGAGTCTATGTCAGAGCTTTTCAGCAAGTCCACATACTCAACTATCATTTAGTCTTTCACAATTGCTAACACTAATGCAATACTTGTGGTTACGGAGTTTTAATCGGACACAGAGAAAGATAGGGGCTTATAGTTTCGCCTCCCAACCTTTTACCTCAAGGGTAATGTCAACAATAATAGTGTTGGGGATCGTTGCAGAATTTTAAAATTTTCTACGCATCACCAAGATCCATCTATGGAGTTTACTAGCAACGAGAAGGAAGGAGTGCATCTACATACCCTTGTAGATCGCGAGCGGAAGCGTTCAAGTGAACGGGGTTGATGGAGTCGTACTCGTCGTGATCCAAATCACCGATAACCGAGCGCTGAACGGACGGCACCTCCGCGTTCAAAACACGTACGGAGCAGCGACGTCTCCTCCTTCTTGATCCACCAAGGGGGAAGGAGAGGTTGATGGAGATCCAGCAGCACGACGGCGTGGTGGTGGAAGTAGCGGGGATCCCGGCAGGGCTTCGCGAAGCGCAAGCGGGAGGGAGAGGTGTCACGGGAGGGAGAGGGAGGCGCCAGGGGCTAGGGTACTGCTGCCCTCCCTCCCGCCCACTATATATAGGCCCCCTGGGGGACGCCGGCCCTGGGATCCCATCTACATGGGGGGGCGGCCAAGGGGGGAAACTTGCCCCCCAAGCCAGGTGGGCCGCCCCCCACCCCCAGGGTTTCCAACCCTAGGCGCAGGGGGAGGCCCATGGGGGGCGCACCAGCCCACCAGGGGCTGGTTCCCCTCCCACTTCAGCCCATGGGGCCCTCCGGGATAGGTGGCCCCACCCGGTGGACCCCCGAGACCCTTCCGGTGGTCCCGGTACAATACCGATAACCCCCAAAACTTTCCCGGTGGCCGAAACTGGACTTCCTATATATAATTCTTCACCTCCGGACCATTCCAAAACTCCTCGTGACGTCCCGGATCTCATCCGGGACTTCAAACAACTTTCGAGTTTCCGCATACTAATATCCTACAACCCTAGCGTCACCGAACCTTAAGTGTGTAGACCCTACGGGTTCGGGAGACATGCAGACATGACCGAGACGACTCTCCGGTCAATAACCAACAGCGGGATCTGGATACCCATGTTGGCTCCCACATGTTCCATGATGATCTCATCGGATGAACCACGATGTCGAGGATTCAATCAATCCCGTATACAATTCCCTTTGTCAATCGGTACGTTACTTGCCCGAGATTCGATCGTCGGTATCCCAATACCTTGTTCAATCTCGTTACCGGCAAGTCACTTTACTCGTACCGTAATGCATGATCCCGTGACCAGACACTTGGTCACATTGAGCTCATTATGATGATGCATTAGCGAGTGGGCCCAGAGATACCTCTCCGTCATACGGAGTGACAAATCCCAGTCTCGATCCGTGTCAACCCAACAGACACTTTCAGAGATACCTGTAGTGTACCTTTATAGTCACCCAGTTACGTTGTGACGTTTGGTACACCCAAAGCACTCCTACGGCATCCAGGAGTTACACGATCTCATGGTCTAAGGAAATGATACTTGACATTGGAAAAGCTCTAGCAAACGAACTACACGATCTTTGTGCTATGCTTAGGATTGGGTCTTGTCCATCACATCATTCTCCTAATGATGTGATCCCGTTATCAATGACATCCAATGTCCATAGTCAGGAAACCATGACTATCTGTTGATCAACGAGCTAGTCAACTAGAGGCTTACTAGGGACATGTTGTGGTCTATGTATTCACACATGTACTACGATTTCCGGATAACACAATTATAGCATGAACAATAGACAATTATCATGAACAAGGAAATATAATAATAACCATTTTATTATTGCCTCTAGGGCATATTTCCAACAGTCTCCCACTTGCACTAGAGTCAATAATCTAGTTACATTGTGATGAATCGAACACCCATAGAGTTCTGGTGTTGATCATGTTTTGCTCTAGGGAGAGGTTTAGTCAACGAATCTGCTACATTCAGGTCCGTATGTACTTTACAAATATCGATGTCTCCATTTTGAACACTTTCACGAATGGAGTTGAAGCGACGCTTGATATGCCTGGTCTTCCTGTGAAACCTGGGCTCCTTGGCAAGGGCAATAGCTCCAGTGTTCTCACAGAAGAGAGTCATCGGGCCCGACGCATTGGGAATCACCCCTAGGTCAGTAATGAACTCCTTCATCCAGATTGCTTCTTGCGCTGCCTCTAAGGCCGCCATGTACTCCGCTTCACATGTAGATCCCGCCACGACGCTTTGCTTGCAACTGCACTAGCTTACTGCCCCTCCATTCAAAATATACACATATCCGGTTTGTGACTTAGAGTCATCCAGATCTGTGTCGAAGCTAGCATTGACGTAACCCTTTACGACGAGCTCTTCGTCACCTCCATAAACGAGAAACATATCCTTAGTCCTTTTCAGGTACTTCAGGATATTCTTGACCGCTGTCCAGTGTTCCATGCCGGGATTACTTTGGTACCTTCCTACCAAACTTACGGCAAGGTTTACATCAGGTCTGGTACACAGCATGGCATACATAATAGACCTTATGGCCGAGGCATAGGGGATGACACTCATCTTTTCTCTATCTTCTGCCGTGGTCGGGCATTGAGCCGTGCTCAATTGCACACCTTGCAATACAGGCAAGAACCCCTTCTTGGACTGATCCATATTGAACTTCTTCAATATCTTGTCAAGGTACGTACTCTGTGAAAGACCAATGAGGCGTCTTGATCTATCTCTATAGATCTTGATGCCTAATATATAAGCAGCTTCTCCAAGGTCCTTCATTGAAAAACACTTATTCAAATAGGCCTTTATACTTTCCGAGAATTCTATATCATTTCCCATCAATAGTATGTCATCCACATATAATATGAGAAATGCTACAGAGCTCCCACTCACTTTCTTGTAAACACAGGCTTCTCCATAAGTCTGTGTAAACCCAAACGCTTTGATCATCTCATCAAATCGAATGTTCCAACTCCGAGATGCTTGCACCAGCCCATAGATGGAGCGCTGGAGCTTGCATACCTTGTTAGCATTCTTAGGATCGACAAAACCTTCCGGCTGCATCATATACAATTCTTCCTTAAGAAAGCCGTTAAGGAATGCCGTTTTGACGTCCATCTGCCATATCTCATAATCATAGTATGCGGCAATTGCTAACATGATTCGGACGGACTTCAGCTTCGCTACGGGTGAGAAAGTCTCATCGTAGTCAACCCCTTGAACTTGTCGATAACCCTTAGCGACAAGCCGAGCCTTATAGATGGTCACATTACCATCCGCGCCTGTCTTCTTATTAAAGATCCATTTATTTTCTATGGCTCGCCGATCATCGGGCAAGTCAGTCAAAGTCCATACTTCGTTTTCATACATGGATCCTATCTCGGATTTCATGGCTTCTAGCCATTTGTCGGAATCTGGGCCCGCCATTGCTTCTTCATAGTTCGAAGGTTCACCGTTGTCTAACAACATGATTTCCAGGACAGGGTTGCCGTACCACTCTGGTGCGGAACGTGTCCTTGTGGACCTACGAAGTTCAGCAGCAACTTGATCCGAAGCTTCATGATCATCATCATTAACTTCCTCCCTAGTCGGTGTAGGCACCATAGGAACATCTTCCCGCGCTGCGCTACTTTCCGGTTCGGAAGGGGTGACTATCACCTCATCAAGTTCCACTTTCCTCCCACTTATTTCTTTCGAGAGAAACTCTTTCTCCAGAAAGGACCCGTTCTTGGCAACAAAGATCTTGCCTTCGGATCTGAGGTAGAAGGTATACCCAATGGTTTCCTTAGGGTATCCTATGAAGACGCATTTCTCCGACTTGGGTTCGAGCTTTTCAGGTTGAAGTTTCTTGACATAAGCATCGCATCCCCAAACTTTTAGAAACGATAGCTTAGGTTTCTTCCCAAACCATAATTCATACGGTGTCGTCTCAACGGATTTCGACGGAGCCCTATTTAAAGTGAATGCGGCAGTCTCTAAAGCATAGCACCAAAATGAGAGCGGTAGATCAGTAAGAGACATCATAGATCGCACCATATCCAATAGAGTGCGATTACGACGTTCGGACACACCATTTCGCTGAGGTGTTCCAGGCGGCGTGAGTTGTGAAACTATTCCACATTTCCTTAAGTGTGTGCCAAATTCGTGACTTAAATATTCTCCTCCATGATCTGATCGTAAGAACTTTATTTTCCTGTCACGTTGATTCTCAACCTCACTCTGAAATTCCTTGAACTTTTCAAAGGTCTCAGACTTGTGTTTCATTAGGTAGACATACCCATATCTACTCAAATCATCAGTGAGAGTGAGAACATAACGATAGCCTCCGTGAGCCTCAACACTCATTGGACCGCACACATCAGTATGTATGATTTCTAATAAGTTGGTTGCTCGCTCCATTGTTCCGGAGAACGGAGTCTTGGTCATTTTGCCCATGAGGCATGGTTCGCACGTGTCAAATGATTCGTAATCAAGAGACTCCAAAAGTCCATCTGCATGGAGCTTCTTCATGCGCTTGACACCAATGTGACCAAGGCGGCAGTGCCACAAGTATGTGGGACTATCGTTATCAACTTTACATCTTTTGGTATTCACACTATGAATATGTGTAACATCACGTTTGAGATTCATTAAGAATAAACCATTGACCAGCGGGGCATGACCATAAAACATATCTCTCATATAAATATAACAACCATTATTCTCGGATTTAAATGAGTAGCCATCTCGAATTAAACGAGATCCAGATACAATGTTCATGCTCAAAGCTGGCACTAAATAACAATTATTGAGGTTTAAAACTAATCACGTAGGTAAATGTAGAGGTAGCGTGCCGACGGCGATCACATCGACCTTGGAACCATTCCTGACGCGCATCGTCACCTCGTCCTTCGCCAGTCTCCGCTTATTCCGCAGCTCCTGTTTTGAGTTACAAATATGAGCAACCGCACCGGTATCAAATACCCAGGAGCTACTACGAGTACTGGTAAGGTACACATCAATTACATGTATATCACATATACCTTTGGTGTTGCCGGCCTTCTTGTCCGCTAAGTATTTGGGGCAGTTCCGCTTCCAGTGACCACTTCCCTTGCAATAAAAGCACTCAGTCTCAGGCTTGGGTCCATTCTTTGGCTTCTTCCCGGCAACTGACTTACCGGGCGCGGCAACTCCCTTGCCGTCCTTCTTGAAGTTCTTCTTACCCTTGCCTTTCTTGAACTTAGTGGTTTTATTCACCATCAACACTTGATGTTCCTTTTTGACCTCCACCTCCGCTGATTTCAGCATTGAATATACCTCAGGAATGGTCTTTTCCATCCCCTGCATATTGAAGTTCATCACAAAGCTCTTGTAGCTTGGTGGAAGCGACTGAAGGATTCTGTCAATGACCGCGTCATCCGGGAGATTAACCCCCAGCTGAGTCAAGCGGTTGTGCAACCCAGCCATTTTGAGTATGTGCTCACTGACAGAACTGTTTCCCTCCATCTTACAACTGAAGAACTTGTCGGAGACTTCATATCTCTCGACCCGGGCATGAGCTTGGAAAACCATTTTCAGCTCTTCGAACATCTCATATGCTCCGTGTTGCTCAAAACGCTTTTGGAGCCCCGGTTCTAAGCTGTAAAGCATGCCGCACTGAACAAGGGAGTAATCATCAGCACGTGATTGCCAAGCGTTCATAACATCTTGGTTCTCTGGGATGGGTGCTTCACCTAGCGGTGCTTCTAGGACATAATCTTTCTTGGCAGCTATGAGGATGATCCTCAGGTTCCGGACCCAGTCCGTATAGTTGCTGCCATCATCTTTCAGTTTGGTTTTCTCTAGGAACGCGTTGAAGTTGAGGGCAACGTGGGCCATTTGATCTACAAGACATATTCTAAAGATTTTAGACTAAGTTCATGATAATTAAGTTCATCTAATCAAATTATTCAATGAACTCCCACTCAGATAGACATCCCTCCAGTCATCTAAGTGAAACATGATCCGACTTAACTAGGCCGTGTCCGATCATCACGTGAGACGGACTAGTCAAGATCGGTGAACATCTTCATGTTGATCGTATCTTCTATACGACTCATGCTCGACCTTTTGGTCTTCCGTGTTCCGAGGCCATGTCTGCACATGCTAGGCTCGTCAAGTCAACCTAAGTGTATTGCGTGTGTTCCGAGGCCATGTCTATACATGCTAGGCTCGTCAACACCCGTTGTATGCGAATGTTAGAATCTATCACACCCGATCATCACGTGGTGCTTCGAAACAACGAACCTTCGCAACGGTGCACAGTTAGGGGGAACACTTTCTTGAAATTATTATAAGGGATCATCTTACTTACTACCGTCGTTCTAAGCAAATAAGATGTAAAACATGATAAACATCACATGCAATCAAATAGTGACATGATATGGCCAATATAATTTTGCTCCTTTGATCTCCATCTTCGGGGCGCCATGATCATCTTCATCACCAGCATGACACCATGATCTCCATCATCATGATCTCCATCATCATGTCTTCATGAAGTTGTCACGCCAACGATTACTTCTACTTCTATGGCTAACGTGTTTAGCAATAAAGTAAAGTAATTTACATGGCGTTATTCAATGACACGCAAGTCATACAAAAAATAAAGACAACTCCTATGGCTCCTGCCGGTTGTCATACTCATCGACATGCAAGTCGTGATTCCTATTACATGAACATGATCAATCTCATACATCACATATATCTCATTCATCACATCCTTTTGGCCATATCACATCACAAGGCACATGCTGCAAAAACAAGTTAGACATCCTCTAATTGTTGTTGCATGTTTTTACGTGGCTTCTATAGGTTTCTAGCAAGAACGTTTCTTACCTACGTCAAACCACAACGTGATATGCCAATTTCTATTTACCCTTCATAAGGACCCTTTTCATCGAATCCGTTCCGACTAAAGTGGGAGAGACAGACACCCGCTAGCCACCTTATGCAACTAGTGCATGGCAGTCGGTGGAACCTGTCTCACGTAAGCGTACGTGTAAGGTCGGTCCAGGCCGCTTCATCCCACAATACCGCCGAAACAAGATAAGACTAGTAGTGGCAAGAAAAATTGACAACATCTACGCCCACAACTGCTTTGTGTTCTACTCGTGCATAGTAACTACGCATAGGCCTGGCTCATGATGCCACTGTTGGGGATCGTTGCAGAATTTTAAAATTTTCTACGCATCACCAAGATCCATCTATGGAGTTTACTAGCAACGAGAAGGAAGGAGTGCATCTACATACCCTTGTAGATCGCGAGCGGAAGTGTTCAAGTGAACGGGGTTGATGGAGTCGTACTCGTCGTGATCCAAATCACCGATGACCGAGCGCCGAACGGACGGCACCTCCGCGTTCAACACACGTACGGAGCAGCGACGTCTCCTCCTTCTTGATCCAGCAAGGGGGAAGGAGAGGTTGATGGAGATTCAGCAGCACGACTGTGTGGTGGTGGAAGTAGCGGGGATCCCGGCAGGGCTTCGCCAAGCACAAGCGGGAGGGAGAGGTGTCACGGGAGGGAGAGGGAGGCGCCAGGGGCTAGGGTACTGCTGCCCTCCCTCCCCCCACTATATATAGGCCCCCTGGGGGGGCGCCGGCCCTGGGATCCCATCTAAATGGGGGGCGGCGGCCAAGGGGGGAAACTTGCCCCCCAAGCCAAGTGGGGCGCCCCCCACCCCCAGGGTTTCCAACCCTAGGCGCAGGGGGAGGCCCATGGGGGCCACACCAGCCCACCAGGGGCTGGTTCCCCTCCCTCTTCAGCCCATGGGGCCCTCCGGGATAGGTGGCCCCACCCGGTGGACCCCCGGGACCCTTCCGGTGGTCCCGGTACAATACCGATAACCCCCGAAACTTTCCCGGTGGCCGAAACTGGACTTCCTATATATAATTCTTCACCTCCGGACCATTCCGGAACTCCTCGTGACGTCCGGGCTCTCATCCGAGACTCCGAACAACTTTCGGGTTTCTGCATACTAATATCTCTACAACCCTAGCGTCACCGAACCTTAAGTGTGTAGACCCTACGGGTTCGGGAGACATGCAGACATGACCGAGACGACTCTCCGGTCAATAACCAACAGCGGGATCTGGATACCCATGTTGGCTCCCACATGTTCCATGATGATCTCATCAGATGAACCATGATGTCGAGGATTCAATCAATCCCGTATACAATTCCCTTTGTCAATCGGTACGTTACTTGCCCGAGATTCGATCGTCGGTATCCCAATACCTTGTTCAATCTCGTTACCGGCAAGTCACTTTACTCGTACCGTAATGCATGATCCCGCGACCAGACACTTGGTCACATTGAGCTCATTATGATGATGCATTACCGAGTGGGCCCAGAGATACCTCTCCGTCATACGGAGTGACAAATCCCAGTCTCGATCCGTGTCAACCCAACAGACACTTTCAGAGATACCTGTAGTGTACCTTTATAGTCACCCAATTACGTTGTGATGTTTGGTACACCCAAAGCACTCCTACGGCATCCGGGAGTTACACGATCTCATGGTCTAAGGAAATGATACTTGACATTGGAAAAGCTCTAGCAAACGAACTACACGATCATTGTGCTATGCTTAGGATTGGGTCTTGTCCATCACATCATTCTCCTAATGATGTGATCTCGTTATCAATGACATCCAATGTCCATAGTCAGGAAACCATGACTATCTGTTGATCAACGAGCTAGTCAACTAGAGGCTTACTAGGGACATGTTGTGGTCTATGTATTCACACATGTATTACGATTTCCGGATAACACAATTATAGCATGAACAATAGACAATTATCATGAACAAGGAAATATAATAATAACCATTTTATTATTGCCTCTAGGGCATATTTCCAACAAATAGTTCATGCTAACTTACATCCAATTAGATATATATATATCAGGATCTTTCCAACACACTGTGCTTGCCAAAGGATAAAATATAAAAAGGAAAGGTGAAGATCACCATGACTCTTGCATAAGGTAGAAGATAGAAGTAAAAGATAGGCCCTTCGCAGAGGGAAGCAGAGGTTGCCATGCACTTTCAGAGTTGGATGCACAAAATCTTAATGCGAAAGAATGTCACTTTATATTGCCACTTGTGATATGGACCTTTATTATGCAGTCCGTCGCTTTTATTTCTTCCACATCACAAGATCGTATAAAGCTCTTATTTCCTCCACACCAATCAATCATACATATTTAGAGAGCAATTTGTATTGCTTGCACCGATGACAACTTACTTGAAGGATCTTACTCAATCCATAGGTAGATATGGTGGACTCTTATGGCAAAACTGGGTTTAAGGGTATTTGGAAGCACAAGTAGTATCTCTACTTGGTGCAAAGAATTTAGCTAGCATGAGGGGGAAAGGCAAGCTCAACATGTTGGATGATCCATAACAATATACTTTATTTCGGATATAAGAAAACATAACCCATTATGTTGTCTTCCTTGTCCAACATCAACTCTTTAGCATGCCATATTTTAATGAGTGCTCACAATCATAAAAGATGTCCAAGATAGTATATTTATATGTGAAACCTCTCTTTCTTTATTACTTCCTATTAATTGCAACGATGACCACAACTATGTTTGTCAACTCTCAACAACTTTTAATCATCATACTCTTTCTATGTGAAGTCATTACTCTCCATAAGATCAATATGATCTCTTTGTTTCTTTTTATTCTTTCTTTTTCTTTTATTCCCTCAAGATCGTAGCAAAATAATCAAGCCCTTGACTCAACACTAATCTTTATTATATAACTCACAGACTCGATTACATATAGGGAGCATAAAGCAAAACTCAAAACTAAATCACACCAAAACTTTTATTCTACTAGATCAAGATAATACTAAAAAGGATAGAACTAAGAAAAACGGTAAAGATAGGAGGTGTGGTGGTGATACGATACCGGGGCACCTCCCCCAAGCTTGGCAGTTGCCAAGGGGAGTGCCCATACCCATGTGATTATATCTCCTTTGCTGGTGAAGAAGACGGAGGTGATGATGGATAGTCGCACATCGAGCGTAAGAGGTCCTCCAACATGCGGATAATGCCTTTGAGTGCGGTGATATGCTCCTTCAACAAAAAAATTCACGTGTGAGATACTTGTTTTGTATACGAGCTAACTCATTCATCTTGAAATCTTCGATCTCAGTTGGGGTAAGAAGATTGTGATCAAGTTGAAGCATGTCTTCTGCTGCCGGAGCTTGATCCTCCGTGGCCTTCTTGATCCCTTCATCCTTGTTGATCTCCATGGGTTCTTCCCTCTTCAGCTCTATCTTCATTAGCCAAGCATCGTTGTCACCATTGTTGGAGGAGGGGGATGACATGATGCCCGGCCTTGACAACCTTGAGAGAAAACAGCTCGAAACAAGAACAGAGGATAATTGTGTGATACGGTGGTCAAAACCTTCGGGAGATTATATAATGAATTTTTACCGACCAAAATACGTAACGTGCAAGAAAACGGAGTTCGGAGAGCGCACGAGGTGTCCACGAGGCAGGGGGTGCGCCCTCCACCCTCGTGGAGCCCTCGTGTCCTTCCCGGACTGCTTCTTATTTTTCTATTTTTCTAAATATTCGAAAACGGAGAAAAATTGCCATTAGAACTGTTTTGAAGTCGGTTTACTTACCGTACCACATACCTATTCCTTTTCAGAGTCTGAAATGTTCTGGAAAGTGTCCCTTATGTATTCCTCCGGGGTTACGGTTTCAATAACATTGGTTTCAACATTTACGGGATTACCTGAGATATAGTGTTTGATTCTTTGACCGTTCACCACCTTCGGATTTGTGCCTTCGAAGTTGTTAATTTTTATGGCACCGGAATGATAAACCTCCTCGATAACGTAAGGACCTTCCCATTTGGAGAGAAGTTTTCCTGCAAAAAATCTTAAACGAGAGTTGTATAGCAATACATAATCACCTACATTAAACTCACGCTTTTGTATTCTTTTGTCATGCCATCTTTTAACTTTTTCTTTAAACAATTTGGCATTCTCATAGGCTTGGGTTCTCCATTTATCAAGGGAGCTAATGTCAAATAACCTCTTTTCACCGGCAAGTTTGAAATCATAGTTGAGCTCTTTAATAGCCAAAAACGCCTTATGTTCTAGTTCGAGAGGTAAGTGACATGCTTTTCCATAAACCATTTTATACGGAGACATACCCATAGGATTTTTATATGCAGTTCTATAGGCCCATAATGCATCATCAAGTTTCTTGGACCAATTCTTTCTAGATCTATTAACAGTCTTTTGCAAAATTAATTTGAGCTCTCTATTGCTCAATTCTACTTGACCACTAGACTGCGGGTGATAAGGAGATGCAATTCTACGATTAACATCATACTTAGCAAGCATTTTACGAAAGGCACCATGAATAAAATGTGAACCACCATCAGTCATTAAATATCTAGGGACTCCAAACCTCGAAAAAATAACTTCTTTAAGCATCTTAATAGAAGTGTTATGATCAGCACTACTAGTTGGAATAGCTTCTACCCACTTAGTAACGTAATCAACAACAACTAAAATATGTGTATATCCATTAGAGGCAGGAAACGGTCCCATATATTCAAAGCCCCAAACATCAAATGGTTCAATAACAAGTGAATAATTCATAGGCATTTCTTGACGTCTACTGATATTACCAATTCTTTGACATTCATCACAAGATAAGACAAACTTACGGGCATCCTTGAAGAGAGTAGGCCAATAAAAACCGGATTGCAATACCTTATGTGCAGTTCTATCTCCAGCATGGTGTCCTCCATAAGCCTCGGAGTGACACTTGCGTAGGATCGGTTCCTGTTCATGCTCAGGTACACAACGTCTAATAACACCATCTACTCCTTCTTTATAAAGATGTGGGTCATCCCAGAAGTAATGTCTCAAATCATAGAAAAACTTTTTCTTTTGCTGGTATGTGAAACTAGGTGGTATAAATTTAGCAACAATGTAATTAGCATAATCAGCATACCATGGAGCAGTACGAGAAGCATTTATGACATTTAATTGTTCATCAGGAAAGCTATCATCAATAGGTAGTGGGTCATCAAGAACATTTTCTAACCTAGACAAGTTGTCTGCAACGGGGTTCTCAGCTCCCTTTCTATCAATAATATGCAAATCAAATTCTTGTAGCAAGAGGACCCATCTAATAAGTCTAGGTTTAACATCTTTCTTTTCCATAAGATATTTAATAGCAGCGTGATCAGTGTGAATAGTTACTTTAGAATCAACAATATAAGGTCTGAACTTATCACAAGCAAATACAACTGCTAAGAATTCTTTTTCAGTAGTAGCATAATTTCTCTGGCATTGTCTAGAGTTTTACTAGCATATTGAATACAATTTAATTTCTTATCAACTCTTTGCCCTAGAACAGCACCTACAGCATAATCACTAGCATCACACATAATTTCAAAGGGTAAATTCCAATCAGGTGGCCGAACAATAGGTGCAGAGATCAATGCTTTCTTAAGTATTTCAAATGCTTCTACACAGTCATCATCGAAGACAAATGGTATATCTTTTTGCAATAGATTAGTAAGAGGCCGAGAAATTTTTGAGAAGTCCTTAATGAACCTCCTATAAAATCCAGCGTGACCAAGGAAACTTCTTATACCTTTGATGTCCTTGGGACATGGCATCTTTTCAATAGCATCAACTTTAGCTTTATCAACTTAAATACCCCTTTCAGAAATTTTATGCCCCAAGACAATGCCTTCATTAACCATAAAGTGGCACTTTTCCCAGTTCAAGACAAGATTAGTTTCTTCACATCTCGGTAAAACTCGATCAAGGTTGCTCAAGCAATCATCAAAAGAGGATCCATAGACGGAGAAATCGTCCATGAAAACCTCACAAATCTTTTCACAAAAATCAGATAATATAGCCATCATGCATCTTTGAAAGGTAGCAGGTGCATTACATAAACCAAAAGGCATACGTCTATAAGCAAAAGTACCGAAAGGGCAAGTAAAAGTGGTCTTAGCTTGATCATCAGCTGACACAGGTATTTGAGAGAAACCAGAATAACCATCTAGAAAGCAAAAATGTGTATGTTTGGATAATCTTTCTAGCACTTGATCAATAAAAGGTAAGGGGTAATGATCTTTTTTAGTAGCTTTATTTAATTTGCGGAAATCAATTACCATCCTATAACCTGTAATAATTCTTTGCGGAATCAATTCATCTTTATCATTAGGAACGACAGTAATACCTCCCTTCTTAGGGACACAATGGACAGGACTTACCCACTGACTATCAGCAACGGGATAGATTATACCTGCCTCAAGGAGCTTTAGTATTTCCTTTCTTACCACTTCTTTCATTTTAGGATTCAGCCGCCGTTGACGATCAATAACTGGTTTAGCATCTTTCTCCAAATTTATTTTGCGTTGGCATAGAGTGGGACTAATGCCCTTAAGATCATCAAGAGTATATCCAATAGCAGCACGGTGCTTCTTCAGAGTTTTCAATAATTTTCTTCCTCCTTCTCTGAAAGGTTAGCACTAATAATAACAAGAAATATCTTCTTTTCATCAAGATAAGCATATTTAAGAGTATCAGGCAATGGTTTAAGCTCAAACACGGGATCACCCTTGGGTGGAGGAGGATCCCCTAAGATTTCAACAGGCAAGTTGTGTTTCAGAATAGGTCCCTGTTTAAAGAATACTTCATCTATTTCCCTTCTTTCATTCATAAACATATCATTTTCATGGTCTAGCAAATATTGTTCTAAAGGATCACTAGGAGGTACGGCAATAGAAGCAAGACCAATAATTTCATCTTTACTAGGCAGTTCCTCTTCACGGTGTTGTCTACGAAATTTAGAGAAGTTGAACTCATGAGACATATCACCTAAACCAATAGTAACAACATCCTTTTCGCAATCTATCCTAGCATTAACAGTGTTTAAGAAGGGTCTACCAAATATAATGGGACAAAAGCTATCTTGTGGGGGACCAAGAACAAGAAAATCAGCAGGATATTTAATTTTCCCACACAAGACTTCAACATCTCTAACAATTCCAATTGGTGATACAGTATCTCTATTGGCAAGCTTAATTGTAACATCAATTTCTTCTAACTCAGTGGGTGCAATATCATGCATAATTTCTTTGTATAAGTCAATAGGTATTGCACTAGCACTAGCACCCATATCACACAAGCCATGATAACAATGATCTCCTATTTTAACAGAAATAACAGGCATGCCTACCACAGGTCTATGTTTATCTTTAGCACAAGGTTAAGCAATTCTAGCAGTTTCATCACAGAAATAAATAACATGCCCATCAATATTATCAGCCAAGAGATCTTTAACAATAGCAATATTAGGTTCAACTTTAACTTGCTCAGGAGGTGTATAAGTTCTAATATTGCTTTTATGAACCACAGTTGAAGCTTTAGCATGATCCTTTATTCTAACAGGGAAGGGTGGTTTCTCAACATAAGCAGTAGGAACAAGAGGATCATTATAAGTGATAGTCTTTTCTTCAACTTTAATAGGTGCAACTACTTTTACTTCTATGGGAGGATGATATTTAAACCACTTCTCCTTAGGGAGATCAACATGAGTAGCAAAAGATTCACAGAAAGAAGCTACTATCTCTAAGTCAAGTCCATATTTAGTGCTAAATTTACGGAAAACTTCGGTATCCATAAAAGATTTAACACAATCGAACTTAGGTGTCATACCTGACTCCTTACCTTCGTCGAGATCCCAATCTTCAGAGTTGCGTTTAATTCTTTCCAATAAATCCCATTTGAATTCAATAGTCTTCATCATAAAAGAGCCAGCACAAGAAGTATCGAGCATGGTGCGATTGTTGTCAGAAAGCCGAGCATAAAATTTTTGAATAATCATTTCTCTTGAGAGCTCATGATTGGGGCATGAATATAACATAGACTTAAGCCTCCCCCAAGCTTGAGCGATGCTTTCTCCTTCGCGAGGCCAAAAATTATATATATATAATTGCGATCACGATGAACAAGATGCATAGGATAAAACTTTTGATGAAATTCCAATTTCAATCGTTTGTAGTTCCATGATCCCATATCATCACATAGCCTATACCATGTCAATGCATCTCCCTTCAAAGATAAAGGGAAGACCTTCTTCTTGATAACATCATCGGGCATACTTGCAAGCTTAAATAATCCACAAACTTCATCCACATATATTAGGTGCTCATCAGGATGTAATGTTCCATCTCCTGCAAGAGGATTAGCTAGCAGTTTTTCTACCATACCCGAAGGAATTTCAAATTAGACATTTTCTTTTTCAGTAGGTTCAGTATGTTGAGGAGCAACTCTTTGCTCTATTGGTCGGGGTGAAGATACCCCGAACAAGCCCCTCAGAGGATTACTTTCCATAGTAACAAGTGACAATAAATTTCAGCACACTATATAAATTTTTCCTTACCAAATTCCACCTACCAAAGGCGCTTCACTCCCCGGCAACGGCGCCAGAAAAGAGTCTTGATCACCCACAAGTATAGGGGATCTATCGTAGTCCTTTCGATAAGTAAGAGTGTCGAACCCAACGAGGAGCAGAAGGAAATGATAGGCGGTTTTCAGCAAGGTATTCTCTGCAAGCACTGAAATTATAGGTAACATATAGTTTTGTGATAAGATAATTTGTAATGAGCAACAAGTAACAAAAGTAAATAAGTGCAGCAAGGTGGCCTAATCCTTTTTGTAGCAAAGGACAAGCCTGGACAAACTCTTATATAGAGAAAAGCGCTCCCGAGGACACATGGGAATTATCGTCAAGCTAGTTTTCATCACGTTCATATGATTCGCGTTCGGTACTTTGATAATTTGATATGTGGGTGGACCGGTCCTTGGGTGCTGCCCTTACTTGGACAAACATCCCACTTATGATTAACTCCTATTGCAAGCATCCGCAACTACAAAAGAAGTATTAAGGTAAACCTAACCATAGCATGAAACATATGGATCCAAATCAGCCCCTTACGAAGCAACGCATAAACTAGGGTTTAAGCTTCTGTCACTCTAGCAACCCATCATCTACTTATTACTTCCCAATGCCTTCCTCTAGGCCCAAATAATGGTGAAGTGTCATGTAGTCGACGTTCACATAACACCACTAGAGGAGAGACAACATACATCTCATCAAAATATCGAACGAATACCAAATTCACATGACTACTAATAGCAAGACTTCTCCCATGTCCTCAGGAACAAACGTAACTACTCACAAAGCTTATTCATGTTCATAATCAGAGGAGTATTAATATGCATAAAGGATCTGAACATATGATCTTCCACCAAATAAACCAACTAGCATCAACTACAAGGAGTAATCAACACTACTAGCAACCTACAAGTACCAATCCCAGACTTAGAGACAAGAATTGGATACAAGAGATGAACTAGGGTTTGAGAGGAGATGGTGCTGGTGAAGATGTTGATGGAGATTGGCCCCCTCCCGATGAGAGGAGCGTTGGTGATGACGATGGCGATGATTTCCCCCTCCCGGAGGGAAGTGTCCCCGGCAGAACAGATCCACCGGAGCCCTAGATTGGTTCCGCCTCGTGGCGGCGGAGTCTCGTGCCGAAAGCTTGCTTCTGATTTTTCTTCGGACAAAAGACTTCATATAGCAGAAGATGGGCACCGGAGGGCCAACAGGGGGCCCACGAGGCAGGGGGGCGCACCCAGGGGTAGGGCGCGCCCCCACCCTCGTGGCCAGGGTGTGGGCCCCCTCTGGTATTTCTTCCGCTCAGTATTTTTCATTATTTCCAAAAACAACTTTCGTGGAGTTTCAGGACTTTTGGAGTTGTGCAGAATAGGTCTCTAATATTTGCTCCTTTTCCAGCCCAGAATTCCAGCTGCCGGCATTCTCCCTCCTTATGTAAACCTTGTAAAATAAGAGAGAATAGGCATAAGTATTGTGACATAATGTGTAATAACAGCCCATAATGCAATAAATATCGATATAAAAGCATGATGCAAAATGGACGTATCAGGTAGAGCACCGGAAAAGGCCCCAAGATGGGATCTCACGGGTACAAAAGGTTGCGGCGGTGGAAATAGGGTTTTGTGGTGCTCTCGGATGTTTTCAGGGTATATGAGTATATATAGGCGAAAGAAGTAGGTCGGTGGAGCCACGAGGGTGGGGGCGCGCCTATCCCCTTGGGCGCGCCCTCCTACCTCGTGGTCACCTCTTTGCTTCCTTGACGTCCACTCCAAGTCTCCTGGATTGCGTTTGTTCCAAAAGCGATCCTCGCGAAGGTTTCATTCCGTTTGGATTCCGTTTGATATTCCTTTTGTGCGAAACACTGAAATAGGCAAAAAAATAGCAATTTGCACTGGGCCTTCGGTTAATAGGTTAGTCCGAAAAATAATATAAAAGTGCATAATAAAGCCCATTAAACATCCAAAACAGATAATATAATAGCATGGAACAATCAAAAATTATCGATACGTTGGAGACGTATCAAGCATCCCCAAGCTTAATTCCTGCTCGTCCTCGAGTAGGTAAATGATAAAAACATAATTTTTGATGTGGAATGCTACCTAACATAATTTTCAAAGTAATTCTCTTTATTGTGGCATGAATGTTCAGATCCAAAAGATTCAAGATAAAGGTTTAGTATTGACATAAAAATAATAATACTTCAAGCATACTAACTAAGCAATTATGTCTTCTCAAAATAACATGGACAAAGAAAGCTTATCCCTACAAAATCATATAATTTGGCTATGCTTCATTTTCGTCACACAAAAATGCTCTCATCATGCACAACCCCATTGACAAGCCAAGCAATTGTTTCATACTTTAGTAATCTCAAACTTTTTTCAATTTTCACGCAATACATGAGCGTGAGCCATGGACATAGCACTATGGGTGGAATAGAATATAATGATGGGGGTTGTGTGGAGAAGACAAAAAAGGAGAAAGTCTCACATTGACGCGTGTAATCAACGGGCTAGGGAGATGCCCATCAATTGATGTTAATGCAAGGGGTAGGGATTGCCATGCAACGGATGCACTAGAGCTATAAATGTATGAAAGATCAACAAAATAAACTAAGTGGGTGTGCATCCAACTTGCTTTCTCACGAAGACCTAGGGCATTTGGGGAAGCCTATTGTTGGAATATACAAGCCAAGTTCTATAATGAAAAATTCCCACTAGTATATGAAAGTGACAAAATAAGAGACTCTCTATCATAAAGATCATGGTGCTACTTTGAAGCACAAGTGCGGAAAAAAGGACAGTAGCATTGTCCCTTTTATTTCTTTTCTCTTTTTTTGGGCCTTTTTTTGGCCTTTCTCTTTTTTCTTTTTTTTGGGACAATGCTCTATTAATGATGATCATCACACTTCTATTTATTTACAACTCAATGATTACAACTCGATACTAGAACAAAATATGACTCTATATGAGTGCCTCCGGCGGTGTACCGGGATGGGCAATGAGTCAAGAGTGACATGTATGATAAATTATGCATGGTGGCTTTGCCACAAATACGATGTCAACTACATGATCATGCAAGGCAATATGACAATGATGAAGTGTGTCATAATAAATGAAACGGTGGAAAGTTGCATGGCAATATATCTCGGAATGACTATGGAAATGCCATAATAGGTAGGTATGGTGGCTGTTTTGAGGAAGATATAAGGAGGTTTATGTGTGATAGAGCATATCATATCACGGGGGTTGGATGCACCGGCGAAGTTTTCACCAACTCTCAAGGTGAGAGTGTGTATAATACATGGACTCAACATTAGTCATAAAGAAATCACATACTTATTGGAAAAATCTAAAAGTCATCAAAACCAAGCATTACGCGCATGCTCCTAGGGGGATATATTGGTAGGAAAAGACCATCGCTCGTCCCCGACCGCCACTCATAAGGATGACAATCAAAGAACACCTCATGTTTCAAATTTGTCACACAATGGTTACCATACGTGCATGCTACGGGACTTGCAAACTTCAACACAAGTATTTCTCAAATTCACAACTACTCAACTAGCACGACTCTAATATTACCATCTTCATATCTCAAAACAATCATCAAGTATCAAACTTCTCATAGTATTCAATGCACTTTTGATGAAAGTTTTTATTATACCCGTCTTGGATGCATATCATATTAGGACTAAATTTATAGCCAAAGCAAATTACCATGCTGTTCTAAAGGACTCTCAAAATAATATAAGTGAAGCATGAGAGATCAATAATTTCTATAAAATAAAACCACCACCGTGCTCTAAAAGATATAAGTGAAGCACTAAAGCGAAATCATCTAGCTCAAAAGATATAAGTGAAGCACATAGAGTATTCTAATAAATTCTGACTTATGTGTGTTTCTCCAAAAGGTGTGTACATAAAGGATGATTGTGGTAAACTAACAAGCAAAGACTCAAATCATACAAGACGCTCCAAGCAAAACACATATCATGTGGTGAATAAAAATATAGCCTCAAGTAAAGTTACCGATGGACGAAGACGAAAGAGGGGATGCCTTCCGGGGCATCCCCAAGCTTAGGCTTTTGGTTGTCCTTGAATTTTACCTTGGGGTGCCTTGGGCATCCCCAAGCTTAGGCTCTTTCCACTCCTTATTCCAAAATCCATCAAATCTTTACCCAAAACTTGAAAACTTCACAACACAAAACTCAACAGAAAATCTCATGAGCTCCGTTAGTATAAGAAAACAGATCACCACTTTAAGGTACTGTAATTAACTCATTCTTTATTTATATTGGTGTTAAACCTACTGTATTCCAACTTCTCTATGGTTCATACCCCCCGATACTAGCCATAGATTCATCAAAATAAGCAAACAACACACGAAAAACAGAATCTATCAAAAACAGAACAATCTGTAGTAATCTGTATCAAACGTATACTTCTGTAACTCCAAAAATTCAGAAATAAATTGTTGGACGTGAGTAATTTGTCTATTAATCATCTGCAAAAAGAATCAACCGAAAATCGCTCTCCAGTAAACAATGGCAGCTAATCTCGCTAGTGCTAAAGTTTCTATTTTTTTACAGCAAGATCATAAAGACTTCACCCAAGTCTTCCCAAAGGTTCTACTTGGCACAAACACTAATTTAGAACATAAAACCACATCTAAACAGAATATATATGAATTATTTATTACTAAACAGAAATAAAAAGGAAGAAAATAAAATAAAATTGGGTTGCCTCCCAACAAGCGCTATCGTTTAACGCCCCTAGCTAGGCATAAAAGCAAGAATAGATCTAGGTATTATCATCTTTGGTATGCAATCCATAAGTGGCTCTCATAATAGATTCATAGGGTAATTTAATTTTCTTCCTAGGAAAGTGTTCCACGCCTTTCCTTAATGGAAATTGGAATCTAATATTTCCTTCTTTCCTATCAATAATTGCACCAATCGTTCTAAGGAAAGGTCTACCAAGAATAATAGGACATGTAGGATTGCAATCTATATCAAGAACAATGAAATCTATAGGCACATAATTACTATTTGCAACAATAAGAACATCATTAATCCTTCTCATAGGTTTCTTAATGGTGGAATCCGCAAGATGCAAATTTAAAGAACAATCATCAAATTCACGGAAACCTAACACATCACACAAATTTTTTGGAATCGTGGAAACACTAGCACCCAAATCACATAAAGCATAGCATTCATGATCTTTAATTTTAATTTTAATAGTAGGTTCCCACTCATCATAAAGTTTTCTAGGGATAGAAACTTCTAACTCAAACTTTTCTTCATAGGATTGCATTAAAGCATCAACGATGTGTTTGGTAAAAGCTTTATTTTGATCATAAGCATGAGGAGAATTTAACACGGATTGCAACAAGGAAATACAATATATCAAAGAACAATTATCATAATTAAATTCCTTGAAATCCAAAATAGTGGGTTCATTGCTATATAAAGTTTTGACCTCTTCAATCCCACTTTTACCAATTTTTGCATCAAGATCTAGAAACTCCGAATCATTGGGACGCCTTTTAACTAAAGTTGACTCATCTCCAGTCCCATCTTTATCAAGATTCATATTGGAAAACAAAGATTTAATAGGAGACACATCAATCACTTTTAGATCTTCATCATTATTACCTTGAAAACTAGAAGAACACGCTTTTACAAAGCAATCTTTTTTAGCACGCATCCTAGCAGTTCTTTATTTGCACTCATCAATGGAAATTCTCATAGATTTGAGAGACTCATTGATATCATGCTTAGGTGGAATAGATCTAAGTTTCAAAGAATCAACATCAAGAGAAATTCTATCCACGTTCCTAGCCAACTCATCAATCTTAGGCAATTTTTCTTCAAGCAAGGCATTGAAATTCTTTTGCGAAATCATAAATTGTCACAACCCCAGATCAGCCTTTGCTTGATTTTTCTTGCCTCCATGCATCATGTTTAAATTCAAATGAAATTTGAATTGAGGAATTTTCAAAGCCTCAGAAACCTTTTAAAAATGATCAACATTAAAATCTTCTCAAAGAAGCCTAAGAAAATGTTCCTGTTAAACCTTGAAAAATATTGGCAAGAATAAAATTCAAACCAATATTTTTGGAAGGTTTAACATATTTATTTTGGGCCTTTGAATTAATCCAATAAATATTTGAATTGGATCTATATTTGTTATATAATAAATATATGTTCAATAATTCTGGAAATTGTTGTGTAGCTTTGGATAAGTCCATTTGGTTTACACAATTATTTTCATGAATTTTGAAAATGGTTTGGTCTTTGAACTGAATCAAAACATAATAGCAAAAATAGAAAACAGAACAAATTATTAACAGAGAGAGAGATAGGCCTCAGGCCCACTTACCTGGCGCCCCACCTCGGCCCAGTTGCTGTGAAGCCCAGCCCACGCAGCCATCTGCCAGTCGTCGTCCTCCTCTTGACAGAAGGACGCGAGGGCGTGTGCCCACCGCGTGCCGGCACGCGCCGGCCACCTCCTGCTTACCTGCTCGCCGCTGGAGGCACCCGAGGGCGCCACGCACTCCCCTCAACCCCTTGCACCTCTCCCCTCTCTCCCAGGACTCCCTCTCCCTCCACTGCTCGCTTCCGCAGCGCCACCGAGTGCTGCCGTCGACGCCGCTCGCCACCACTGCGGCCACCAGCATCCCCGCGGCCTTCCAGCTAGCCCACAAGCTCCGCCTCGTATCCATGAAGCTCTACGCCGACGCACGCGACGTCGGGTGCCCCGAAGCCACGCCATCACCGCCGTCTTCACCGCCATGGCCGGCAATCGCTGCTGCTCGATTTGTAGCAACGAGGACGTCCTCGAGCACGCCGAGGCCACCTCTGAACCCGCCGTGAGCTCCTCTACCAATCCCCTCTACTCCGATGTCCATTAGCTCATCGTAGCCCTCGTTTCCGTCGAGGCCGAGACGTCACCGGCGCCGGACTTGTCGCCGTCGTCATCTTGGTTCGCCTCCGTATAATCCGAGCGCGTCACTGCACTGAGTGCACTCCCAGGAGCCCGTAGTGCCCATCAGTTCCTCCTCCCATGCACCGTAGCCGCAGCCCCGTGCACCCCTGAACTCCAGCGGCCGCAACTGAGCCCGCCGCCATCGACTCCGGCCACCCCAGGCCCGGAGACCACCACCATCCGAAGCGCCATCGTGCCAGCTCTTCGTAGGGCCAAAGGGCGCACCGAACGGTGCATCATAGGCGAAACCCGAGCCCCTCCAGTGTACCTCCGCCGCGTATTTGGTCGCCGCCGGCATACCTCCGGTGACGCTGACGTGGCAAAGTCATTAGCCTCTAACAGCCTAGTTATTTAACATCTAGTGACACTGACAGTCGGGCCCCACCTGTTTAATTAACCAGCTAACGAAATAAGTTAGAATTAATCTAAGTCCAGTGGCCCCACGTGTCAGTTTGACTATGCTGACGTGGCCGTTGACCTGGCCCCACTGGTCAGCCTCTGTTCTTGCCCTATTACACTGACGTGCGGGTCCCACGGGTCAGGTTTGACCTGGACCAGCCCCTGTTGACCTGCTGACGTCACAGTGACGCAATGCTGACGCAGTATTACATTTTCTGGATTTATTTTTAATCAGGAAATTCCAGAAAATACCCTAAACTTCTAAAATTCATAGATATTAATCTGTAACTCCAAATGAAATAATTTATATATGAAAAATGATCAGAAAAATCCAATCTATCCATATGTACTGGTTTCATGCATGTTAAAGCAACTTAACCCTGCTGTTTATATCAAAACATGATAAAGCACTATATAAATTCATAAGATGAGTTTGGGGTTGAATCTTTGGTTCAAAATGGCTCAAACCTTTTAGCTTGTTACCTCAGCTACGATCTTGTGCCCTCGGCAGGATCTAGTAGATAGTGAGGCTTCTCAGCCTTTTTCATTTATAGTTGTCTGTACTCAGACATGTTAAGCTTCTGCATGTGTTTGACTTGTATGCTCTGAATGCTGGGTCGAGAGACCCATGTTTGTAATATCTGGCTCTTCGGAGCCTAATGAATAAATACTCTGAGTCGTAGAGTCTAGTTGTGATGCCATCTTGTATTTGCACATAGCGAGCATATTGTGTGTATGATTGAAATGCTTGGTATGTGTGGGATCCGACAATCTAGTTGTTTATCCTTGGTAGCCTCTCTTATGGGGAAATGTAGTCTTGTGCTTCCATGAGCCATAGTAGTCCGCTACAGCCCGGTTCACCGGAGTCCTGCTAGCCCAGCACTACTGCTCCGAAACACTTGATTGGACGGCATGTGATTCACTTCGTCCCTGTGTCTGTCCCTTCGGGGAAATGTCACGCGGTGACATCCGGAGTCCTGCCTAGCCTGCTACAGCCCGGGTTCCCGGGGTCCTGTTAGCCCAGTGCGACAGCCCGGATTCACACGTTGCTGACCGACATGCTCGATGTTGATTCATGTATGCCTGTCCCCGTAAGTTAGTGCCGCTTTGGGTTCACGACTAGCCATGTCGGCCCGGGTTCTCTGTCATATGGATGCTAGCGACACTATCATATACGTGAGCCAAAAGGCGCAAACGGTCCCGGGCCATGGTAAGGCGACACCCGTGGGAATACCGTGCGTGAGGCCGCAAAGTGATATGAGGTGTTACAGGCTAGATCAATGTGACTTAGAATCAGGGTCCTGACAGCTTTGGTATCAGAGCCTGACTTCCTGTAGGTTTACGAAGCCAAACTGGTCGAAGTTGTGTCTAGAAATGCTTTAGTTATATAAGGGAATTGATTGTGGAAGGGAACGTAAGGCTCTTTTTACTCCTTTACCTTATGCCCTTCTGATCTGAGTCACCCTCTTCTCTTCTACGGGGATTAAGAACTAGGCTTCTCATCTTTCTATCAGGATCACGTGTTACTAATCTGTAGACTTGTAGGATTGTTGGATTTAAGCCCCAGTTCAGTTTCTACTACTTCCGTGTGTTCATAGTTGGTCTCGGAACCTTGATATTGTGCTTCCAAGTGGTTATGCCACCATTTTTGCAGGATGTCTCAAATCCTTTGAGCATTTACAGCCGTTATGCTATCCGAGTCATCCCAGGCTTCTAAATAATCTGATGCATTTGCAAATCCCTTCTTTCCGTTCTCGATGTACCTTTGGGCCAGATTAACCACACTAATTGTTGAGTTGAGGTACTCTGTTGCCTTGACATATATGTTGGAGTTATTATTATGACCCTAGGTGTCTTAGAGGACCACTTAGTAATCTAGCAATGCTTGCATCCCCAGTGTGATGATTCTGGCCATTATTCTCGAAAGCATCCCGTGATGCCATTTAGTTAGTAGGCATTCTATTTCTGGGTTCTTGAGCCCAAGATTCACTCCACTTACCTCCTGTTGATAGTGTTTGCTCGTTCCTTTAGGTTATTAGTAACCTTTGCATTAGTCCTCGAGGTCCGTGGTATTTCATTCTTCCAATACCATGAACCATCATGGCAGAAGTTCTTTTAACCAAAAGATCACAACCAGAGTGCTCTTGAGGAGTACTCCATTCATATTGTGACTCTGCCAGTTCTATCATTCTGCATGGGTTATCCGGAAGAAATATGTTGAACTCGTTTGACATACTAACCCATGAATACACAACTCAGAAAGTTATATGTTCCTTGAGTTGTTCTCTTTAGTTGTATTCTGACCCCCGTCTATCATTTGATAGTCAAGAGTATGCGTGCATTCGCTGTCGATACCTCATATTCTTGTGGTCTGTCAAGCCATTCTATTCCGGAATGACTAGGAGTCCAGGAGAAACAAACTCCAGTACCTCGTCCATTTCTAGGATTGGGTCAAAGTAGTTGTATTCCGCAGATCAAATGCCTAACCAGCTTTTGTTCTGTTCTACCTTCGAGTATTACCCCCTTTATGTCAAGAATGTCATGAGAATTGCACCACCTCTTATGAATTCTTGACGCAGTGATACTCCTCGCCATCATCATTCATTTCCCGGTCCCGTGTTATTGTAACCGGAACACCGACAAGTGAATCGTGATGCGTGAAATCAATACTCCTAGCAACTCCGTTGCTTGGTAGTTGAAGGACAATAATTTCATCCTTAGCGTGTTGGTTACTGAATCACATCCTAAGGTTGATCGTGCTACCCAGTCCTTATTTCCGATGCACTTTTCGATCAATGAGTTAGGATTATTCAATCCCTTGCTTATTTGATCATATCGTCTTGCTCTGAAAGGCGAGATTGTTCTCGAGCCTAGTAACATATCGGTGGTACGTGATTTTCCGAATATCTTCTCGGAAGTATCACCAGGTTGTCACCTGACCGCTATGTTGAATTCGTAATCAAGTTGGTTTCCTGTAACCACCCCTTCTCCAAGAATCCGTGTTGGATACCCCTGAGCTAGTTGGTCAAGCTAAACAACAACTTGGAGAGTTGGAAGATAAAAGCTTGCCAGCTTAGTTCATTTCAAGGGATATATTTGCGTGTGTTGAAGATAGATGATATCTTCATCGATTGGTCCCTGTGATCAGTTGTTGGACCTATTGTCGTATCAAGACTTTGATTTGAGTATGGGCTATCATCAAATCAAATCAGAACCAACGATGTTCATAATGTTGTCTTACTCGTGGTTGATCCCTCGAGCATACACCATTATATCTTTTGGGTCTGACCAATGCTATCACTTGTTCACATAATTATGGAATTCCATCTCCATGGAAACCTGGATGAATTGTTGTTGAGCCCATCAGCAACACTGCTACCTTCTCCATGACTCGTGTTGAACAACCAGCTAGTATTGGAAACTTTATAAGCATTATCTACGTGTTCCATTCATGAAGCATATGTTGGATGAAAGAAGTGACTTACTCTAGTTCATGTGCATTAGATGCAAGTTGCCGCCGTGAATTCGAGAAAGTTTGTTTTGCTTCCTCTGGAATCATCCCAAGTCAGTCATGCATATGTGTGAAGTATTCTGTGGTTCGGAGACTTGCAACCTTCGTTCTATATGTGTTCCTAGCACACCAAGCCACTGACTGATTTGTTCCAGGAGAAGGAGTTCCTTTTAAGAGCTAACCCGGGCTTAATTGAGAACTTCATTATCTGCGATGATGGTTCCCCTCCTGAACTCGGTAGTGTTTTATTATAAGACTACCATGTGATCATGCTTGTCTGGGACAACGTGCTCACATGTATGTAGCAGAACCAGCTCATGTTTTGGAGCTTGCTATCATAGTTCATCCCCTGAGAATCTCGCAACGTCATCTCGTCGATTTGTGTTGCAAACTTTCATTTTTCCTTCTAGACTTGATGAGTCTGGAATATCCTGACACCAACCAGATCTGAATCTCGGGCAGATATGATGGTTGAAACATTTTCCAAGAATTATAATATTGGTCTCTCGATAACCGGTAAAGTGGATGTCGTGGCCAACACACCCAGCCAGAAGACCTATTATGGTAGTATCTTGATTGAGTAAGTTGGCCACCTCCGCATAAGGATTTCTTAGGATTTATTCCACTAGTTATTCCTTATGGATTCCTACGCTCCCGAAGTCCGACCTACTACTTGATGTTCAAGATACCAAACCACATCTAATGGGTTACGCTAGAACATCAAGGAGAACATCAGAAGCGGAGTGCTAAATGTCTCTCGGTCGATCATCCAGATTTTGCTCCCTTGGCTTCGCTAAGGTGAAATCTGAGAAAGTGTTGTCCTCCTTTGCACCTGCATCCTCCATCACCGTTCATCATGGTAGTATGATGTGTTGCCAGGATCCTCGGCACGGATGTTGGTAAAACCTTGATGAATATGGAAATGCTCAAGTTCTGGAGAGCATACTCAGACACTAGGTTATATCCCCGGTATCAACGGGAATGTGCCTTCCGCTTGCCGAGTTGCTCCATAACCATAGTTTCCTTTCCGATCTGAGTATGCCATTTCTCTGAACTCCTTCAAATGATCGTTTGCGATTTTCCTTGGGCCGGTTTAGAGAGCTTCAATGATCTTTGTATCAAAAGTAATTCTTTTTGCCGCTTAAGGGAATAACTCTACGAGTCACCTTCCCCAAGGTGCCCCGTTATGGAATCATGGCAATTTTTCCTCGCTACTTTGAAACCCTCGTCAAATTGTTTCTTCCGTCCCTCCTGGTGCATGTTTTGCCTCTCAGCTCGAGAGATGTTTCAATGCCTCCCTCCATGAGTTGATCCTGAGTTGTTCGATATTCGAGAAGATCGATCCTTCTAGAGTTTTCCCTTTCCTCTTGTTGTCTTGTCGGTTGGAGTTCTCAGAGCAAGACATCGAGACAAAGATGGTGATCGAATCAACATTCTTATGAAGTGCAACTTGGATCGTGAAGATCATGTTAGCTCGTACCCCCTCTGTCTTCTTACCTCACGTCTTGAATCTCGGGACGAGATTCTTGTTTAGTGGGGGTGAGCTGTCACAGCCCCAGATCAGCCCTTGCTTGATTTTTCTTGCCTCCATGCATCATGTTTAAATTCAAATGAAATTTGAATTGAGGAATTTTCAAAGCCTCAGAAACCTTTTAAAAATGATCAACATTAAAATCTTCTCAAAGAAGCCTAAGAAAATGTTCCTGTTAAACCTTGAAAAATATTGGCAAGAATAAAATTCAAACCAATATTTTTGGAAGGTTTAACATATTTATTTTGGGCCTTTGAATTAATCCAATAAATATTTGAATTGGATCTATATTTGTTATATAATAAATATATGTTCAATAATTCTGGAAATTGTTGTGTAGATTTGGATAAGTCCATTTGGTTTACACAACTATTTTCATGAATTTTGAAAATGGTTTGGTCTTTGAACTGAATCAAAACATAATAGCAAAAATAGAAAACAGAACAAATTATTAACAGAGAGAGGGAGATAGGCCTCAGGCCCACTTACCTGGCGCCCCACCTCGGCCCAGTTGCTGTGAAGCCCAGCCCACGCAGCCATCTGCCAGTCGTCATCCTCCTCTTGACAGAAGGACGCGAGGGCGTGTGCCCACCGCGTGCCGGCACGCGCCGGCCACCTCCTGCTTACCTGCTCGCCGCTGGAGGCACCCGAGGGCGCCACGCACTCCCCTCAACCCCTTGCACCTCTCCCCTCTCTCCCAGGACTCCCTCTCCCTCCACTGCTCGCTTCCGCAGCGCCACCGAGTGCTGCCGTCGACGCCACTCGCCACCACCGCGGCCTTCCAGCTAGCCCACAAGCTCCGCCTCGGATCCATGAAGCTCTACGCCGACGCACGCGACGCCGGGTGCCCCGAAGCCACGCCATCACCGCCGTCTTCACCGCCATGGCCGGCAATCGCTGCGGCTCGATTCGCAGCAACGAGGACGTCGCCGAGCACGCCGAGGCCACCTCTGCACCCGCCGTGAGCTCCTCTACTAATCCCCTATACTCCCATATCCATTAGCTCATCGTAGCCCTCGTTTCCGTCGAGACCGAGACCTCACCGGCGCCGGACTTGTCGCCGTCGTCATCTTGGTTCGCCTCCGTATAATCCGAGCGTGTCACTGCACTGAGTGCACTCCCAGGAGCCCGTAGTGCCCATCAGTTCCTCCTCCCATGCACCGTAGCCGCAGCCCCATGCACCCCCGAACTCCGGCGGCCGCAACCGAGCCCGCCGCCGTCGACTCCGGCCACCCCAGGCCCGGAGACCACCACCATCCGACGTGCCATCGCGCCAGCTGTCCGTAGGGCCAAAGGGCGCACCGAACGGTGCATCATAGGCGAAACCCGAGCCCCTCCAGTGTACCTCCGCCGCGTTTTTGGTCGCCGCCGGCATACCTCCGGTGACGCTGACGTGGCAAAGTCATTAGCCGCTAACAGCCTAGTTATTTAACATCTAGTGACACTGACAGTCGGGCCCCACCTGTTTAATTAACCAGCTAACGAAATAAGTTAGAATTAATCTAAGTCCAGTGGCCCCACGTGTCAGTTTGACTACGCTGACGTGGCCGTTGACCTGGCCCCACTGGTCAGCCTCTATTCTTGCCCTGTTACACTGACGTGCGGGTCCCACGGGTCAGGTTTGACCCGGACCAGCCCCTGTTGACCTGCTGACGTCACAGTGACGCAATGCTGACGCAGTATTACATTTTCTGGATTTATTTTTAATCAGGAAATTCCAGAAAATACCCTAAACTTATAAAATTCATAGATATTAATCTGTAACTCCAAATGAAATAATTTATATATGAAAAATGATCAGAAAAATCCAATCTATCCATATGTACTGGTTTCATGCATGTTAAAGCAACTTAACCCTGCTGTTTATATCAAAACATGATAAAGCACTATATAAATTCATAAGATGAGTTTGGGGTTGAATCTTTGGTTCAAAATGGCTCAAACCCATCTGGTTGTAGTTGCATTAGCCCAACACACTCATTTTGCTATGTCATGATCATGCATCATATTGTGCATTGCATTGATTGTGTTTCCTTCTCTGTTGCCGGTAATTGTCCCCTCTCGATAGCTGTGATTCCGACAATGAGTTCGATGACACCGATGAAGAACTATAATATCTTCAGAAGTGCCAGGCAAGCAAACCCCCTTGTTCATTCCGATACAATCCCACTCTCTCGCTCCTGCTCTCTTTACTGCATTAGGACAACAACGACTCATCTGTTACTTGCTGCGGTAGTTGAACCCCTTATCCTCTGCATAACCTGTCATTGCCATAGTAAATAGATGAAACCCACTAGCATGAGTAGGAGTTGTTTGAGCCCTGATGTGCCTACTCATTCATGCTTGTTTGTCATGCCTGCTATTGCTTAGAGTTGTGTCAGGTCTGATTCATCGGGGATGAATTGGAGTTGTGTGAACATGTCCTACTGTGTGTGAGCTAAGTGTGTGAACACGATTTGGTAAAGGTAGCGGTGAGAGGCCATGTAGGAGTACATGGTGGGTTGTCTCATTGAATCTGTCCTCAGGAACTGAGTTCTGTGTTTGTGATCCATGATACAGTTACTACCACGCATTGGGCCCGAAACCAATGGACCCTCTCGGCTTCTTAATCACCTTTGTCCTCTATGCAGGAGTTGCAAGTAGTTTATGGTGTTTGTAGTATGCTGGAGGCCATGCGCAGCGCTGACCCGAGGGGTGGGCTGTGATGCGGTAGGCACGTGGCCGGGCATGCCGGGCGCCCGTTTGGTGTCTCGGAACCCTGTACACATCGTTCGGGGCCGTATGAGGAAACCTCGGCCGGACTCCCTGCGGATGGAACCTGAATAGGCGATAAACCTGGACTAGAGACTTGAGTGTTTAGGTAGGCTGTGGCCGACACCCTCGCTGGGCTTCCGCTTGAAGGTTGCCGAGTACATGTTGTGTAAACGGCGGTAAGCGGTGAGAGCGTGTGTGACGAAGTACACCCCTACAGGGTTAACATCATCTATTCGAATAGCCGTGTCCGCGGTAAAGGACTCCTGGGTTGCCTATAACAGTTCATAGACAAGTGAAAGTGGATACTCTAAAATGCGCAAGATAAGCGTGAGTGCTATGGATGGCGTTCTCGTAGGGAGATGGGAGTGGATCCATAGTGGAGTATTGATATGGTGAATATGTGGACTCGTGTGCGCCACGTCAAAAGAGTTACTTGCAGTCGTAGCTAGGATAGCCACCGAGTCAAAGCTGGCTTGCTGCAGTTAAACTCCACCACCCCCTTTGTTGATACCGATGCATATGTAGCTAGTTCTGATGTAAGTCTTGCTGGGTACATTTGTACTCACGTTTGCTTAATTTATGTTTTTGCAGAGAGACTTGAGTCTCGCTAGTAGTTCCGCGTGGACTTCGACGTTTAGCTTGTTACCTCAGCTACGATCTTGTGCCCTCGGCAGGATCTAGTAGATAGTCAGGCTTCTCAGCCTTTTTCATTTATAGTTGTCTGTACTCAGACATGTTAAGCTTCCGCATGTGTTTGACTTGTATGCTCTGAATGCTGGGTCGATAGACCCATGTTTGTAATATCTGGCTCTTCGGAGCCTAATGAATAAATACTCTGAGTCGTAGAGTCTAGTTGTGATGCCATGTTGTATTTGCACATAGCGAGCATATTGTGTGTATGATTGAAATGCTTGGTATATGTGGGATCCGACAATCTAGTTGTTTATCCTTGGTAGCCTCTCTTATGGGGAAATGTAGTCTTGTGCTTCCATGAGCCATAGTAGTCCGCTACAGCCCGGTTCACCAGAGTCCTGCTAGCCCAGCACTACTGCTCCGAAACACTTGACTGGCCGGCATGTGATTCACTTCGTCCCTGTGTCTGTCCCTTCGGGGAAATGTCACGCGGTGACATCCGGAGTCCTGCCTAGCCTTCTACAGCCCGGGTTCCCGGAGTCCTGTTAGCCCAGTGCTACAGCCCGGATTCACACGTTGCTGACCGACATGCTCGATGTTGATTCATGTATGCCTGTCCCCGTAAGTTAGTGCCGCTTTGGGTTCACGACTAGCCATGTCGGCCCGGGTTCTCTGTCATATGGATGCTAGCGACACTATCATATATGTGAGCCAAAAGGCGCAAACGGTCCCGGGCCATGGTAAGGCGACACCCGTGGGAATACCGTGCGTGAGGCCGCAAAGTGATATGAGGTGTTACAGGCTAGATCGGTGTGACTTAGAATCGGGGTCCTGACATAAATTCTTTAACACTAGTCTCATAATCAGAGGGAATCTTATTAAAATTTCCATAAGAGTTGTTGTAGGAATTACCATAATTATTAGAGGAATTACTAGGGAACGGCCTAGAATTAAAGTTTCCTCTATACGCGTTGTTACCAAAATTGTTCCTACCAACAAAATTCACATCCATAGATTCATTATTATTCTCAATCAAAGTAGACAAAGGCATATCATTAGGATTAGAAGAAACACTCTTATTAGCAAAAAATTTCATAAGTTCATCCATCTTTCCACTCAAAACATTAATCTCTTCTATCGCATGAACCTTTTTACTAGTAGATCTTTCGGTGTGCCATTGAGAATAATTAACCATAATATTATCTAGGAGTTTAGTAGCTTATCCTAAAGTGATTTCCGTAAAAGTGCCTCTCGCGGCCGAATCTAAAAGATTTCTAGAAGCAAAATTCAACCCGGCATAATTTTTTTGTATAATCATCCATAAATTTAAACCATGTGTAGGGCAATTACGTATCATTAATTTCATCCTCTCCCAAGATTGTGCAACATGCTCATTATCAAGTTGATTAAAATTCATAATATCGTTTCTAAGGGAGATAATCTTAGCGGGAGGAAAATACTTAGATATAAAAGCATCTTTGCACTTATTCCATGAATCAATACTATTTTTAGGCAAAGAAGAGAACCAAGTTTTAGCACGATCTCCAAGTGAAAACGGAAATAGCTTCAATTTAACGATATCATTATCCACATCTTTATTCTTTTGCATATCACACAAATCAACAAAGTTGTTTAGATGGGTAGCGGCATCTTCACTAGGAAGGCCAGAAAATTGATCTTTCATAACAAGATTCAATAAAGCAGCATTAATTTCACAAGATTTAGCATCGGTAATAGGAGCAATCGGAGTGCTAATAAAATCATTGTTGTTGGTATTGAAAAAGTCACACAATTTAGTATTGTCTTGAGTCATCATGATAAACAATCAATCCAACACACAAGCACAGAAGAAGCAAGCAAAAAGAGACGGGCGGAAAAAGAGGGCGAATAAAACGGCAAGGGTGAAGTGGGGGAGAGGAAAATGAGAGGCAAATGGAAAATAATCTAATGCGAGAGAGAAGAGTTTGTCATGGGTACTTGGTATGTCTTGACTTGTGCTAGATGTCCCCGGCAACGGCGCCAGAAATCCTTCTTGCTACCACTTGAGCATGCGTTGGTTTTCCCTTGAAGAGGAAAGGGTGATGCAACAAAGTAGCGTAAGTATTTCCCTCAGTTTTTGAGAACCAAGGTATCAATCCAGTAGGAGACTACACGCAAATACCTCGTACCTGCACAAACAATCAAGAACCTTGCAACCAACGCGATAAAGGGGTTGTCAATCCCTTCACGGCCACTTGCAAAAGTGAGATCTGATAAAGATAATAAGATAAATATTTTTGGTATTTTTGTTGTATAGATTGAAAAGTAAAGATTGCAAAATAAACGGCGACAGAAATAGCACGTTGGCGGGAGATTAATATGATGGAAAATAGACCCGGGGGCCATAGGTTTCACTAGTGGCTTCTCTCAAGATAGCAAATTCTACGGTGGTGAACAAATTACTGTCGAGCAATTGATAGAAAAGCGCATAGTTATGAAAATATCTAGGCATGACCATGTATATAGGCATCACGTCCGTGACAAGTAGACCGAAACAATTCTGCATCTACTACTATTACTCCACACATCAACCGCTATCCAGCATGCATCTAGAGTATTAAGTTCATAAGAACAGAGTAACGCATTAGGCAAGATGACATGATGTAGAGGGATAAACTCAAGCAATATGATATAAACCCCATCTTTTTATCCTCGATGGCAACAATACAATAGGTGCATTGCTGCCCCTGCTGTCACTGGGAAAGGACACCGCAAGATTGAACCCAAAGCTAAGCACTTCTCCCATTGCAAGAAAGATCAATCTAGTAGGCCAAACCAAACTGATAATTCGAAGAGACTTGCAAAGATATTAAATCATGCATATAAGAATTCAGAGAAGAATTAAATATTGTTCATAGATAATCTTGATCATAAACCCACAATTCATCGGATCTCGACAAACACACTGCAAAAAGAATTACATCGAATAGATCTCCAAGAGAATCGAGGAGAACTTTGTATTGAGATCCAAAGAGAGAGAAGAAGCCATCTAGCTAATAACTATGGACCCAACGGTCTGTGGTAAACTACTCACACATCATCGGAGAGGCTATGGTGTTGATGTAGAAGCCCTTTGTGATCGATTCCCCCTCCGGCGGAGCGCCAGAAAAGGCCCCAAGATGGATCTCATGGGTACAGAAGGTTGCGGCGGTGGAAATAGGGTTTCGTGGTGCTCTCGGATGTTTTCAGGGTATATGAGTATATATAGGCGAAAGAAGTAGGTCGGTGGAGCCACGAGGGTGGGGGGCGCGCCTACCCCCTGGGCGCGCCCTCCTACCTCGTGGCCGCCTCATTGTTTCCTTGACTTCCACTCCAAGTCTCCTGGATTGCGTTTGTTCCAAAAACGATCCTCGCGAAGGTTTCATTCAGTTTGGATTCCGTTTGATATTCCTTTTCTGCGAAACACTGAAATAGGCAAAAAAACAGCAATTTGCACTGGGCCTTCGGTTAATAGGTTAGTCCCAAAAATAATATAAAAGTGCATAATAAAGCCCATTAAACATCCAAAACAGATAATATAATAGCATGAAACAATAAAAAATTATAGATACATTGGAGACGTATCAATACCTTGGCTGCCCATATGCACTGCCAAACCGGCCGCTCCCCGGAAGGGTTGTTGCTGGTTGCGGGTGCCATACCCGGGGCGATGCTCAAAGTAGCTAGCCTGTATGCACTCCTCACAGAAAATTGTCCGCTCCTTTCCGGGAACTAGGCTAAGAAGTCTTGGCCATTCCTCGGTGAGGTACGGATCTTAAGAATCACCCGTACGTCCATGTCCCAAAAATGTTCTCGCAGCCTTTGCTCATTCCAAGCACCTTGTTCAGTTAAGAAATCCACCACCCAATTAAGTCTGCAGTTACGTTTAGGAGTTATTGGCCGAAGATTATGACCCCTCGGGATCCAAGCATCTCTCCATGTTCTAATCAGTGTCTCGTCTCCCACACGCCAAATAATGCCTTTCTTCACCAATTCAAGACCATGTACAATCCCCTTCCATACTGCGGACGAGCTGGTCGGGAACACTGTATCCAACAGATTACCATGGGGATAATATTTGGCTTTAAGTAGTCTCGCACACAGGCTATCTGGGAAATCCAATAATTGCCAAGCCTGCTTAGCAAGCAAGGCCTGGTTGAACGCTCTCATGTCACGGAAGCCCATGCCCCCCATAGACTTGGGTACTACCATCTTCTTCCAACTAAGCCAGGCCATTTTCCTCTTACCATTCTCCACCCCCACCAGTACTGTCTCATCATCCTTGTCAAGTCATCACAAACGAACGCCGGCAGCTTAAAGACACTCATAACATAGGTATGGATGGCCTGCGCAACAACTTTGATCAAAATTTCCTTGTTTCCCACAGATACAAATTGTTCACTCCAGTCTATCAACCTTGCTCTCAATCTCTCCTGAAGTGTTTCGAATTGCCCTCTGTGCAATCTTCCTTCTGGCACCGGTAAGCCCAGGTACTTGGGCTCAAACATTTGCTGTGAAACTTCCAATATGCCTTTTACCTCATCCGCCACCACCGCATTACAGTTGTCAGAGAAGAGGATGAAACACTTTTCGGGGTTGATAAGTTGACCCGTCGCTGAAGTGTAACTGTTCATCAAACCTTTGACAATGCTAGCTTGCTGGTTCGAAGCCTCAAAGAACAACATTGTATCATCCGCAAAAAGCAAGTGAGATATTTCCGGAGCACCTCGAAAAATGGTCACTCCCCTCAATTCACCATTCTCGACAGAGTTGGTAATAAGAGCAGACAGGGCATCAGCGACAAAAAGAAATAAGAATGGAGACAACGGATCACCTTGTCGAAGCCCTGCGACGGGGAGAATACCTCAAGTAACTTCCCATTGAACTTCACGGAATATGTGACTGATTTTACACATGCCATGCTCCAAGTGATCCACATTGCAGAAAAACCCCACCTGCCCAAGGCCTTCTCTAGGAAGTCCCAACCCACCCGGTCATACGCCTTTGACAAGTCCAGCTTGTACGCACACGCAGCCGAACTGTTAATCTTCAGTGTCCGAATATGATTGATACACTCAAATGCTATGATTGAATTATCTCAGATAAGCCGACCAGGTATGAATGCACTTTGGTTTTTTGAAATTAATTCCGCCAACAGAGGACGTAGACGGTTCACCAAGCACTTAGACACAATCTTGTAGATCACATTACACAAACTTATTGGACGAAACTCCTTGAGATCCTTAGGGAAAGGAACTTTCGGGATTAGTACAATAGCAGTATCGTTCACACCCTCCGGCATCACACATGTTTTAAAAATTCCAGAACCGCCGCTATGATCTCAACCTTCATAACTGCCCAGTTATGTTGATAGAACCGAGCAGGAAATCCATCCGTACCTGGTGCTTTTAGCGGTCCTATTTGGAACAGTGCATCAGACACCTCCTCTTCCGTAAACGGCGCACATAAGGCCATGTTCATCTCCTGTGTGACTTTCGGTGTTATCATCTCTAGGACCGATTCCGGGGAGAGGGTCGGATCCTTCGTAAACACCTCCTTAAAGTATGATGTGGCCATCAACTCCATCTCAGAGGGGGACGAGCACCACGTCCCATCAGTACGCCTCAGCCGCTTGATGTAGTTACGGCGCGCGCGCCACACAGCCCGCCGGTGGAGGTACCCATTGTTCCTCTCACCTTTCTTGAGCCACGTAATGCGTGAACGCTGCAGCCACAACATCTCTTCATGGTACAACAACTCTTCCAGCTGATACATCTTCTGCCGTATGGCCGTCCTATCCGCATCATGAAGCTGCAGGTCCGCTAGTTCAGTGCACAGTTTTTCGATCTTGGACATGACATGCCGAAATTTTCCTTGCTCCATGCTCGCAGCCTCTGCATCATCTCTTTCAGGGCATCTCGAACCGACCCCAGGTGCCCATTCGGCTTGCTCTTGCCCCAACTCTCCGCAATCACTGCCTTGAGGCCAGGGTGCCGTTCCCACATTATTTCATACCTGGGTGCATTTTTATTGCGCCGTGGTTCCGCATGTGCTAGCCGAACCATGATGGGAGCATGATAGGAGCACGAGGATGCCAAGTGCACCACTTGCGCAAACGGGAAAGTTTCCCTCAGAGCTTCATCCGCACACGCTCTGTCTAGACGAACACGAACATTCCTCCCGCCCTGCTGTCTATTATCATATGTGAACGGGGTCCCGGGGAAGCCCAAGTCCATAAGTTCGCAATCTTCCAAACAAAATCGGAAGAGGAGCATCTGGTTTTCAGACCAAGGCGACCGAGGAGCATCTGGTTGCCACATTGCTTCGTTGAAATCACCACAAACCAGCCACAGGTCAGTCGAGGCCGCCCGTAGGTTTGACAGTGCACTCCACATATGATGTCGGTGCTCCACCCTCGGTTCTCCATACACGAAGGTAGTTCTCCATGTTTTGTCATTAGCATTATCGACAGTTCTCACATCAATATACCGTGCGCAGGAATCAAGCACGGTTACTTGTAAGTTCTCATCCCAAAATAGTGCAAGCCCCCCACTGAGGCCAACACTAGATACACCAGAAAAACCCTTCATATTCAGTCTCCTTTTAAGCTTTTCCATCTGACTAGAGGCTTGACGTGTTTCTGATAGGAAAATCAGCCCCGGGGAATTGGCTTTTGAGAGGGCCAACACCTCACGAACTGTCCGGCGGTCCCCCTGGCAGTTCCCACATTAGGATACTCATTGTGCCCGGCGGTCCTCCTCAAGGGAGGCCGCCGATCTAAAATTCTTGGGAGTCAATCCTTGCCTTTTTACTGTTCGAGCTATTGCTCGGCGACGAAAGCTCATCACCATCTTCACCTAGGCCCTGAGTCAGAGCTAGAGTATCAGCCGGTCCACTAGGTAGCACCTGCCCGGTACTATCCATAGCCAACCTCTTTCGAGTCGGGGGGTCGGCCTGCATATCCCTGGTGCCAGTCTTCGACGGGCTAGATGCTGTGTCGGCCAAGTCCGGGTCATTAGCTTTCTTCACAGCTTTCTCTTTTGTTGGGGTGCGCTGCTGCTGCTTTTGGTTATCATTGATGTGATCGAACTCATCAGTTCTTGCTCTATTCGGACCATCAGCATACAGCTAGTTCCCAAACTTCATGTCCTTCGCCTCATGAACCCCGGTGCCGCATTCTTTGAAATCATGCCCAATCAGTCCACAAACGCTACAAAAGTGGGCAAGCTTCTCATAACGGACCAAGTAAACCTGCCTTGCCTCTCCTTTAACAATACTAACGAATTTTGTGAGGGGTCGACGGATGTCATGGCGAACCCTAACCCTCACATAATCACCCCGGGTATTTCCGTTCAACCTCATCTCCAAGATATCTCCAGACTTTTTCAGCAACGATTCCACAATATTCTTCCTACAGAACCCCTCAGGCAGCTTATGGATTTGAAGCCAGATCGGCATGAATAACATGGGGACCTCTTCTGCTTTAGTAAATCCATCATACGGGCACATGAGAACTACCCAGTTTCTCAAAAGCCACGGACCAAGTTCCACCATACGGTTCCAGTCTCCAAGGCACTCCGCCTGAACGACGAACAAGTTTGGTCCGACGGGCCTGAACCTCACCTGCTTCGCCGGATTCCAGGCTGCACGCATCTCTCTGTAAAACGCCGTCGGTCTGAAGGTTTTACCCGTGTGAACCCTAGCAAGGGCTAACCAGCGAACTCCTTCATTGATAACAGGATCATCCTCCTCGATCACCAAACCATCAAACTCTTCGTCCTCTAAGTTGAGCTGCTCCATGAAATCACCAAGATCCGATTTGCCGGCGGCGGCGCTGCCTCCTCCGCTGGTCCCGGACATAGCATCCGCCATCAGAACCGTCGCCAGATGCCGAGAGGATGAACACGATCCACTGGGGCACGATCCGCAGGCCCCGATCTCTCGAACCCTAGTCGGGGAAGGGGCTCTGGTCGGACGGGGGACTCTCAGGCGATGGGATCGCCAGAGAGGATAGAAACCCTAGCCTTAGCGTAGGGGAAAAACTGCCGATAGTAGTTTTTTCTAAGCACCTTGACCATTTGATTATTGTATTGAATTTTACCCTTCTCAAAAAATTTAATTCCAAAGGTTTTGTTTTAATTTTTCAATCATATTATTTAGTTTAAACTTTTGAACCAAATTGTTTGGTTTTCAACTTTTTTATTAAATTTCTTATATTGATTTCCTCATTCGTAAGTTTTAAATTTTTCAATAAGGGGCGCTTTATTACTTAAAAGGCTTAAGTATTACACCCGGCGTCTGCATAACTAAGATGCACACATCTAACTGATGTTCACTCTCAAAACAGCACAAAAAAAGGGGTGACCTTGTATTTAAGTTCTAAATTACTTGGAAAAATATATGTGGGAGCAGTCTCACCATGCTTTGTGGTGACCTTGTATTTTTTTTTCTGAAAAGGGTAGGTGAGCTTTGCAGAGCTCGATTTCATGATTTCGGCTGAACTATTAAAGCTCGATTTCATGATTTTTTAGTTCTCATCCTGAAATATTAAAAAAAGGATAACCAAGTCTCAGTCGATGCTATATTTTTAGAATCTTACTTTAAGGTCCGTGCAAATTTCTTTTGTTAGTTTTTTATTTTCTTTCTTGCATTTTATATCATTTGGCTTAGACTTGGTTAAGTCTCAGTTGACTAAGACCTAGACACACCCAAAAAAATTATCCCCTCTGTTTCTAAGTATAAATCCTTTTAGAGATTTCAATACGAACTACATACAGATTCTAAAAAACTACATACAGCCCAGTCAAAAAAAAACTACATACAGATGTATATAGACATAATATGGATTCACTCATTTTGCTCGGTATGTAGTCTATATTGGAGTCTCTACTATTTAGGAACCAAGGGAGTATATGATTACATGAGAAAGCGGCCAAGCTTTCCGCCCGTAATTTACATCTCCTACGTCTGAGACTCTGAGGCTGGAAGACAATATTCTGTGAGAACATCACGAAATGTCCGTAACGGAATTCCCGATGAACCCAAGAAGCAAGCCCATGCATGCCATTGGCATGGCCTCTTCGTCTCCGATTGGAGCATGCAGTTGCGCACGAATCAATACGCGTTTGTGTCGTCGTGCCCCCATATCGCAATGTCACGCCATTTTCACCTCCCCTTCGTCATCGCGCCAAGCGCACAAGCAAGCTCAGGAAAGCAGGAGCCGCCATTACCGCCGCGTGTATAAAGGTCGGGCATGAGGAAGCCATCTGCTGCACGTCGCAGTTCATAATTCTCATAGTGCAGGTGTGGATGACCGCCATGTCGGACGAGCAATGGAGCCTCGTTGGACCGATCACGGCCACGGCGGCGGCGAGGTGGAAGGAGCTCCACGGCGAGCGGTCGTGGGAGGGGCTGCTGCGGCCGCTGGACCTGGAGCTCCGGCGCACGGTGATCTGGTACGGCGAGATGGCGCAGGCCACGTACGACGCGTTCAACTACGAGAAGCACTCGCCGCACGCCGGCCACTCGCGCTTCGGCAGCAAGCGCTTCTTCGAGCACGTGATGCTGCCGGGCCACGCCGCCGCGTACCGGATCACCAGGTTCCTGTACGCCACGTGCTCCGCCCCCGCCGCGCCGGCCGCCACGTTCGTGAGGAGCTGCCACCCGCAGAGCCGGTCCAAGGAGTCCAACTGGATCGGGTACGTCGCGGTGGCCACGGACGCGGGGAAGGCCACGCTCGGGCGCCGGGACGTGGTCGTCGTGTGGCGCGGCACCATCCAGGCGCTGGAGTGGATCAAAGACCTCGAGTTCGCCATGGTGCATCCCAAGGGCATCCTCGGCGAAGTCACCGGCGCCGAGGCCATGGTGGACCGCGGCTGGTTCTCCATCTACACCTCCACCGACCAGGCCTCCACCCACAACAAGGTCAGCGCGAGAAAGCAGGTAACTAAAATTGCGCTGCACTGCCTCGTCAAGTGCTACAAAACGTACATGGAGAACGTGCACACTGTTCAGCTGGCTCTTCTCTCTCTCCGTCCAGGTGTTGGCTGAGGTGAGGAAGCTGGTGGACACGTACAAGGACGAGGAGGTGAGCATCACAGTGACGGGGCACAGCCTCGGGGCGGCGCTGGCCACGCTGAGCGCGTTCGACATCGCCGAGAATGGCTACAACTGCACGCCCGCGGCGGCGTTCCCGGTCACGGCGTTCGCGTTCGCCTGCCCGCGCGTGGGCGGCGCCGGCTTCAAGAGGCGGTTCAACACCGCGACGGCCGCTGGCCTCCGTGTCCTGCGCGTTTGCAACGCCCGGGACATCGTGCCCAGGTACCCGGGGCTGCCGTACCACGACGTGGGCGTCGAGCTGGCCATCGACACCAGCGCGTCGCCGTACCTGAAGGCGCCCGGCGACGAGAATGTGTGGCACAACCTGGAGTGCTACCTGCACGGGGTGGCGGGCGCGCCGACGGCCTCCGGACAGGGGTTCGAGGATGTGGTGGAGCGGGACGTGGCGCTGGTGATAACAAGATGTACGACGCGCTGAAGGAGGAGCACGGGGTGCCGGCAGCGTGGTGGGTGCCATGGAACAGGGGCATGGTGAAGGGGGACGACGGGCGCTGGAGGCTGGTTGACTGAGAGAACGAGGACGACAGGGAGTACGCCGCCGTGCCGCCGGTGAACAAGTGAAGCCGACGTCTCCATCAGTCCATCTCACGTACGTTCGTGTCATGCATGCATGCACAAATAATTCGTTCACGTTCAGGGTCTATGATCTGGACTAGTATTTCACGTTGTTGTGTTTGAAATATCCCAATGATTAGTAAACTGCAGTACTACATCTACATCTACCTTTTAATTGCGGGATTATAGCCCAAATGATGTTTCCATGAGCACATATGATGCTAATTATTCATAAATACAAGCCTATTTGCATGAAAGCCTCTCCATTCTCCAAATATATTCCCCCTTGTTCACATAATATAAGATGTTAGAGCATCTTCAATAGATGGTCCAAATGTAAAAGTAACTAACTTTTGGACCGTCTAAAGCCAAAAACGCAGCTCCAACAAACAGTTCATATGTAAAAAAAATTGGACCGCGGCCTTCTCGTGATGTAAAATACAACACCTCGTGGTGCAAATTTACATCACAAGATGCATTTGGTCCAAAACCAGCCGCCGCCCGCGAACGCCCAACCGCCAGTTCCTTTCCTTTCCCGCCCGCCCGCCCGCGACCTCCCGCCCGTCCGCCGCTGCCCCGCAGCCTCCACACCCCGCCGCCGCCCGCGAACGCCCAACCGCCAGTTCCTTTCCTTTCCCGCCCGCCTGCCCGCGACCTCCTGCCCGTCCGCCGCCGCCCCGCCGCCTCCACACCCCGCCGCCGCCCCGCCGCATGCCGCCCGCATCAGATCCGACCCCGCCCCGCCCCCCGCCGCAGTTTCCACGCCGCCCCGCCGCCCGCCCGCCGCGGATCTGGCCTCGGCCGCAGCACACGCCGCCGCCCCGTCAGCCGCAGCTCCGCCCGGCCCTGGCCCGCCCGCCGCAGCTCCGACCCGCCCCGGCTCCGTCCGCCACCACCCCGCACGCCGCCGCCGCCCCGCAGCTCCGCCCAGCCCGGCTCCGTCCGCCATTGACGACCCAGAAGTATAGGGGATCTATCGTAGTCCTTTTGATAAGTAAGAGTGTCGAACCCAACGAGGAGTAGAAGGAAATGACAAGCGGTTTTCAGTAAGGTATTCTCTGCAAGCACTAAAATTATCGGTAACAGATAGTTTTGTGATAAGGTAATTTGTAACGGGTAACAAGTAATAAAAGTAAATAAGGTGCAGCAAGACGGCCCAATCCTTTTTGTAGCAAAGGACAAGCCTGGACAAACTCTTATATAAAGGAAAACGCTCCTGAGGACACATGGGAATTATCGTCAAGCTAGTTTTCATCACGCTCATATGATTCGCGTTCGTTACTTTGATAATTTGGTATGTGGGTGGACCGGTGCTTGGGTGCTGCCCTTCCTTGGACAAGCATCCCACTTATGATTAACCCCTATTGCAAGCATCCGCAACTACAAAAGAATTATTAAGGTAAACCTAACCATAGCATGAAACATATGGATCCAAATCAGCCACTGATGAAGCAACTCATAAACTAGGGTTTAAGCTTCTGTCACTCTAGCAACCCATCATCTACTTATTACTTCCCAATGCCTTCCTCTAGGCCCAAACAATGGTGAAGTGTCATGTAGTCGACGTTCACATAACACCAGTAAAGGAAAGACAACATACATCTCATCGAAATATCGAACGAATACCAAATTCACATGACTACTTATAGCAAGACTTCTCCCATGTCCTCAGGAACAAACGTAACTACTCACAAATCATATTCATGTTCATAATCAGAGAGGTATTAATATGCATAAAGGATCTGAACATATGATCTTCCACCATAAACCAACTAGCATCAACTACAAGGAGTAATCAACACTACTAGCAACCCACATGTACCAATCTGAGGCTTTGGGACAAAGATTGGATACAAGAGATGAACTAGGGTTTTAGAGGAGATGGTGCTGGTGAAGATGTTGATGGAGATTGACCCCCTCCCGATAAGAGGATCGATGGCGATGACAATGGTGATGGTTTCCCCCTCCCGAAGGGATGTTTCCCCGGCAGAACAGCTCCGCCGGAGCCCTAGATTGGTTCCACCAAGATTCCGCCTCGTGGCGGCGGTGTTTCGTCCTGAAAGCTTTCTTGTGATTTTTTCTCGGACGAAAGACTTCATATAGAAGAAGATGGGCACCGGAGGCCTGCCAGGGGGCCCGCGAGGCAGGGGCGCGCCCAGGGGGTAGGGCGCGCCCCCCACCCTCGTGGATGGTGGGTGGCCCCCCTCTGGTTGATTCTTTCGCCAGTATTTTTTATTAATTCCAAAAACTGCCTCCGTGAAGTTTCAGGACTTTTGGAGTTGTGCAGAATGGGTCTCTAATATTTGCTCTTTTTCCAGCCCAGAATTCCAGCTGCCGACATTCTCCCTCTTCATGTAAACCTTGTAAAATAAGAGAGAATAGGCATAAGTATTGTGACATAATGTGTAATAACAACCCATAATGTAATAAATATCGATATAAAAGCATGATGCAAAATGGACGTATCAACTCCCCCAAGTTTAGACCTCGCTTGTCCTCAAGCGAAAGCCGATAACGAAAAATATGTCTACATGTTTAGAGATAGAGGTGTCGATAAAATAAAATACGGACATGAGGGCATCATGATCATTCTTATAGCAGCAACATATATATATATATATATATATATATATATATATATATATATATATATATATATATATATATATATATATATATATATCGTCATATGATTTCTTATGCTAAAGTAACAATCTATTCACAATGTCAAGAGTATGAATTAGAAACTTTATTGAGAACTAACAAACTATCATCTCGGTCATTGAAGCAATTGCAAATTATCATAACATCGGAAAGAGTCAATATAAGAGCTTTTCAGTAAGTCCACGTACTCAACTATCATTTAGTCTTTCACAATTGCTAACACTCACGCAATACTTATGGTTATGGAGTTTTAATCGGATACAGAGAAAGATAGGGGCTTATAGTGTTGCCTCCCAACCTTTTACCTCAAGGGTAATGTCAACAATAATAGTTCATGCTAACTCACATCCAATTGGATATATATATCAGGATCTTTCCAACACAATGTGCTTGCCAAAGGATAAAATGTAAAAAGGAAAGGTGAAGATCACCATGACTCTTGCATAAGGTATAAGACAAGAATAAAAGATAGGCCATTCGCAGAGGGAAGCAGAGGTTGTCATGTGTTTTTGTGCTTGGATGCACAAAATCTTAATGCGAAAGAACGTCACTTTATATTGCCACTTGTGATATGGACCTTTATTTGTTGGGTAACGTAGCAATAATTCAAAATTTTCCTACGTGTCACCAAGATCAATCTAGGAGATGCTAGCAACGAGAGAGAGGGAGTGCATCTTCATACCCTTGAAGATCGCTAAGCGGAAGCGTTACAAGAACGCGGTTGATGGAGTCGTACTCGCGGCGATTCAAATCGCGGAAGATCTGATCTAGCGCCGAACGGACGGCGCCTCCACGTTCAACACACGTACAGCCCGGGGACGTCTCCTCCTTCTTGATCCAGCAAGGGAAGAGGAGAAGTTGAGGGAGAACTCCAGCAGCACGACGGCGTGGTGGCGATGGAGCTCGTGGTTCTCCGGCAGAGCTTCGCTAAGCACTACGGAGGAGGAGGAGGAGTTGGAGGAGGAGAGGGCTGCGCCAGGCAAGGGGTGCGGCTGCCCTCTCTCTCCCTCACTCTATATAGGGGGAAGGGGGGTGGAGGAGGCGCCCTAGGGGAGGGGCGGCGGCCATAGGGGAAACCCTGGATGGGTTTGGGCGCCCCCACCCTTGGGAAACTTGCCCCCCAAGCCGGGAGGGGTGGCTGCCCTAGGGGAGGCGCCCCCACCTCTCCACGTTACGTGAGAGGGGTTGGGAGGGGCGCACAGCCCCTTAGTGGGCTGGTGTGCCCCCTCCCCTTGGCCCATAAGGCCCCCAACGCTTGCCGGGGCCTCCGAAACACCTTTCGGTCACGCTGGTCGTCACCCGGTACTCCCAGAACAATTCCGGACTCCAATACCCTTCGTCCAATATATCGATCTTCACCTCCGGATCACTCCGGAGTTCCTCGTCACGTCCGGGATCTCATCCAGGACTCCGAACAACCTTCGGTAACCACATACTATTTCCCATAACAACTCTAGCGTCACCGAACCTTAAGTGTGTAGACCCTACGGGTTCGGGAACCATGCAGACATGACCGAGACACCTCTCCGGCCAATAACCAATAGCGGGATCTGGATACCCATATTGGCTCCCACATGTTCCACGATGATCTCATCGGATGAACCACGATGTCGGGGATTCAATCAATCCTGTATACAATTCCCTTTGTCTATCGGTATGTTACTTGCCCGAGATTCGATCGTCGGTATCCCAATACCTCGTTCAATCTCGTTACCGGCAAGTCTCTTTACTCGTTCGTAACGCATGATCCCGTGGCTAACTCATTAGTCACATTGAGCTCATTATGATGATGCATTAACGAGTGGGCCCAGAGATACCTCTCCGTCATATGGAGTGACAAATCCCAGTCTCGATTCGTGCCAACCCAACAGACACTTTCGGAGATACCTGTAGTGCACCTTTATAGCCACCCAGTTACGTTGTGACGTTTGGTACACCCAAAGCATTCCTATGGTATCTGGGAGTTGCACAATCTCATGGTCTAAGGAAACGATACTTGACATTAGAAAAGCTCTTAGCAAACGAACTACACGATCTTGTGCGATGCTTAGGATTGGGTCTTGTCCATCACATCATTCTCCTAATGATGTGATCCCGTTATCAATGACATCCAATGTCCATGGTTAGGAAACCATAACCATCTATTGATCAACGAGCTAGTCAAGTAGAGGCTTACTAGGGACATGTTGTGGTCTATGTATTCACACATGTATTACGGTTTCCAGTTAATACAATTATAGCATGAACAATAGACAATTATCATGAACAAGGAAATACAATAATAACCATTTTATTATTGCCTCTAGGGCATATTTCCAACAATCTCCCACTTGCACTAGAGTCAATAATCTAGTTCACATCACTATGTGATTGTAATGAATCCAACACCCATGGGGTTTGCTCATATCTCGCTCGTGAGAGAGGTTTTTAGTCAACGGGTCTGAACCTTCCAGATCCGTGTGTGCTTTACAAATCTCTATGTCATCTTGTAGATGCAGCTACCACGCGCTACTTGGAGCTATTCCAAATAACTGCTCTACTATATGAATCCGGTTTACTACTCAGAGTCATCTGGATTAATGTCAAAGTTTGCATCGACGTAACCCTTTACGACGAACTCTTTTTCCACCTCCATAATCGAGAAAATTCCTTAGTCCACTAGATACTAAGGATAAGTTCGACCGCTGTCATGTGATCCATTCCTGGATCACTCTTGTACCCCTTGACTGACTCATGGCAAGGCACACTTCAGGTGCGGTACACAGCATAGCATACTGTAGAGCCTACGTCTAAAGCATAGGGGACAACCATCATCCTTTCTCTCTCTTCTGTCGTGGTCATGTTTTGAGTCTTACTCAATATTCACACCTTGTAGCACAGCCAAGAACTCCTTCTTTGCTGATCTATTTTGAACTCCTTCAAAATCTTGTCACGGTATGTATTCATTTGAAAGTACTATTAAGCGTTTTTGATCTATCCTTATAGATATTGATGCTCAATGTTCAAGGATCTTAATCCAGGGTTTCCATTGAAAAACACTTTTCAAACAACCCTGTATGCTTTCCAGAAATTCTACATCATTTCTGATCAACAATATGTTAACAACATATACTCATCAAAAAAATTCTATAGTGCTCCCACTCACTTCTTTGGAAATACAAGTTTCTCATAAACTTTGTAAAAACCCAAAATCTTTGATCATCTCATCAAAGCGTACATTCCAACTCCGAGATGCTTACTCCAGTCCTTAGAAGGATTGCTGGAGCTTTGCATACTTGTTAGCATCTTTCAGGATTGACAAAACCTTCTGGTTGTATCACATACAACCTTTCCTCAAGAAAATCATCGAGGAAACAATGTTTTTGACATCCTATCTGCAAGATTTCATAAATAATGCAGTAACTGCTAATATAATTCCAACAAACTCTTAGCATCGCTACGAGTGAGAAAATCTCATCGTAGTCAACTCCTTGAACTTGTCGGAAAACATCTTAACGACAAGTCGAGCTTTCTTAATGGTGACACTTACCATCATTGTCCGTCTTCCTTTTAAAATCCATCTGCACCCAACAGCCTTACGACCATCAAGTAGTTCTTCCAAAGTCTATACTTTGTTTTTATACATGGATCCTCTCTCGGATTCTATGGCCTCGAGCCATTCGTCGGAATCTGGGCCCACCATCGCTTCTCCATAGCTCGTAGGTTCATTGTTGTCTAGTAACATGACTTCCAAGATAGGATTATGTACCACTCTGAAGTAGTACGCATCCTTGTCGTCCTACAAGGTTTGGTAGTGACTTAATCCGAAGTTTCATGATCACTATCATAAGCTTCCACTTCAATTGGTGTAGGTGCCACATGAACAACTTCTTGTGCCCTGCTACACACTAGTTGAAGTGACGGTTCAATAACCTCATCAAGTCTCCACCATCCTCCCACTCAATTCTTTCGAAAGAAACTTTTCCTCGAGAAAGGACCCGTTTCTAGAAACAATCACTTTTGCTTCTAGATCTGAAATAGGAGGTATACCCAACTGTTTTGGGTATTCTATGAAGATGCATTTATCCGCTTTGGGTTCGAGCTTATCAACCTGAAACTTTTTCACATAAGCGTCGCAGCCCCAAACTTTTAAGAAACGACAGCTTAGGTTTCTCTAAACCATAGTTCATACGGTGTCGTCTCAATGGAATTGCGTGGTGCCCTATTTAAAGTGAATGCGGTTGTCTCTAATGCCTAACCCATAAACGATAGTGGTAATTCGATAAGACACATCATGGTATGCACCATATCCAATAGGGTGCAGTTATGATGTTCAGACACACCATCACACTATGGTGTTCCAGGCGGTATTAGTTGTGAAACAATTTCCACAATGTCTTAATTGTGTGCCAAACTCGTAACTCAGATATTCATCTCTATGATCATATCATAGACATTTTATCCTCTTGTCACGATGATCTTCAACTTCACTTTGAAATTACTTAAACCTTTCAATAATTCAGACTTGTGTTTCATCAAGTAAATATACTCAGCATCTACTCAAATCATCTGTGAAGTAAGAACATAACGATATCCACTGCGTGCCTCAGCACTCATTGGACTGCACACATCAAAATGTATTACTTCCAACAAGTTGCTTTCTTGTTCCATCTTACTAAAAACGAGGCCTTTCAGTCATCTTGCCCATGTGGTATGATTTGCATGTCCCAAGTGATTCAAAATCAAGTGAGTCCAAACGATCCATCTGTATGGAGTTTCTTCATGCATATCTACCAATAGACATGGTTCGCATGTCTCAATCTTTTCAAAAACGAGTGAGTCCAAAGATCCATCAACATGGAGCTTCTTCATGCGTTTTATACCAATATGACTCAAATGGCAGTGCCACAAGTATGTGGTACTATCATTACTATCTTATATCTTTTGGCATGAACATGTGTATCACTACGATCGAGATTCAATAAACCATTCATTTTAGGTGCAAGACCATTGAAGGTATTATTCAAATAAATAGAGTAACCATTATTCTCCTTAAATGAGTAACCGTATTGCGATAAACATAATCCAATCATGTCTATGCTCAACGCAAACACCAAATAACAATTATTTAGGTTTAATACCAATCCCGATGGTAGAGGGAGCGTACGATGTTTGATTACATCAACCTTGGAAACACTTCCAACACATATCATCATCTCACCTTTAGCTAGTCTCCGTTTATTCCGTAGCCTTTTATTTCGAGTTACCAACACTGAGCAACCGAACCGGTATCTAATACCCTGGTGCTACTAGGAGTACTAGTAAAGTACACATTAATATAATGTATATCCAATATACTTCTGTCAACCTTGCCTGCCTTAAATCTACCAAGTATCTAGTGTAGTTCTGCTTCAGTGACCGTTCCCCTCATTACAGAAGCACTTAGTCTCGGGTTTGGGTTCAACCTTGGGTTTCTTCACTAGAGCAGCAACTGATTTGTCGTTTCATGAAGTATCCCTTCTTTCCCTTGCCCTTCTTGAAACTAGTGGTTTTACTAACCATCAACAATTGATGCTCCTACTTGATTTCTACTTTCGCGGTGTCAAACATCGCGAGTTGCTCAAGGATCATCATGTCTATCCCTGATATGTTATAGTTCATCACGAAGCTCTAATAGCTTGGTGGTAGTGACTATGGAGAACCATCACTATCTCATCTGGAAGATTAACTCCCACTCGATTCAAGCGATTGTAGTACTCAGACAATCTGAGCACATGCTCAACGATTGAGCTTTTCTCCCTTAGTTTGCGGGCATAAGAAACTTGTCAGAGGTCTCATACCTCTTGACGTGGGCACTAGTCTGAAATCCCAATTTCAGTCTTTGGAACATCTCATATGTTCTGTGACGTTTCAAAAATGTCTTTGGCGCCTCAATTCTAAACTGTTAGCATTATGCACTGAAGTATCACGTAGTCATCAAAATGTGTATGTCAGATGTTCGCAACATCCACAGACGATGCTCGAGGTTCAGCACACCGAGCGGTGCATTAAGGACATAAGCCTTCTGCGCAGCAATGAGGATAATCCTCAGTTTACGGACCCAGTCCGCATAATTTCTACTATCAACTTTCAACTAAATTTTCTCTAGGAACATATCTTAAACAGTAGAACCAAAGCGTAAGCTATGCCATAATTTGCAAAGACCTTTTGACTATGTTCATGATAATTAAGTTCATCTGATTATTTAATGAACTCCCACTTAGATAGACATCCCTCTAGTCATCTAAGTGATACATGATCCGAATCGACTAGACCGTGTCCGATCATCACGTGAGACGGACTAGTCATCAACGGTGAACATCTCCATGTTGATCGTATCTACTATACGACTCATGTTCGACCTTTCGGTCTCTTGTGTTCCGAGGCCATGTCTGTACATGCTAGGCTCGTCAAGTCAACCTAAGTGTTTCGCATGTGTAAATCTGGCTTACACCCGTTGTATGCGAACGTTAGAATCTATCACACCCGATCATCACGTGGTGCTTCGAAACAACGAACCTTCGCAATGGTGCACAGTTAGGGGGAACACATCTCTTGAAATTTTAGTGAGGGATCATCTTATTTATGCTACCGTCGTTCTAAGCAAATAAGATGTAAACATGACAAACATCACATGCAAATCATAAAGTGACATGATATGGCCAATATCATCTTGCGCCTTTGATCTCCATCTTCGAGGCGCGGCATGATCACCTTCGTCACCGGCATGACACCATGATCTCCATCATCGTGTCTTCATGAAGTTGTCTCGCCAACTATTACTTCTACTACTATGGCTAACGGTTAGCAATAAAGTAAAGTAATTACATGGCGTTTTTCATTGACACGCAGGTCATACAATAAATTAAGACAACTTCTATGGCTCCTGCCGGTTGTCATACTCATCGACATGTAAGTCGTGATTCCTATTATAAGAACATGATCAGTCTCATACATCACATATATATAATTCATCACATCCTTTTGGCCATATCACATCACATAGCATACCCTGCAAAAACAAGTTAGACGTCCTCTAATTGTTGTTGCATGTTTTACGTGGCTGCTATGGGTTTCTAGCAAGAACGTTTCTTACCTACGCAAAAGCCACAACGGTGATATGCCAATTGCTATTTACCCTTCATAAGGACCCTCTTCATCGAATCCCATCCGACTAAAGTGGGAGAGACAGACACCCGCTAGCCACCTTATGCATCAAGTGCATGTCAGTTGGTGGAACCTGTCTCACGTAAGAGTACGTGTAAGGTCGGTCCGGGCCGCTTCATCCCACAATGCCGCCGAATCAAGATAAGACTAGTAACGGTAAGCAAATTGAACAAATCATCGCCCACAACTACTTTGTGTTCTACTCGTGCATAGAATCTACGCATAGACCTAGCTTTGATACCACTATTGGGTAACGTAGCAATAATTCAAAATTTTCCTACTGTCACCAAGATCAATCTAGGAGATGCTAGCAACGAGAGAGAGGGAGTGCATCTTCATACCCTTGAAGATCGCTAAGCGGAACGTTACAAGAACGCGGTTGATGGAGTCGTACTCGCGGCGATTCAAATCGCGGAAGATTCGATCTAGCGCCGAACGGACGGCACCTCCGCGTTCAACACACGTACAGCCCGGGGACGTCTCCTCCTTCTTGATCCAGCAAGGGGAGAGGAGAAGTTGAGGGAGAACTCCAGCAGCACGACGGCGTGGTGGCGATGGAGCTCGTGGTCCGGCAGAGCTTCGCTAAGCACTATGGAGGAGGGGTGCGGCTGCCCTCTCTCTCCCTCACTATGTATAGGGGGAAGGGGGGTGGAGGAGGCGCCCTAGGGTTCCCTAGGGGAGGGGCGGCAGCCACAGGGGAAACCCTAGATGGGTTAGGGAGCCCCCACCCCTGGGAAACTTGCCCCCCAAGCCGGGAGGGGTGGCTGCCCTAGGGGAGGCGCCCCCACCTCTCCACGTTACGTGAGAGGGGTTGGGAGGGGCGCACAACCCCTTAATGGGCTGGTGTGCCCCCTCCCCTTGGCCCATAAGGCCCCCAACGCTTGCCGGGGCCTCCGAAACACCTTTCGGTCACGCTGGTCGTCACCCGGTACTCCCAGAACAATTCCGGACTCCAATACCCTTCGTCCAATATATCGATCTTCACCTCCGGACCACTCCAGAGTTCCTCGTCACGTCCGGGATCTCATCCGGGACTCCGACAACCTTCGGTAACCACATACTATTTCCCATAACAACTCTAGCGTCACCGAACCTTAAGTGTGTAGACCCTACGGGTTCGGGAACCATGCAGACATGACCGAGACACCTCTCCGGCCAATAACCAATAGCGGGATCTGGATACCCATATTGGCTCCCACATGTTCCACGATGATCTCATCGAATGAACCACGATGTCGGGGATTCAATCAATCCCGTATACAATTCCCTTTGTCTATCGGTATGTTACTTGCCCGAGATTCGATCGTCGGTATCCCAATACCTCGTTCAATCTTGTTACCAGGAAGTCTCTTTACTCGTTCCGTAACGCATGATCCCGTGGCTAACTCATTAGTCACATTGAGCTCATTATGATGATGCATTACCGAGTGGGCCCAAAGATACCTCTCCGTCATACGGAGTGACAAATCCCAGTCTCAATTCGTGCCAACCCAACAGACACTTTCGGAGATACCTGTAGTGCACCTTTATAGCCACCCAGTTACGTTGTGACGTTTGGTACACCCAAAGCATTCCTATGGTATCCGGGAGTTGCACAATCTCATGGTCTAAGGAAACGATACTTGACATTAGAAAAGCTCTTAGCAAACGAACTACACGATCTTGTGCTATGCTTAGGATTGGGTCTTGTCCATCACATCATTCTCCTAATGATGTGATCCCGTTATCAATGACATCCAATGTCCATGGTCAGGAAACCATAACCATCTATTGATCAACGAGCTAGTCAAGTAGAGGCTTACTAGGGACATGTTGTGGTCTATGTATTCACACATGTATTACGGTTTCCAGTTAATACAATTATAGCATGAACAATAGACAATTATAATGAACAAGGAAATACAATAATAACCATTTTATTATTGCCTCTAGGGCATATTTCCAACATTATTATGCAGTCCGTCACTTTTATTTCTTCCACATCACAAGATCGTATAAATCTTATTTTCTCCACACTAATAAATCATACATATTTAGAGAGCAATTTTTATTGCAGGCAACAATGACAACTTACTTGAAGGATCGTACTCAATCCATAGGTAGGTATGGTGGACACTCATGGCAAAACTGGGTTTAAGGATATTCGAAAGCACAAGTAGTATCTCTACTTAGTGCAAAGAATTTGGCTAGCATGAGAGGGAAAGGCAAGCTCAACATGTTGGATGATCCATGACAATATACTTTATTTCGGATATAAGAAAACATAACCCATTACGTTGTCTTCCTTGTCCAACATCAACTCTTTAGCATGTCATACTTTAATGAGTGCTCACAATCATAAAAGATGTCCAAGATAGTATATTTATATGTGAAAACCTCTCTTTCTTTATTACTTCCTATTAATTGCAACGATGACCAAAACTATGTTTGTCAACTCTCAACAACTTTTATTCATCATACTCTTTATATGTGAAGTCATCACTCTCCATAAGATCAATATGATCTCTTTAATTCCCCCTTTTTTCTTTCTTTTTTTATCTCAAGATCATAGCAAGATAATCAAGCCCTTGACTCAAAACTAATCTTTATTATATATAGCTCACAGACTCGATTACATAGAAGGATCATAAAGCAAGACTCAAAACTAGATCATACTAAAACTTTATTCTACTAGATCAAGATATAACCAAAAGGATCGAACTAAGAAAAACGGTAAAGATAGGAGTGTGATGGTGATACGATACCGGGGCACCTCCCCCAAGCTTGGCAGTTGCCAAGAGGAGTGCCCATACCAAATACTCAGTTCTTCTTTGCTGGTGAAGAAGATGGTGATGATGATGACAATTGTGCCTTCAGCTTTTTCATATTATAATTGAGAAGAGCAATTTCCTCCTTTAAATCCTCGACCTCCGATTCCAGCTTCAAGATCTTGTCACATAAATCTCCTTTGCTTTTCTGCCTAAAACGAGAAGGAATAGATCGGTTGTTAGACAGTTTAGCCCTCTTAGGGGACTAGACTTCTTGAACTTCACGTGCATATCCCCAGGTTGAGGTAGAGGAACATCCTCCTCCTCCAAGCTTGAATCATTGATTCTCCTCAAATGAGCATCCTCATCATCATCCATAGTTCGACCACAAGGAGATAGGTCCCCATAGGTCTTTGGGTCAGCAACGAGATGTGAGACATAGCTCTCTCCGTCGGAGTCTTGAGATGACATCTTGCTCTAAATCCCCTGCAAAAACAGCTCGAAACAAAAACAGAGGATATTTGCGTGGTACGGTGGTCAAAACCTTCAGGGGATTATATAATGAATTTTTACCTACCGAAAGAAGTATCGTGCAAGAAAACGGAGTCCGGAGGGCACACGAGGTGCCCACGAGGCAAGGGGCGTGCCCTCCACCCTCGTGGATGCCTCGTGTCCCTTTTGGACTACTTCTTATTTTCCTATTTTCTTAAATATTCCAAAACGGAGAAAAATTGCTATTAGAACTGTTTTGAAGTCGGTTTACTTACCGTACCACATACCTATTCCTTTTTGGAGTCTGAAACGTTCTGGAAAGTGTCCCTTATATATTCCTCCGGGGTTACGGTTTCAATAACATTAGTTTCAACATTTATTGGATTACCCAAGATGTAATGTTTGATTCTTTGACCGTTCACCACCTTCGGATTTGTGCCTTCAAAATTGTTGATTTTTATGGCACCAGAACGATAGACCTCCTCAATAACGTAAGGCCCTTCCCATTTAGAGAGGAGTTTTCCTGCAAAAAATCTTAAACGAGAGTTGAATAGCAACACATAATCACCTACGTTAAACTCACGCTTTTGTATCCTTTTGTCATGCCATCGTTTAACCTTTTCTTTAAACAGTTTGGCATTCTCATAGGCCTGGGTTCTCCATTCATCAAGCGAGCTAATGTCAAATAGCCTCTTCTCACCGGCAAGTTTGAAATCATAATTGAGCTCTTTAATGGCCCAATATGCCTTATGTTCTAGTTCGAGAGGTAAGTGACATGCTTTTCCATATACCATTTTAAACGGAGACATACCCATAGGATTTTTATATGCAGTTCTATAGGCCCATAATGCATCATCGAGTTTCTTGGACCAATTCTTCCTAGATCTATTAACAGTCTTTTGCAAAATTAATTTGAGCTCTCTATTACTAAGTTCTACTTGACCACTAGACTGCAGGTGATATGGAGATGCAACTCTATGATTAACATCATACTTAGCAAGCACCTTACGAAAAGCACCATGAGTAAAATGTGAACCACCATCAGTCATTAAATATCTAGGGACTCCAAACCTCGGAAAAATAACTTCCTTAAGCATCTTAATAGAGGTGTTATGATCAGCACTACTAGTTTGAATAGCTTCTACCCACTTAGTAACGTAATCAACAGCAACTAAAATATGTGTATAGCCATTGGAGGAAGGAAACGGTCCCATATAATCAAAGCCCCAAACATCGAATGGTTCAATAACAAGTGAATAATTCATAGGCATTTCTTGACATCTACTAATATTACCGATTCTTTGACATTCATCACAAGACAAGACAAACTTACGGGCATCTTTGAAGAGAGTAGGCCAATAAAAACCGGATTGCAATACCTTATGTGCAGTTCTATCTCCAGCATGGTGTCCTCCATAAGCCTCGGAGTGACACTTGCTTAGGATCTGTTCCTGTTCATGCTCAGGTACACAACGTCTAATAACACCATCTACTCCTTCTTTATAAAGGTGTGGGTCATCCCAGAAGTAATGTCTTAAATCATAGAAAAACTTTTTCTTTTGCTGGTATGTGAAACTAGGTGGTATAAATTTAGCAACAATGTAATTAGCATAATTAGCATACCATGGAGCAGTATGAGAAGCATTTATGACAGCTAATTGTTCATCAGGAAAACTATCATCTATAGGTAGTGGGTCATCAAGAACATTCTCTAACCTAGACAAGTTGTCTGCAACGGGGTTCTCAGCTCCCTTTCTATCAATAATATGCAAATCAAATTCTTGTAGTAGGAGAACCCATCTAATAAGTGTAGGTTTAGCATATTTCTTTTCCATAAGATATTTAATAGCAGCATGATCAGTGTGAACAGTTACTTTAGAATCAACAATATATGGTCTAAACTTATCACAAGCAAATACAACTGCTAAAAATTCTTTTTCAGTAGTAGCATAATTTCTTTAAGCATTGTCTAGAGTTTACTAGCATATTGGATAACATTTAATTTCTTATCAACTCTTTGTCCTAAAACAGCACCTACAGCATAATCACTAGCATCACACATAATTTCAAAGGGTAAATTCCAATCGGGTGGCTGAACATGGGTGCAGAAATCAAAGCTTTCTTAAGTATTTCAAATGCTTCTACACAATCATCATCAAATACAAAAGGAACATCTTTTTGTAAGAGATTAGTCAGAGGCCTAGAAATTTTAGAGAAGTCCTTAATGAACCTCCTATAAAAACCGGCATGACCAAGGAAACTTCTTATACCTTTATTGTCCCTAGGACACAACATCTTTTCAATAGCAACCACTTTAGCTTTATCAACTTCAATACCTCTTTCAGAAATTTTATGCCCCAAGACAATACCTTCATTAACCATAAAGTGGCACTTTTCCCAATTCAAGACAAGATTAGTTTCTTCACATCTCTGCAAAACTCGATCAAGGTTGCTTAAGCAATCATCAAAAGAAGTTCCGTAAATGTAGAAATCATCCATGAAAACCTCAACAATCTTTTCACAAAAGTCAGAGAATATAGCAGTCATACATCTTTGAAAGGCAGCAGGTGCATTACATAAACCAAAAGGCATACGTCTAGAAGCAAAGGTACCAAAAGGGCAAGTAAAAATGGTCTTTTCTTGATCCTATTTTGACACAGGTATTTGAGAGAAACCAGAATAACCATCTAGAAAGCAAAAATGTGTATGTTTGGATAATCTTTCTAGCATTTGATCAATAAAAGGTAAGGGTAATGGTCCTTTTTAGTAGCTTTATTTAGTTTGCGAAAATCAATTATCATTCTATAACCTGTAACAATTCTTTGTGGGATCAATTCATCTTTATCATTAGGAACAACAGTAATACCTCTCTTCTTAGGGACACAATGGACAGGACTTACCCACTGACTATCGGCAACGGGATAAATTATACCTGCCTCCAGAAGCTTTAATATTTCTTTTCTTACCATTTCTTTCATCTTAGGATTTAACCGTCGTTGGTGATCAACAACCGGTTTAGCGTCTTTCTCCAATTTTATTTTGTGCTGGCATAGAGTGGGACTAATGCCCTTAAGATCATCAAGAGTATATCCAATAGCAGCACAGTGCTTCTTCAGAGTTTTCAATAATTTCTTTTCTTCATGCTCTGAAAGGTTAGCACTAATAATAACAGGATATATCTTTTTCTCATCAAGATAAGCATATTTAAGAGTATCAGGTAATGGTTTAAGCTCAAACACGAGATCACCCTTGGGTGGAGGAGGATCCCCTAGGATTTCAACAGGCAAGTTTTGTTTCAAAATAGGTCCTTGTTTAAAGAATACTTCATCTATTTCCCTTCTTTCATTCATAAACATATCATTTTCATGGTCGAGCAAATATTGTTCTAAAGGATCATTAGGAGGCACGGCAATAGAGGCAAGACCAATAATTTCGTCTTTACTAGGTAATTCTTTATCATGGGGTTGTCTACGAAATTTAGCAAAATTAAACTCATGAGACATATCCCCCAAACCAATAGTAACAACATCCTTTTTGCAGTCTATCCTAGCATTAACAGTATTCAAGAAGGGTCTACCAAATATAATGGGACAAAAGTTATCTTGTGGAGAACCAAGAACAAGAAAATCAGCAGGATATTTAACTTTCCCACAAAGACTTCAACATCTCTAACAATCCCAACAGGTGAAATAGTGTCTCTATTGGCAAGCTTAATTGTAACATCAATTTCCTCTATCTCTGCAAGTGCAATATCATGCATAATTTATTTGTATAAGGAATGAGGTATTGCACTTGCACTAGCACCCATATCACATAAGCCATGATAGCAATAATCTCCTATTTTAACAGAAATAACATGCATGCCTACAACAGGTCTATGTTTATTCTTAGTATCTGGTCTAGCAATTCTAGCAGCTTCAGCACAGAAGTAAATAACATGCCCATCAATATTATCAACCAAGAGATCTTTAACCATAGCAACACTAGGTTCAACTTTAATTTGCTCAGGGGGTGTAGGTGTTCTAGTATTACTCTTACGAACCATAGTTGAAGCTTTAGTATGATCCTTTATTCTAACAGGGAAAGGTTGTTTCTCAATATAAGCGGTAGGAACAATAGGATCAACATTATAAGTGATAGTCTTTTCTTCAACTTTAATAGGTGCAACTACTTTTACTTCAATGGGAGAATTATATTTAAACCACTTCTCCTTAGGGAGATCAACATGAGTAGCAAAGGATTCACAGAAAGAAGCTACTATCTCAGAGTCAAGTCCATATTTACTGCTAAATTCACAGAAAACATCGGTATCCATAAAAGATTTAACACAATCAAACTTAGGTGTTATACCTGACTCCTTACCTTCGTCGAGATCCCAATCTTCAGAGTTGCGTTTAATTCTTTCCAATAAATCCCATTTGAATTCAATAGTCTTCATCATAAAAGAGCCAGTACAAGTAGTATCGAGCATGGAGCGATTGTTGAGAGAAAGCCGAGCATAAATTTTTTTGAATAATAATTTCTCTTGAGAGCTCATGATTGGGGCATGAATATAACATTGACTTAAGCCTCACCCAAGCTTGAGCGATGCTTTCTCCTTCGCGAGGCCAAAAATTATATATATAATTGCGATCACGATGAACAAGATGCATAGGATAAAACTTCTGATGAAATTCCAATTTCAATCGGTTGTATAGTTCCATGATCCCATATCATCACATAGCCTAAACCATGTCAATGCCTTTCCCTTCAAAGATAAAGGGAAGACCTTCTTCTTGATAACATCCTCGGGCATACCTGCAGGCTTAAATAATCCACAAACTTCATCTACATATATTAGGTGCAAATCGGGATGTAATGTTCCATCACCTGTAAAAGGATTAGCTAGCAGTTTCTCTATCATACCTGAAGGAATTTCAAAGTAAACATTTTCAGTAGGTTCAGTAGGTTGAGGAGCAACTCTTTGCTCTACTAGTCGGAGTGAAGATACCCCGAACAAGCCCCTCAAAGGATTATGTTCCATAGTAACAAGTGACAGTAAATTTCCGCACACTATATAAATTTTCCTTACCAAATTCCACCTACCAAAGGCGCTTCACTTCCCGGTAACGGCGCCAAAAAAGAGTCTTGATGACCCACAAGTATAGGGGATCTATCATAGTCCTTTCGATAAGTAAGAGTGTCGAACCCAACGAGGAGCAGAAGGAAATGACAAGCGGTTTTCAGTAAGGTATTCTCTGCAAGCACTGAAATTATCGGTAACAGATAGTTTTGTGATAAGGTAATTTGTAACGGGTAACAAGTAATAAAAGTAAATAAGGTGCAGCAAGATGGCCCAATCCTTTTTGTAGCAAAGGACAAGCCTGGACAAACTCTTATATAAAGGAAAACGCTCCTGAGGACACATGCGAATTATCGTCAAGCTAGTTTTCATCACGCTCATATGATTCGCGTTCGTTACTTTGATAATTTGGTATGTGGGTGGACCGGTGCTTGGGTGCTGCCCTTCCTTGGACAAGCATCCCACTTATGATTAACCCCTATTGCAAGCATCCGCAACTACAAAAGAAGTATTAAGGTAAACCTAACCATAGCATGAAACATATGGATCCAAATCAGCCGCTGACGAAGCAACTCATAAACTAGGGTTTAAGCTTCTGTCACTCTAGCAACCCATCATCTACTTATTACTTCCCAATGCCTTCCTCTAGACCCAAACAATGGTGAAGTGTCATGTAGTCGACGTTCACATAACACCAGTAAAGGAAAGACAACATACATCTCATCAAAATATCGAACGAATACCAAATTCACATGACTACTTATAGCAAGACTTCTCCCATGTCCTCAGGAACAAACGTAACTACTCACAAATCATATTCATGTTCATAATCAGAGGGGTATTAATATGCATAAAGGATCTGAACATATGATCTTCCACCAAATAAACCAACTAGCATCAACTACAAGGAGTAATCAACACTACTAGCAACCCACATGTACCAATCTGAGGCTTTGGGACAAAGATTGGATACAAGAGATGAACTAGGGTTTTAGAGGAGATGGTGCTGGTGAAGATGTTGATGGAGATTGACCCCCTCCCGATGAGAGGATCGATGGAGATGACGATGGTGATGGTTTCCCCCTCCCGGAGGGATGTTTCCCCGGCAGAACAGCTCCGCCGGAGCCCTATATTGGTTCCGCCAAGGATCCGCCTCGTGGCGGCGGTGTTTCGTCCCGAAAGCTTGCTTGTGATTTTTTCTCGGACGAAAGACTTCATGTAGCAAAAGATGGGCACCGGAGGCCTGCCAGGGGGCCCACGAGGCAGGGGCCGCGCCCAGGGGGGTAGGGCGCGCTCCCCACCCTCGTGGATGGTGGGTGGCCCCCCTCTAGTTGATTCTTTCGCCAGTATTTTTTATTAATTCCAAAAACTGCCTCCGTGAGTTTCAGGACTTTTGGAGTTGTGCAGAATAGGTCTCTAATATTTGCTCCTTTTCCAGCCCAGAATGCCAGCTGCCGATATTCTCCCTCTTCATGTAAACCTTGTAAAATAAGAGGGAATAGGCATACGTATTGTGACATAATGTGTAATAACAGCCCATAATGTAATAAATATCGATATAAAAGCATGATGCAAAATGGATGTATCAGCCACCGCCCCGGCCATACGCCGCCGCCGCTCCACCGCTCTCACCGCTCTCCGATGGCGCCGAAGAAGACGCCGAAGGGCAAGTCAGGCTTCTTCGGTGTGAGGCAGTAGCCCTCTGGTAACTTCGGAGTGGAGTTCTCCGATGCCGGGAGGCGTTGGTGGATCGGCACGTACCCCTCCGCCCATGAGGCCGCGTGTGCCTACGACGTGGCGGTGTGGCGTGCCGAGATGCCTCGGGAGCACCTCAACTTTCAGAGATCGAGAGTCGGGCGGAAGCGGAGATGCTTGTGCCGCAGGGCATCAAGATAAAGGAGATCCCGATGAAGAAGACGACGATGAAGAAGCCGTCGGTTGTCGTCAGTGCCGTCAAGACCGACGAGGAGGCGATGGCGAGGTTTGCTCGGGAGCATCCAGAGTATGTCCAGGCCGAGCTGGAGTACTACTGGAAGCGTGAGGCGGAGCAAAAGAAGAAGGGGGCAAAGAAGGAGGACGAGGCCGGTCCCTCGACGGTGATCCCCATCGAGTCCTCTTCCGAGGAGGATTGGGCAGACTTCTCGGAGGAGGAGGAGGGGTGCGACGACCCGGAGAAGGAGGAGTTCTGGGCGCAGTTCTGCAGCTCCGACGACGAGGAGTAGTTTATCTAGTAGTTTGAATAAGTAGTAGTTGAAGTTCATGTATCAAACTATGTTGAATTTGATGTTTGAACTATGTTGAATGGACTAGTAGTTGTTCGTTTTAAGAAATTTACATCTTCATTTTGGACCATCTATTGGAGTTGCTCTTTTGGACCATCAATTTGAACCATCTATTGGAGATGCTCTTAGTGTTTCAACTTGTCATGGGATGGAGGGAGTACTCTTTAACATGATCTCAACATCATGACAATTAAAGCTTCACCTTATACCGCAAGTTCATTTCTACCTTCATCGGGGGGTAGGAACATTATCAATGGAGTATCTATGCATGAAATTTTGCATGAAAAAAAATCAAGTTTGGAATACTTCTTTTTTGCGAGAAATCAAGGTTTGAATACATTCAAGAAAAGTTTGGAATTATAATATTTCTCACTGCTCTCTGAATTATTTGGGATAGTTCCATACCATGGTCGTTATCCACATCTGTATAACTTAAGTCTTGTGCATACGTATATTGCCAATCAATGTTTTTACAACTCTTGCTTGCCTAAAATCGCCTGATATACTAAACTTAAAATCGCTATCAGACGAATATGTAATTCAAGAAGAAATTCTTTTGGCGAATGAATACATGTATACATTTTGCAATAATAAATTGTTAAAAATATATTTTTTCTTCTAATACGAACACCGCATTGGGTATATGAATAGCTAAAGTTAAAAGTTAGGTTTCTAAATGAACTCCATTTGAAAGCCTTGATAACTAAGTCCAGAATAAACTATATCTTTTTATATTCTTATTAGTTGTACAAAGAATATGACTCTTTATATTTATGAAATATTATATAAGAACTAAACTCGGTATTCTATTTCATATCTTAAGTGAAATAATTAAGTAGCTGATATTAAAATATAATATGGTGATGAAATAATTCATATTATATACACAAAATTCGAAACGAGAAATACATGGAAATTATCAATATTTGTTTTCGTATATAATATATGAAATCCATCTATAACCATAATCTTGAAAACTATTATGCAATTTTTTGGATTTCCTTTCTTTGACAAAGAATATTAGCGAGAGAAGCAAAACTGCGACGTCCTCAAAGGTACCGTCATGCATTTGGCTGGTTCTACCCATGATAAATCGTATACGCCAAACTTGATGTGTGTCAACGTAAAAACATTTTGATAGGACAACAAAGAGCGCACATGATTAGAATGGATGCGAGCATAAGTATCCATGAATTGTTGTCATAGCTGATATTCAAACGACTAGGTGAGGCCGAGAAGAAGTAAGCAATATATGCATGTACAAATAACGCACAGAGCGTGAGTAAGAAAAAAAAATATATGTCATGTGTGCAAGTGAGTATCATATGACAAAATGAATACCATGTTGTTACAATACCAAAAAACATATACTCCCTCCGTTCTTAAATATAAGTCTTTTTAGACATTTCAAATAAACTACAACATATGGATGTATGTAGACATATTTTAGAGTGTAGATTCATTCATTTTGGTCCGTATGTAGTCACCTGTTGAAATCTCTAGAAAGACTTATATTTGGGAACGGAAGGAGTAGAAGATAAAAATAATGTTGACTATGATCCGTATCAAATGATTTACGTACTCGATTTTTAGACCACAGAAGCACTTGGTCGGGAAAAGTGTGTGTAATCCGTGAGCGAGCCTTTCCCCGGGCGTGGCTTTCAGAGCGGACCCGTGTGCCCCACCCACAGGATACGTCCCGAGATGCCGCCGGACGGCGACCTGTGACGCCGTGCGCCCACAGACCCACCGCCGGCGCTGTGGCATCCAGTTGTCCACCGTTGGCAGCGACACGGCCGGCCACCGCCGGATCTGCCGTGCGTTGCGTTCACGGCGGCCGCGCGCCCTCCGACGAGGCCGAGAGCGCCGCGCGTGCTGCCAAAGGTGCCGTTGAGGCGTGCGTGCGCAGGCCAAAGACAAAGAGGAGGACGACGGCGAGCGCGCGCGCGCGCGCATCTCCATGCGCGCAACGTGCGAACCACCCAGAATATTGTACTGGCGCAGTGGGTGGCATCGCGGCCGTCGATGGGATCGGACGGCCGGGCGAGGCGTATAAATACATCCAGGTCACCCCTGCCCCAAACCCCTCACCAACCACCCCCGGCCGCAGCAGCAGCAGAGAGCCAGCCGCCCTTCGCTCCCCCCAGAGGCCAGAGACGGACACGATGGCGGCGCCCACCTCCTCCGCGGCATCCACCCTCGCCCCCTTCTCCCACCCCAAAACCCTAGCCGCCGCCGCCGCCGCCGCATCCTCCTCCGTCGCCTTCTCCCCGGCCGCATCCCACCCCGCATGCGCCCTAACCCGCCGCCGCGCGGTCGCCGCCATGGTCGCGGCCCCGGCCAAGGTCGGCGCCGCCATGCCGTCGCTCGACTTCGACACCGCCGTCTTCAACAAGGAGAAGGTCTCCCTCGCCGGCCACGAGGAGGTACGCACGCGCCCCCGCTCCATCACTCTCGTTATCCCCCCTCCCATCTCCGGGCTTGCTCTTTGCTCTCGATTTTTACGATTTGTTCCGTGTGCGGCTGCAGTACATCGTGAGGGGCGGGCGGAACCTCTTCCCGCTGCTCCCGGAGGCGTTCAAGGGCGTCAAGCAGATCGGCGTCATCGGATGGGGCTCCCAGGTCCACTCCCAGCTTCCCCTTTCCTCCCCTCCCTGCACAGTTTCTTTCCTCACTCGAGAGATTTACATGTCTGTCTACTCGAGACACTGCTTGGATATGCACATCGGTCAAACGGAGTGGCCGATTTCACACAGATTTGCTCTGTTCTGTTCTGCCACTTGGTAGGTTCAGAGTTTGCAGGTCTGTCTGCTTGCTCTAACAGAGATTTGTCATGGTGCTTTTGCAGGGTCCGGCGCAGGCCCAGAACCTGAGGGATTCCCTGGTGGAAGCCAAGTCTGACATCGTCGTCAAGGTTAGCTATTCTCATGTAGTAGCATCCAGCCTTACACATGGGATTGAGTTTTCACTGTGTGTTTAAGTGAAAAGCTCTCAAGCTTTGGCTTTGCAGCCGTGAGTGGAAAATCCACAGCTAAACCTTATTGTTTTCTTTAGCTTTATAACTTGCACTGGGCATTGTTTATCACACGTTCTTGCTTAAAGTGAGAATTTGATGCTATACAAATTGGAATATGCAAATTCTGTGTCAGCTTATATCTTTGTTATGTACTTTGGCAGTATAAACGCCACTTGTTCAATAAGCTGTCTTTTCGCTTTCAGATTGGCCTCAGGAAAGGTTCCAAGTCTTTTGAGGAAGCACGTGGTGCTGGATTCACCGAGGAGAACGGAACCTTGGGAGACATATGGGAGACGGTCTCTGGCAGTGATCTTGTGCTGCTGTTGATTTCAGATTCTGCCCAGGTGTGCTTTTCATTTATGCTCACTAGCTTTCTGCATGATTTTAAGCTTTCCTTTGTTAATTGTTTGTTTGGATCAGGCTCAGCTTCAGGATGATGTTTCTTTGCATCCTGTTGGTTTAATTAATTATATTTAACCTGCATGTTCGATCTGGAGCATACTAGTATCTATCATTCACTGCATGATACATTTGTCTGAGTCCCACCATCAGTTTATTATATCCTTGTAGTTAAAGTTCTCATTTACTTTCTGCAGGCAGACAACTATGAGAAGATCTTCTCTCACATGAAACCAAACAGCATTCTTGGTTTATCTCATGGGTTTCTCCTTGGTCATCTGCAATCACATGGCCTTGATTTCCCCAAAAACATCAGCGTCGTTGCTGTGTGTCCCAAGGGGATGGGCCCGTCGGTTCGGAGACTGTATGTTCAGGGCAAGGAAGTAAATGGTGCTGGCATCAACGCTAGCTTTGCTGTCCACCAGGTATGGTACTCAACTATCGATTTGGTCTGAAGACATGCAGCTATGCACTGAGCAACTGTGTGTGTGTGCTCCTTTTGATGTATAGGATGTTGATGGAAGGGCCACTGATGTTGCTCTTGGATGGTCGGTTGCACTAGGATCCCCATTCACCTTTGCTACTACTCTAGAACAGGAGTACAAGAGTGATATCTTTGGGGAGCGAGGTGAATCTCTTTTTCTTCTTTGTGACTCTATGTTGCCTGTTATGATTGCGTTGTTGCTAACCAGTTTTTGTCCAGGAATTTTGCTGGGCGCTGTCCATGGCATTGTGGAGGCTCTCTTTAGGAGATACACAGAGCAAGGAATGGACGAGGAGCTGGCATACAAAAGCACCGTGGAGGGCATCACTGGAATTATCTCTAAGACCATCTCAAAGAAGGTATGCCTTGATTAATCTTTTGGTAACCACCTTTAATCTTTACTTATCAGTCCAATTCCCCCCCTTTTTACCAGGGGATGCTTGAGGTGTACAACTCTTTGAGTGAGGAAGGCAAAAAGGAGTTCAACAAGGCATACAGTGCATCATTCTACCCTTGCATGGACATACTCTACGAATGCTACGAAGATGTTGCCTCTGGAAGTGAAATCCGGAGTGTTGTGTTGGCTGGTCGGAGGTTTTATGTAAGTTGTTCTGCTATTAAAACTGCAACTTACCATCCTGATTCTTTCCATGATTAAGTTTTTGGTGTGGACACCAAATAAGACAAGATTATTCACCATCTCATTTTCTTTATGCTTGCACAGGACAAGGAAGGCCTTCCTGCTTTCCCTATGGGCAAAATCGACCAAACTCGCATGTGGAAGGTCGGCGAAAAGGTGCGCTCGACCCGGCCAGATGGTGACCTTGGCCCGCTCCACCCCTTCACGGCTGGAGTTTATGTTGCACTTATGATGGCCCAGGTCAGGCTCCTCCTCTCCACTCGTTACATATTATACCAGTGCACTAGAATACGATGGCTTGACATCTTATTCGAGTCGATTGCGATGTGTAAGCTGTAGATTACACTTCCTGAATGATTGATTACTCTACATGAACCGAAAGCAATTACTGATCTGGCCTGTTTCCCTTTCTAAACTGCAGATCGAGGTGCTGAGGAAGAAGGGGCACTCCTACTCTGAGATCATCAACGAGAGCGTGATCGAGTCGGTGGACTCGCTGAACCCCTTCATGCACGCGCGCGGGGTGGCCTTCATGGTGGACAACTGCTCGACGACGGCGCGTCTGGGGTCGAGGAAGTGGGCGCCCCGTTTCGACTACATCCTGACCCAGCAGGCGTTCGTGATGGTGGACAAGGACGAGCCCATCAACCAGGACCTCATCAGCAACTTCATGTCGGACCCCGTCCACGGCGCCATCGAGGTCTGCGCCGAGCTGAGGCCCACCGTCGACATCTCGGTGACGGCCGACGCCGACTTCGTGCGCCCTGAGCTCCGGCAGTCCTCCTAGGCTCGCCCCTTGCACCTAAGTTAAGTAAGCTGCGCCGGGCCGGTCGGGGCCCGGCAGGAGAGTTGGTTTTTGATGGATGGACATTCATGGACTGTAATGTATGTGTGCGACTAGCTGGTTTGAACTCGTGAGCTGCTGCTGGGTAGAGTGAGTCGTCTTCGTTTCCAGAATAATAAAGTTGGTTCGTCCGGTTAGATGTTGCTTGTTTGTGTAACTCGTCGCTAATCAGCGAGATGTGTTGCTGCTCGCCGAGGTGGCGGTGAGGAGCGTGGAGGAAGCACGAGCGGCTGCATGCGTTGCCGTTGCCTCCCCTCGTTGGATCCTATTCCTAGCTTCGCACAAAGCTTGGAGTCGCTCCCTGATCCAGATGAGGGGATCCTGAGCTTTACCGGCAGGGGATCTGGAAGGGCAACGGCGCATATGGTCGTTCCCGTGACATTCTGGTCGAAAGGGGAGGCAGTGCTGTTCCAGGGTGGAGTCCACGGCATGCTGCGGTGGAGGTCTCACCGGACCAAGTGTTAGTTCTAGTGTTCGTTTTTTGTCCGCCCGTGACCCATTTTAGCCTCAAAATTGGGCCGGTTTGTGTCGACGCGAATGCACGCGACGCCCCACCTTGTCCTCCCCTGACCCGACACATCCCCCCCCCCCCCCCCCCTTCCCCACAAAATCACCCACCTGCTCGCCATGGCCGACGCGCCAAACCTCGCCTCCACCGCTGACAAGCCCCGTGCTGTCCGCAAAAAGGCGACCAAGCCCAAGAAGGAGCAGATGCCGGTGCAGTGGACCGTACAGTCGGACAAAAGGGCTTGCCGGAGGAAGGTGAAGGCCGACAAGCTGGAAGCCGCCAACGCGGCCGCCCTCACTGCCGCCGCCCACCCAACAGGTGATAATCAGAACCTCGTCGCCAAGGCCACACAACGGCCTCTTTTACTGGTAGGGTTCAACCATGGCCACGACCAGCCAACCATTCTAGTCACTGTCGCCATGGTCGCGGCCAGCATGGGCTCATCGACAGTTCGTCCGCAATGGCAGAGTCGCCGCGCGCGTCCACCACGCCGCACACGCCCGACTTCCATCCCCAACCGTAAAACCACCCGCGGACTACTCACCGGAAGGTAGTGTGATCGCGTCGCAGACGCCCGCACCCATGCCCATCGACCTAAACACCACACCCGTGGCCCATGGGTCATCCACCGGGGGGCAAAGGAAGCGGTTGCGCGAATCCCCGCTGGCAACCATCCGGATGCACGCCAACTATTCTACGCAATGTTGGCATCGATGGATGATGACCCGACCAATCTTTTCATCATGGAGAACATCATTTTCGAGGGTGGCGTGTGGCGCGGGCTTCGATCCCGACAAGATCCAAAGCCAAGACATTCGCGGCCACTTCATGCAAGACCAAGAGGACATGGCTGACACCATCACGCCAGGCCAGGAGGGCATGGACGACACCTTCACGCAAGGCCAAGAATTCCCGGACGACTACGACCAAGAGGAAGGAGCGGCAAAGCATTCAAACACATGCATACACAAAGGATGAGGCCAAGCTCATTTGCGAATGTTGGAGAGATATTGAACAAGATCCCAAGATCGGAGCAAGAAGGATCAACCTTTCTGGTTGAGAGTTCATGCCTAATTCCATGAACGCAAGAAATTCCCACAGTACAAGTTTGAGAGCAGGGGTGGTTGGGTGTCCATCTCCAAGAGGTGGGGGCTCATCCAACAAGAGTGCGACAAGTTTTATGCCAGCCTTGAGAGCAGAGAAGGCCGTCCCGTGAGTGGCCTCAGTATCAAAGATATGGTATACAATTTCTTCATCTCCATTCCCGTTTTTCCGTTGCATGGTGCTTGCATGTCCATTGCATATGAATGTACATTCGTGTCTTCATTTGGTTTGTAGGCAATCCAAACATTGGAAGCATTCAAGGCCCAAAATGGGAACAAGCCATTCACCCTCACCTATTGTTGGACGATCGTTCATAATGACAAGAAGTTCAAGGAGCAATATGCCACCCTCAAGAAGAATGAAGGGCCAGAGGCCGTTGCAGAGCATGGCGAGGGAGAGAAGCGGCCGCGGGGAAAGACCGACTCCAAGATGGAGTAGAAGCATGAGGCGGCCACATTTGCCTTGCATGAAACTTTGCAAGGCATGATGACCCAAAAGGAGGCAAGGGAGGAGAATCGTCGACAAGAGAAAGAGGAGCAAATGAAGGCCTACATCGAGATACAAAAGAAAAAGCTCGAGATGGAGGCCGACATACAAGCAAAGAACCTAGAGATGGAGGAGGACATTCAAGCGAAGAAGCTTGAGATAGAGGCGACCAATGCAAAGGAAAATAAGCAAAAGAGGTGGCGCTCGCTTGCATGGTGAAGGAGATGAAGATCGTGATGGTGGACTTGAACAAGGTGTCCCTAAGAAGAAGGCATTGGTTCGAGAAGAGGCAAAAGGAGATGCTCAAGCTAGATGGCCAAGAGCACCATCTTTTTTGTATTTCGGCAAGTGTGCTGGCATGACCACGGCCGAGATGTATGACGTGGTTGAACTACCGCCATTTTTGTGTGCTGACAACTATGTTGGGCGCTGGCAAGTGCACCGGCATGAATTGTATCTTTTTTGCAGCTTTATGCCGACCATTGGCATCGCCGCCGGCAAGAACTGTGGCCGCTGGCATGAACTCTGGCCGCTGACCTTTTTCGATTAATTTTGCTTTGAACGCGGGCGAAAAATGCGTCGGCCGATTGGACGCACTGATCGAACGCAGCGCGAAGAATGCGCCTACAACCAACTCAAATCGGGCATAAAGCGGATAAAACCTGCGTCCGTTTACATCGGCGCGTTGGAGTTTGGCCTGATGCGTGCATTGTTGCGATGGGTGAGGCACAAGACACGTGATATGCCCCCGAGCTCTTTGATTTGTTTCGGCTAATGTCAGTGCGACGTCCCGCGCCGAAGTCAATAAGAGCATCTCCAACAGGCGCCCAAAAAGAGCTCCGCGCACTAAAAATTCGTTTTTTTGGCGCCCAACAGCTCCAGCAGAAGCTGTAGCGCTAAAAATTTTTGGGCGCTGGAAAAACGCTATCGCGCGCAGCATATTTTAGGCTCCGGATTGCGCGCGCTTCACAATTTGCACTGTCTGTTTTTTGGGTGCGCATCTTTAGGCGTCTGCTAAAGCAATATTGGTCCCGGCGCACTAAAAGTGCTAAAGTGGCGCGCTATAACTTTTATTGGGTGCGAGAATTTTGTGCGGCCGTTGGAGATGCTCTAAGCACGCGGGGCCCACTCATGCCTCTTCCCTCTCCCATCCATCATTCCAGTCCCCGCCAACAACCCTTTCCCACGCCCTCTCCCTCCTCGCTCTGCATCGGTCTGAAGACCGGCACTGCCAGACCTCAACCCCGGTGTTGATATCGTCGGGAGGGCGGGTAAGGCCGGCTGGTGTGCCTCCGCTGCCAAAATCTGGCCATGGAAAGCACGCCCCCGGCCGGATCCAGTCTGAGCTAGCTAGTTCCACGTCGTTGGTCTCGGTCAGATCCCACGACCCCGCGGTGACCGCCGTGCCTACTCTCGCCGGAGGAGGCAGATCTTCTGTCTAGGAGGCTTCGCTTCAGGTAAGATCTAGATTACTTTTTTAATGTTAATTTATTTTGGACCTCCGCAGTTTCACAACAGATGCATTTGAAGCGTTGAATCCGCATGTGGCGTGGTGTGTTGACCCACGAGTAAAAAATACAGTACGACGCTTTAAATTTCTGAATCAGGATTGCAACTAGGAGTGTATCAGGATTAGATGGACTGGTCTGATGTTCCACTATTAATTGGCACTTCTTGTTTCTGAATCACTTCAGTATTGGATCGGATCAAGTGTGGAAAGACTGTCTAATTTCTTTGCAAACCTGCAGTGCTTTGCGCCAGACCTCGGGTCTGATAAAATCTGTGCTGCCGCTTCTTGCTTATGGTATGGATTGCTTCAGACCTTGGTTCTGATAAAGTTCACACAAAAACGGTAATACGATTTTGGTTGTATTGCTAGATTAGCCGAATTTGTTGTATCGATGCTGGGCTCAGTCTGGGCCGGAGTGACTAATTAAGATGGTTGGGATGTGTCCAAAAAGACGTTGTGTTTGGCTATAAGAAATATTTATTACAGTAATATGGTGTTTTATCCATGGAAAAATTTCACCGTGCGTTGTGTATGTCTCTTTTGAAACTTGTTGCATCACTTTGAGATCGAGGCATTGATTTTTTTTGTACCGGCGCTGTTTTTTTAATAGATCGATCAGAGTAATGCTAGACGCATGGACAGGTTGTTACGGATTCAACGGATTGTGATTAGATGGTAGTTTTTGATTGGAGATTGTGATTAGATGGCAGTTTTTGATTATGAAGAGATTAATTAGCGTTAAGGATCCGTGAGATGCCTGTAATCATCCGTGCGTCTAGGATTGTTCATTCGATCGACGCGTGAAAACCGACCGCGGCCCTCCCAAACGATTCCGTCGCTGTACGGAACAGAATGCATATAGAACTGGTAGGCCGAGATGAGCAGAAATCGTCCTCGTTTGTGACCAGTACCAGACTAACCACATATCGGCACTTGTATGGCCCTGCGCGTGAGACTGGATAGAAAATACAGCAGAGGCTGTTGTGCCACTAGATCCGAACATTGGGGGGAATACTTGGTCGTGTACACAAAAGAATTGTCCGGTATACTCTTCGTCTTAAATGATGGTTGCTGATCCATATGCATGTGCATGGTCCAGATTGCATACCAGTGGATGCCGTGCATAGAGGCAACTTTTTCGGCCGGGCATTCTGTTTCATCCAGGTTAGCGATTTACGACCCTTCTCGTTTCTGTTCATCCTATAACAAAGCTCCTTACAAAATCTGTGTTCATGCTAGTTTTAAATTTAATTATTGCCCATATGTGTTCATCGTGTTCACTCTGCAGCCATGCATGCTCTATATATGTACTACAGTATGTCAGTAAAACTTACCCATGAATACGTCCCACATAATACATAGAATCTTAGGCAAATTAAACAGGCTATCTAGAAATTGCCTTCACAATAGTAAACTACAAGAATTTTTTCACACTTTTTCTTTTGTTTATGTACAGGAGGTCCAAGTTAGCTGATATGATATGACTACACCAAAGCATATATCATTAAGTATCTTAGAAGAGATTACCAACGGATTCTCAGTGGGCTCAAGAATTGGAAGGGGCGGGTTTGCAGATGTTTACAAGGTACTACCTCTGTAACTTTTTATTAGACGTTTTTAGAGTCTATAACAGTGTCAAAAAACGTCTTATTTTTCAATACGGAGCCAGTATGAGTTAAAGACTTGATATTTGGTTTTCCAGCAGATGTCAAGTTTGAACTGGTAACAAACATTTCAGTTATAAACAGACAACTCATGTACAATACTTATGTCAAGCAGGGAGTTTACAATGGGAGAGATATTGCTGTGAAGTTGCTTCTTGTTGATGCAGCGCGAGGAATTGATGACCAACAGTTTAAAAATGAAGTTGGTAACCTTTTGAGGGCTAAGCATCGAAATATTGTACAGTTAGTCGGTTATTGTTATGAAACAAAGAAAATATTTGTTGAGCGCAATGGTGATTTTAGCGAACATATATATAAAGCAATCTGCTTTGAGTACTTGCAGGGTGGAAGCCTAGACACGCGTCTTCATGGTATGACAACTTAACTTAAACAAAACACGATCATTTTCTTATGTGTTTAAGTGAAACTGAATTCCCATTTTCCCTTTGTCAATTTGTGTAGACCAATCTTTTGCACCTAATTGGAGCACACGTTACAATATTATAAAGGGGGTCTGTGGAGGTTTAAATTTCCTTCACAAATGTGTACCACAAATTTTGCATCTTGATTTGAAGCCCGCTAATATATTACTAGACAGTTCCATGGAGCCTAAAGTGGCGGATTTAGGATTGTCAAGGCTCTTCACTCAATCATACACTCATGTCACAGAAAAAGCCGTAGGAACCCGGTAAGTAGCGCGTGGAATGGCTGATTTCGATTTTTTCTTTATTTTCTAATTGAATAAATGGTATCTGCACTGATTGTGTCCTTGGTATTATGCAGGAAGTACATGCCACCAGAATTCATAAAATATTGCATAATCTCACCTAAGAATGATGTTTTTAGTTTGGGTGTTGTAATGATAGAGATAATGACAGCACCTGCAAGTTACTCTAATTATCTTGAAGTGGGCAATGTGGCACAATTAATGCAGCAGGTAAGAAAAGACATTTAGTTTTGGCAATTAACCTTTTCCTTTAGTTCATAATATCAAACCACCGATCAGGAATATGTTTGATGTCTACACTTGTGCATTTTGATTGACCAAGTAATGAGCTAATAACTTAATAAACTCATGAGGCGCCAATGGTCACACCCTGTCATGTTGTTCCTGTGCTAAACCGGACATTACGTAACTAAAACATAATCTTTAGACCTTACGGTAGACGGCACTATACATGTTGAGAGGTGTTCCTTTGCTATCCGAACATTCCTTTGCATGAAAATTAAAGCACATCAATGGGTGTGATTAGAAAATAAGCCGTCCCTCCCCAACTTCTCACATAAGGCCTTTAAGTAATAAGATAGATGGCTTGTAGAAAAAGCCGGGGAGGGGGGCAGCTTATTTTGTAAGCCGTCAAAAAAAATCGGCATAAGAGCATCTCCACCGGTGCCCCCATAGGCCTTCCAATCGGCCCAATGGGGGTCCGGACATGAAATAGCCTCCTAACCGTGCCCCAATCAGTCTGGACAGACGAAAAACTGTCTGACAACCCCTTGTTCGTCCCTAACCTTCAGGGAAGCTCGGGGGTGCTGTACACGCCCATACACACCGACTCTGATAGGCGGGCCTGGCCTACCATCGGCACAGAGGCTGGTCAGTGTTGTTTTAATGGTGCCCAATGGCGCTGGACAACCTTCTTGGTTCCCTACGCTGGCGCTACCGACGCTGCGGTGGTGCATCTTCCCCATGCGTCACTGGCATTAAACCGACGCGTCGGTTCCCGCCCTCAGCACCGTTTCCTGCATATCTCCAAGCCTATAAAATGGTCTGCCATGCTCCCATCTCGCCCTTCTCTTCTCGCTACTTCGCCACAATGTAGGCCACCATGACTGCCGCCACCGCTCTAGACATCTCCTCTGCCTTCAGACCACAAAGACAAGGAGGAGGCGGAGGAAGAGGAAGAGGTTGCGGAGGGAGAGGAAGAGGGTGCGGAGGAGGCGCAGAAGCAACCACCTTGCGCGCCAGAGCAGGCCACCTTGTTGGAGTCATTGACACCCAGAGACGAGAGAGAATCCAACGGCGGATGCATGCGGGAAGTAGCCGTTGAGCAGACTAATGCGGACATTGAGGGCCGTGTTAAGAGATATCTCCGTTCCTAGTGCAGCGAGGGAGGTGGCGCCTGCCAGTCCATGACGGAGGAATGACAAGCTGCCATGGCATTGCAAGCCCAGGTTGAGGCTGAGCACACCGCTCGCCTGCAGATGGAGGAGGGGCACCATCAGGTGGTGCGCGAGGCTGCGGCGGTGAGGAGGTTGGTGCACGCACGATGACGAGCCCCCTTCCCGTCGTTGACCTAGATTAGGTTTCTTATTAGTATTTAAGTTTTAGTTTAAATTTTGTTTCACGTGTCCTTAAATTTGAATGAAATTCGAGTCTATCATTTAAATTTGAAAGTTTAATTCTTTTAGAAAAAGTTCAGAGAAGGTCGGTAGGGGCAGCCACCGCATCGGTCTGAGCATGTGTCTAGGCGCCTCCAAAGTGGCATCCTTTTGAGTGGTTGTGAACACTTCTTTTTCGGGAGACGCAGGTGAATATCATCTAACTCACCAGATTCTAAGCCGTTGTGGTGGCATGCAGCCCACAAACCACCATTTATTTTACGCAGCACGTAGCATCCACATATGTGATCTTAGGATGAAAACAACGGTGCACGTAACTGAACGACATAGAGTACTAAACATGATGTTTATATTTTGCACGCGAATATACACGCCAATAAGATCATATTTATTTACATGGACAGACATAAATAAACAAATTTTAGATTATATTTATTTACATGGACGAATGTGCATGCTGACAGCTTGTTGACCTCTGCCTCTGTCACGGCCATCATCGGTATCACAGACACTGGCTCGACGCAATGCACATTTACCGCGTGAGGTTACAACAAGCAGAGGCCGTCGTTCCGTGGAGCTAGTAGTGACAAACTGACAACAAAGATAGCCCTGAGAGGAAAAATGGGAAAGCAAAACCTACAGGCAAACTGTGTTTTTTTTAAGAAAAAGGGAAAAGCTTTGCCCTTTTTATTAATCAAGGAGAGAAAAAAATTTGAATTACAAATCAGGCTGGCAAACGATATTAGATAAGCGTTAAGTTTGATCCTAGCCTAGCTGTGCGGTAGGTCAGGTGGTCAATGGAGGCTAATTACGCTACGACTATCTAGCGTGAAAAAAACATGTCCACTCAGACCCGGCCACAACAACCTCATCCCGAGACAAGGCAACCTTGCCCGAAGGGGTCCGAAAGGTCCCCCGACCATAGGACGGTGGTTGATGAGTAGGGTGTGAGCAGAGGAACGTGCGGGAGAGTACATGAGAGGAGGAGAGCACGCGGGGCGTAGACAAAAGCGCAGTTGGAGGGGCCATCTATAGGCAAGACGTTCTAATGCGGGTGTGGTTGCTCGTTTTTCGCGGCACGTTCTAAAAGAACCGTGCCGAACCGGGCCGCACTCCAAAGCGTGTCGGCTATGGCGAGGCCGTCATTGGGAGTTACGGCTGTGTTCCTTCTAGGACGATGGACACGGAATGCTAGGACAGAGTAAGGAGAGGAGAGAACCTAATAGAAAGAAGTATCGTACATTTCTGTGCACATTTGATATTCTGTAGCTAAACTGATTATCTGGAATGTCATATGTGATATTGAGCACAGAGTATTTCTGTGCACATAGCCACATTTGAACAAGTATCGTACATCATACTTTTGTATTGCCCATCTCAAATTATATTTCTATATTGCGGTTTTGTAGGTACTTACCAACTGTACTATGGTTGAAGCCACATCAAATTACCGATCAGAGGAAATACGTCAGCTGGAGACGTGTATCAAATTAGCAATACGTTGTGTGGATTCTGAAAGAGATAATAGGCCCTCTGTAGCAGATATCCTGGATACCCTGAATGAGACAGAAACTCGTATTCCCAAGAGACAGGTATAATCTGCGTACTTAATGCAAACTAAATGAACTAGAGATCATTTGTTTTACAATTGGTACAAGACAATTGTTTGGCTACATGGACTAGTAGCGGTTGTAGTTTTTGCAGCTCCTCCTTTCCTATTCATTTTGTTTTCAGACGCAAAACTTACTTCTGCTTCTTTTTAATTCCTCCCTCTTTAATCTATGTAGAAGAAACTTCATTTTATTTTCGTCTAATTCCAGCAACGGAAAAAAAAGAGATTGCACATTCAAAAAATCATGCTCTGTCGTGTGACTGTTACTGTGGCGTCAAACTCGTATGAGCCACCGACTGGCTTAGAGGATAGCATGATCAGAGTACAGAGGCTGTTGGAAATAATCCAAAGCTTCTTGGTTTAGTTTGAGTCAGAAAACGTGAGGTTTCTATACTTTGTTTGGCTTGGATGCCATACGTGACTTTTGTCGTGTATAAGGAGTACTAGTCTGATGGATTAGGATATCGTATTAATCATTGAGTTATTGTAACTTAGTTGCTATAAATAAAGGAAAAGGCCCCTCTCTCTGCCTCCTCGGAGTTCTACAACAAAGGCAGCCGATGTGTTCATTGTCTTGCATTTTGCCATTCTAGTATATGTTGCATTTTTTTATTCTTGGGAATGGTGTCTTTTTTTCCAAGGTGTCATTTCACGTGGTATTACAGCATTTTCCTCTGCCGGCTTGCACATTTTGAAGAGCAGTTTAATTGAAAGATTGTCAATAACTTAGCTTACGCACATATATAGCATAATAATCCTAGAGAGTTAGGAGACTATGTGATCATGATCGTGATAATTCTACTGCTCTTTTCCATGTACTTACACATAAAAAGTTGTTGCAGTTGACAGATGTGCCCCTTTATCCGGCAACTGGTCCCAAATATACAATGGGTAACACGTTGAAGACGACGAGAGATGAGCAGGACAATATAACAAATGAACACCAGAACTGCAGTTCCATGGCAAAAGATAATAACTCTAATTTGCAGCAAGTTGGTGATATACGGGAGACAACATCGTCCATGAAAGAAGCATTAATCATCGGAAGGACCAAAGAAAAACAGAAAATATTGTCAATTTTATCTGAGAGCAGCACACAAGAGATCACATTCCTTCCGATATATGGTATTGGAGGCATTGGGAAGACAACCATGGCACAATTGGTTTTCAATGATCTCCAGTTCAAAGAGTACTCTCGGGTTTGGACCTATGTTTCCCAGACATTTGATATGAAGAAAATTGGGAATTCTATAATAACACAGCTATCTGGTAACAAGAGTGAGCATACTGATCTTCAGATGATAGAAAATAGCCTACAAAAACTCCTTTCTGGTAAGAGGGTTCTAATCATCTTAGATGACCTGTGGGAGAGGCAATCATCTCAGTTAAAAAAGTTGGAGGGTATGCTAAAGCTGGGTGAAGGGGGCAAAGTGGTGGTGGTAGTAACCACACGAGAAGAATCTATAGCACAGAATATTCACACAGACACAGTGGAGCCATACAAGCTAGCTCCCTTGACAGATGACATTTGTTGGACTATCATAAAAATTAAAAGTTCATTTGAAACTAGGGCTGAAAGAGCGCAGTTAGAGTTGATCGGAAAGGAAATTGCAAAGAAGTGTGGAGGTCTAGCTTTAGCAGCCCAATCTATTGGGTATACGTTGGGCAACATGGAATTTGATGAATGGGTGTCGGTGAACAACAGTGAGATCTGGGATGTTCTTGCCACAGGAGAATATTCACCTGATCATGTGCATGCATCCTTACAGCTAACCTATCACCGTATGGATCCATACTTGAAGTTATGCTTTGCTTATTGTGCAACCTTTCCAAAAGGTCACTGGATGGCTATAGAAGATCTAATTTACCAATGGATTGCTCTTGGACTTGTTGAGCCATCAAGGACATTCTCTAATATACAAACCGGTCATAAATATATTCGTCATCTTTTTGGCACGTGCTTCATTGAACATCCTTCTTGGTCACAATCGGTGAGTTACCACAGTGATGAATATGTTAGCAGCTTTTAGACATGCCCTTTGTTTAACATCTAAAGTCACAATTAGCGGGTAAAAATGTTCTGATCATAAGTTGCATATTCTCGTAGCAATGCTGACAGCACCACCACTTTTGTTCTCAAATAACCGTTGTGTTGGAATAATCTTATTTCATAAAATTGGAGCTCTCCCAACATGCTTCTTTTGTTCTCAAATAATTGATATTCAGTAATTGACACATCTTAATTAGGTAGATCTTTGAAACCTAATGTTTTACTAATGTTACCTCATATATTGTGGCTGTTTTATAACTGCAAATGATATAGTTAAAATATAAACCCATGAAATCAAGACTACATGATCATCTACTATTATTGTTATGTCAAGAGACTACAAGGCAAATGTTCACATGCTTATGTCAGTGAGGGACCTGTTTTGCCTTTGTCACAAATTTGGTTGTGCCTCTTGACGGCTCCGCAGTTAAGAAGTTCATTGTCAGGTAGGGACCTTGAGATTAGTCTGTTTGTTGAGAAAATATAGAAAACATTGCAAACTAACCTAGGTGTGGATGTACCATATACTAGAGAAGAAAATCATTCTCTTCTACTCCCTCCATTCTCATTATATTTTTTGACATCAGTGTGATATCATGTGTACATCTTTTTTGAATTTACCTTTCCTGCTTAGTTGTTAATGAAATCTATACTATTAATGCAGACTAGTTACTATTCATTGTTCATGAAGCCTGACAATTTCTTGATCATGCATGACCTGGCGCATGATCTTGCAAGATCAGTTCTGGCTAATGAAATTAACATAGAGAGTCCTTCCTGCCGATATGCATGGCTGACAGATCATAGAAAGCTATTTAAGTCATCAATGAATCCACTTGCTAAGTTATTTAAGTCATCAATGGATCCACTCACCAAGATAAGGGCACTGCATTTTATCGACCGTGGCTCCTTGCAGCTTCATGCTGAAGCATTATCAGGAGCTAAATGCCTATGTGTCTTGGATTTAAGCAAATGTTGTGCACAAGAGTTACCTGATTCTATTGGTCAACTAAAACAGTTGAGGTATCTCGATGCTTCATGGAACGTCGATGTACCTGAACCTCCTGAATACCCAGATCCGCCGGAGTCTACAATGATACCGAAAGCTCTGGGTTCCCTTAACAAACTCCAATATTTGAATTTATCATTCCGCCGAAGACCCATAGGGCTGCCAGAGGTCATCAGAAAACTCACGGAACTCAGGTATTTGAATACATCATTTTGTGAGGGTTATTATTTATTGGACAGCCCATCAGCAAACCAAAGTTTCATTGACTGTATCGGTACCCTTCCCAATCTGGAGCAGCTGGACATGTCTTGGAATGACTATGTTTTTTGTGTGCCTGAAAGTTTTAGCAGACTAAAGAAGCTGAACCTCTCCGGCTGCAATCAGATTTCTAGCCTTCCAGAAAATGTGGGGAAAGTGGATATTCCGAGGCTTTTTGGCTTGTTGGACCACCCACTGGAAAATGATGGGTTTCACGTGCGTCCGGTTGATAGTGGATCTGGCAGCAGTCTTGTCTGGCTTAAGCATACAAATCCTGATGTGTTGTGTATCGACGATCTTCAAAATGTGAAGTCTGTAGAAGAGGCACGCAGTATAAGGTTGATGGAAAAAAACAGAATTGAAACACTGTCATTGAAGTGGCATGGTGGCATGGAACACATCGAGTTGCTAACAGTGCTAATGCCACCAAGCTCTGTAAAGAATTTAGATATAAGGGGTTACATGGATGACATCTGCCCGCACTGGTTTATGCATATAGGCCAATATCTTCCTAATCTTGTGAGCTTGGAGCTGTGTCATTTTCAATGCAACAGCCTACCAACACTTGTCCAACCACCCAACTTACGCAAGATTGTTCTCCGCCATATGGAAAACCTAGAAAAGTTTAACATATTGGCTAAACTTGAGCATCTAGAAATATACGATTGCCCCAACTTGAGGTTTAAACTGTGTCTGCCTAGAGCAGTGTACTGGTATATATCCAGGTCTGACAATGTGCTATCATGGGGACAGTGTGCCTGGAACACAGCCTCATCTTGTCCTGTGAGTGAACTTAAAGTTGACTCAGAGTTGCCTTTGTGTCATTGGAGTTTGCTTCACCAGCTACGTGGTCTTCGTGATTTAGCTATCTACGGTTGCAAGGATCTGACCATCCCATCATGGAGGACCCGATCCTTCACCTCCCTCGAATCACTGTTGTTATATGGATATCATATTCATAAATTGCCAGAATGGTTGGGTGAGCTCACTTCTCTTTGGCGACTGAATTTATGCCTGGGCAACCTACAGGAATTGCATAAGAACATGAGGCAACTTACACAGCTGCAATCGCTCAGTCTAGAGAAGTGCAATAAGTTGACATCACTACCGCAATGGTTAGGAGAACTCACCTTGCTCAAGACACTTAAGCTCTATGGTTGCAATGGCATCATTTCTTTACCGGAGAGCGCAATCACCAACCTCCAAGAACTTCGTATTTCTGTTTGCCATGTATTATTTGAATGGTGTAAGTTAGAGAAGAACAAGATGAAACTAGCTCACATCAAAGAAAAGGTATTTGTTCTAAACCGCTCGTATGTTTTAGTGACCAGTAGTTTTGTATAAACTTTCACATGTACATGGCCTCGTAAGTGCTGTTTGTTGTCTAATGATACCTTCTGCATTCGAAGGATAATAAATGCAACAAAGTTAACTCGGAGGTAAACCGTATTAATAGCTCTGTTAGACAATATGGTAGTATTTGACAAGAAAACTATATCTACTTCCTTGCAGTCCTACTCAGACAGCGGCCAGGAGGGATGTGAGGAGGATCTAGGATGAGTTTCAAAATCTTGTGGATGCGATCTGGGTGGCATGTTGATGATCCTTGGAGCTCTTCTGATGCCACAAGTGGAGACCTTCACTTAGGATCACAAGGCTTTGGTGATCTTCATTCACATGTTTTGTTGCCTTTACATGCTGTGAGTGGAAGGTTAACCTGCTGCTGTACAGTGGTACTAATCTGTGATTTCTTCGTATCTATCTACCTGATGAATTCTAGTCATTTGCCATGGTCCCTGCTGTTATCTATGGATGGAAGCTTAACTTGCTGGTGGACAATAATATGATGATCTTGCTCTGGAAATCGAGATAAAACTGACGCAAACAATTCAGTTTCATTCCTATACTCCCTAACCAACGAGTGCTCAGCTGATGCCTCCGTTTCATATTAGTTGTGTTTGTACTAAATTAGCGACTAACTAATATGGAATCGAGAGAATATGCATTGGAAAATGTATTAATGATATTGCTTGATTTGTCTTGCAAAATCCTTTCATTTCATATATCTTCATACTAATTGTGTAAATATATTGTAAGTACAAATCATAGTCAAATTTGTAAATCATTGACCAGTGAAATTTAAGGACACCTTATATTTTGGGACAGCGGGAGTATTTTAGACAGATGAATAATATTTGCTCCTTGTCTCATCTTTATCCCCACGAGGGCAGATCTAGATCTTGCACCCAAATTTAATTAAAGCTCCTGATGGGGAAAAAAGAGTTAAGTTACTCCCGTATGCTGGAACCCATTGGGATGCGTGAAACATATTCAGTTCATAACAGTAAGGGCTAGAAAACTGAATCAATTGCACCAGAATTATGTCAATCTTCTGAGCGGACATCATAAATATTGGACTGTCCATGCACCAAAAGCAACACTAGCGATTCCATGGCAATGCAAATGCCTAGCGAGCAGCTGCACTACTAGCACCGCATGTAGTGGAAATGCTTATATATACAACCTGACACTTGCAATTTGCAAAGAACTCATCTATCTTGACTTATAACAGCAAAGATAATATTTTTGTTTACAATCACATCACCCTGGAAAATAATTACCACACACCACACACAAGCAGACAATCAAATATGCATGACCCGCTGGCAGTTGTTCTGAACTTCTGATACATGCGCACCATGAAGAAGTCATGCGTTGGCTACACACAGGAAGGCATTCAGCACGCTCTAAGCTGAAGAGAAATTCCTGTAAATTTGGCATCTAGTGTGTTCTTGCCTGAAACTCTCCAGCTGAAGGTGATGCAGTGGTACATCATAGATGGGGATTTAGTCTAGTGGTAGGATATTTGCTTAGGGAGCAAAAGGTCCCGAGTTCAATTCTCGGAATCCCCATGTTGAAAACCCTTTTGCAGTGCCATTTTGTGCTTTGGGTACGCTGAGGATAAGGTTTTGGACCACAGGTTTGATGATGAGGTTCATAGCCTCACTATGCATGCCCATTCCTGTTCTCTCTATTTTGTGGCTGTGGTTCAACTGGAGATGAAGTTTTCGGCTATATCTGCATGCTGTTGTGAGTTAGCGCCGCTGCAGTGCTGGAAACTGACATTAACACATGCAAACAGTATAGTAAACATAAATTTTATGTAGCGTAGTATAAATTAGTAAAAGATAATCAAAATGCTTTTGGTCTAGTGGCATGATTCTTGCTTAGTCTGACTGTCGTTAGCACATGCAAACGGCACTATAAACATATTTATAGAGGATACTGTAAACTAAAGATCAACTAATTGTGCTTGGTCGCCCCTTTCTTCTTGTACTTTTTTAGTTTCATGAAGTTTGCATGTCTTCTACAGCCGCTTCAGAGTAACACAGCCGAATTTCCCTTCCGAATCTGCTCAACATGTTGTAAGCGGCATGGTGTATTCCACGCCTTCCCTTGGAAGCGACTCCAAAAGAAATAAGACGATCAGACTCTTTGCCAGAGAATGACGAGCATGCATGCCACGGGCGAAGTGGTGCAGATGCCGGGATCGCCTCCAACTCCAAGGAGCTGTCGGCTGAGTCGCCCATCTCTTCGTTGAGATCTTCGAGCTCCTCGGTATCAGCGGGTTCCTCGAGGACGTCATGGAGCGTGTCGATATTGGCGATGATGTGGGAGGTGGGTGGGTTGAAGAGGATCGTCGACCACTCCTGGGCCCGACCAGATGCCAGGCCGTGGAGGACGAGCTCGCCGCGGGTGTCTACGACGAACTCAAGGTTGGCGAAGTGGACTATCTAGCCTGCAACTAAGGTCTCGGCGGGCTTAAGGTGGCTCGCCGAATTGGCGACCCAACACATCATGCCGAAAGCAAAGATCTGTCTCGGCGTGAAGACAACGACTTCAGTTGAAGATCCCATATGGTATCTGAGTTCGCCTAGCATGTACCATGCCTGACGCTCCACTATCGGAGTGATTTTTGGCAGATCCCTCGATAGGGAATGTCAGCAGGACGATTAGATCAGAGGGAAAACATGAGAGGTTTACCTAGGTTCATGCCCTCGGGGTCGAGGTAAAACCCTACCTCCGGCTCGTGTTGTATTGATTTGATGTATAGGGGTGTACAATAGTAGTCGAGGGATTGAGTACAATCTCTAGGTTCTCCTTTCTATCGACTACTAGCCCGACCCAGCTTATATAGGATATCAGGGCCTAGGGTTACATGATCCTAGTACTAGTAAGTCCTCCTGGACTTCGGCTTCCTTGTCGTGTACTCCAAGTCTTGTAGGTCCTTCTCTTTATTCGGCCCTTAGACCGTGACGTTGGCCCAGGGCATAAACTGACCTAGGGGTCCACAGGTGGTCCTACTTGGGCCGGCTTCCTGTACGATGGGGTATCCCTAGGCCATAAAATTGTCAACCGGGAGAAGAAAAACACGAAGATATCAAACCAAAAAGGTGCCTCCTTTCTACCAAGATTGAACTACCTTGGATGTACCGGAGGTCTACAAAGCATTTCTGAGTGAAAACTTCACAGAAATGCCTAAGTCATAGCTCAGAGGGAGGTTCCAAAAATATTTGCTTGGGAGTACCTATACTGAGACTCTTGTGTTGAAGGAAACTGGGGGGGGGGGGGGGGGGGCTCGAAGGTTTGAAATAAAATGTTATGGTCGGAGGTGCCGGAGCTAACATAGATGGTCTCAAAGCTCAAAGAAGCATAGATCGGCAACACTGGAAGAAACATGGTTCGCTTAGCTGGGCTAACTCAGTAACATGGACTCCATAGTACTGGGTGAAACAATTCGAAGGTAGTGGGACTGTAAATACAAGAATTGAGTAGCAGGAGTATGTAACACTTGAAGATTTTGGTTGGGGATATTATCTTGGAGTTCAACCAAATATCTTTTACTTGTGCCACTCTTGATAGTACTGCTGTCCTTTAACTCAATGTGAATCTTGGATTCATCAAAACCTATAAATTACCTACTGAACTCTTGCAGTAGACAACCACGTGAAAACATGGAGGTAGGGGCCACCCTGATGTCCCACTCTAGCATGAGGACAAAAAGCTAGTCATTTCTCTCAAATAAACTTGGTAAATAGTCAGTCCTTTCAATTGGTTTTGCCATTAATCATCAAAACCGAATAGGAATACCCAAGAGATGCACTTTCAATGTTTTTTTTGGGTGCAGTGCATTGGATATGCAGTGCAAATCCACCCGCTCATCACGCTTATAGGTCAAGTCAACTAGATGGAACTTGTTGCTGCTCAAGTTCTTGCCTTATATTGGTACCCATTTCTCAAGTTTGGTATGGTTTGATTGTGTTGACATTGGAGACATGAGATAGATGGGTTGTTTGATATGACGATGATTAAGTTGGGGTATTGTTGAAGTAAACTTCTCTTGCAAGTACTCCCTCCGTTCCATATTAGTTGTCGCTGAAACCGATGTATGTCTCTACATACATCGGTTTCAGCGACAACTAATATGAAACGGAGGGAGTATGCTATTGTGTGGTAAACATTGGACAATTTGGTACTTGTGAACTTCATGGTATGGTTTAGATTTCTTACATGCATACAAGGTGTGTGCTGAAATGCTTGTGAATACTTAGCTCGCTGTTTTGGCCCCTTCCAGTGTCGTGTGCCCTCACGCAGTGGCGAATCAACTGGGCAGGCTTTAATAGGCTTGAGCCTGCCCTCCAGCAATGCAAAATAAAATTTTAGTAGTTAATAGTACATGTTTCTAGTAGTATTCTAGCAAATTTTAACCTTGTTTGCACAAAATAGCTGGGTGTTAGTGACTTTTTTTCTTCATATCATTAACTTTGAGCCCGCCCTTGATTTTCTTACAAGATTCACCACTGCGCTCACGTAAACATGATGTCCAAACTTTGTTGAAAGTTTTGAACAATTTTTGGGGATCACTAAAACACCTTCCGAGTGCGCTAACAAAAACCAAATAACTTTTCAATAACTGAACACCATTCATATGCTCCGTCCGAATTATGTTTGGTCTACAGTTTGAAAGCAATATATTGGCCATTGAACTTGTTTCGAAGAGCTCGGCATAAGAGGTCATGCATGCATGTCACCACCTACCTCGCTCGCTTTGCAACTATTTACGCTGATACCCGCAAATGTTATTCCATGATATGCTTACAAGGGAGTTAATTAGGTCCCCTGCTCGGCTCCCCCGCGCCGGAGTACATTAAACAGAAGAAGAAGATGAATGCATGTATGAGTCTAACAACTCCCTGTTATTATACAACAAAAGAACCCAACAGAGAAAGATTAAAGCTAACAGTTAAGCTACGTACGACTGCAGGCTGGAACCAAGAGCGATCAATGAGCCAATGATCATTTCATCCACGCAGCGTCGATCTCAGCTGCCCCGCTTTGCGTCGGAGGCGCCACCTCCTCCCCCCGCGCCAGCCCCCCGGTCAGCACCCTGCGGAGTCGTCCGGTCTTGCACTGGTAGTGCTGCGGCGGAGGCGGAGTCCCTCCCGGTGAGCCGCTGCACGACGGACTTGAAGTCGGCGGCCGTGCCGGCCTCGACGTACAGCGTCTCGACGATCCTCACCGTCGCCGGCGGCTTACTCGCTCTCTGCTCCTCCCCCGTCGACATCGACCAAATCGCCTAAGGTCCTGAGGTAGAAGAAGAAGTGAAAGAAGAGTACAACGGAGAGGAGGATAAGTAGCCGACGAGCCGTCACTGGCAGGAGTTTGACCGCGCTAGGTCAAGAAGATGAGGGAGACGTGTGATCTTCAAATGGCCCGGCAGGCGGCAATGGCTTTGACGAGGCAACTCGATCATCATGGAACCCTTCTTTGAGTATCTCACAAAACACTAGTATAATCTATTGAGTCCAACATTTTATTATTGTTTGACTGCTCATATAAAAAGCCATTACCAGAAGCTGCGTCACAAAAATGTTATCTAAACTTTACAAAGGGAGTATATTAATACTCCGGTACTAGATTCACCGTAAAACGTATTACCATAGTCAATAGTTAACACATGTTTTCATCGGGAAACTGATGGTCAAAATGTAACTTGACAGAACGTGTCAAATTTCCTCAGAACGACACAAGTTGCGACCTGGAGGGAGTAAATACCAACTTAAAAGTCTGAATCAGTCATGAGAGCAGCTCAGAAGCTCGAGCTACTAACTTCAGAGGACACGGGGAAGATGAACACATTAGACTTTCGCAGCACAACACCTTCGGCAGTATAACTTCTTTCAGCTTCCTCCACAATTTGTCTCTAGGGGACACATGTTTTCACCGGAAAACTGATGGTCAAAATGTAACTTGACAGAACGTGTCGAATTTCATCAGAACGACACAAGTTACGACGCAGAGGTAGTATCTACCAACTTAAAAGTCTGAATCAGTCATACGGAACAGCTCAGAGGCTAAGCTACTAACTTCAGAGGACATGGAGAAGAAGAACACATATGACTTTTGTGCCACAACACCTTCAGTAATAGTAGCAACTTTTTAGTTTCCTCTGCAAGACAACACAAAATAAGACAGCCGCGCCACCCACACGTGTGGTACTTTGGTGGACAAACAACAGGTTCTTGCAGTCAAGGCAATATATGACAAGTTACCACGGTCAAAACAACACGATGACAAGTTATTGCGGTCAAAACCATACATCAGCAGCTGCATTATCTTCTTCAGTCAATACCTTGCACGGGCGAAAGACTGCGGTTTTTCGAACCTGTTCAACACCGTAAGCGGTGGATATCACCATCTTATTACAGTTACTACCCCCTAAATTTGACGTGGAAAACTCTGAATTTACCATAAGGTTAGACGGATTGATACAACACATGGACTGCACTAGAGAGAGGGGAAGAACAACTAACATCTATAGAAGAGATATCACAGTATTTCAGGTCCTGCTTGCACAGAACTAGCAGAGTGGTGTTGGGGAGTTTCTCTGGCCACAAAGGCACAGTATCGCTAGGATCACACTGCCAACGAATCGTATGTTTGTCACACACCGATCAGTATGATCCTCCATTCTACATGCCGTTGAACTGTCGGAAACAAAAATATTCCAGTGAGATTTCCATCGTTATGTCCATGAGTATAAATATAACCAGATTATACAAAGCAAAAAAGCCTAATAGCTCGAATCACGCAAGCTGTAATGGAATACATTCGATATCAACTTAAGAGAGGGAAGTGCATATTACCGATGATCCAGGCTGCCCGTTCAGTGCAACCTCTTTCTTTCCTGCCTGCTCAGATTTTGAACCCTTTGAAGTGTCACCCTAGAAGACAATGAATGAAGAGTAAATTCAGAAAACTTGAACCTAAGATAATGGATCACCGAAAGATGGAAGATTAGTAAGGCAATGAAAATACCTCCATCTTCATTGACATCAAGGGTCATCATCATTGATGAAAAAAGAGAAAAAAAACTCATCAGCACAAAAGTTATTTGTGTGTAAAATATAAAATTCTATTGGTAAGGAGGAGTTTGCAAAACCATGTATACTACAGAAAAAACAAGAAAATCCTGTGTTTGGCCAAAATATTTTCATTAAAAAGGTACTCCCTCCGTTCCAAAATAGATGACCCAACTTTGCACGGAGGGAGTAACATCGTGCCTAGGCAGTTCTGGCCGCACATTCATTTTCAGTCCGGAATTAGTTGTCGCTCAAAAAAATGTATCTAGCACTATTTCAGTGCTTGATACATCCGTTTGAGCGACAACTAATTTCAGCCGGAGGAAGTAACACATATTGTTCATCAATGGTAAATCCAACAATAACGACTTGACATTAGCAGTCACAGACTCGTAGCTTAATGAAGGCAAAACTGAGGGACTATCATCTTTTACATTACAGTCTTTCTTAACCTGCCCATTTCGCAACTAGCATCACCCTGATTCTTTTTTTTTTTTTTTGCGAAAAGCATCACCCTGATTCTTTCAGTTGCAAAATTAGTACAATTTCTATGGAGTTGGTTTGTGTTACCATCATTAATAATAAGTAAAGGGGAAATTCCACTCTAGTGATGCATACTTCGGACTCTTGGGACGTTTAGTTTGCAGAAAATCTTCAACTACCCTGCTGTTGACAACTCCATCAGGCATTCATCGACACGGTGAGATACAGAACCCATGTGAGTGACATCCTAACTAAAGTCAATGCCTTGATGAGCACAGCGACAGCAGACGCGATTCAGGGGCATCCTCTTGCCTGCCTATCAGGAGCCTAGGAACCATATCACTGCAGCTACACATCGCAAATACAGTGCCCCTTGGCGAAATTCAGAATTCCCCAACACCAATACTGTACCCACCCAGCCTTCTTCTCACATCAATTCAGAATTCCTCTCACAAGCAGCACATGCGTAGCACAAGCAGCACGAGAAGAGGGGAATGAATGAATGGATGAATACCTCCCGGTAGAGCTTGAGGTAGAGCTTGAGGGGCTCGACGTAGTCCTCGAAGCCGAGCGTGCCCATGGACCAGATCAGGTCGTCGCCGTTGATGGTCTTGCGCTTCTCCTTCATGCACTTGTCGCTGGCCCTGCGGCGCCCGGGATCACAGACTAGTGAGTTGGTACTAAGCAAGCTGGAGCGGATCAGAGAGGGAGAGAGGGAGGCGAGGGGCGGAGACTGACTCGCTGGTAATGAAGCTGATGAACTCGGAGACGCACTCCTGGATGGACTCCTTGGCGTCCTTGGCGATCTTGCCGTTCTCCGGCACGCCGCGCCGCATGATGCGCCCGATGTTGGCGATCGGCAGGAACCGCTCCTGCTCCTTCGCCCCACCGCTCTCCGGCGTGCCCACCGCCTCCGACATCGCTAGGCCTGCGCCTGCACGGCGGCGCCATGGTAAGGAGTGAGAGGCCGGCGGCGAGGTGGCGAAAAGGGGAAGCTTTTGTGTTTCGAGGGGAGAAGAGAAGCAGCGGCGCTTACCTAATTTGGGGGGAGATGGACGGAGATGGCGGAGGGGATCAGCGCCGTTGGTTGGTGCGGGAGGAGGGCGCGGCCGGCCGCCGGATCTGGAGCTGAAGTTGGTGGAGGGCGAGCGTTGTGCTCCGCGCGAGACGGGAACAGAGGAGGGGAAGGCTCCGGAGCCTTGTCGTCCGATCTACCAACAAGGGCCTGCCGCTAACCGTCCGATTTCTTAGCTTTATTAAAAAAACCTAAATACTTCACAGTGCAGCTGCGCCGGATGGACGCGGCGAGCGCACGCGCTAGATGAGTTTATTGTGTGTAATAAACGCGTTATCCACTGGGTAGTGTAAAGCGCATGCATGTGCCAACGTCATCTATTCATTCTGTTTCAAATTTTCAAAAAGCTACAACTTTTGAACCGAGTGTCAGAACGCAGAACCGTTTTCACTACAGGGTTCCTCGCGACGAGCTCTTCAAAACTAGATCCCATATGAATATGTTTTGATGATTTTTTTTCGAAATCAACTTTGATGCTAGATGAAGCAACATTAGTGTTAAACATGAGCAACTCTGCTGCTAGATGAATTGCACCGTGTGTATGACTAACTTCGCCTAGTAGCCACCTAGTTAGTTGTGTGCAAGAGTGTAATAGGGGGGTCACCATGATTTCTAAGTTGCATACATTGGAAAATAAGTTGTGGATTGTTTAGTTGCCTATCATACTGTGAAAATTTCTTACCGTAGAGTGGAAACTCTAACATGGCTTATAAGTTGTCTACCGCAGAAACCAAGTTGTCCTTTCACTACGAAGTTGCCTACGAGTGATCCTCAATTTCTTACAATACTATGAAAGTTATCCATCAAGGGACCTAAGTTGCCTACAATATCGAAAAGTTTTTGTGGGATTTAAGTCATCTATCATGATTTCAAATTTTGAACTATGTGGGGATGGGTGGTATGAGATCTGTGTATTTTCCTTTTCTAGGGGAGTCTGCCCGCCAACGCTATTAAGCACACGGATGTTGGCTAGCCAGGTCCTGACGAGCTCTTCAAAACTATACCCACATGAATACGTTTTGATGATTTTTCTTTCATTCAGAAAGCAACTTGGACGCTAGATAAGACAACTTTAGTGCTAAACAGAAGCAACTCCACTCCAATTTAAAGTAACTAAGTACCAGCAATGAGCAACTAACTAGTAATAGAGAATAACCTTGAACAAAGGTAGACAACATCATATCACCTTTATAAGCAACTTTCTTTCTACGAGAGACAACTTTAGTGCAAAAAATAGGCAACTTCACTACACTTTCTCCTAATTAATTTTCTCTAACATTCTCCTAACTTCCTCACAGGTACTTCTAAGTTGCATATTCTCCTAGCTTCCTCACTGGTACTTCTAAGTTGCATATTGTTGATTCTAAACTGCCTATAATACTATGAAGTCATCTACCATTGATACTCTTGTATCTGCTATTGCTAACTACGATAGGCAACTTGGTGCTCAATTTTGGCAACTTTTAGAGTGTTTGCATGCAACTTAGAAAAACAATGGTAAACCACTTCACAATATTGTAGGCAACTATTTTTGCAAAGTTAGGCAACCGAGAAGCAATGATAGACAACTAATTACCAATAGTAGGAAACTAGGCATCAATCGGTAGGCAATTTACAATATTTATAGGCAACTGCACATCAATTGTAGGCAACTAACTATCAAACAATAGGCAAATGAGCAACTATGCATGATAGGCAAGTTGGGATAATGTTTGTAAAATTCACAGGTACACATAGTGTAGTAAAGTTGTTTTGTATGTAGCACTAAAGGGGCGTTATGTTTTGTCTGATTTTTCTTGTTTTTACGCCAACAATAATAGGAAGTCCTACTAGGCCAAAGAGAAGAAGTTGCTTCTCTATAGCACAATAGTTGCCTCCTTCACACCCAAAGTTGCCCTAAAAAAGTATCCAGTTGCCCACAGTCAACCATACAATTGCCTAAAACAAAGTATCCAGTTGCCCACAATCAACAAATAGTTTGCCTAAAACCATGTATCCAGTTGCCCAATCCTCACGAACAGAAATATTTTATCAAGACCATTTTTTGATAAATATCTAAATGTTTTAGATACCTGTAATTAAGTTTGGGTCATAGAGGGGGAGTCAAGATTTTCCCCTCCTCGGGTGGGATCCCTTGGTGCGACCGTAGAGGGGATCGGGTGGAACATACCTATATATGTTGTCTCTACTAGTTGTTTTTGTGGTTCTTTTTTTTTTGCACATGGGTTGCATGATGTTACTGCAAGGAGCTTATGAGGCAGCAACCCCTCTTTTAATGCATGACACTAGTTGCTTCAAATTTTGTAAGAGTTGTCTGAAATCATAGCAAAGTTGTTGCATGTTTTTTACTTTTGCATAGGGGATGCACGCTATTTTTTACTGCAAGGAACTCATATGGGGCAGCAGACCTTTTTTACATGCCTGATAGTAGTTGGACTCATTGGATGGCTAAAAGTGTCTAGAGAGGTCGATTCCGATATTTAGGGCGTTTTGGTGATCCACGTTGGAGTTGTCTTTATGTTAGGCGATTTAGAGGTGAAACTAGTCAATTGATAGTCATGGTAACCGACTTAAAAGGATCCTCCGTTGATAGGTAGTCATACTAGGAAAAAGGAGTTGCTTTTCTATAACACTGAAGTTGCCTCTGTAGCACACAAAGTTGCTCGGAAAAAAAAGTTCTTCGAAACCTACTCATATGGGATCTAGTTTTGAAGAACTCATCGCGAGAAACCCACTGGTGAAAACGGATTTGAATTTTGACATTCTAATCAAAATTTACAAGTTTTTAAAGTTTTTGATCCCCTAATAAATGCAGGTGGAAGCTGGCGCGGGAGGTTTTTCCTTTTCTAGACTGTCCTGATGCGGCGTGCGTTAAAACTTTCCTTTCGGGGAGGGCGCTCGCTGGCCCGAACGGGCGCTCGTTCGCCAGGTAGCCAGATCCATTAAAAAATGCATTTGTTTGTTGTGGGTTTCTAGAATCTTTGATTAAACGAGGTTGGTTACCTTAATATCTTTCTTTTTTTTTTCTTCAAAAACAATATCTTTGTCTTTGTTTAAAAAAAAAGGAAATTTCATCCTATACTCACAACAAACATGCTGGTAAATATGATCCCTCAAGAAAGACACTTGTTGGTAAATATTTAACGAGATCATTAAATAAACAAGTGGAATGAAATGGAGGCTTGAGTGAGGCCTTCTTCTTCGACGGCTTTGAAGCCGCTCAATGTCGCAGTCATCACACCGCCGACGAACCAAGCAGGCCGTGATTCAGATGATTGCACTAAGATGCCTAGTGTGATACGAGTTTGGCGAAAGAGCCACAGAGCAAGTAGTCTCATGAGACCAACAGCTTCAGATCCACGACACCACACCCTTGATGCGTGCTACTGACATTACATATCACCATCATCCAACATCGTCAAAACCAAAGCAACGAGCAACAACAAAACCAAAGAGCGAAGACCAAACTATCCAACTAGCAAGTGAGGATCTCCGAGAAGACCATCAAAGTCGAGGGGACTGTCATGGAATGTTCTTGGTTGCATCATTGTGCTTCTCATTTGTTTCCCTTGTAATTAACGCTCTCCGCAAGATTGGAGAGGAAGTGGTTGCTTTACATCTCCCCCATGGATATATTAGTGCGCTTGGCAGAAAAAGTGAAGCTCTGAGTGGTCATGACGGCTTAAAGATTTCCTTGGGCTTGAAGCATGCTTAGTTCACATCATTTTAAAAGCACAAAAACAGAAGAAAAAATACATAAAAAAATACAATTTTTTTCGTAGTTGTGGACTATTTATCACAGTGTCATAGAGAAAAGGAAAAACAATGAGTATGGACTTAATACAAAAAATTTCTTTTGCAGAGTAGTTCAATAGAAAATTTTCCTATGGCTTTGGACCTACGAACAAAGGAAGCTCTACCAAAAGGGGGGGTGTGGGGTTAAAAGCCACATGAACATCCTTTGAATTAAAACAAACAATAAGAGCTTCTTTGGAACAATATACGAAATTTAAAGAACAATGGACGACTGCAAGTAAGAAACAATGGACGACTGCAAGTAAGACGTGAAAATGTATATCCAATCATTTTGATCATAGAGTTGCATTTTTCAGAAAATCGAGAATGGTCTCTAACCTCGTGGACCATTTTTTCAAAGAACCATTTGACTAATAATATTAAAATCGCCGCATTCTTCAGTAAAGGCTCAATGAGGACAATCCCCTATGGGGACCACATAGCAAACTTATCCCGTACATTCTCCACTGCCCCATGCCCATGCTCATTTACATGACATGGGATGAAACTGCCCCTCCAGAAGTGATTTTGTCGTTGACGACAAGGCGAGCCATCGATCCTTCTGTCGACCACACAGAGGAACTCTCAATGAAAGCACCAATGTCGGTGTCAAAACCGGCAAATCTCGGGTAGGGGCTCCCGAACTGTGCGTCTGAGGATCGAAGGTAACAGGAGACAGGGGCACGATGTTTACCCAGGTTCGGGCCCTCTTAATGGAGATAATACCCTACTTCCTGCTTGATTGACTTTGATGAATATAGGGGTTACAAGAGTTGATCTACCTCGAGATTGTAATGGCTAAACCCTAGATGTCTAGTCTGTATGATTATGATTACCTCTACGGCCTAAACCCTCCGGTTTATATAGACACCGGAGGGGACTAGGGTTGTACAGAGTCGGTTTACAGAGAAAGGAATCTTCATATCCGAACGCCAAGCTTGCCATCCACGCAAAGGAGAGTCCCATCCGGACATGGGGGAAAGCCTTCCATCCTGTATCTTTACGGCCCATCAGTCCGGCCCACGTCACATAGCCCGGACGCCCGAGGACCCCCTAATCCAGGACTCCCTCACCTGTCCCCCCTAGAAGCGGCGTGCGGGAGGGGGGGGGGGGGCAATAGGGTTCCCGTTACCCGTAAGAAAGTAATCACATACATAATATGACATATTCTAATGAACATTATACATTGATTTAAATAAAGAAAGAATGTATCAATAATAAGAAGCGGCCATAAGAGGAAATATGCCTCATCATTGAACACAACACAAAGAATTACATAAATGGAACCGGCGTGGTGGTAGTACAGTCAATGTTGGGATCGCGATTCGGGAAGGTAGAATGCTCAAGGGGGGGGGGGGGGGCGTGTTAGATGTTTTACTTATCCAGTATTTGTCTATCTAGATCGTCTTGATTTATTACTCTTGGTGGCCGCTGAGGTGGGCGGGGCTATTGTTTTTTCCATGGCTATGTTATTTTGCAGAATTTTTTTGGGGATGGTTTTTAGGGGGTTTTATGGCCTATATGGACATATAGCTAGTCCTACCTTTTATTCCTAAAAAGAGGGTCCCAACTGGTATCGGATTTGGGGAATAGGGTGACATCTGTTGGGGAACGTTGCATGGGAAATAAAAAAATTCCTACTGAGGGAGTCCTGGATTAGGGGGTCCTCGGATGGCCGGGCTATGTGACATGGGCCGTATTGATGGGCCATGAAGATACAAGATAGAAGACCCTTCCCCGTGTCCGGATGGGACTCTCCTTTGCGTGGATGGCAAGATTGGCGATCGGATGTGTAGTTTCCTTCCTCTGTAAACCGACTTTGTACAACCCTAGCCCCCTCCGGTGTCTATATAAACCGAAGGGTTTAGTCCGTAGAGGCTATCATAATTCATATAGGCTAGACATCTAGGGTTTAGCCCTTACGATCTCGAGGTAGATCAACTCTTGTAACCCCTATACTCATCAAAATCAATCAAGCAAGAAGTAGGGTATTACCTCCATCAAGAGGGACTGAACCTGGGTAAACGTCGTGTCCCTTGTCTCCTGTTACCTTCGATCCTCAGACGCACAGTTCGGGACCCCCTACCCGAGATCGGACAGTTTTGACACCGACACCTATGCTCACCAAGATCAATCTAGGAGATGAACATCTACGAGAGGAGAGATTGGATCTACATACCCTTGTAGATCGCTAAGCGGAAGCGTTAAGAAATGCGGTTGATGTAGTCGAACGTCTTTGCGATCCAATCACGATCCGTCCACAAACTCCCGATCCAAGTGCCGAACGGACAGCACCTCCGCGTTCAACACACGTACGGCTTGATGACGCCTTCACCTCCTTGACCCAGCAAGCGATGGTGAATTAATAGCTCGAGTCCTCCGGCAGCACGACGTCATGGTGGCGGAGGTGGTGGAGAAATGTCAGCAGGGCTTCGCCAAGCCTAGCAGAAGATGGACCACGAGGGAGAGGAAGGGCAGCGTCGTGGCATAGAATGGATGCGTCTGCCCTTCCTCTCCACCTCTATATATAGGGGGTAGGGAGGAGGGGGGCGCCCTAGGGTTTCCCCTAGGGGGGGCAGCCACCAGATGGGGCGCCCCCTAGGGAAACCCTAGGGTGGCTTGGCCCCCAAGCCACAAGGTGGCCGACCCCCTAGGTGGGCTGCCCCACCCCTTGGCCGAGTGGGCTAGGGTTTGGGTGGCGCCCAACCCCTTGTGGGCTGGTGTGCCCCCTTCCTTTGGCCCATGAGGCCCCCAACACTTGTCGCCCTCCCCCCCCCCCCCCCCGAAACTCTTTTCGGTCTCCGACGAAAACCCGGTACCTCCCTGAACACTTCCGGAGTCCGGATCCCTTCATCCTATATATCAATCTTCACCTCTGGACCATTCCGAAGTTCCTAGTCATGTCCGGGATCTCATCCAGGACTCCGAAAAACCTTTGGTCACCAACACAATAACTCAACTATCCTTAGATCATCACCAAACGTTAAGTGTGTAGACCCCGCGGGTTCGAGAACTATGCAGACATGACCAGACACCTCTACGGTCGACAACCAATAGCGAGACCTGGATGTCCATATTGGTTCCTACATATTCTACGGAGATCTTTATCGGTCGAACCTCGATGCCAAGGATTCAGCTAATCCCGTATGCAGTTCCCTTTGTCTATCGGTATGTTACTTGCCCGAGATTCGATCGTCGGTATCTCTATACCTAGTTAAATCTCGTTACCGGCAAGTCTCTTTACTCGTTTCGTAATACAAGCTCATTGTGATGCTGTATTACCGAGTGGGCCCTGAGATACCTCTCCGTCATATGGAGTGACAAATCCAAGTCTTGATCCATGCCAACTCAACAGACACCCTTGGAGATACCTGTAGAGCACCTTTATAGTCACCCAGTTACGTTGCGACGTTTGATACACACAAGGTACTCCTCCAGTGTCAGTGAGTTGCATGATCTCATGGTCATAGGAACAGATACTTGACATGTAGAAAACGATAGCAATAAACTTGATATGATCATATGTTACGTTTATAGTTTGGGTCTTGTCCATCACATCATTCTCCTAATGATGTGATCCGTTATCAAATGACAACTCATGTCTATGGCCAGGAAACCATAGCCATCTTTGATCAACGAGCTAGTCCGATAGCGGCTCACTAGGGACATGTTGTTGTCTATGTATCCACACATGTATTTGAGTTTCCAGTCAATACAATTATAGCATGGATAATAAACGATTATCATGAACAAGGAAATATAATAATAACCACTTTATTATTGCCTCTAGGGCATATTTTCAACAGTCTCCCACTTGCACTAGAGTAAATAATCTAGTATTACATGGTAATGAATCTAACACCCATAGAGTTCTGGTGTTGATTATGATTCGCCCGTGGAAGAGGTTTAGTCAACGGATCTGCAACATTTAGATCCGTATGTACTTTGCAAATGTTTATGTCCTCCTCCTTGATCGCATCGCGGATGGAATTGAAGCATCTCTTTTATGTCTCTGGTCCTCTTGTGAAACCTTGGTTCCTTGGCCAGAGCAACGGCACCAGTGTTGTCACAGAACAGATTCATTGGGTCCAGTACACTGGGCACAACACCAAGATCTGTCATGAACTGCTTCATCCAGATACCTTACTTCGCTGCCTCCGAGGCAGCTATGTACTCCGCTTCTTGAGACTTAGAGTCATCCAGACAGTGTCAAAGCTTGCATCGACATAACCCTTTACGACGAGCTCTTGATCACCTCCATAAACGAGAAACATTTCCTTAGTCCTTTTCAGGTACTTAAGGATATTCTTGACCGTTGTCTAGTGTTTTGTCATTTTGAAACCTTCCGACCATACTTATGGCAAGGCTGACATCTGGTCTTGTGCACAACATCACATACATGATAGAGCCTATGGTAGAGGCATATGGGATGACACTCATCTTTTCTCTATCCTTTGTAGTCGTTGGGCATTGAGTCTTTCTCAACTTCACACCTTGCAAAACAGGCAAGAACCCCTTCTTGGACTGATCCATTTTGAACTTCTTCAAAATCTTATCAAGGTATGTGCTTTGGGAAAGTCCTATTAAGCGTCTCGATCTATCTCTATAGATCTTGATGCCTAATATGAAAGCATCTTCTCCTAGGTCCTTCATTGAAAAACTCTTATTCAAATATGCCTTCACGTTTTCCAAAAGTACTATATTGTTTCCAATCAGCAATGTGTCATCCACATATAAGATTAGAAATGCTATAGAGCTCCCACTCACTTTATTGTAAATACAAGCTTCTCCATAAACTTGTATAAACCCAAACGCTTTGATCACCTCATCAAAGCGAAGATTCCAACTCCGAGATGCTTGCACCAGCCCATAAATGGATCGCTGGAGCTTGCACACTTTGTTAGCATTCTCGGGATTGACAAAACCTTCCGGTTGCATCATATACAACTCTTTCTTAAGGAAACCGTTAAGGAACACTATTTTGACATCAATTTGCCAGATTTCATAATCCAATAATGTAGCTAGTGCCAACATGATTCTGACAGACTTAAGCATCGATACGGGTGAGAAAGTCTCATCGTAGTCAATGATACGTCTCCAACGTATCTATAATTTTTTATTGTTCCATGCTGTTTTATTATCAACCTTGAATGTTTAATAATCATTTTATAGTCATTTTATATCCTTTTTTGGTACTAGCCTATTGACATAGTGCCAAGTGCCAGTTGCTGTTTTTTCCATTTTTTTACATCGCAGGAAATCAATATCAAACGGAGTCCAAATGCCCCGAAACTTTACGGAGAATTTTTATGGACCAGAAGGAAGAAGTTGGGCCCTGGTTGCACCTGGGGGGAGTCCCGGGGAGGGGACAACCCACCAGGGCACGCCAGGAGGCCCTGGCGCGCCTTAGTGGGTTGTGCTCACCTCGGGTGCCCCTCGGACCGCCTCTTTGCTCTATAAATACCCCAAAAATCCAGAAACCCTAGGGGAGTCGACGAAATATTCATCCAGCCGCCGCAGAGTCCAGAACCACCAGATCCAATCTAGACACCATCACAGAGGGGTTCACCACTTCCATTGGTGCCTCTCCGATGATGCGTGAGTAGTTCTTTGTAGACCTTCGGGTCCGTAGTTAGTAGCTAGATGGCTTCCTCTCTCTCTCTTTTGATTCTCAATACAATGGTCTTTTGGATATCCATATGATGTAACTCTTTTTGCGGTGTGTTTGTTGGGATCTCATGAACTTCGAGTTTATGATCAGTTATATCTTTTTATATCCATGAAAGGTATTTGAGTTTCTTTGATCTCTTATATGCATGATCTCTTCTAGCCTCATATTTCTTCTCCGATATTTGGGTTTTGTTTGGCCAACTTGATCTATTTATCTTGCAATGGGAAGAGGTGCCCGGTAGTGGGTTCGATCTTACGGTGCTTGATCCCAGTGACAGAAAGGGAACCGACACGTATGTATCGTTGCTACTAAGGATAAAAAGATGGGATCTATATATACCGCCATAGATAAACGGATCTTGTCTACATCATGTCATCGTTCTTATTGCATTACTCCGTTTTTCCATGAACTTAATACACTAGATGCATGCTGGATAGCGGTCGATGTGTGGAGTAATAGTAGTAGATGCAGGCAGGAGTTGGTCTACTAATCTTGGACGTGATGCCTATGTAATGATCATTGCTTGGATATCATCATAATTATTTGAAGTTCTATCAATTGACCAACAGTAATTTGTTTACCCACCGTTGCTATTTTTCTCGAGAGAAGCCACTAGTGAAACCTACGGCCCCGGGTCTTGTTTCTCATATATTTGCCTTTGCGATCTAATTTTCTCTTGCATTTATTTTCAGATCTATTAAACCAACAATACAAAAATACCTTGCTGTGTTTTATTTCTATTTATTTTATTTGGCATTCGATCTATCAATCTACTACAATTTACCTCACATCCGTTTGCCTATCTTGAGGCGCCGTACCCCGAAAGGGACTGACAACCCCTTTAACACGTTGGGTTGCGAGGATTTGTTATCTGTGTGCAGGGGTTGTTTACATTTTGTTGCTTGGTGCTCCTACTGGTTCGATAACCTTGGTTTCATATCCGAGGGAAATACCTACCGCCGTTGTGCTGCATCATCCCTTCCTCTCTGGGAAAATACCGACGTAGCTTCAAGCGACATCAGTCAACTCCTTGAACTTGTGAAAACCCCTTTGCCACAAGTCGAGCTTTATAGACGGTGACATTACCGTCCATGCCCGTTTTCTTCTTGAAGATCCATTTATTCCGAATGGCCTTTCGCCCTTCAGGTAATACTTCCAAAGTCCATACTTTGTTTTCATACATGGATCCCATCTCCGATTTCATGGCCTCTAACCATTTGTCGGAATCTAGGCCCCCATCGCTTCTCCATAGCTCGTAGGTTCATCGTTGTCCAACAACATGATATCTAAGACAGGGTTGCCATACCACTCAGGAGCAGTACGTATCATTGTCGACCTACGAGGTTCGATAGCAACTTGATCTGAAACTTCATGATCACTATCATTAGCTTCCTCTTCAACTGACGTAGGTGCCACAGAAATATCTTTCTGCGTTGCGTTACTCTCTGGTTGAAGTAAAGGTTCAACAACCTCATCAAGTTCTATCTTCCTCCCACTTAATTCTTTCCAGAGAAATTCTTTCTCGAGAAAGGACCCGTTCTTACCGACAAACACTTTGCCCTCGGATCTGAGATAGAAGGTATCCCCAATCGTCTCCTTTGGGTATCCTATGAAGACGCATTTGTCCGCTTTGGGTTCGAGCTTTACTGGCTGAAGCCTTTTGACATAAGCATCGCAGCTCCAAACCTTAAGAAACAACAGCTTAGGTTTCTTGCCAAACCATAGTTCATACGGTGTCTGTAACACCCTGGATTTTGACTTTTTCTTTTTCTTTTGATTTCCTTTGAGTTTTTGCTTTGATTTGCTTTTCCGTGGCTCTGTGATCCTAAATCTTGGGAAGATCATGTCTTCCTAGGTTTCATAGTGGCTTGTCATCCTCAAAACCATCCCTAGCTCATGTCATTTTCATCCTAGCCCAAATCCCAATATTCTTTTTATTGGGAATATTCCTTTTCTATTAAAGGAATTACCCTATCTCCCTAGGTTGTGAAGCAACCTATATTTCTATCACTCTAAAAATTCCCAAATAATTCTCATAAATTGTTTGGGTCCTATGTTCCTCAAATATGGCAAAGCTTTTCATTGCCATGTTAAAAAATAATCCTTAGATATTTTTTTCCTATTCTTCCCTAAATGGCACTTTGTGAAGGGAGTGCTATTTATATTTGCTTGATTGACCCAAACTTTTTGGATACCTTTTTCCTGTCCGTATCATTGCCTCATGCCAAGATTCAACTCAATGTGCCTAGTGAATATTTTCCAGTTAATTTCCAAAGTTTCTATCCAGAAAGAAACTTTGTGAGTGAGGTACAAGCTAGGCATATTAAAATGAGTTGAAACTTTTCCACATCCTTCATATAACCAAAGCATGACTCTCCACCAAATTTGAGCTCATGTCATCCCTTCATGTGAGCTCAGCATCAAATCTTGGTTTCTGGTCAGAATTTCAGTTTGTGAAGCAACTACATTTTATATTGCTTCATTATGGCTGAAAATTTAACAGGCCATTCCCCTATCCATATTAACTCGCTCCAAATTTTTTTGGCTCAATTCATCTAGCCATTTTCCTTGTGCAATTTTTCTAAGTATCTATCCAGATTGAAGCTCTGTGAAGCAAGTACCATTTTGGTATTTCCAAATGGTATGAAAATTTTACAACAGCTTCATATCATCAAATAACTCATCTCCTCCAAGTTTCAAGTCATGCAAAGCATTTGTGTGAGTGCTACTTCATGTTTTCCAAATCTAGACAGTGTGGCACTTTTTACATCAAGTGCCAGCTAAACCCGTCCTATTAAGCTAAAACTTGTCCATTTCAGTGACCTTAGCATGTAATAACACCATGCCAAAGATCAGAGTCTAGTCCCGCTCGGATCTTCCTCACCACAGCGCAAACACTTTGTTGTTGGTCTGCTTTGGGGCCATATGCAATTATTTTCTTTGCCCCTGGACTCATTTATTTCTTCATTTGCACTAAGGGTAGCAGGGTCTTTCTGCTAGACAAGGTTTGGCAACCCAGAGCACGAGCAATCGTCGTGTGCACGCGGTGATCACGCTTGCGTCATGCAAACCGCAAGCTCTGGCTCATTCCGGCCAATGTTCTCGTCCGCTCCCTTGGCATCTCGACGTCCCTCCATGTCTAGTAGCTCTCCCGTGCTCGTCTGCATCGTCCTGTGCCCGGGCCGCCTCCTGTTTCACCGTCGTCAAGCGCTGGCAGCCGTGCCCGTGACCTGGCCACCGCCCCCACCTCCATTGGTGCTTTGCCTGAGCTCTCTCGAGCCTCCTCGACCCCTCCCTCGGCTCTAAGTAGCTGCCCCGAGGTGTTCCGCAGTTCACCCACCTCTCCCCCTCCCTTCTAGCCCACTGGAGCGGCCCAAACCACCTCTGGCCGCCGCCGATCGCCATGGACGCCTCGGCCCCTTCTTGGTTCCGGCCATCCCAAGCACTCCCTCTCCTTTCCAGCACCACCACTAGACTCCCCGGAGCCCGGCGCACCTCCTCCTCTCCTCGCCCTCTCATTGACGCCCCTCTGGCCGTGTACGCCAAGATCGGCCGCCGCCGTGTCCTCTGCCTCCGTGGTGCGCCACCATTCCGCTCCTCCCCGACGGTCGTGCACCACCTGGACGGACGCTGCACGTCTCTACGAACCCGCCGGTGGTCTCCGCTCATCGGAAGGTGGCCAGAGTTGGCCGTGCTCGTCGCTGGAGCCTGCCACTGCCGCCTGCCGCAGCAGTCGCCACACCCCATCCCCACCACTCCTACGACTTCGCCTGGCCGCACCACTCCACGGCGAGCTCGCCGGAGACGGCCGGAGCCGGCCAGGCCAGTCGCCGGCCGAGCCTCCTCGCCCTGCCTCTGTTCTTTGTCGGGAGCAACAAGAAGAAGACAGGAGGGAGGGGAGAGAGATGGTGGGCCCCGCATGTAAGTCACTCATGCGTTGACTTAGGTTGGGCCCAGTGCAGTAAGTGGAAATGTATTACTCATAATGTGTTTTCATTTTCTGAAAACGTATTCCTGTAGTGCTTCAGACAGATTGTCTTAAAGCGTATTTCTCTCTACTGCGGCCAAGAATACGCTTTCTCTGTTCTGAAGGCGTATTTCCTCTAAATACGTTTTCTGTTTTTCACTCAGGGACTTGTTGGTGAAGATATTTTCACAGATTGGTCCCTGAACTTCCACCCTTCGTAACTGTAACTCCGGTTGAGGTGAATCCAACCCCTACTTCTTCATCTTGTCAAGCTCTATCTGTTGGTATCATTTTTACTAGGTGGTCCCACTATGAAAATGACCTTTATGCCCTTGCCCTATTCTAGCCCCCTCCGAGAGTGAAGCGTCCGGCGAATCATCCCGTGACTTCACCATACCTCTTCCCGGAGTATCTGGCAACCCCAGGCAAGCCACGACAACCACTTGCATGATGGATTTGCAGTAGCCATGGTTTTCACTTGAATATTTAATAAATGACTGCTCGTTTAATACTGCTAGTACCGTTTCGGTTATGCTTATGGATACATGCTTATTTTCATGCTATTTTCTTATGCACCTTGTTAGTATGTACTACTTGCTAGTATTATCCTCATATGTCATGCTTGGTAGTAGTACATGCTGGTGATAGTGATGCTCATCTGATGCATGATTACCGTCTGCTATGAAGCACCTGTGTTACGTACGATTATCGTTATGCCATGTTCATCTGCATCAAGTAGACTAAGTGCTTTATTATTATTGATGCTAATGATTCATACGGTTATGTTGCTCTACCCATGCTCATGTTGATATCATGCTCATATGCACTTCTATTTCATCAAGTTATGTTGTATGACTCAGCATCATTTGCATTCAAGTTTAACCGGACTTATTGAACTTGAACACCTGTTGGCTAAGTCATAGTGCCATCGAAATCGAGCTGACCAGTGCAACCACACTTGCTTTATGGGAGCTCCTAATTGGGTCTATTGTCATGCCTCTCGCCGGTGCCTCCAACTAGGGAAGGTTATGGCAGCGCGCTACCCTGATCAGGTAGGCGGACATAAGCCTTGTGTGCCCGGGTTGTATGGATCCATTGTCCCCGTTTGGGACCGTTTATGTTTTGCCACGACGGTGGCCGTTGGGTGTCACGAGGTGACATTGGGGCCACCCATGACTTAGCCCAAAGGGGGGGTTGGTCGGAGTGGCCGGGAAAGTGTCTTGGCAATAGATCGGTTTTGTCGGAATGCTGTTGGTCCACCCGAATGGAAGCATGAGGCCTTGGGTTCCGTAGTGTGGGTATAGTGTGCTAACCTCTGTAGAGTGTCTAATCTATCGATAGCCGTGCCTGCGAATAAAGGCCCAGTTCGTAGTAGGTCACACTATGGGCCAACAGTAATAATAACCTGTTTAATAACAACCCCGGTTCGATGATGAAATGAGTGGTTGATCCTTATGTGAACGCGAGAGGATCACAGCAGTATCGAGGATACCAAAGATGGTTGAGGTTTATGGTGTTATGCGAGAATCAAGGGTAAAGGTCAAGCTCCTTGTGGTCATGTAATCATTACTACGATATTGTTAATACCAAGCTTGATTTGATCCTGAGGTGATCGTGTAATGACCATGATGGTAAGTGATACATGTGGTGGTTACGAGGTAACCTCGAACAGAGTAAGTTGGTGCATGAAATTGTTAACATGTTGCATGCTAGTATCATTATATGCTCATGACATGCTCATCTGATATTGTTCTAGTACTATTTTGTTCACCATGTCCATGCCATGTGTTCTGATAGTATCATGTTCAACATTGCTAAGTAATCTGTAAATGCCATGTTGTTGTTTGCCCTGATTGCTTTGGTTGTTGTGAGCTTGCAAGTACATTCAATTTATTGATCTGGCGTGTCATGCCAGTTTGCTGGTCATGCCTTGTCAGCTTGCTTGTTTGCCGAGGATCTTGAGTTTGCGAGCTAGGATAAACGTTCCAGCTAGCGTCATCGCGGAGTGGAGTCCATCGTCGTCGTCATTGTTTTGCTGCTAGAAGTTATTCCGCTGCTATGTGTTGTTCTGCTGCTTGCATAGAGCAACCTTGGCAGGCGTAGTGTCGTCGTGCCGTTGTAATCCCCCTGTACAGATATCGATTGTAATAAAGAGCTGATTTGTTCTATGCCAAGCAGTGTTCTATGCCAAGCACCTCGATCTCTGTGCTAGAATACGAGGCGTCCAAAGCTGATTTGTTCTATGCCAAGCAGTGTCGTATTCCAGAGACTTACCTCGATCTCTGGGCTAGAATACAAGGAGCTGATTTGTTCTATGCCACAGAGCTTGGTATCAGGGCAGGTCTGGCTATAGAGCATCCTAGTCCGCGCGAATGTTAGAAAACGGTAGTATCAGTTCTAGTTGTTTGTCTTTGCCTGCTGCATTTGGTTGTTGCATTTGTTTGCCGCATAGCATGCATATAGACTTATTTGGTCGCTAACGGTCTATCTTGTGAGTGTAGGTGGTTTTGATCCACTACCTGCACCCTCCTCCTTTGCATCCCTGCTTTTCGGTGTTCGGCGTCGTCTCTGTCCCAGCGGAGTGATGCCATGGTACCAAGTGTTCCAGACACCATTTGCAGAAGTTATGCTCAGGTATAGCGTCAATGTCTTTCCGCCATCCGTATCGTTTTGGTGATTGACTTGTCTCTATCCCGAATCGTGCCCTTCAACTTGCCACTTTGGTAACCCTTACTGATCTTTGCTATAAGAAAAGGGCAATGCCAACAAGCCCAGTTTTCCACCACTATCCTACCCTTCCCATTCTTTGGACATGTACGATTTTCGTCCATCCGCTTGATGACAATGTGGTCGTGACCTCCGTGTTCTGCCACATGATCACCAAGTCCGTCCTCACCTCTGTATCCATCTAGATGCAACCGGTGTTCCACCAGCGCTTGGTGTAGCCTTGTTTACACCAACTCCTTCCACATGTGGATTCACTATCGTGCACACCGCCACAGCATATTAGATCGTAGAACCGGAGTTCCTGCGAGATTTATGTGCTTAGAAGTAATATGTGATGTTGCTTGAATATATTTGTGTGCCTTGTATGTTGTGTGCCTTGTTGCAATCGATCGTTTCTTGTGCTTTTTGGTTTGAATCTTCGGTGTTACCCCATTTTCCCCTTATGGAAGTTGCTCACCAACCGACACCGAACAAAAAAAACAGCGAGAAGTGTATATGCACCAGGAAGCTCAATTAAACACAATGAGATTGTCAGCTGATAGCATCGTATTGCAGACATCCGGTCTGAATACAAATTATATCCCACTCAGATTTTTAGCATCAGGTACCCGACAAAGACACAATTTCACTGCAACAATGATTAACCCAGCAGGAGAACAAAATTTGGGTACAAGACCAAACGTACATTTCAAGTCAAAAACATGGTTTGATTCTGTTATGGGTAAGGTTTGAAAACATGCTACATGATGAGGCTTGAAGCTACGTCGATATTTCCCCAAAGAGGAAGGGATGATGCAGCACAGCGATGGTAGGTATTTCCCTCAGTGAAGAAACCAAGGTTATCAAACCAGTAGGAGAACCAAGCAACAAAACGTAAACAGCCCCTGCACACAGATAACAAATCCTCGCAACCCGACATGTAAAAGGGGTTGTCAATCCCTTTCGGGTAGCGGTGCCCCAAGATGGGCAAACGAACGTGAGGAAATTGTAGTAGATTGATAGATCGAACGCCAAACAAAATAAATAAGAATAAATTGCAGCAAGGTATTTTTGTACTTTTAGTTTAATAGATCTGAAAATAAATGCAAAGGAAAAGTAGATCGCAAAGGGAAATATATGAGAAAGAGACCCGGGGGCCGTAGGTTTCACTAGTGGCTTCTCTCGAGAAAAATAGCAAACGGTGGGTAAAAATTTTACTGTTGGGCAATTGATAGAACTTCAAATAATCATGACGATATCCAGGCAATGATCATTATATAGGCATCACGTCCAAGATTAGTAGACCGACTCCTGCCTGCATGTACTACTATTACTCCACACATCGACCGCTATCCAGCATGCATCTAGTGTATTAAGTTCATGGAAAAACGGAGTAAAGCAATAAGAACGATGACATGATGTAGACAAGATCTATCTATGTAGAGATAGACCCCATCATTTTATCCTTAGTAGCAACGATAAATACGTGTCGGTTCCCCTTCTGTCACTGGGATCAAGCACGTAAGATCGAACCCACTACAAAGCACCTCTTCCCATTGCAAGATAAATAGATCAAGTTGGCCAAACAAAACCCAAATATCGGAGAAGAAATATGAGGCTATAAGCAATCACTCATAAAAGAGATCAAAGAAACTCAAATACTTTCATGGATATAAAAAAGATATAACTGATCATAAACTCAAAGTTCATCAGATCCCAACAAACAAACCGCAAAAAGAGTTACATCATATGGATCTCCCAGAGACCATTGTATTGAGAATTCAGCGAGAGAGAGCAAGCCATCTATCTACTAACTACAGACCCGAAGGTCTACAAAGAACTACTCACGCATCATCGGAGAGGCACCAATGGAGGTGGTGAACCCCATCCGAGATGGTGTCTAGATTGGATCTGGTGGTTCTGGACTCTGTCGCGGCTGGATCAATATTCCGTCGACTCCCCTAGGGTTTCTGGAATATTGGGGTATTTATAGAGCAAAGAGGCGGTCCGGGGGGCACCCGAGGTGGGCACAACCCACCAGGGCGCGCCTGGGCCTCCTGGCGCGCCCTGGTGGGTTGTGCTCTCCTCGGAGCACCCCCAGGCGCAGCCAGGGCCCATTACGTGTCTTCTGGTCCATAAAAATCTCCGTAAAGTTTCGTTGCATTTGGACTCCGTCTGATATTGATTTCCTGCGATGTAAAAAACATGCAGAAAACAACAACTGGCACTTGGCACTATGTCAATAGGTTAGTACCAAAAAATGATATAAAATGATTATAAAATGATTATGGAGACGTATCAGCATCCCCAAGCTTAACTCCTACTCGTCCTCGAGTAGGTAAGTGATAAAAACAGAATTTGATGTGGAATGCTCCCTAACATGTCATATCATATTCTTTCCTTTATAGCATGGACATTTGGACTTTTATGTGATTCAAAGCAATAGTTTAGTTTTGATATGATAATTTAAATACTCAAGCATATCAACAAGCAACCATGTCTTTCAAAATATCAATGCTAAAATAAGTTATCCCTAGCCTATCATGCTCAACCATTGATCCATTCATGAAACACACTCGCATATTAGCTACACCCAATACTTAAGTACGATAATATTGCCTCCTAGTTGGTGCTTTTATAAGAGAAGATGGAGACTCAAATTCAAAAATAAAAATTGCATAAAGTAAAAGAAAGGCCCTTCGCAGAGGGAAGTAGGGATTTGTAGAGGTGCCAGAGCTCAAAGCGAAAAACTTAGAGATAAAAACATTTTGGGAGGTGTATCCATCCCACCAACGAAAACGACTTAAAGTTCCCAACACTTTCCATGCTAGATATATCATAGGTGGTTCCCAAACATAAAATAAACTTTATTCCTTTTTCCACCATACTTTCACTTTCCATGGCTAGCCGTATCCACGGTTGCCCTCCATACCAACACTTTCCAAGGAATTTATTATTTGACAACATAAAGTAAATTCATTTTTTTCATTTCGGGACTGGGCATCCCTAAAACCTTTGCCTTACTCTTGTGCAATGACAAGTGAATAAACACTCATCGTGAGAATAACACATCCAGCATGGAAAATATTATCCACCCCTCACCGCTCCGCGAGCGAAACAAACACACAAATAAAAAGTTTATTTTGAAAATTAGAGATGGCACATGCAAATTTGCTTAGAACGGCAAAAGAATACCGCATATATGTAGATATAGTGGACTCATGTGGCAAAACTGGTTTAAAGGATTTTGGAAGCACATGTAGAGATCATACTTAGTGCAAAATGAAGGCTAGCAAAAGATTGGGAAGCGAACAACCAAGAAATGAATAATCTCATAAGCAAGCATTAAGCATAATTAACACCGAATAATGCACCACAAGTAGGATATAATTTCATTGCATGACTATTGACTTTCGTACTTGCATAGGGAATCACAAACCTTAACACCAATATTCTTACTAAAGCATAATTACTCATCAACACAACTCACATATCACATCATCCTATCTCAAAACTATTACTAAGAATCAAGTTTATTTTTTCCAATGATCTTCATGAAAGTGTTTATTATATCCTTCTTGGATATCTATCACTTTGGGACTAGTTTTCATATGTTGCTTTTCATAAGCTCAAACAAATATAAGTGAAGATCATGAGCATAATTTTTTTCTTTCTCTCAAAATAAATTAAGTGAAGCAAGAGAGAACTTCTTGAAAATTTTGCTAACTCTCAAATAAATCTAAGTTAAGCAATAGAGCATTTCTTCAAAAATAATAAAGCACACCATGCTCAAAAAGATATAAGTGAAGCACTAGAGCAAGTCCATAGCTCATAATAATTTAAGTGAAGCATAGAGAGCAATTCTAACAAGTCATGACATAATTTTGGCTCTCTCACATAGGTGTGTCCAGCAAGGGATCAAGACTTAAAACAAACAATAAAACAAGCAAAGACTCATATCATACAAGATACTCCAAGCAAAACACATAGTATGTGACGAATAAAAATAAGCTTCGAGTAAAATACTGATGGTCGTTAGAAGAAAGAGGGGATGCCACTCGGGGGGCATTCCCAAGCTTAGTTGGTTGCTCATTTTTGGATAATATCTTGGGTTGTCGGGGCATGTCCAAGCTTAGGCTCTTCTATCCTTCCTTCATCCATCGTAAGATAACCCAAAACTTGAAAACTTCAATCACACAAAACTCAACAAAACCTTCGTGAGATCCGTTAGTATAAGAAAGCAAACCACTACTATAAGTACTGCATCAACCAATTCATATTTTGTTTTTGCATTATATCTACTATATTCCAACTTTTCTATGGCAAAAACTCATCAAAGAAAACCATAGAGCCATCAAAATAAGCACACAACGCAAAGAAAACAGAATCTGTCAAAACAGAACAGTCTATAGCAATATGACTATTTCGAATACTTCTGTAACTCCAAAAATTCTGAAAAACTAGGAAGACCGGGATAATTTGTATATTAATATTCTGAAAAAAGAATCAGGGTAAAAGAACTTTTCGGTGATTTATGAAAATTATTTTTGTGAGTGCATAAGTTTCTGTTTTTCAGCAAGATCAAACAACTATCACCCAAGAAGATCCTAAAGGCTTTACTTGGCACAAACACTAATTAAAACACAAAAACCAAAATAATAACAGTATAATAATTGTGCAAACACTCAAGAACAGAAAGCAAAAAGCAAAAATAAATTTTATTCATTGGGTTGCCTCCCAACAAGCGCTATAGTTTTACGCCCTTAGCTAGGCATAAATCAAGGATCTAAGTTTTGTCATCTTTCTTCTTAATTTTCTTTGAAATGTTTTCATCATGGGGTTTTGTAAACACAACATAAAACATATTATCCATGGAAACTTTAGCATTCCTAAGTTGGTTTTCATCATAACCCCTTTGATTTCCCGCCAATCCAAGAGTAATGTTGATTAACATTATTGAAAACTTGTTGGATTATATCTAGAAAGGGACTTCCTTCTTAAGATTTTCATCAAAGATTTTATTATCCCCAAGCAAATGCCTTAGTGCATAGTCACTATTGTAAATAATTTCATCTATCACGGGTTTTTCACGATTCATACCATAAAAATCAAAGATTTCCCTAGCTTCCCATATTATGTAGTCAAACTCATTCATAAGAACGAGAGTGGCCAACTTTTTAGCCCTAGGATTCTTTATTTCGGGAAGCTCGAAAAACGATCTTTGCAAAGTAGGATGAGTATGAATAAATTTACTTTCAAGCTTCATAACTAGTGCTAAAATAGCATCCGCATAAGATCTAGTAGTTTTAAGTATAGTAGCATCATCAAGGCATAGATTTCCAACACAATTGAAAAATTCTTAGATACGTTCTTTTCCCATAATGTTCACTTGCCCCAAGATAAAATTTTAGCATCCATATTGCCAGTACGTCCTATCTTAGGAGTTAGGCCATCATCTGTTGGTGCCATACCGAAATCACTCATGATTGCAAGCAAAGAATAGATCTGACGAGAAAATGGCGAACGAAAAAGAGGGGCGAATAAAACGGCAAAATTTTATGAAGTGGGGCAGAGGAAAACGAGAGGCAAATGGCAAATAATGTAAATTGCGAGGAGATGAGATTTGTGATTAGGAACCTGGTATATGTTGAAGATCCTCCCCGGCAACGGCGCCAGAAATTCCTTTTGATGCATCTTGAAGCTACGTCGGTATTTCCCCAAAGAGGAAGGGATGATGCAGCACAACGACGGTAGGTATTTCCCTCAGTGAAGAAACCAAGGTTATCGAACCAGTAGGAGAACCAAGCAACACAACATAAACAACCCCTGCACACACATAACAAATCCTCGCAACCCAACGTGTAAAAGGGGTTGTCAATCCCTTTCGGATAGCGGCGCCCCAAGATGGGCAAACGGACATGAGGAAATTGTAGTAGATTGATAGATCGAACGCCAAACAAAATAAATAAGAATAAATTGCAGCAAGGTATTTTTGTATTTTTAGTTTAATAGATCTGAAAATATATGCAAAGGAAAAGTAGATCGCAAAGGCAAATATATGAGAAATAGACCCGGGGGCCGTAGGTTTCACTAGTGGCTTCTCTCGAGAAAAATAGCAAACGGTGGGTAAACAAATTACTGTTGGGCAATTGATAGAACTTCAAATAATCATGACGATATCCAGGCAATGATCATTATATAGGCATCACGTCCAAGATTAGTAGGCCGACTCCTGCCTGCATCTACTACTATTACTTCACACATCGACCGCTATCCAGCATGCATCTAGTGTATTAAGTTCATGAAAAAATGGAGTAATGCAACACGAACGATGACATGATATAGACAATATCTATCTATTTAGAGATAGACCCCATCGTTTTATCCTTATTAGCAACGATACATACGTGTCGGTTCCCCTTCTGTCACTGGGATCAAGCACCGTAAGATCGAACCCACTACAAAGCACCTCTTCCCATTGCAAGATAAATAGATCAAGTTGGCCAAACAAAAACCAAATATCGGAGAAGAAATACGAGGCTATAAGCAATCATGCATAAAAGAGATCAAAGAAACTCAAATACTTTCATGGATATAAAAAGATATAACTGATCATAAACTCAAAGTTCATCAGATCCCAACAAACACACCGCAAAAGGAGTTACATCATATGGATCTCCAAGAGACCATTGTATTGACTACTAACTACGGAGAGAGTGAGGAAGCCATCTAGCTACTAACTACGGACCGAAGGTCTAGAAAGAACTACTCGCGCATCATCGGAGAGGCACCAATGGAGGTGGTGAACCCCATCCGAGATGGTGTCTAGATTGGATCTGGTGGTTCAGGACTCTGCGGCGGCTGGATCAATATTTCGTCGACTCCCCTAGGGTTTCTGGAATATTGGGGTATTTATAGAGCAAAGAGGCGGTCCGAGGGGCACCCGAGGTGGGCACAACCCACCAGGGCGCGCCTGGGCCTCCTGGCGTGCCCTGGTGGGTTGTGCTCTCCTCGGAGCACCCCCCAGGCACAGCCAGGGCCCATTACATGTCTTCTGGTCCATAAAAAATCTCCATAAAGTTTTGTTGCATTTGGACTCCATCTGATATTGATTTCCTGCGATGTAAAAAACATGCAGAAAACAGCAACTGGCACTTGGCACTATGTCAATAGGTTAGTACCAAAAAAATGACATAAAATGACTATAAAATGATTATAAAACATCCAAGATTGATAATATAACAGCATGGAACAATAAAAAATTATAGATATGTTGGATACGTATCACTACACACCCGGAAGACAGTCCAAATATGCGATGAATTCAGCAAGAAGGACAGTCAGGCAATATTTGTCATACAAGTAATCAACAGCCGGAATGTCGAGAAAATATATATGCATGTAATTCCGTTCGCAAAGAAAAGTAAACCAGTAACATGTACGAGGCAAGTTCTCGTATCTTCCTCAGTAAGGTACGAATGACTTCCCATGCAAGATATTCAGTCTTCTTCAGTAAGATACCACAAAAGCTTATGTTATAAGGTAGCGAGTCTTCCCTAGCAAGTCACTAAGGGGGGAAGCTTCTGAGGTACGGTACCCAATCTTTTTCAGCAAGTTGTCTGACGAAAGCTTCCAACACAAGCTGCCTAATCTTCCTCAGTACGACACTGGTATAAGATATTAAATAATGAGTTGGCAAGCATATGGCAGCACATCACAAGTCTCAAATCCGCAACGGATTGGTCAAAAAGCAGGAACTCAGACTGAACACAAGTATACCTCTAGAATCATATGTTGCTATATATAGTGAGCATGCTGCTAAGATCCTGTAAGTCACTCGTTCCAGGAAGAATTCAAGGTAAGCATCCGACAACCTCACCGGTTATGCAAGAGAAAGAAAGCCAGTGGGTGACGCAAAAACCGACAAGCCTTTAAAAGAGACAACATTGAGAAAATTATCTTGGCAATGGTTATCAAGATCAGCCTCCTCACACTCGACAAAGTGATATTATCAAACTTTCTCACTGTCTCGTATGATTAACGACAACAATAAGCTTCGTACAAGCACACATGAGCCTGGCAAATATCCCAAGAATTGAGACATGAACAAGGCCAAGGTATGATTGCCAAATACTGCATATGACAACACCCATGGTCACACGAAGAATCAAGAGTATATATGGCAACGGTCTTTCAAATAAAGGATCCAGACCAATAAAACAATAATGAAGGAGAAGATCGGCAATACAAGTATGATGATGGTTGCATGACCAACAAGGTACAGATACCCCAGACAGTTTGAGTCAATATCGATCACCATGAAGATACACCGAAGGGGTCTACTCCGTCTTGGTAAGGACCTCATAGCAAGGTAACCCGCTCAGCCAACTGTATGTGCTCAGTATTGTTAGTATCAAATATCCAAGCCTGTCGTGTCAGACCAAAGGCCAGCTCAACAGATCAACTCCAGCAACCGTGTTATGGCAGCACACGGCTTACCATCCACTTGAATACACTGACGGAATGAGTAATCCGGATGTTGGATGACAGTCTCACAACATGTGCCCTCACTTATGGTAATTGATTAAAGAATAGTTTGTCGAGGACAAGATTCTTTTACCCAGAACACCGTCAGGCAAGTCTGTGAATGTAGCGACACAAGGTAGTACATTTTTATCGGTCACGTGAAACGACAGTCAAATATTTGGTACAGATTGCATACTCAAGACTGTGAAGCCAGTCAAGATAATTCAGAAATTCCTGCAAGAAGTCAGAATCCGTCAGGATAACAGGTATGATTCACGTTACTGTTTCGAACCCGAAGGACATGCATATATTCGAGCAATCTGATATCTGGATAGAAGAGATTCCTTGGTCCCCGAGGAGATGTACTCCCTGGAGTATTCTTGGTACTGGATACAAGAATAACACCTCCAACAATAATCACTATTGAGAAGGACACGTATGTCAAATATGATAATATTTCGGACCTCGGCTAAGCCATCAGAGATGAAAGAAATTGGAGCCAGTGTGAACAGGAATATATGAGGTAAGTCAGAATGTCAGATGTGGTGAAGCAAACCACCCCAGAGCAAGGCAGTCAGTCAGATAAAATCCAGCGGGAACATATTTTAAAGGAAAACCCGAGTTGGAGACAGTTTCCTTGAGTCAGAATATTGGCTTCATCCCTGAGCAACCAAATCTCGAGGACGAGATTCCTTTAAGGAGGGAAGGTTTGTAACACCCTGGATTTCGGCTTTTTTCTTTTTCTTTTGATTTCCTTTGAGTTTTTGCTTTGATTTGCTTTTCCGTGGCTCTATGATCCTAAAACTTGGGAAGATCATGTCTTCCTAGATTTCATAGTGGATTTTCATCCTCAAAACCATCCCTAGCTCATGTCATTTTCATCCTAGCCCAAATCCCAATATTCTTTTTATTGGGAATATTCCTTTTCTATTAAAGGAATTACCCTATCTTCCCTAGGTTGTGAAGCAACCTATATTTCTGTCACTCTAAAAATTCCCAAATAATTCTCATAAACTATTTGGGTCCTATCTTCCTCAAATATGACAAAACTTTTCATTGCCATGTTCAAAAAATAATACTCGAATAATTCTTTTCCTATTCTGCCCTAAATGGCACTTTGTGAAGGGAGTGCTATTTATATTTGCTTGATTGACCCCAAACTTTTTGAATACCTTTTTCCCATCCATATCATTGCCTCATGCCAAGATCCAACTCAATGTGCCTAGTGAATATTTTCCAGTTAATTTCCGAAGTTTCTGTCCAGAAAGAAACTTTGTGAAGGAGGTACAAGCTAGGCATATTTAAATGAGTTTAAACTTTTCCACATCCTTCATATGACCAAATCATGACTCTCCACCAAATTTGAGCTCATGTCATCCCTTCATGTGAGCTCAGCATCAAATCTTGGTTTCTGGTCAGAATTTTAGTTTGTCAAGCAACTACATTTTATATTGCTTCATTATGGCTGAAAATTTAACATGCCATTCCCCTATCCATATTAACTCTCTCCACAAAATTTGGGCTCAATTCATCTAGCCATTTTTCTTGTGCAATTTTCCTAAGTTTCTATCCAGATTGAAGCTCTGTGAAGCAAGTACAATTTTGGTATTTCCAAATGGTATGAAAATTTTCCAGTAGCTTGATATCATCAAATAACTCATCTCCTCCAAGTTTCAGCTCATGCAAAACATTTGTGTGAGTGCTACTTCATGTTTTCCAAATCTGGATAGTGTTGCACTTTCTACATCAAGTGCCAGCTAAACCCCTCCTATTAAGCTGAAACTTGGCCACCTCAGTGATCTTAGCATGTAATAACACCATGCCAAAGACTAGAGTCTAGCCCTGCTCGGATCTTCCTCACCACAGCACAAACACTTTGTTGTTGGTCTACTTTGGGGCCATCTGCAATTCTCTTCTTTGCCCCTGGACTCATTTATTTCTTCATTTGCACTAAGGGTAGCAGGGTCTTTGTTCTAGACAAGGTTTGGCAACCCAGAGCACGAGCAATCGTCGTGTGCACGCGGTGATCACGCTTGCATCATGCAAACCGCAAGCTCTGGCTCATTTCGGCCACTATTCTCATCCGCTCCCTTGGCGTCTCGACGTCCCTCCATGTCTAGTAGCTCCCCCATGCTCGTCTGCATTGTCCTGTGCCCAGGCCACCTCCTGTTTCACCGTCCTCGAGCGCTGGCAGCCGTGCCCGTGACCTGACCACCGCCCCCACCTCCATTGGTGCTTTGCCTGAGCTCTCTCGAGCCTCCTCGACCCCTCCCTCGGCTCTAAGTAGCTGCCCCGAGGTGTTCCGCAGCTCACCCACCTCTTCTCCTCCCTTCTAGCCCACCGGAGCGGCCCAAACCATCTCTGGCCGCCGCCGATCGCCATGGCCGCCTCGGCCCCTTCTTGGTTCCGGCCAACCCGAGCACTCCCTCTCCTTTCCAGCACCACCACTAGACTACCCGGAGCCCGGTGCACCTCCTCCTCCCCTCGCCCTCTCGCCGGAGCCCCTATGGCCGCATACACCAAGACCGGTCGCCGCTGTGTCCTCTGCTCCATGGTGCGCCACCGTTTCGCTCCTCCCCGACGGTTGTGCTTCAGACAGAAAGGCGCTTTCCCTTGTCTGAAAGCGCATTTCTCTCTACTGTGGCCAAGAATACGCTTTCTCTGTTCTGAAGGCATATTTCCTCTAAATACGTTTTCTGTTTTTCCACTCAGGGACTTGCTGGTGAAGATATTTTCACAGATTGGTCCCTAATCTTCCACCCCTCGTATCTCCGCGACCGTAACTCCGATTGAGGTGAATCCAACGCCTACTTCTTTGTATCGTCAAGCTCTATCTGTTGGTATCATTTTCACTAGGTGGTCACACTATGAAAATGACCTTTATGCCCTTGCCCTATTCTAGCCCCCTTCGAGAGTGAAGCGTCCGGCGAATCGTCCCGTGACTTCATCGTACCTCTTCTCGGAGTATCTGGCAACCCCAGGCAAGCCACGATAGCCACTTGCATGATGGATTTGCAGTAGCCAAGGTTTTCACTTGAATATTTAATAAATGACTGCCCGTTTAATACTGCTAGTACCGTTTCAGTTATGCTTATGGATACATGCTTATTTTTATGCTATGTTCTTATGCACCTTGTTAGTATGTACTACTTGCTAGTATTATTCTCATATGTCATGCTTGGTAGCAGTACATGCTGGTGATAGTGATGCATATCTGATGCATGATTACCGTCTGCTATGAAGCACCCGTGTTACGTACGATTATCGCTATGCCATGTTCATCTGCATCAAGTAGACTAAGTGCTTTATTATTATTGATGCTAATGATTCATATGGTCCTGTTGCTCTACCCATGCTCATGTTGATATCATGCTCATATGCACTTTTATTTCATCATGTTATATTGTATGACTCAGCATCATTTACATTCAAGTTTAACCGGACTTTAATTGAACTTAAGCACCTGTTGGCTGAGTCATAGTGCCATCGAAATTGAGCTGACCAGTGCAACCACACTTGCTTTATGGGAGCTCCTAACTGGGTCTATTGTCATGCCTCTAGCCGGTGCCTCCAACTAGGGAAGGTTGTGGGCGCGCGCTACCCTGATCAGGTAGGCGGACATAAGCCTTGTGTGCACGAGTTGTATGGATCCATTGTCCCCGTTTGGGACCGTTTATGTTTTGCCACGACGGTGGCCGTTGGGTGTCACGAGGTGACATCAGGACAACCCATGACTTATCCCAAAGGGGAATTGGTCGGAGTGGCCGGGAGAGTGTCTTGGCAATAGATCGATTTTGTCAGAACGCCGTTGGCCAACCCGAATGGGAGCACGAGGCCTTGGGTTCCGTACTGTGGAGTAGGTCACACTATGGGTCAATAGTAATAATAAACTGTTTAATAACAACCCCGGTTCGATGATGAAAGGAGTGGTTGATCCTTATGTGATTGCGAGAGGATCACAGCGGTATCGAGGATACCAAAGATGGTTGAGGTTTATGGTGTTATGCGAGAATCAAGGGTAAAGGTCAAGCTCCTTGTGGTCATGTAATGATTACTACGGTATTGTTAATACAATGCTTGATTTGATCCTGAGGTGATCGTGTAATGACCATGATGGTAAGTGATACATGTGGTGGTTACGAGGTAACCCCGAACAGAGTAAGTTGGCGCATGAAATTGTTAACATGTTGCATGCTAGTATCATTATATGCTCATGCCATGCTCATCTGATATTGTTCTAGTACTTTTTTGTTCACCATGTCCATGCTATGTGTTCTGATAGTATCATGTTCAACATTGCTAAGTAACCTGTAAATGGCATGTTGTTCTTTGCCCTGATTGCTTTGGTTGTTGTGAGCTTGCAAGTACATTCAATATACTGAGCTAGCGTGTCATGCCAGTTTGTAGGTCATGCCTTTCCTGCTTGCTTGTTTGCCGAGGATCTTGAGTTTGCGAGCTAGGATAAACGTTCCAGCCAGCGTCCCTGCGGAGTGGAGTCCATCATCGTCTTCGTTGTTCCGTTGCTAGAAGTTATTCCGTTGCTATGTGTTGTTGTGTTGCTTGCATAGAGCAACCTTGGCAGGCGTAGTGTCGTTGGGCCGATGTAAACCCCTTGTACCCATATCGATTGTAATAAAGAGCTTTCTATGCAAAGCAGTGCCGTATTCCAGAGACTTAGCTCGATCTCTGGGCTGGAATACGGGGCGTTCCGGTCTCTCTGAGTCGGGGTGCCACAGTGTCGTCTTTACGGACTTAGATCGTGCCCTATTTAAAGTGAATGTAGTTGTCTCTAATGCATAACCCCAAAACAAGAGTGGCAGATCGGTAAGGGACATCATAGAACGCACCATATCCAGTAAGGTATGATTACGATGTTCGGGCACACCATTACGCCGTGGTGTTCCAGGCGGCATCAGTTGTGAAACAATTCCACATTGTCTTAAAGTGATTGCCAAACTCATAACTCAGATACTCTCCCCTCGATCAGATTGCTGGAATTTAATCTTCTTGTTACGATGATTATCAACCTCACTCTGAAATTGCTTGAACTTTTCAAACTTTCAGACTTATGTTTCATTAAGTAAATATACCCGTATCTACTCAAGTCATCGGTGAAGGTGAGAAAGTAACGATATCCACCGTGTGTGTCAACACTCATCGGACCGCACACATCAGTATGTATGATTTCCAACAAGTCACTTGCCCATTCCATTGTTTCAGAAAATGGGGTTTTAGTCATCTTGCTCATGAGGCATGGTTCACATGTGTCAAGTGATTCAAAATCAAGTGACTCCAAAAGTCCATCAGCATGGAGTTTCTTCATGCGCTTTACACCAATATGACCTAAACGGCGGTGCCACAAGAAAGTGGTACTATTATTATGAACTCTACATCTTTTGGCATCAATGTTATGAACATGTGTATCATCACTATCGAGATTCAATAAGAATAAACCCCTCACAATGGGTGCATGACCATAAAATATATTACCCATATAAATAAAAGAGAAAAGTATACTTTTCGTCCCTCAACTCTAGGCAAAGTTTAGATTTAGTCCCTCAACTACAAAACCGGACAACTTGCACCCTCAACTCTTGAAACCGGACAAGTCTCATCCCTAATCTTGATTTTGACCAGTTTTGGTGATGACTCACCCCGGTTTTGACCGGTCCATGCCAACGTGGCAAAGAAGACCCCAAAATTGACATGTTCCGGTTCCTGTCTCTCTCTACTCCACCACTTTGTCACGCGGCGTCTGCGGGTAGGGAGCGCATGGAGGAGCAAGCTATCGGTGGTGGTGATCTTAACAGCGTGAGCGCGGCCCCAAGAGATGGGAGATCATTGCTGCTCGACCTGCTCATTGCCGGGATGGACCACGTTGCCTTTGTGACCAGTTTGCCGGCCTGGGGCACCTCGTGGCATGGACGATCTGTGGTTGTGCACGAGTTGCGGTGAGACCACGACAGCGTTGAGGTGGTAGGCACGGCGCTCCGGCGTTCAGGGGAGCAGCCAACGGCATGGTGGCCAGTAGGACAAAAGATGGCGGTTGCATGCAGATTGGCCATGGCGGGGCGCACCTCACGCGATAGCGCGAAGCATGGAGGCTACACAAGCATGCGAGGTACGGTGAGCATGGCGTGAGCAAGCATGGAACGGTCATCGACGACGCGTGCTGGTGCTCACCAACCAGGCTCAGTCGCGCGTTGCTCTGGATTGCTCACCTCTAGCTGATTGATTCACCCATCCGCCATAGACACGCATGTACAGGACCTTTATCGCTTCGATCCATTCTGGCCAGAACACACGAGTAGCACAGGTACGCATGTCACCAGTTGCACGAGTTGATGCATGCCCACAAAAATGTTTCATCCATGTTCATGTTGAAGGTAGTGGTGATTGAGCCGTGCACCAGTAGCGCTCGACGCGCGGCGCTGCAGCCTACAAATGGTGGCGAAAGCGGCATGGTCACGGTCATTGTCGCCGACATTCCGTGCAATGTACTCGAGTACATAACGCAGGACCGTGAGTCTGTCGGTGCGTTCGCTGGAGTAAGAGAAGGCCCCACGACTATGTGCAGACCAGCGGCGAGACCGTGTCTAGATGGAGCACCGAGAGCGGCAACGGTTATGCTGGTGACGTGGATTTCAAAGCATTGTGGCACGTTTCCGGCTAGCAGTATAAGTGTCAGAAGCCATACGAGACCACCGACGGCCTTGAGCATGGGAGCAGGCGCGCACCAAATGTTCGATGGAATGCCCAGGTAGTAAGGAGGAAGAAGAGCAACATAGGAGAGAAAAATAGCGCTGTGAATGAAAACAGGTCAAAACACGCTGAGTCAGCACCTATACCGGGTCAGCAGAGACAAGGGACGAAACTTGTCCAGTTTTAAGAGTTGGGGGTGCAAGTTGTCCGGTTTTGTAATTGAGGGACCAAATCTAGACTTCACCTAGAGCCGAGGGATGAAAAATATACTTTTCTCTAAATAGAACGACCATTATTCTCTTATTTAAATGAGTAACCGTCTCGCATTAAACAAGATCCAGATATAATGTTCATGCTCAACGCAGGCACTAAATAACAATTATTCAGGTTTATCACTAATCCCGATGGTAATCGAAGAGTGAGTGTGCCGACGGCGATCACATCAACCTTGGAACCATTTCCCACGCGCATCGTCACTTCGTCCTTCGCCAGCTTCGCCTATTCCCAAGTTCCTGTTTAGAGTTGCAAATGTGAGCAACCACACCGGTATCAAATACCCAGGCACTACAATGAGAGCTGGTAAGGTACACATCATTAACATGTATAACATATATACCTTTGTTGATGTTGGCCCCCTTCTTGTCGGGCAGATACTTGGGGCAATTCTGCTTCCAGTGGCCAGTTCCCTTGCAATAGAAGCACTCAGTTTCCGGCTTGGGCCAAGCCTTGGGTTTCTTCACGGGAGGAGAAGCAATTGGTTTGCTAGATCTCTTCTTGAAGTTTCCCTTCTTTCCCTTGCTTTTCTTGAAACTAGTGGTTTTATTGACCATCATCACTTGATGCTCCTTCTGGATGTCTGACTCAGCGACTTTCAGCATCATGAATAGCTCGGAGACTGACTTGGTCATCCCTTGCATGTTATAGTTCAACACAAAGCTCTTGTAGCTAGGTGGTAGCGATTGAAGAACTCTGTCAGTGACCACCTCAGGCGGGAGCTCAATTCCCAACTCAGCCAGACGATTGTAATACCTAGACATTCTGAGTATGTGCTCACTGACGGAGCTGTTCTCATACCTCTCGATCCGGGCATTCTTCTCAAAAATAAACTTCAACTCCTGGAACATCGCATATGCTCCATGACATTCAAAACGCCTTTGAAGTCTCGGTCCTAATCCATACAACATGGCACACTGAACTATTGAGTAGTCATCAACATGCGACTACTAGGCATTCACTGTTGGGAAACGTTGCATGGAAAACAAAAAAAATTCTACACACATGCAAGATCTATCCATGGAGATGCATAGCTACGAGAGGGGGGAGCATCTTCATACCCTTGAAGATTGCTAGGCGGAAGCATTTATCAACGCGGTTGATGTAGTCGTACACCTTCACGATCCGTCTGATCAAGTACCGAACGTACGGCACCTCCGCATTCAGCACACGTTCAGCTCGAGGGCGTCCTCACCTTCTTGATCCAGCAAGACGGGCGAAGTAGTAGATGAGTTCCGGCAGCACGACGGCGTGGTGACGGTGTTGGTGAAGAACAATCTCCGCGGGGCTGAGGGAGTCCTGGATTGGGGGGTCCTCGGACAGCCGGACTATATCCTTTGGCCGGACTGTTGGACTATGAAGATACAAGATTGAAGACTTCGTCTCGTGTCCGGATGGGACTCTCCTTGGCGTGGAAGGCAAGCTTGGCAAATCGGATCTGTAGATCTCCTCCCTTGCAACCGACTCTGTGTAACCCTAGCCCCCTCCGGTGTCTATATAAACCGGAGGGTTTAGTCCGTAGGACAACAACAATCATACCATAGGCTAGCTTCTAGGTTTTAGCCTCTACGATCTTGTGGTAGATCAACTCTTGTAATACTCATATCATCAAGATCAATCAAGCAGGAAGTAGGGTATTACCTCCATCAAGAGGGCCCGAACCTGGGTAAGCGTCGTGTCCCCCGCCTCCTATCATCCGCCTTAGACGCACAGTTCGGGACCCCTACCCGAGATCCGCCGGTTTTGACACCGACATTGGTGCTTTCATTGAGAGTTCCACTGTGCCGTCACCGTAAGGCTTGATGGCTCCTTCGATCATCGGCAACGATACGATCCAGGGTGAGGTTTTCCTCCCCAGACAGATCTTCGTATTCGGCGGCTTCGTACTGCGGGCCAACTCGCTTGGCCATCTAGAGCAGACCGAGAGCTACGCCCCTGGCCATCAGGTCAGGTTTGGAAACTTGAACTATACTGCCGACATCCGCGGAGACTTGATCTTCGACGGATTCGAGCCCATGTCGGGTGCGCCGCACAGTCACGACGAGCATGACCTAGCTCTGCCGTCGGCCAGTGTTCGGGAGATCATACCTGCAACTACTCCGGCCCTCAATCCGAAACAGATTGCGCCGTCCGAAGACGGGTGGATGGACCCCGCCACGAAGGCCGCGCACTCGGCGGTGATAGAGCCGAATGCCGACTTCACTTCCTATGAGACCCATGTTGCCGGACACTTGGATTCGTCCCCGGCCAAGGGCTCCGAGCCGCCTGCGTCCGTGCCTATCGAATCCGATTGGGCACCGATCATGGAGTTTACCTCCGCGGATATCTTTCAACACTCACCACTGGGCGACGTGCTAAACTCATTGAGGTCTCTCTCCTTGTCAGGAGACCCTTGGCCGAACTATGTCCGGCTAGAGTGGGATTCGGACGACGAAGAAATTCGCTCCCCACCCACCACCCACTTAGTAGCCACAGTCGACGATTTAACCGACATGCTCGATTTCGGCTCCGAAGACATCGACGGCATGGACGACGATGCAGGAGACGAACAGGAACCACCGGACACAGGGTGCTGGACTGCCACCTCATCATATGATATATACATGGTGGACACCCCCAAAGAAGGCAATGGCGATAAGACAGCGGAGGATAACCCCCCCAAAAAAGCAATCCAAGCACCGACGTCAGCGGCGCCGCTCTAAGTCCCGCCATAGCGAAAGCAGTGATACCAGCACAAGAGACAATAACGCTCCGGATAGTGCCGAAGACGACGACAATCCCCTCCAGCCAGACCTCGAGCGGGAGGATGATCAAGCTAGCCCTCCGGAACAGGCAGCAGATGGAGAACCAGAGGATGACAATTACATGCCTCTCTCCGAAGACGAGGTGAGCCTCGGCGACGAAGAATTTATCGTGCCTAAGGATCCCGTCGAGCAGGAGCGCTTCAAGCGCCGGCTTATAGCCACAGCAAACAGCCTGAAGAAAAAGTAACAACAGCTTCGAGCTGATCAAGATCTGCTAGCGGATAGATGGACTGAAGTCCTGGCGGCCGAGGAATACGAACTCGAACGCCCAACCAAGAGTTACCCAAAGCACAGGTTGCTACCCCAACTCGAGGTGGAAGCATTAAAACCTACGTTACCAGCATATGATGCGGCTGATCGGCCACCTCGTGGCCGAGACAGAGGGGCATATCAGCCCGAAGTCCAGCCCGCACCCCGTCGCCAGACAAACAAAAACACCAAGGCCCGGGGCAACACGCGGGACCTGCGAGACGTATTGGAAAACAAAGCAGGACATACAAGATCGATCTACGGATCACGAGGTCGCGCCCCAACGCGTGACGATGACCGTCACGCCGGATACACTAAAAGCAAATCCGGCCGGGCCGAATACAGCAGACAAGACTCGTATGAACTGCGTCGTGACATAGCCCGGCATAGAGGCGCCGCACACCCCCTATGCTTCACCGATGAAGTAATGGATCATGAATTCCCAGAAGGATTCAAACCCGTGAACATTGAGTCATACGATGGCACAACAGACCCCGCGGTATGGATCGAGGATTTCCTCCTCCACATCCACATGGCCCGCAGTGACGATCAACATGCCATCATGTACCTCCCACTAAAACTCAAAGGACCAGATCGACATTGGCTGAATAGCCTGCCAGCAAACTCCATTGGCAGTTGGGAGAATTTGGAAATGCGTTCCTTGACAACTCCCAGGGCACTTACGTGCGACCACCAGATGCTGATGACTTGAGCCACATAACCCAACAGCCAGGGGAATCGGCCAGGAAATTCTGGACTCGGTTCCTAACTAAAAAGAACCAAATCGTCGACTGTCCAGATGTGGAGGCCTTAGCGGCATTCAAACATAACATCCGGGACGAGTGGCTCGCCCGACACCTCGGCCAAGAGAAGCCGAAGTCCATGGCAGCCCTCACGACACTCATGACCCGCTTTTGCGCGGGCGAGGACAGTCCTTATGGACGGTGGCCGCAACCTGAACCTACTCTATCAGGATACAGTGCGCAAAATGGGAATAGTCCCCTCGAGGATCAAACCCACCAAAACCACCTTTAAAGGTGTAATCCCAGGTGTAGAGGCCTGCTGCACGGGCTCAATCACACTGGAAGTGGTCTTCGGGTCTCCGGACAACTTTCGAAGCGAGGAGTTAATCTTCGATACCATCCCCTTTCGCAGCGGCTATCACGCACTGCTAGGACGAACCGCATTTGCCAGATTCAATGCGGTACCGCATTATGCATACCTCAAACTCAAAATGCCAGGACCACGCGGGGTTATAACAGTTAATGGAAACACAGAGCGCTCGCTCCGCACGGAGGAGCACACTGCGGCCCTCGCAGCAGAAGCGCAAAGCACCTTATTAGGCAAACCGCCAATTCGGCGAAAAAGACCCCGGACACCTTCAAGCGAGTCCGGAGTACGCCGCAGGAGGATCGTCAGGCACGTTTTGAGCTCGCCTAGCAATTCGGCCTCCGTCCTAGTCCCAGTCAAGTGGCAAAATTTGCGCCGCGCGTACATAACTACGCACGCAAGATACCATGGGCATAGGCGGAGGCACCGCTACGACACGTCCCACAATGCGGCTCAACCGCCCCAGGGGCTGTATACCTTTATCATTTTCTCTCTTTCAGGACCTTAATCTCTGGAAGCCCTTTCCGGCAGTCTAATTGTTGGACCCATCGTGGTAAGGAAATACCAATGAAGCAAGACGCTCTGACGTATAAGGGAATCCCCCGGTGGTCTCTGATAACGATCGATATACCTATTTTACATACCCATACGCAACTTTCCCTTGGATATGACATGTCAAATAGTCCTATTTTTTGCTTATTGCACTACTTGTATCCGTACGCTTTGACGTATTATTTAATAACAATGCATAGCGTTAGCCTATTATTGCATTCCCCTTTCTGTTTTTCTTTCTTTTCCTTGTCTACTTACTTACGACAAATTGCACCCGTACATTCTGGTGCGACCAGTGCACTAGGGCCTTCAGCATACCCCATAACACGGCGTGAGAAGTCCGAACACTTTCGACAGTGCGACACCCCGAACTTATATCATTATATGCATCAGCTCCGAATCATGTCTTGGGTCAATAGTTGGTTTTGCCCGGCTCCCATGTTTTGGTACCTTACGTTCCGCAATATCGGCTAAGGTAGCACTGGGAGAACTACTGCGATTGTGTCCCGGTTCTTCCGGACGAGCACCTTAGTAGAGAAAGCCGAAAACTGACTGTCATGATAAGGCGAGAGCTGGTCGCTATTCGAGAGGTCTCAAGTCCTTAAAGACTTTTTCCGCTTCGGGCGAGGAGTCGGCCTTGTCCGACTTAGGCGTATATAGCGCCCCAAATTCGGCCTTCCGAATACTAGGCGCTTCGCCAAAATTTAAAATTGTAGACTTCTATGGCTGAGTGAGAGTGATAAAGCTTTATAGTCCGATTGCCTGGTTCGTTGTGCTGAACAGCTCCTTCGAAGGACCTAAAATTGGGATAAAGAGTGCTCAGGTTTATCCCGAACACCTCAGTACTAGTTACATGGGGGCAGAAGCCGACGACTGACCAACTCTCAGATTTTATAAACGGCCGCACAGAAGGTAATATTTTAAATTAACAAGCGTTGCATAGCGCAAATGAACTCGTTTCAAATTACAAGATCACATGAGTACATTCATTCAAATATTACATCCTTAGCACATTCCTCCGCCACAAGGCGAGCACCCTTCAGGACACTGTCATAATACTTTTCGGGGTGGTGATGCTCCTTGCCCTCCGGCGGCCCCTCCTTCACCAGCTTTTCGGCGTCCAGCTTCGCCCAGTGCACCTTCGCCCGGGCAAAAGCCCTGCGCGCTCCCTCGATGCAGACGGACCGCTCTATGACTTCAAACCGTGGGCAGGCATTCACAAGCCGCCTCACCAGACCGAAGTAGCTACCAGGCAGGGGCTCGCCAGGCCACATCCGGACTATAAGACCCCTCATGGCCTGTTCGGCCACCTTGTGAAGCTCGACCAGTTGCTTCAACTGATCGCTCAAGGGCATTGGGTGTTCGGTCCCGGTATACTGAGACCAGAACAACTTCTCCGTCGAGCTCCCCTCCTCGGCCCGGTAGAATTCCGCGGCATCCGACACACTGCGGGGTAGATCTGCGAACGCTCCTGGAGAGCTCCGAACTCGGGTAAGTAAAAAGAAAGTTTCCTTCACATGCTTGCTTTGCATAATGAATGCCTTACCCACCGCTATCTTCTTAACCGCCTCAATTTCCTGGAGGGACTTTTGGGCTTCGGCCTTGGCATGTTGTGCGTTTTCGAGGGCCTTCGCAAGCTCGGACCCTTGCGTCTTCGAGTCACACTCCAAGGACTCGTGTTTCAAGACGAGAGCCTGGAGCTCTTGTTGTACCTCGCCTACTCGGGCCTCTTGCTTCTCTCGCTCGATGCGCTCCTTGGCCGATTTGTCTTCGGCCTCGGATAGCGCCTTCTGCAGGGCCGCCACTTCGGTCGTGGCCCCTAGCAAAACTCATGACGATCATATCATTCCAAAACTACATTTCTCTTTATCAATATACAGACGGGGTATCACTTACCTTTGTTTTCTTCGAGCTGCCTCTTGGTAAGGCCGAGCTCTTCCTTGGACCGCTCAAGGTCCCGCTTCAGTACGGAGACATCCGCAGTACGTGCGGCAGTGGCCAGCAGTGAAGCCTGCGTATGCACATAGACATATCCTGATTAGACTCCTGTGGTTATTATTTGATCCTCTATTCGGCCTTTCTTCGCGAACGCCAAACAGAGCATCAGGGGCTACTGTCTATGCGATAACATTCTCTTATAATCTGGTTACTCACCTCAAAGCCTGTTAGGAGGCTGGCACAGGCTTCAGTCAGTCCGCTCTTAGCGGACTGAACCTTCTTGACTACTGCACTAATAATAGTGCGGTGCTCTTCGTCAATGGAAGCGCCGCGAAGCACTTCCAGCAAGTTGTCCGATGCCTCTGGATGAACAGAGGCCATCGGCACAGACGGCTTGCCCCCCTTAGCGAGGGGTTGCCTGACAGAATTCGGAACCACTGGAGGTTCCGGCGCCGTATTCGGCTTGAGGCTAGACTTGCTGCCCCCGGCGTTAGGGCCCAGGGGAGTCTTGCCCCTCGTGCGCCCAGCGCCCGGAATGTCGCCTTGGGGCGCCTCCGGAACTGTCTCCCCTTGGTTCAGTCCCCTTTGAGACAACACCTCGGCGTCGTCCGTAGGGCGGGGGGAGGAAGCGGTCGGGAGTGAATCGTTGTTCATATCTGACGGGCCCAAAGAATCATCCGACGAAGATGCGTCGATATGGGCTCGGGATGGGCTGCATGATTATGCGTGGCGTGATAAGAAACAGTACAATAAGACGTACCAAGAACTATTATGGTATCCGGATACTCACGACTTCGCCCGGGGCTTGTCCCTGGGTAACCACTCCTCGTCGCTGAAAGCGGCCGTCGTGGAGCAGTCCGGGAGGAGGGTCCTTCCCTTCTTGGACCCTTCGGCCTCCCCTGATGGGGCGGCCTTCCTTTTCCTATCCCCCCCGGTTGGGGAGGGGAGAACTTTCCTCTTCCTCCTCCTCGTTTTCGTGGGAGGAGTGCACCTCGGTGTTTTTGGACGATGAGTCCGATATAACCTTGCGCCAGAGACCCTTCCTGGTCCCCGTGGCCTTCTTCTTGGCCTTCTTCTCCGGCACCTCATAAGGCGCCGGAACCAGCATCTCCGTTAGGAGAGCATCTACTGGATCTTCGGGCAGGGGAGCCGGACAATCGATCTGCTCCGCTGTCGCTACCCAGTACTGTTAAATGGTGTGGAGGCTTAGATCCCACGCGTGGTTATACTGGGGAAAAGAACATCTTATGAGATATAAAAGACTTACCGGATTGGCAGGGCGCTTTGCGCTGAGTCCGCGGTCCTTGGTAAGGGGAGAAGGTACCTCGCCACCCTTGAACAGCACGTTCCAGACGTCTTTGTGTGTCGTGTCGAAGAGCTCTCGCAGCGTCTGGTGCTCGGCCGGGTCGAACTCCCACAAATTGAATGCCCGTCTTTGACACGGGAGGATCTGGCGGAAGAGCATGACTTGGACCATGTTGACGAGCTTGATTTTCTTGCTCATCATGTTTTTGACGCATGTCTGGAGTCCGGTCAGCTCTACCGAGGAACCCCAGGACAGGCCCTTCTCTTTCCACGAGGTGAGCCGCATGGGGATTCCGGATCGAAATTCGGGGGCCGCCACCCAGTTGGTGTCGCGCGGATCGGTGATATAGAACCACCCCGATTGCCACCCTTTTACGGTCTCCACATAGGAGCCTTCGAGCCAGGTGACGTTGGGCATCTTGCCCACCATAGCGCCTCCGCACTCCGCTTGCTGGCCGACCACCACCTTCGGTTTAATGTTGAAGGTCTACAGCCACAGGCCGAAGACGGCCTTGATGCAGAGGAAGGCCTCGCACACGACGATAAACGCCGGGATGTTTAGGATGAAATTGGGGGCCAGATCGTGAAAGTCCAGCTCGTAGTAGAACATGAGCCCGCGGACAAATGGGTGGATGGGAAATCCTAGTCCGCGGATGAAGTGGGTAAGAAATACCACCCTCTCGTGGGGTTCTGGAGTAGGGACGATCTGCCCCGCATCTGGCAGCCGGTGCGCGATATCCGCGGCTAGGTATCCGGCTCCCCGTAGCTTTGTGATGTCCTCCTCCGTAACAGAGGAGACCATCCACTTGCCTCCCGCTCCGGACATGCTTGGAGTGGTTTGAGGAGAAAAACGCAAACTTGGGTGCTGGAGCTCGAGTGCGCGAGAATGGATGAGCAAGTAGGAAAAAGGCGTGGGTGAAAAAGATGAAACCTTGTCCCTTTATAAGGGCGGAAGAAACTGTGCGCCTCCCCACCTACCCGGTAAACTCGCTTATTCCCCAAGCGTCGTAATTGATGGCGCGGTTGGGTTACCCACACCCGTATTGATGAGAATCCCGTGATAAGGGGACATGATCTCTGCTTTGACAAGACGTGCCAAGGAAACCGCCTCGCTATATGTGCAATGGCTGGTTGAGAAAAACAGTTCGAATAATGACCGGGCCATGGTGTGGTGTCATACTGCAGAATGTGTCAGGAGATTAGATTTGTGGAAATATTATTCTCTCTATGGTGGTATGTGGAATTTGTTTTGCAGAGCCGGACACTATCCTTGTGTTCGAAATCTTCTATGGAGTATTCGGAGGAGGAACCCGCCTTGCAATGCCGAAGACAATCTGCGCGCCGGACTCATCGTCATTGAAGCCTGGTTCAGGGGCTACTGAGGGAGTCCTGGATTGGGGGGTCCTCGGACAGCCGGACTATATCCTTTGGCCGGACTATTGGACTATGAAGATACAAGATTGAAGACTTCGTCTCGTGTCCGGATGGGACTCTCCTTGGCATGGCAGGCAAGCTTGGCAAATCGGATCTGTAGATCTCCTCCCTTGCAACCGATTCTGTGTAACCCTAGCCCCCTCCGGTGTCTATATAAACCGGAGGGTTTAGTCCGTAGGACAACAACAATCATACCATAGGCTAGCTTCTAGGGTTTAGCCTCTACGATCTCGTGGTAGATCAACTCTTGTAATACTCATATCATCAAGATCAATCAAGCAGGAAGTAGGGTATTACCTCCATCAAGAGGACCCGAACCTGGGTAAACATCGTGTCCCCTGCCTCCTGTTACCATCCGCCTTAGACGCACAGTTCGGGACCCCCTACCCGAGATCCGCCGGTTTTGACACCGACAGGGGCTTCGCCTAAGCACTACGGAAACTATGACGGAGTATAAACTAGAGGGGACGGGGTTGCCGGCACATGGCTTGGTGAATCTTGATGTGTCTTGGGTGCTAGCCCTGCCCCTCTATTTATATGTTGAGCCCTGGGGTCGAAACTTGGAGTAAAAGCCTCCTTAAAGTCGGTTTTGCCCGAAAGGCAAGAGTCCTTCTCGGACTCCAGGGCTAGACGCCAGGGTTCCCGACGTCTACCCCCCTAGACGCCAGGGTTCCTGGCGTCTAGCCTCTAGTCTCCGCAAAACTTCCTTTTGCACTTTCCAAAAGCCTCGTGGGCTTTCCCCTTTGGAAGTGTTCTCGTACCCAAATATTTCGGGAAACATCCAGAACCCCTTCCGGAGAACAAACACTATTATCCCATATATCAATCCTTACCTCCGGACCATTCCGGAGCTCCTCGTCATGTCCGTGATCACATCCGGGACTCGGAACAACATTCGGTCACCAACATACATAACTCATATAATACTGTATCGTCAACGAACGTTTAAGCGTGCGGACCCTACGGGTTCGAGAACTATGTAGACATGACCGAGACACCTCTCTGGTCAATAACCAATAGCGGAACCTGGATGCCCATATTGGTTCCTACATATTCTACAAAGATCTTTATCAGTCGAACCTTATGACAACATACCTAATTCCCTTTGTCTGTCGGCATGTTACTTGCCCGAGATTCGATCGTCGGTATCTCCATACCTAGTTCAATCTTGTTACTGGCAAGTCTCTTTACTTGTTCCGTAATACATCACCTCGTGACTAACTCCTTAGTCGTTTGCTTGCAAGCTTATGATGTGTAATACCGAGAGGGCCCAGAGATACCTCTCCGATACTCGGAGTGACAAATCCTAATCGATCTATGCCAACTCAACAAACACCTTCGGATATACCTGTAGAGCATCTTTATAATCACCTAGTTACGTTGTGACGTTTGATAGCACGCAAGGCATTCCTCCGGCATCCAGGAGTTGCATAATCTCATAGTCGAAGGAATATGTATTTGACATGAAGAAAGCAATAGCAATAAAACTCAACGATCATTATGCTAAGCTAACGAATGGGTCTTGTCCATCATATCATTCTCCTAATGATGTGATCCCTTTATCAAAAGACAACACATGTGAATGGTTAGGAAACCTTAACCATCTCTGATTAACGAGCTAGTATAGTAGAGGCATACTAGGGACATGGTATTTGTTTATGTATTCACACATGCATTTAAGTTTCCGATCAATACAATTCTAGCATGAATAATAAACCTTTATCATGAAAAAGGAAATATAAAATAACAACTTTATTATTGCCTCTAGGGCATATTTCCCTCAGTCTCCCACTTGCACTAGAGTCAATAATCTAGTTCACATCGCCATGTGATTAACACCCGTAGTTCACATCGCCACGTGACCAACACCCAAAGAGTTTACTAGAGTCAGTAATCTAGTTCACATCGCCATGTGATTAACACTCAAAGAGTACTAAGGTGTGATCATGTTTTGCTTGTGAGAGAAGTTTAGTCAATGGGCCTGCCACATTTAGATCCGTATGTATTTTGCAAATTTCTATGTCTACAATGCTCTGCATGGAGCTACTCTAGCTAGTTGCTCCTACTTTCAATATTTATCCAGATTGAGACTCAGAATCATCCGAATCGGCGTCAAAGCTTGCATTGACGTAACCTTTTACGACGAACTCTTTATTACCTCCAAAATCGAGAAATATCTCGTTAGTCCTCTTAGGTAATTAAGGATAAATTTGACCGTTGTCCAGTGATCTACTCCTGGATCACTATTGTACCCCCATGCCAAACTCATGGCAAGGTACACAACAGGTTTCGTACACATCATGGCATACTTTATAGAACCTATGGCTGAGGCATAGGGAATGACTTTCATTCTCTCTCTATCTTCTGCCGTGGTCGGGTTTTGAGTCTTACTCAACTTCACACCTTGCAACACAGGCAAGAACCCTTTCTTTGACTGATCCATTTTGAACTTCTTCAAAATCTTGTGAAGGTATGTGCTTTGTGAAAGTCCTATTAAGCGTCTCGATCTATCCCTATAGATCTTGATGCCCAATATATAAGTAGCTTCACCGAAGTCTTTCATTAAAAAATTCTTATTCAAGTATCCTTTTATGCTATCCACAAACTATATCATTTCCAATCAACAATATGTTATCCACATATAATATCAGAAATGCTACATAGCTCCCACTCACTTTCCTATAAATACAGACTTCACCATAAGTCTGTAAAAAAAACATATGCTTTGATCACCTCATCAAAGCGTATATTCCAACTCCGAGATGCTTGCACCAGTCCATAGATGGATCACTGGAGCTTGCACACTTTGTTAGCACCTTTAGGATCGACAAAACCTTCTGGTTGCATCATATACAACTCTTCTTTAATATCCATTAAGGAATGCAGTTTTGACATCCATTTGCCAGATTTCATAATTATAAAATGCGGAAATTGCTAACATGATTCGGACGGACTTAAGCATCGCTACGGGTGAGAAAGTCTCATCATAGTCAACCCCTTGAACTTGTCGAAAACCTTTTGCGACAAGTCGAGCTTTCTAGATAGTGACATTACCATCAGCGTCTGCCTTCTTCTTGAAGATCCATTTATTCTCAATGGCTTGCCGATCATCAGGCAAGTCCACCAAAGTCCACACTTTGTTCTCATACATGGATCCTATCTCAGATTTCATGGCTTCAAGCCATCTGTCGGAATCTGGGCTTATCATAGCTTCTTCATAGTTCGTAGGTTTGCCATGGTCTAATAACATGACTTCCAGGACAGGATTACGGTACCACTCTGGTGCGGATCGTGCTCTGGTCGACCTACAAGTTTTAGTAGTAACTTGATCTGAAGTTTCATGATCATCATCATTTGCTTCCTCTCTAATTAGTGTAGGAATCACGGGAACGTTTTTCTGTGATGCACTACTTTCCAATTCGAGAGAAGGTACAATTACCTCATCAAGTTCTACTTTCCTCCCACTCACTTCTTTCGAGACAAACTCCTTCTCTAGAAAGGACCCATTCTTAGCAATAAAGATCTTGCCTTTGGATCTGTGGTAGAAGGTGTACCAAATAGTTTCTTTAGGGTATCCTATGAAGACGCACTTCTCCAATTTGGGTTCGAGCTTATCTGGTAGAAGCCTTTTGACATAAGCATCGCATCCCCAAACTTTTTAAGAAATGATAGCTTAGGTTTCTTGCCAAACCATAGTTCATATGGTGTCGTCTCAACAGATTTAGACGGTGCCCTATTTAACGTGAATGTGGTTGTCTTTAATGCATAACCCCAAAACGATAGTGGTAAATCGGTAAGAGACATCATAGAGCGCACCATATCTAATAAAGTACGGTTACGATGTTCGGACACACCATTACGCTGTAGTGTTCCAGGTGGCGTGAGTTGTGAAACAATTCCACATTGTTTTAAATGAAGGCCAAACTCATAACTCAGATATTCGCCTCCGCGATCGGATCATAGAAACTTTATTTTCTTGTTACGATGATTCTCCACTTCACTCTGAAATTCTTTGAACTTTTCAAATGTTTCATACTTGTGTTTCATTAAGTAGATATACCCATACCTACTCAAATCATCTCTGAAGGTCAGAAAATAACGATACCCGCCGCGTGCTTCAACACTCATCGGACCGCATACATCGATATGTATTGTATCCAATAATTCATCAGCTCGCTCTATTGTTCTGGAGAACGGAGTTTTAGTCATCTTGCCCATGAGGCATGGTTCGCAAGTATCAAATAATTCATAATCAAGTGATTCCAAAAGTCCATCTGCATGGAGTTTCTTCATGCGCTTTAGACTAATATGACCAAAACGGCAGTGCACAAATATGTTGCACTATCATTATCAACTTTGCATCTTTTCACATCAATATTATGAATATGTATCATTACAATCGAGATTCAACAAGAACAGACCATTCCTCAAGGGTGCATGACCATAAAAGATATTATTCATATAAATAGAACAACCATTATTCTCTGACTTAAATGAATAATCGTCTCACAATAAACAAGATCAAGATATAATGTTCATGCTCAACGCGGGCACCAAATAACAATTATTCAGGTCTAAAACTAATCCCGAAGGTAGATGTAGAGGTAGTGTGCCGACGGCGATCACATTGACCTTGGAACCATTTCCGACGCGCATCATCACCTCATCCTTAGCCAATCTTCGTTTATTCCGCAGCTCCTGTTTCGAGTTACAAATATGAGCAACTGAACCAGTATCAAATACCCAGGTGCTGCTACGTGTATTAGTAAGGTTACACATCAATAACATGTATATCAAATATACCTGTGTTCACTTTGCCATCCTTCTTATCCGCCAAATACTTGGGGCAGTTCCACTTCCAGTGACCAGTCCCTTTGCAGTAGAAGCACTCAGTTTCAGGCTTAGGTCCAGCTCTGGGTTTCTTCGTGGGAGCGGCAACTTGCTTGCCATTCTTCTTGAATTTCCCTTTCTTTCCTTTGCCCTTTTTCTTGAAACTAGTGGTCTTGTTAACCATCAACACTTGATGCTCCTTCTTGATTTCTACCTTCGTCGATTTCAGCATCGCGAAGAGCTTGGGAATTATTTTCCTCATCACTTGCACATTATAGTTCATCACGAAGTTCTAGTAGCTTGGTGATAGTGACTAGAGAACTCTTGTCAATCACTATCTTATCTGGAAGATTAACTCCCACTTGATTCAAGCGATTGTAGTACCCGGACATTCTGAGCACATGCTCATTGGCTGAGCTATTCTCCTCCATCTTGTAGACAAAGTACTTGTCAGAGGTCTCATACCTCTCGACATGGGCATGAGTCTGAAATACCAATTTCAACTCTTGGAACATCTCATATGCTCCGTGGCGTTCAAAACGTTTTTGAAGTCCCAGTTCTAAGCCGTAAAGCATGGTGCACTAAACTATTAAATAGTCATCATATCGAGCTTGCCAAACGTTTATAACGTCTGCATCTGCTCCTGCAATAGGTCTGTCACCTAGCGGTGCATCAAGGACATAATTCTTCTGTGCAGCAATGAGGATAATCGTCAGATCACGGACCCAGTCCGCATCATTGCTACTATCATCTTTCAACTTAGTTTTCTCTAGGAACATATCGAAAATAGGGGAGCTATATCGCGAGCTATTGATCTACAACATAATTTGCAAATACTATTAGGACTAAGTTCATGATAAATTTAAGTTCAATTAATCAAATTACTAATGAACTCCCACTTAAATAAACACCCCTCAAGTTATCTAAGTGATACATGATCCAAATCAACTAACCCATGTCCGATCAAAACGTGAGATGAGGTAGTCATCAATGGTGAACATCTCTCTGTTGATCATATCTACTATATGACTCATGTTCGACCTTTCGGTCTTCAGTGCTCCGAGACCATGTCTGTACATGCTAGGCTCGTCAAGTTTAACCCCAAGTATTTTGCAGGTGTAAAACTGTCTTACACCCGTTGTATGTGAACGTAGAGTCTATCACACCCGATCATCACGTGGTGCTTTGAAACGACGAACTTTAGCAACAGTGCATACTCGGGGAGAACACTTTTACCTTGAAATTTAGTGAAGGGGTCATCTTATAATGCTACCCTCGTACTAAGCAAAATAAGATGCACAAAAGATAAACATCACATGCAATCAAAATATGTGACATGATATTGGCATCATCTTGTGCTTTTGATCTCCATCTCCAAAGCATCGTCATGATCTTCATTGTCACCGGCTCAACACCTTGATCTCCATCGTTGTGTCGTGGTCTTCTCGCCAACTATTGCTTCTACAACTATCGCTAACACATAGTGATAAAGTAAAGCAATTACATGGCGTTTGCATTTCATAAAATAAAGAGACAACCCTAAGGCTCCTACCGGTTGTCGATATTACAAAACATGATCATCTCATACATCAACATATATCACATCATATCTTGACGATATCACATCACAACATGCCCTGCAAAAACAAGTTAGACGTCCTCTACTTTGTTGTTGCAAGTTTTACGTGGCTGCTACGGGCTTCTAGCAAGAACCGTTCTTACCTACGGCAAAACCACAATGGTGATTCATCAAGTTTGCTGTTTTAACCTTCTTCAAGGACCGGCCATAGTCAAATTCAATTCAACTAAAGTAGGAGAAACAGACACCCGCCAGCCACCTTTATGCAAAACTAGTTGCATGTTTGTCGGTGAAACCGGTCTCATGTGCATGGAAATGTAAGGTTGGTCCGGGCTGCTTCATCCCACAATATCGCCGAATCAAAATAAGACGTTGGTGGTAAGCATTATGACTATCACCGCCCACAACACTTTGTGTTCTACTCGTGCATATCATCTATGCATAGACCTGGCTCGGATGCCACTGTTGGGAAACATTGCATGGAAAATAAAAAAATTATATGCACACGCAAGATCTATCCATGGAGATGCATAGCTACGAGAGGGGGAGAGCATCTTCATACCCTTGAAGATCGCTAAGCGGAAGCGTTTATCAACGCAGTTGATGTAGTCGTACACCTTCACGATTCGTCCGATCAAGTACCGAACGTACGGCACCTCCGCGTACATCACACGTTCAGCTCGATGACATCCTCGCCTTCTTGATCCAGCAAAACAGGTGAAGCAGTAGATGAGTTCCGGCAGCATGATAGCGTGGTGACGGTGTTGGTGAAGAACAATCTCCGCAGGGCTTCGCCTAAGCACCACGGAAACTATTACGGAGGATAAACTAGAGAGGACCGGTTGCTGGCACACGGCTTGGTGAATCTTGATGTGTCTTGGGTGCTAGCCCTACCCCTCTATTTATATGTTGAGCCCTGGGGTCGAAACTTGGAGTAAAGCCTCCTTAAAGTCGATTTTTCCCGAAAGGCAAGAGTCCTTCTCGGACTCCAGGGCTAGACGCCAGGGTTTCCGGCGTCTACCCCCTAGACGCCAGGGTTCCTGACATCTAGCCTCTGGTCTCCGCAAAACTTCCTTTTACACTTTCCAAAAGCCTCGTGGGCTTTCCACTTTGGCCCAAATAAAGTGTTCTCGTACCCAAATATTTCGGGAAACATCCGGAACCCCTTCCGGTGAATTCTGGAACCCTTCCGGAGAACAAACACTATTATCCCATATGTCAATCTTTACCTCCGGACCATTCCGGAGCTCCTCGTCATGTCTGTGATCACATCCGGGACTCCGAACAATATTCGGTCACCAACAAACATAACTCATATAATATTGTATCGTCAACGAACGTTTAAGTGTGCGGAGCCTACGGGTTCGAGAACTATGTAGACATGACCGGGACACCTCTCTGGTCAATAACCATTAGCGGAACCTTGATGCCCATATTGGTTCCTACGTATTCTACGAAGATCTTTATCGGTCAAACCTTATGACAACATACGTAATTCCCTTTGTCTGTCGATGTGTTACTTGCCCGAGATTCGGTCGTCGGTATCTCCATACCTAGTTCAATCTCGTTACTGGCAAGTCTCTTTACTCGTTCCGTAATACATCACCTCGTGACTAACTCCTTAGTCGTTTGCTTGCAAGCTTATGATGTGTATTACTGAGAGGGCCCAGAGATACCTCTCCGATACTCGGAGTGACAAATCCTAATCTCGATCTATGCCAACTCAACAAACACCTTCGGATATACCTGTAGAGCATCTTTATAATCACCTAGTTACGTTCTGACGTTTGATAGCACACAAGGCATTCATCCAGTATCCGGGAGTTGCATAATCTCATAATCGAAGGAATATGTATTTGACATGAAGAAAGCAATAGCAATAAAACTCAACGATCATTATGCTAAGCTAACGAATGGGTCTTGTCCCTCACATCATTCTCCTAATGATGTGATCCCTTTATCAAATGACAACACATGTCTATGGTTAGGAAACTTTAACCATCTTTGATTAACGAGCTAGTCTAGTAGAGGCATAATAGAGACACGGTATTTGTTTATGTATTCACACATGTATTTAAGTTTCTGATCAATATAATTCTAGCATGAATAATAAACCTTTATCACGAACAAGGAAATATAAAATAACAATGTTATTATTGCCTCTAGGGCATATTTCCTTCATTCACAGCGTCCAGAGTTGCTGGAGGGGGTGGCGCACCAAGCGGTGCATCAAGGACATAAGACTTTTGGGCAGCCGTGAGGATAATCCTCAGATTACGGGCCCAGTCCACAAAGTTGCTTCTATCATCTTCCAGCTTAGCTTTCTCTAGGAATGCATTGAAATTCAGCGGAGCTACTGCGCGATCTATTGATCTACAACATAATTTGCAAAGATAACTTAGACTATTGTTCAAGATAATGAGTTCAATTAATCATATTATCTAAGAACTCCCACTCAAATCGACATCCCTCCGGTCGTCTGAGTGTAACATGATCCAAATTCACCAACCCAAGTCCGATCATCACGTGAGATGAGGTGGTTTCAATGGTGAACATCTCCATGTTGATCATACCTACTATATGACTCATGTCCGACCTTTCGGTCTCTTGTGTTCCGAGGCCATGTCTGTACATGCTAGGCTCGTCGAGTTTAACCCAAGTGTTCCACATGTGCAAAACTAGCTTCCACCTGTTGTATGCGAACGTAGAGTCTATCACACCCAATCATGACATGGTGTTTCGAAACGATGAACTTTCGCAATGGTGCACACTTGGGGAGAACACAGTTTTATCTTGAAATTTTAGTGAGGGATCACATTATAATGCTACCGTCGTCATAAGCAAAATAAGATGCATAAAATGATTAACATCACATGCAAATCATAAGTGACATGATATGGCCATCAACTTGTGCTTTTGATCTTCATCTTAAAAGCACCGGCATGATCTCCATCGTCACCGGCATGACACCATGATCTCCATCATTGTGTTGCCATCGGGGTTTTCACGCCAACCATGCTTCTACAACTATTGCTACCGCTTAGAGATAAAGTAAAGCATTACATAGCGCTTAATGATTGACACGCAGGTCATACAATAATTAAAGACAATCCTATGGCTCCTGCCGGTTGTCGTATTCATCGACATGCAAGTCGTGATAATCTATAAAAAACATGATCATCTCATACATCAAATATATCTCATCATGTCTTCGGCCATATCATATCACAACACACCTTGCAAAAAAAGTTAGACGTTCTCTACTTTGTTGTTGCATGTTTTACGTGGCTGCTACAGGTAAGTAGTAAGAACCGTTCTTACCTAGGCAAAGCCACAATGGTGATATTCAAGTTGATGTTTAACCTTCTACAAGGACCACCTTTGTCGAAACTGATTCAACTAAGGTGGGAGAGACAGGATCCCGCCAGCCATCTTTATGCAACAAGTTGCATGTCAGTCGATGGAACTGGTCTCATGTACGTGGACATGTAAAGTTGGTCCGGGCCGCTTCATCTCACAATACCGCTGAATCAAGAAAAGACCAAGGAAGGAAGCAATCTGAAGATCAACACCCACAAACTCCTTTGTGTTCTACTCGTGATGTCATCTACGCATAGACCTAGCTCATGATGCCACTGTTGGGGAACGTTGCATGGGAAACAAAAAAATCCTATGCTCACCAAGATCAATCTATAAGATGAACATCTACGAGAGTATAGATTGGATCTACATACCCTTGTAGATCACTAAGCGGAAGCGTTAAGAAACGTGGTTGATGTAGTCGAACGTCTTCGCGATCCAATCACGATCCATACACGAACTCCCGATCCAAGTGTCGAACGGACGGCACCTCCGCGTTCAACACATGTATGGCTTGATGACGCCTTCACCTCCTTGATCCAGCGAGCGATGGTGAAGTAGTAGCTCGAGTCCTCCGACAGCACGACGTCATGGTGGTGGAGAAATCTCAGCAGGGGTTCGCCAAGCCTAGCAGAAGATGGACCACGAGGGAGAGGAAGGCCAGCGTCGTGGCATAGAATGGATGCAGCTGCCCTCCCTCTCCACCTCTATATATAGGGGGTAGGGAGCAGGGGGAGCCCTAGGGTTTCCCCTAGGGTGGCAGCCACCAGATGGGGCGCCCCCTAGGGAAACCCTAGGGTGGCTTGGCCCCCAAGCCACAAGGTGGCCGGCCCCCTAGGTGGGCTCCCCCACCCCTTGACCGTGTGGGATAGGGTTTGGGTGGCGCCAAGTCCCTTGTGGGCTGGTGTGCACCCTTCCCTTGGCCCATGAGGCCCCCAACACTTGTCGCCCCCCCCCCCCCCTGCGACGAAAACCCAGTACCTCCCGGAACATTTCCGGAGTCCGAATCCCTTCATCCTATATATCAATCTTCACCTTCAGACCATTCCGGAGTTCCTCTTCATGCCCGGGATCTCATCTGGAACTCCGAACAACCTTCGGTCACCAACACAATAACTCAAATATACCTAGATCGTCACCAAACGTTAAGTGTGTAGACCCTGCGGGTTCGAAAACTATGCAGACATGACCGAGACACCTCTACGGTCAATATCAATAGCGGGACCTGGATGTCCATATTGGTTCCTAAATATTCTACGAAGATCTTTATCGGTCGAACCTCGATGCCAAGGATTCAGCTAATCCCGTATGCAGTTCCCTTTGTCTATCGGTATGTTACTTGCCCGAGATTCGATCGTTGGTATCTCTATACCTAGTTCAGTATCGTACCGGTAAGTCTCTTTACTCGTTCCATAATACTAGATCCCATGGCTAACTCTTTAGTCACATTGCTTGCAAGCTCATTGTGATGTTGTATTACCGAGTGGGCCCTGAGATACCTATCCGTCATACGGGGTGTCAAATCCCAGTCTTGATCCATGCCAACTCAACAGACACCCTCAGAGATACGTGTAGAGCACCTTTATAGTCACCCAGTTACGTTGCGACGTTTGATACACACAAGGTACTCCTACGGTGTCAGTGAGTTGCATGATCTCATGGTCATAGGAACAGATACTTGACATGCAGAAAACGATACCAATAAACTTGATACGATCATATGCTACATTTATAGTTTGGGTCTTGTCCATCACATCATTCTCCTAATGATGTGATCCCGTTATCAAATGACAACTCATGTCTATGGCCAAGAAACCATAGCCATCTTTGATCAACGAGCTAGTCCGGTAGAGGCTCACTAGGGACATGTTGTTGTCTATGTATCCACACATGTATTTGAGTTTCTAGTCAATACAATTATAGCATGGATAATAAACGATTATCATGAACAAGGAAATATAATAATAACCACTTTATTATTGCCTCTAGGGCATATTTCCAACAACATCCCCATCCCCCTTGTACCATAATGGGACTAGATTAGTTCGGTAAATGCCCTCATGGGGTAAGTTTTCACCCATCCTTATCCCCTAATAGATAAATTCCCCATGGGGTTCACTAGTACGAGGCCCCATTGCCATCATACGAGGGAATCTCCATCGGGTGGGCCCATGGCGACAGTCGGCCAAGCTAAAGATCCATGCCGAGTAATGATAGGGCCCAATTCAGCGGCGTCGGGGGTCATAGCCAGTGGTGAAGCAACCAGATCCAGCAACGCCATGACACAGGCTCAGTCGATTATGGCGGGCGTCGATCAGATCACCCGGAAAGTCAAGGGGGTCGGCCATGAAGCTGAGCATTACGCATTCCATTAGGCATTTAATTAGGTGTTACAACATGTAATAAGCAGTAATATAAACAGTCGACAAGAAGAAAGGGTTTGCATCCTTTTGTAACCCGATCAAGGGTTTGCATCCCTTTGTAACCTCATAGGCAAGAAGAAAGCCTAGCGGCCGGAGTGAAGTATTATCCTTTAGCAAGGGAGCCTGAACGTGGGTAAAATCTTTGTTATGTGCATCCATATGATCCTTCAACGTACTCTACGCCTCTCCATCTACACCCATATACTTACAGCCAGAGAAATACCCACGGCACCATCCCTACTCCTTTGTTTATTTTTCTTCTTGCAAGATTTAACATAAGACATGACATTCAAATCATCTGGGCTTCCTTCTTCCTTCGTAGGGGGATCCAACAGTGGTGCTCACTTTGTAGGCGGGACATGGACCAACTACATGACATGCTTGATTAAATGATCAATCATGACCTTTTTTTTGTAGGTTTTCTATGGTTTTGTTTTTAGTTTTGTTCTCGATGGTTTTCTATGGGTTTTACTTTGACCATCAGTTTTGTAGGTTTATGGTCATTTTATTTTCATTTTTGGTTTCTTTTTTACCATTCTATTCTTCCTTTTTCTCTTTTCCCTTTTCCTTTTCCTTCTTTTTATTGTTTCCTCTTTTTTATTTGTGCTTCTTTAATTTGTTAAATACATATTGTCACATTCTCAGGTACAGGTCAAACATTTTTCAGACATAAATTAAATATATTCAAATACACATGGAATATATTCCAAATACATGGTGAACATTTTTTTATCTATGCGATGATAAATTTTTAAATATAAGGTGAACATGTTTCAAATATATGGTGAAATCTTTTTAAACACATGTTTAACATTTTTAATACATATCAAACATCGATGCAGAAAAACATATCAAACATTTTTCCAAAATACACGGAGAACGTTTTTTCAAATAAGTAGAACATTTTCAAATACGCAATGATAATTTTTAAACACATGTTGAACATATTTAAATATACAGCAATCTTTTTAAACACATGTTAAATATTTTGTCAATGCATGTCCAAGATTTTTCTAAACACACAGTGAACATTTTTTAGAACATGTTAATCAATTTTTGAAACAGTCGTTGAATATTTTTTAAATACATGGTTTATTTTTTTTAAATACATGTCGATCATATTTCCGAATACATGGTAAATATTTATTAAATATGTAGAACATTTTTTAGGCTATAGTTGAACAATTTTAAACACAGGTTGAACTTATTTTTAAATACGTGTGAGCACTTTTTAAAATACATGAACATTAAAAAAATACTAGGACCCTTTAAAAGTACGTGAACAATTTGTGTTTTATACCTAAAATATAGTGATCTTTTTACCAAAAAAGGTAATAGAAAAGAAACAAGCAAATTGTAAAAATGCTGACCAACTGCCGCTCGATCTTGTCAAAGACAACTATGTCAGTCGTGTCGGGATGAACTACTAAAAACGTATCGCTGCAGAACTTGTAGTTTGGCCCGACCCATAAAAAAGCGGCGTGACTGTTCTAGCCGAGAGCAACTTCTGGCTCGCAGCATGTGTTGTAGTTTGGCCCGACCCATAAGAGGAATTTCATATAGCTGGCGGAGCATTCTGAAGGGTGTTGAAATGCGGTGATCATGCAAGTGTCGGATTTGATTGATCCAGACTGGGATGGACAACTGTTGGAGGCCTTATTTTGTGAAGTTTATTTTAAAATATCATGGAATACCTTTGCGAGTTGGGATGGGAGACCATGTCATGTGGCACTTTGATCCGAAGGGGAAATTTCCAGTTAAGTCGGTGTATCACCGGGGAACTGTTCTGAGAGATGCTAAGTTGGGCAGAGATGTCGGTCCATCATCAACGTCAAGGCCTCGTAGGATGGACTAGAGCAGGTTGTGGAATTTGTCCATGCCAGGGAAAGTGTGTGTGAGTTCATATGGAGGTTCGCTCATAACAGTCTCCCTCATTCAACGCAAGAAGGTGGAGTTGGATTCAAGATATCCATTATGCAACAGATTGGATGAAGATGGAGGACACCTTTTTCTCAAATGCAAGTTTGTCAAGCAGGTATGGAGATCCCTTGAGTTGGAAGACACAAGAATGGCACTTGATAGAGTACACTAGTCCACATGCGGTTTTTGATCACCTACGGGGGATGGATAGCAGAAAAAAGGGATACAACTCTGATCCTGAATTAGCCGCCTTCGGCTATAGAGGGGGAGTTGTTTGTTTCGTCATGGACGCAGGCTCCAGACTGTATCTCGGCTCTGGTCGCCAGCGAGATCGCTGTGCGGGTTTAGTGAGGGAATGATTTGTTCCGGTTCAAAGAAAAAATTCTGACTTGCAACAGGCGAGCTATACACGCTCCCCTCTGAGACCTACTATTATTGCGCGGTACACGGCGGACAACGGGCAAACGCTCGCCTACCCCCATGCTTTAGGCCGGCCCATGTGAGCGGCGGGGTGCTCCATTTTTTAAATTTTCCTTTTTCAATTTTTAACTTAAGAAAATCTTCATAACTTTTTGAAAATTATTCAAAATCATAAAAATATTTGGGATTTCAAAATAATATTTTGAATTTCAAAAATTGCTAATGAATTAATTTTTTTCCATATTTAAAGAAATATTCATTAATTTAAAAATATTGAGAAAATGTTCTAAATTTCCAAACATGTTCTAAGATATGAAAATATTCCATGGATTTAGAAATAGGAAAAAAGGAAAAAATAAAAACTAAAACACAAATAGAGAAGAAACAAAGAAGAATAAGCAGATCAGTGAAGATTCCAGAACCTTCCAAAACCCAGTGGCTGGAAGATAGGGAAAGCCGAGTATGGGCCTGCCATACGCTTTCAGTTTTCTTTTATTTCTTTACTATGGTTGTTTTGGTTTTCTATTTTTCTTTGTTTTTAATGGTTTTCTTCGTTTCTTTCATAGTTTTACTGATTTTTCTTCCTTTTTTCGTTGTTTTTGTTTGGTTTTTTCTTGGTTTTCACTGGTTTTTTTCTTTTCCTTATCTTTCTTGGTTTTCTTTGTTCCGGGGTTCATTCTTTGCACTAGTTTTTATTCGGTTTTATTTTTTTTTCCTGTGTTTTTTGTCGATTTTCATCAGTTTCTTTTTTGTTCAACACATATTTTTTTTATCAGTACACATTCAACATTTTTCGTATATATAAGAAACAATTTTATATAGATTTTTAACACTTTCACAATACATGATTAACATATTCGAAAACTTATATTCTTATGTCTATTTTTCATTATATATGTTTTGATGTTTAATTTTTTTTCATACACCTTGTAAGTTTTTGTATACACATACTACATTTTCTAAAAAAATGTATGTTTTGATGCCTACATTTTTGCATAGATCCAGAACCTTTCTGAATGCAAGTTTAACAATTTTTAAATAAATGATTAACATTTTTCCTAATACATTTTTCGATGTTAACTTTGTGTCATACACATTTTGCCTTTTTTATATAACTGTAACATTTATTATATATGTTTTACTTTTTTATAAGTACATGATCAACATTTTTGAAAAGACATGTTTTTTAACATTGTTGCTCGAATTTGTGTTAAACATTGTTTTTGAAATAAATGTTAAAACATATTTTTCAGATTGCATTAACATTTTTTTATAGTTGCACCATCATTTTTTTTAACACTGCAAACACAGTTTTTCACATTGCACAATTTTTTTTCAGATGCTATCAACATTTTTCTAACACTGCACAAACATTTTTTTCAAACTGAAGTTTTTGAAATATGTGTATTTAGGATTTGTTTTGAACGTATAATAAAAAGTAGAAACAAAGACAAGAAAAGGAAAATTCGAAATCGAGTAGACGAACGAACGAAAAACGATCGAGCGAACAGCGCCACTGGTGGGCCATTTCCACGTCCCTTCAGGCGAGCGGACGATTTGTCTCGCTGGGAGCGAGACATAGCGGCGCCCCTCATGCGCAGCTGCTCTCCCTTTTACTGTATTTCGTGCCACGTACGTACGTACAGCAATGGCCGTCTTTCGTCGTTAAGAAAAGAGCGTCGGAAAAGCTGCCACTTTTCCCATCCATCTTCTCACATAAAATAGGGCGGTGGTCGGTGACACGGTGGGTTCGAGGTGAGCCGACACGGGCCATCGAGACCGCGTATGAGCCGATGGCCTCGGCGCTGCGCGTCGCCGGGGCCATCGAGACCGCGTATGAGCCGTTGGCCTCGGCGCCGCGCGTCGCCGACACATGGATCGCCCCGGCCGGCCCCGTCGCCATCGGCCCGGATCCCGCTGTCGAGACGGTGTAGTCGACCAACCCCGCCGTGCTCCGCCGTTAGGCGACAGCTCGTCATCAGGGGGCCGCCCCATCCTGAGGATGGGCGCCGCGTGCATGCATGCATGCCTCTGTCGGCCGGCCGACGAGACCGCGCACCCGCATTATTTGTTGTCGATCTCCTCTCGAACGTCACCGTGGACCCATGCCGGCCATGGACGCGAAGGGCGAGGCGGACGGGGGACGGGCGGTGCGTGCGTGCGCGTGTCGGCTCTCCGGCGAGATCGACCGCGCATCCGCATTGTCGAGGCTGTCGTCGCCATCGCGGAACCCCAACCGCAGGCCGCGAGGGAGCTAGCCCATCGATCAAAGATAGAAGATTTGATTGCGCGCGCCCGTGCGTGTCTCCTGCATGCGTCCACGCTTTTCGAACAAGCGCCGGCTACCTAGAAACGGGTCAGGCGTATCTCTCCGTCCAGATATATAGCTTGCTACGTCGGTCTGTGTGACTCATGTCCACGTGTGTATGCGTAGGAGTGCAGTCGGATTGAGCTAGGTTCAGTGCACATCAATTAATCAACTCTCCATCAAGCTGCTGGTACGTACGTATTGACTGGTAGTCTTCTCCATGCCCCGGGTGCTCTGCAGTCTGCACTGCACGCATGTGGAGGAACATGGACGCACAGGGCGCGCCAGGGCATGCACGCATGTGCGAGGGCTCAGCGAAGTGGACGGACCGAACATGCACGCACCAGGTCGCAGTGTACGTAGTACCGTCATCGGCGCGCCCCGGCCGGTTAGTCGAGCAGCATGCGCCGTTTACAGGCACGCAGCCAATCCGTGTCATGCATGTGGCACTAGCAGTAACACTGTGCAATATCTATGCATACAGCATCAGCGTACAGAGGCTGTGCAGTGTACGCCCGTAGATACAGAGCACCGATCACATGCCCGCCGCTGCAAGCAGTGAAACAGGAACGGGCGGACGTACAGAAGCTAGGGAGCAAGCGCGTCGCGCTCGTCGACGGCAGACAGGCGCACGCACGGTGCCGCGCTCGCGGGGCCGGCCGGGCCGGGCGTCGACCATGTGAACGAGGCAGGATAGGATAAGAGGAGGGGCCGAGGCGAGGCGGTTGAAGGGCGCGCGTGCCGTGTCGTCTCCGAAGAGGCCGGGGACGGATGCGGCGCGCGGCGTCAGGGGTGCCGCGGGTGGTGGCGCCGCGGTCTGGGCCGGAAACGGCATCGTAACCGCCGCCTCCTCCGCCCCGGGAGCGCATCGGCCGTTGCTGCTGGTTGGTTGGTTGGGCCGTTGGGCGGGCCACGTCGTGGTAGTTGCGTTGCGTCGGTGGGGTCCCGCTTGCACCTTCCGAGGTCGGTACTACCACAGCTACCGGTGCCGTCCAGTCCGCTCAAGGGATCACCGGCACTGTCCGGCACCGTGTGACCGCGCCACTGCCCTGCCGCCGCGTCGACCACCAACCAAATAAACCTGCCTAGTACGTAAATGCCATGGCGTGCGGTCGCCGGAAAGAAGACGACGGTTGCCAAGTTCAAACCAAGCGCGCGGCGGACCGATCGAGCGTACCTTCGCCCGAATTTGAACGGCGGGCGCGCGCGGCGGCACGTACTACGTACGTACGCACGTTAGCCACCCAGCCAAGGGCCACAGCGACGCCGTTGCTCCGGCGCCGCGTGTCCCACCGAGGCCCGCCCCGACCAACGCTCCGGCGCCAAGTGTCAGGCCGGTCCAATGGCCGGCCGTCCTCTCCAGCCTCCACGGCCGTTCGCCACGTACCTACAGTGACAATTACACCAACTCCCGCCGGATCGACACGTAGCAGTACGTCAGAAACGCGATCGAGCCATCCATCCATCCGTCTCAGTACGTCGTGGTCATGGGCTCATGGCCATGGTTCCTGGGTCCGTAACTGCCAGCCGGTTATGGAAAAGTTAGGTGTTTCTGGTGGGCGTGGAGCGGTTCGTACTGCGTGCGTAGATGCCCTGCGCCGGATACGCGACACGTGTGTGTCGACGGTTAGCAAAGGAGTCGGTCGATCGTCACACCTAAAATGACGGGACGTCAGTTGCACTAACCAGTCAATTAGCACGCGTACACAGTGCTTGCTCCGTTGCCTCCACCACCGACTTGTCCTTACCAAGCATAGAGTTTGGTTGAGCCGGCACTCCCAGCAGCTGGTGGCAAGGATCTATCGATCGATCGATCCAGTAAAAGTCGTGCGTGACTAGCTAGGGCTTAACTGAGCCGGCCGGCTGCATGCACTGTGCGTGCGTGACGAGGCAGTAGGGTGACATGAGGAAGGCCGGGGGAGAGCCGAAGGGCGAGGACGGCGAGGGCGACCAACACGAGGAGAGCGGTCGGATCGAGCGATCAGCCGACGGAACAAGCCCTAGCGGTATGATTGGCAGAGGCCATGAGGCGTCTACGATAATGTTATGGGCTTGTATGATCGGGCGACGTGCTCGTTTTCTGGCGTCCTCGCTCGGCTACACACAGACTACTCAATACATTGGCCTAGTGACTTGGGGGTCCCAAACTTTTGGGGGCCCTGGACGGTCGGCCAATTTGGCCTGCCCCATCAACGAGTGGGCTTAACTGAGCCGGCCGGCTGCATGCACTGTGCGTGCGTGACGAGGCAGTAGGGTGACATACTGACATGACAATTTACTTACTTACATGATCCAAGAACCAAGATAACCTTTTCCGCTATCGAGCACGGACATAGAATAACAGAGCTTTTCTACGTGGCACCATGCCCATCATAACTTAAACCGAAGTGTACGTGCCCAGTGACAGAGCTGGAAGGAAGTTCAAGGGACAAATGGTAAAACATGCGGACTTGAGGGGGCCAAACCAAATGCTACTTTTTCTCTCTCATCTAAGCTCTCTAAAAAAATTTCTAGGCGACAGTACGTGCCTAGTTATATACAGTACGTGCCTAGTTATATACATAGCTCCGCCACTGTACGTGCCTTGTTATATACATATTTTTTGTGGAAATAATGGGAGCGGCTAGGCGACAGTCGAGTTAAAATCAAGAAAGGGTCAGTCGATTCTCCTACTCTCTGTCTCGACCGTTTGATCAAGATCCAACGGACGCCGATCGTCGTCAGCAAGGCCCTTCTCCTTCCATCATTCAAATCAACTTACCCGAATTCGAAATTCAACCAACCGACATGCAGCTAAACTGGAAAATAATAGCTAGCGACCTACTGCTCTATTATTATATTAGAGGCCATGCATGACTTCACTTGGCCTTTCTCTTCTCTTATCCACCGCGTGGCATGCGCGTGCGGATTAAAAGGATCTCGCCGGCACTAATCTATCCGCATCCAGGATCACTTTACGCAAGAACAATATTAAAAACTGCATCGTGAGCGCGTCTCGAAATATTGGTCGACCCACTCACCCACGGCAGAAATCACATATGACCTGAGGGCAAAATCAACTCACAAACTGACCTACTTTTAAAAAAAAATCACTCTGCTGACCCTTCCGTGTGGCGCCCGACAGCTAGGCGCCGCACACTACTATGCAGCGCCTCTGCCTTAGGCGTCGCACCTCCTGCCAGCGTGGCAGCCCTGGTCCAGTTGCAGCCCCACAGACAGCACTGCAGCGCCTAAGGCTTAGGCGCCACACTTGTACTGTGCAGCGCCCGTCTCTTAGGCGCTGCATAGTCCGTGTTCCACTTAGGCTGGCCCCACCCTCTCTCCCCTCCCACCCCCACCCCACACACCCCCACCCCACCCAAACCCTTAGACTTGCGCCCCTCCTCTCTTCCCCTCTCCCCCTCTCAAATCCTTCTCAAATCTTGCAAATCTGGAGTATTTGACCGTGGATTTCGAAGTCAACCCCTCCCTTAAGGTAATCTCCTCCGATCCCCTCGTTTTCATCCATAGGAATTGCCACATTTGCTCAAATCTTGCTACTTTGGGGAAACCCTAGCTTTGGCTTGGATTTGCAAATTTGTGTTGAATGATGTTATGTTTCTTTGCTAATTTGGTATGGTTAGGCTTTCATAGTATGCTAGGGTTAGGGTTATGTGTGTTTGATGTTGGTGTTAGGGTTATCCTATGGTTAGGATTGTGGTTATTGTTAAGTGGGGGTTATGGTTATTAATTCATATATGTGTGTTTGTGCAAATATTTTTGTTAAGTACTTACTTGATATATGTGTGTTTTTGATTATTGTAGGGATGGGGAGAACATGTGTTTATGTTCATCATGTGGATAAAGAGGCCTTTTTGAAAGGCAATCACTAGTAGGAAAAGGGGCTTTTACCCCGGTTTGTAAGGGCCTTTTGTCCCGGTTTTTGAACCGGGACTAAAGGGTCGTTACTAAAGCCCTAACCCTTTAGTCCCGGTTCTTACACGAACCGGGACAGAAGGTCCTCCACGTGGCCGCTGCTGCCAGCCCAGGCAGGGGGGCCTTTGGTCCCGGTTGGTGCCACCAACCGGGACCAATAGGCATGGCCTTTTGTCCCGGTTGGTGTCACTAACCGGGACCAATAGGCATCCACGCGTCAGCATTTCAGGGGCTGGGGTTTTTGTTTTTTTTTGAAAGGGGGGGGGGGGGTTGGGGGGTTAATTTAGGTGTTTCATATATTATGTTAGCTAGCTAATTAATAGAGAGAAGTGTCCTCTCTTATCTCCGTGCTTGGTCGACGCTACGTACTATATACGTATGGAGAGGACTAGACACGCTAGCTAGTAATCAAATGAAGGAAACAGAAGATCGTCATGAACATATGCATACAGAGAGAAGTGATATCGACCACCTCTCCTTCTCCGAGAGATTGTTCGAACAACAAGTTCTCGTATATCTATCCGACACTACCGGCTACATATATACAATAATTATCTCTTACAATACAATCTCCTAATTAAATTGTAAGAACACAGGGTCCACATAGTATTCTCCGTTTTCAGCGATCACGTGGTCAAGGAAGAATGCCGCCAATTCCTCTTGAATTCCTCGCATACGATCTGGTGCTAGGAGTTCATCCCGCTTCCGAAACATCTAATTTGAAGAAGGGGGTCAATACATATATATATATGAATAAATGAAACTCAACACAAATGATGGTAATAAAATAAAATTGTGAATATTATTGCTTACGCACTTCATATTGTTCTTCAGAGTAGCCCCGCTCACAGGTCGTGTAGCGGATGGACTCGCAAACGTAGTATCCACAGTAATTATTCCCGGGTTCCTGCCACAACCACTTTACAAGAAATAGAGGTCAATCAAACTGATAAGCAAGCATGCTAAATGGTATTGATGAAACTAGCGCTTGAATCACTAGGAGATGCGCGGAACATGCTACTATAGTACTTACTTTCGGGTGTTTAAATTGCAGCTTCTTCGGCAGTCCCGGAGCTTTTGTGGTGAATTTTCTCCAAACCCTGCCAGACAAAGAAAACAATTACTTGATATCAGGAAATGAACAAAGTTGCTGATATGGTGGATAATGATCGATTTAACTTACTTCTCGAGCATTTGAGTCATGTTCGCATAGTCCTGGGGATCTTTTCGTCTCGAGTCTAAGACGGTTACTACTCCCTGCTCAAGCTTAATCTCTAGGAGAATATAGTGGAAGTTGCGCATGCATGCATAAGTCATCAATTACATTACCATAACCTGGACTAATAAGGGAAACCGAATATGCACAAGACAGTAACACTCACTTGAAGTTGTAAGGAAAGAGTATTATATCTTTGTTTTGATTTAATACCAACGATTGTAGCAAGTTGGCCTCGGCTTCTTTGGGATGTTTTTCAACCGTATATGCATCTATGAGATTTGTGTTAATGAACCCAATATCACCGATTTGTCTTTTCTTCAATTCGGCGATCTTCAATCTGCATAATATAGTGAGGATAATTATAAATACATGCAATGAAAGAGCTGACCTATATAGAGAGACTTAATGACAGAAGTAGTACTACTTACAGACAGTAGCAAGTGATCGTTGTTTTATCGAGGGCCTTTTGATTGTAAAACTGGAAGAAATCCTCAAATGGAACATTTAACAGTTCAATTCCAACAAGGTCATGCTCTGGTTTAACTCTCAGCGTCAAAATACTCGTCCCATCAGACTCTCTGCAGGTTTTCATGTACCAATCATGTAATCTTTGCATCATCGTTGTTAGAGATCTTTCATCTTTGACGAGAGGCATCCCGTAATGGTATTTGTGTTCGTCCACCTCCATGATTTCATAATGTACATCGTCAGGCAGGTAATCTCCAAGATTGCTATAACCGGGCACCATCCTCGGATCATTAGCGACGATGTCTTTTGACACCTTGAGCGGGGGGCACGATTGGTTCGCTTGTTCGCCGAGCTGGGCAATTTTTTTCCCAGCTCGTCGTTCTTTTAACCTTTGATCACTGACAGTACTTCCCGACCGCTCCGCTTCGGCATATGTCTTTGCAAGAATGCGCTCATAGTTGCCTCTCGGCGGAGACTTTGGTGGTTTTGTCAGGGCAGCCAGAGTGCGCTTTGCTTTCACCGGATCTACCTTCTCCTCCGGGGGTGGATGTTTCTTTGCTTTCACCCCTTCAAAGAAGTTTGTCACTTCGGCTCGCACGATCTTCCTGGTTTCCTCCTCGGTCCTCTCGTATGGTAACTTCTCTGGAGTCTTCAGAGAAGGACCGAATCTGTATTGCCTCCCGCCTCTGGTAGCTGTACTGCTAGACACCGGCAGAGCAGACGGAGCGGCTGCGGCTGTCTTCTTTCCTTGCTTATGAGGCGGAGGAGAAGGACTACGACGCGCCGGAGCAGCCGCAGCGGCGGCGGGTCTCTTCCGCCCTTGCTGACGAGGCGGAGAAGGAGGAGGCTGGCTGCTCTGGCGCGCCGGCGCAGGCGGAGAAGGAGGCGGAGTGCCGCCACGCGCCGGAGAAGGAGGCTAAGTGCCCTGATCACTCGCCGAAGGAGGAGGCGGAGGAGGAGGCGGAGTGCCGCCACGCGCCGGAGAAGGAGGCTGAGTGCCCTGATCACTCGCCGGAGGAGGAGGCGGAGGAGGAGGCGGACTGCCCTTACTCGCCGGAGCCGTCCAGTTCGGAAGGTTGATGAGCTCCTTCGCCATAGGCACGGAGTCTTCAGAGCTAAACCCAGCCGAGTCTCCCCTTCACCGGTAGGGTGGAAAAGCTGGAGGTCCTCAAATCCCTCCGTTATTTCATCCACCATCACCCTAGCATATCCTTCTGGAATCGGCCGGCAATGGTAGGTTGCGCCGGGTTCAGGAGGTAAAACAGAGCCAACAGCCGCCTTGACTTTGAAGTTCTGCCATTGCGCCATAAGGTGGCAATGTTGAGACTCCGTGATAGCATCCACGGGGTAGCTAGCAGGAGCCGTCAAGACATGCTCCAGCTGAAGCAGCTCGGTGGAAGCCACGCTGCTTCTCCGCTGAGATGGCGGGGTAGCTTCGGGGGTAGTTTCGGCATGTCGATTGCTGTCTCGTTCCTCTAGCGCTTGAACCCTTTCGTGCAGCTTCTGAATTTGGGTCTGCTCCATTTTTTTCCTCCTCTCCTGGCTTTTGTAACCGCTTGCGTCCGGAAAACCAGCCTTCCACGGAACGGAGCCTGGCGTGCCTCGTGTCCGTCCAGGGTGCTCAGGATTCCCGAGGGCCATTGTGAGCTCGACGTTCTCTCTGTCTGGAACGAACGTCCCTTCCTGCTCTGCATTGATATATTGCTGAATCTTCTTGACTGGTATTCTCAAAAGCTCGTTCGTCCAAATGCACCTCCCTGATACAGGGTCCAAGGTTCCGCCAGCCCCGAAGAACCAAGTCCGGCAACGGTCTGTCCAGTTCATTGTCTGTGGTTCGATCCCTTTTTCAAGCAGATCATTCTCAGCCTTGGCCCACTTAGGCCGGGCTTTGAGGTAGCCACCTGACCCCGTGCGATGGTGAAGCTTCTTCTTCGCAGCATTCTTCTTGTTTGTCGCTGACATCTTCTTACTCTTTTCCGATGTCTTGTGGGCCACAAATGCGGGCCAGTGATCTCTGATCTTCTCATACCGGCCGATGAATTCTGGTGTCTCTTCTTTGTCGACAAACGTTTTCAGCTCATTCTTCCACCTCCTGAATAGGTCTGCCATCTTCTTAAGAGCATGAGACTTGATTAATTGCTCTTTAACTGGCTTCTCCGGATCCTCCTCTGGCGGTAGGGTGAAATTTGCCTTCAGCTCAGTCCAAAGATCATCTTTCTGCATATCATTGACATAAGACACCTCAGGGCCTTCCTTCTTAGGCTTATACCATTGGTAGATGCTGATCGGGATCTTGTCCCTAACTAGAACCCCGCACTGAGCAGCAAATGCATCCTTTGTCCGGATGGGTTCAATCGGTTGGCCGTCGCGCGCGATTGCTGTGATCTCAAACCTTTCATCCGAGCGCAACTTTCTCTTCGGGCCTCATCTCTTTACCGCAGTTGTGCTTGATCTGGAGGGCTAGAAAAAAGAAGAAAAACGAGTGTTAATTAATATGTGTACATACCAAAACAATGAATGCATCAATTAGCTAGTCAGCACAGGCTTAACTAATATATTTACCTGGCCGGACTCTGTTCGGTCACCGGAGCCGTCACCACGGGCTCCTTCTTGCACCAGCATTGGGTCACCGGAGCCATCATAATCATGTCTTTCCTCCTCCACTCTTCAATCACCGTAGCCTGCTTCTTCACCCTGTTCTTCCAGACCATCATTGTCGTTAAGATACGACAAGATATCACCTCCGGCTAAGATTATGTCCCCCAACACCTCTTCTGCTTGCTCGTCTCGTCCGTGCTCCATTGTTTCTGCAAATATTACAACATGGCAATTATTACACAAACATGACAGCACGTGGTTAGTGCAAACGTAGACCTAGCTTATTCCGGGTTTGGGGTGGCCTCAGCAACGCTTCAAGGGTAGGGGCACGGCGGGAGGGGGTAGGAGACCGACATCGTTTTTTTCTACGGTTTGGGTGTGATCGAGAGTTTTGGTCGAGCGAGAGGGCCGGAGGGTGCTCCCGTGGTATAAGTTATCACGGTCGAGAGGGGGTATAAATATCGACCGTCCATCATGTCGAAGTTATCTGGGAGGGAGTTATATATATCGACAACGACGACATACATACATGGGAAAATAATGTTATCGGGGAGGGGGTATATCGACCCCCCCCCCCCACGTGTTGAAGTTATCGGGAGGGGGTTATATCGACAACGACAATGAACGTACATGGGAAAATAATATTATCGGGGAGGGGGTATATCGACCCCCCCTCGTGTTGAAGTTATCGGGAGAGGGGTATATCGACGACGACAGACCCGATAAAACATAAGAAAACGAAGAAGAAACAAAAAGAGGAGAAGAAGAAAAGGAATAGAGGAGAAGATCGAAGAAAACCAGCCCACCAGGGATTTCCAAATCGTTTTCTATTTTTTCTTCTTCTCTTCTATTCCTTTCTTCTTCTCCTCTTCTTTTTCTTCTTTTTTCCTCTTCTTATTTATTTCTCCTCTTCTTCTCCTTTCTTCCTCTTCTTATTTTCCTTTTTCCTCTCATTCATAAAAAAATGTTCAAATAGAAAATTTCGAAAAAAGTAAAGGTTTTGCCTAATGCATTGTTCATATGAATATACAAACATTTGCATATTCTACAATAATTAATATCATCAAAAAAATCTATGAACAGAAAAAAATCCTAACTTTTCTAAAAATCTATCTTTTGCATATATACATGAACATATATATACACAGAGAACATATATACATACATATACACAGAGAAAATGCAAAAAAAAGATCTAAAAAAAGGACATATAAACAGATATACACACATACATATACTCATACATATACATATAATTAAGCATATAAATGTGCAGAAAAAACATGGAGGAATTAGGGGGCAGTGCCGGCCCTGACCAAGGCGACGGCGGCGCGTCGGGGCAGGGGCAGAGGCGACGGCGGCGTGGTCGGGGCAGGGGCAGAGGCGTCGGCGGCGAAGGGCGGGGTAGGGCGACGGCGACGACGGGGACGGGCCGGTGCGACGCGCGTCGGGGCAGGGGCGCGGCTGATGGCGAGGGCACGGCCAACGGCGACGGCGACGACGGGCACGGGCGACGGCGACGGCGGCGGGCGGCGTCGGGGCGGCGTCGGGGCAGCCTGGCGGCGTCGGCGTCGTCGGGGCGGCAACTGCTAGGTAACTCTCAAAATTTCCTAAGTGTGAACTTATATAGCAAAGCCTTTAGTCCCGGTTCGTGGCACCAACCGGGACTAAAGGTAGGCATTAGTCCCGGTTGGTGCCACCAACCGGGACCAAAGCCCTCTTTTCAGCATCGCAAAGGGCGGGAAGCGGCGGCCTTTGGTCCCGGTTGGTGGCACCAACTGGGACTAAAGGGGGGGCATTGGTCCCGGTTGGTGCCACGAACCGGTACCAATGCACACCTTTAGTCCCGGTTGGTGGCACCAACCGGGACCAAAGGCCTCTTGCTGCCCGCGTCGCGGCCAAAAGTTTAGTCCCACCTCGCTAGTTGAGAAGGGCTCGGAGTGGTTTATAAGCCCCGCTGCGGCTGCTGTCTCGAACTCCTCTCTATAGCAGGCTTCTGGGCCTAACTTTGGCGCGCTGCCCGTTGAGCCCTCTAGCCCTTCTGGGCCTGTATTTGCAAACCCGAGGGTTGGAGGGCCCAGCGGACAGCGCCCCAACATTTTTTTTGCTGTATTTAGTTTTTTTGTTTTCTTTTTTGCTTTATTTATTTTGTTTTGTTTCTACTTACAACAAAAAACTTATTTATTTTATTTTATTTTGTTTCTAATTACTTATTTATTTTACTTTATGATAATTCTTTTTGCTATTAAAGTTTCTATCAAAAAAAGTTCTTTATAAAAATTCTTTTTGCTGTATTTAGTTTTTCTGTTTTCTTTTTTGCTTTATTTATTTTGTTTTGTTTCTACTTACAACAAAAAACTTATTTATTTTATTTTATTTTGTTTCTAATTACTTATTTATTTTACTTTATGATAATTCTTTTTGCTATTAAAGTTTCTATCAAAAAAAGTTCTTTATGAAAATTCTTTTTGCTTTTAATGATTTTGAACAGAAAATACTTCGATAATTTTAGTTGCATCAATTTTATATGATTTTAGTTTCAATAATACTAGAGGTTTCTTATAATGTTTTGAACAGAAAATACTTTGTTAATTTTAGTTTCATAAATTTTATTAAAGTTTATTTTATTTTGTCGGAACACAAGAAGTCCGGAGTTGTAATAAGTTATTAAAAATAAAAAAGAGGCGCAATGCTCGTTGATTTGCTTCAAGCCTTTCGGAATAGCGTAGACTGCACTGCACATAGCTCCATGCAGTCTACCTTATTCCTCAAGGCTTGAAGCTAAGCAACGTGAGCATTGCGCCTCTTCTTCATCGTCTCTGCACTCAGGGCTTATAAACCGCTCCTAGTGCCTCTCAGCTAGTGAGGTGGGACTAAAAAACTGCTTAGTAAGAAACTCTAGTACCGGTTCGTGCCACGAACCGGTACTAAAGGTGCTCGTGGGGCCACAGCCTCATTAGTACCGGTTCGTGGCACCAACCGGGACCAAAGGGTGGAATTGGTCCCGGTTCGTGCCACCAACCGGGACCAATGGCCTTGCACAGCGGCGTGATGGTGAGTTTAGTCCCACCTCGCTAGCTGAGAGAGAGCCGCACCTGTTTATAAGGTGCGGTGCGCCTGAGCTGTCGAGCTCCTCTCTAAAACAGGCTTACGGGCCTAACCTCTCTGTACATGCCTGTGGGCCTACTGGGCCTTCTGCGGGCCTGAATCCTGGCCCATGGATGGGTTTCTAATCGTATTCAGGCAGTGGTGGCCCAGTAGGTGGCATAATTTTTAATTTTTGGCCTGTTATTTTCATGCATTTACTAATTATTTTGAGCTATAAGACCCTAAAATTGAAAAGCATTTCAAATGAACTCTGAAAAGGTTGAAAGTTGGCATGGTATCATCATTTCATCCACATAGCATGTGCAAGAAAGTTGAGAGGGTTATGGCAAAAACTAGATGCACTTCGTGTACAAAACGGACAATGGTATCATACTCGCCTGTTACAAAGTTGGCATGGTATCATCATAATAGTTGCGGGAGAAAGTCTTCACTTTTTCTTCGCTTGTGTCATTTGCTTATTGCGCCGTAACCATGGATAATCTTCATCGTTTATCAGGATGCTTGGGTCAGTCTTGACTTTGAAGGGAGGAATTTCATGAAACTTTTCATAATCTTCAGACATGTCTGTCTTGCCCTCCACTCCCACAATGTCCCTTTTTCCTGAAAGAACTATGTGGCGCTTTGGCTCATCGTATGATGTATTCGCCTCCTTATCTTTTCTTTTTCTCGGTCTGGTAGACATGTCCTTCACATAGATAACCTGTGCCACATCATTGGCTAGGACGAACGGTTCGTCAGTGTACCCAAGATTGTTCAGATCCACTGTTGTCATTCCGTACTGTGGGTCTACCTGTACCCCGCCTCCTGACAAATTGACCCATTTGCACTTAAACAAAGGGACCTTAAAATCATGTCCGTAGTCAAGTTCCCATATGTCCATTATGTAACCATAATATGTGTCCTTTCCCCTCTCAGTTGCTGCATCAAAGCGGACACCGCTGTTTTGGTTGGTGCTCTTTTGATCTTGGGCGATCGTGTAAAATGTATTCCCATTTATCTCGTATCCTTTGTAAGTCAATACAGTCGAAGATGGTCCCCCTGGACAACGAGTACAACTCATCACAAACAGTGGTGTCACCTCTGAGATGTGTTTCCAACCAACTGCTGAAAGTCCTGATGTGTTCACATGTAATCCAGTCGTCACACTGCTCCGGGTGTTTGGAGCGCAGACTGTTCTTGTGTTCATCAACATACGGGGTCACCAAGGTAGAGTTCTGTAGAACTGTGTAGTGTGCTTGAGACCAAGAATATCCGTCCCTGCATATTATTGAGTCCCCTCCAAGCGTGCCTTTTCCAGTCAGTCTCCCCTCATACCGCGATTTAGGGAGACCTATCTTCTTAAGGCCAGGAATGAAGTTAACACAAAACCCAATGACATCCTCTGTTTGATGGCCCATGGAGATGCTTCCTTCTGGCCTAGCGCGGTTACGGACATATTTCTTTAGGACTCCCATGAACCTCTCAAAGGGGAACATATTGTGTAGAAATACGGGCCCCAGAATGACAATCTCGTCGACTAGATGAACTAGGACGTGCGTCATGATATTGAAGAAGGATGGTGGGAACACCAGCTCGAAACTGACAAGACATTGCGCCACATCACTCCTTAGCCTTGGTATGATTTCTGGATCGATCACCTTCTGAGAGATTGCATTGAGGAATGCACATAGCTTCACAATGGCTAATCGGACGTTTTCCGGTAGAAGCCCCCTCAATGCAACCGGAAGCAGTTGCGTCATAATCACGTGGCAGCCATGACACTTTAGGTTCTGGAATTTTTTCTCTAGCATATTTATTATTCCCTTTATATTCGACGAGAAGCCAGTCGGGACCTTCATACTGAGCAGGCATTCAAAGAAGATTTATTTCTCTTCTTTCGTAAGAGCGTAGCTGGCAGGACCTTCATACTGCTTCGGAGGCATGCCGTCTTTTTCGTGCAAACGTTGCAGGTCCTCCCGTGCCTCAGGTGTATCTTTTGTCTTCCCATACACGCCCAAGAAGCCTAGCAGGTTCACGCAAAGGTTCTTCGTCACGTGCATCACGTCGATTGAAGAGCGGACCTCTAGCTCTTTCCAGTAGGGTAGGTCCCAAAATATAGATTTCTTATTCCACATGGGTGCGTGTCCCTCAGCGTCATTCGGAACAGCTAGTCCGCCGGGACCCTTTCCAAAGATTACGTGTAAATCATTGACCATAGCAAGTACGTGATCACCGGTACGCATGGCGGGCTTCTTCCGGTGATCTGCCTCGCCTTTGAAATGCTTGCCTTTCTTTCGACATTGATGGTTGGTCGGAAGAAATCGATGATGGCCCAGGTACACATTCTTCCTGCATTTGTCCAGGTATATACTTTCAGTGTCATCTAAACAGTGCGTGCATGCGTGGTATCCCTTGTTTGTCTGTCCTGAAAGATTACTGAGAGCGGGCCAATCGTTGATGGTTACAAACAGCACCGCGTGCAGGTTAAATTCCTCCTGTTTGTGCTCATCCCACGTACGTACACCGTTTCCATTCCACAGCTGTAAAAGTTCTTCAACTAATGGCCTTAGGTACACATCAATGTCGTTGCCGGGTTGCTTAGGGCCTTGGATGAGAACTGGCATCATAATGAACTTCCACTTCATGCACATCCAAGGAGGAAGGTTATACATACATAGAGTCACGGGCCAGGTGCTGTGATTGCTGCTCTGCTCCCCGAAAAGATTAATGCCATCCGCGCTTAAACCAAACCATACGTTCCTTGGGTCAGCTGCAAACTCAGCCCAGTACTTTCTCTCGATTTTTCTCCACTGCGACCCGTCAGCGGGTGCTCTCAACTTCCCGTCTTTCTTACGGACCTCACTGTGCCATCGCATCAACTTGGCATGCTCTTCGTTTCTGAACAGACGTTCCAACCGTGGTATTATAGGAGCATACCACATCACCTTCGCAGGAACCCTCTTCCTAGGGGCTCGCTGTCAACATCACTAGGGTCATCTCGTCTGATCTTATACCGCAATGCACCACATACCGGGCATGTGTTCAGATCCTTGTACGCACCGCGGTAGAGGATGCAGTCATTAGGGCATGCATGTATCTTCTGCACCTCCAATCCAAGAGGGCATATGACCTTCTTTGCTGCGTATGTACTGTCGGGCAATTCGTTATCCTTTGGAAGCTTCTTCTTCAATATTTTCAATAGCTTCTCAAATCCTTTGTCAGGCACAGCATTCTCTGCCTTCCACTGCAGCAATTCCAGTACGGTACCGAGCTTTGTGTTGCCATCTTCGCAATTGGGGTACAACCCTTTTTTGTGATCCTCTAACATGCGATCGAACTTCAGCTTCTCCTTTTGACTTTCGCATTGCATCCTTGCATCGACAATGACCCGGCGGAGATCATCATCATCGGGCACTGGTTCCTCTTGATCTTCAGCAGCTTCCCCCCTTGCAGCATCATTGGGCACATCGTCTGGTTCCTCTTGATCTTCAGCAGCTTCCTTCCCCCGTTGCAGCATCACCGTATTCAGGGGGCACATAGTTGTCATCGTCCTCTTCTTCTTCGCCGTCTTCCATCATAAACCCTATTTCTCCGTGCCTCGTCCAAACATTATAGTGTGGCATGAAACCCTTGTAAAGCAGGTGGGTGTGAAGGATTTTCCGGTCAGAATAAGACTTCATATTCCCACATATAGGGCATGGACAACACATAAAACCATTCTGCTTGTTTGCCTCAGCCACTTCGAGAAAATCATGCACGCCCTTAATGTACTTGGAGGTGTGTCTGTCACCATACATCCATTGCGGGTTCATCTGCGTTCATTATATATAATTAAGTGTGTCAAAAACCATTACAGAACATCATGAATAGATAATTAAGTGACCAAATTAATAGAAGTTCATCATCACATTAAAACCAAAGTACATACATAGTTCTCATCTAACAACATATATATAGCTCTCCAGAGCATCTAATTAATTAAACCATACATTGAAACTATGTAAAACATTTCAATGCGAAAACAAATGCGATCATAATCGCAACCAAGGTAACAATTGATCCAACGGCATAATGATACCAAGCCTCGGTATGAATGGCATATTTTCTAATCTTTCTAATCTTCAAGCGCATTGCATCCATCTTGATCTTGTGATCATCGACGACATCCGCAACATGCAACTCCAATATCATCTTCTCCTCCTCAATTTTTTTTATTTTTTCCTTCAAGTAATTGTTTTCTTCTTCAACTAAATTTAACCTCTCGACAATAGGGTCGGTTAGAATTTCCGGTTCAACAACTCCTAGATAAATAAAATCTATGTCACGTTGGTCGGTATATTTGTCATAAACAATAAATGAACCAAATACTTATAAAAAGATAATATATACCACATCCGAATCATAGACAGGACGAGGGCCGACGGGGGCGGATACCAAAACCATCGCACTATGTAATAAGAAGGAATAATAAAAGTAACAAAATTAGACAAGTAACTATCTAAAGTAAGAATTTTTTTCCTTTCAGAAAGAAGATAAGAACAAGAGGCTCACCACGGTGGTGCCGGCGACGAGATCGGCGCGGGCGATCGACGGCGGTGAAGACGGGGATGGGACGTGACGGACCGCTAAACCTAGACAAATCTCGGGGAAAATGGAGCTCGGAGGTCGAGTTTCGAGAGGAGAAAGATTAACTAGTGTGGCTCAGAAATTTCATCGAACACCTCATGTGCATAGGAGGTGAGCTAGAGCACCCAAATGCCCTCCCCTCGCCGGCCAGAAAAAACAGAGCACTTTGGAGTGCTCTGCTGTGGCGATGGGGTATATATAGGGAACTCTTTGGTCCCGGTTCGTGGCACCAACCGGGACTAAAGGCCTTTGGTCCCGGTTGGTGCCACGAACCGGGACCAATGCCCCCTTTAGTCCCGGTTGGTGGCACCAACCGGGACCAAAGGCCTTATGCTTCCCCGCGTCAAAAGTTTAGTCCCACCTCGCTAGTTGAGAGGGCTCGAGAGTGGTTTATAAGCGCTGCTGCGCCCACCCTCTCGAGCTCCTCTCAACCGCAGGCTTTCGGGCCTAACCGTTCTCTTTGCCAGTGGGGCCTACTGGGCCTTCTGCGGGCCTGAATCCTGGCCCACGGATGGGTTTCAAGTCGTATTCAGGCCGTGGTGGCCCAGTAGGTGGCATCTATTTTCACTTTAAGAGGAGCTCAACAAGGCAGAGACGGACGGGCTTATAAACTGGTGTGAGCGCCCTTCGGTTGGCGAGGTGGGACTAAACACTGGCCGCAACTAGGACCAGCCCTTTAGTCCTGGTTTGTGGTATGAACCGGGACTAAAGGGTGGTGGGCCAGGAGCGTGGCCCATTGGTCCCGGTTTGTCCCACCAACCGGGACCAAAGGGTCCGCACGAACCGGGACCAATGCTCACATTAGTCCCGGTTCGTGACTGAACCGGGACTAATGTGAATATTGCCCTGTGACCAAAGCCCAGTTTTCTACTAGTGAATGTTGAGCCGGACCCGGATGAGCTTGACATGTTGTTTGAAAGTAGTCCTAGCTATGCGGAGCTCTTGGACCAAGTGAGGAAGGATTTGAATTGGATGGACCCAAGTGACGTTGTTGAGTTCGAGGGAAGGCATAATGTTGGTTTTGGAATGCACATCCGTTGGAAGACAATGCGTGTGAACTCCGAGCAACGTTGGGTTGCATACAAGGAGACGGTTGCCGAATCTCTAGACAAGGCTTTTGAGCTATTTGCCTCCAAGAAGGTTGAGTCTACTTTGAATTTGGACTTGAACCGGAACCCCTCCCCGTTGGTTGCTAGAACTCCCCCACCCATTAACCAAGATCAAATGAGTGAACCTCATTTCATGCAACAAGATTGGCCAACATTGAGCCCGACTCCAAACAACCAAAATGAAGCTTTTGAAGAGGAGAATGATGAGTACGAGGAGGATAACAACGAAGTTGATCTCCATGACAACAATGTGGGTGATCTCGACCAATATCATGTGCAAGAGACAATGGGCCAATCCATCCCTTTTTCCCGTGCATATGCATCGGACTCGGATGACGATGGTCTCGATGAAGAAGTTGATGAGGAGGGGTTCACGCCGAAGGAGGCCCAAGCATTCAAGAAGGTATTCGGGAAGGACCACAAGACACCATTGTTCAAGGATCTTAGTCTCGCGGATGAAGCCGTTGTGGATGGTGGCAAATGCATATCTCTTGGAGCTAGGCCAAGTTCTCACCGTGATTTGGAAGACAGCAAGAACGGGATATATCCCGGTTGTGAGTTTGAATCCTTCTTGGAATTGAAGATGTGGCTTGACAACTATTCGGTTACACATTATCGTCCACATAAAGTGGCCAACTCGGACGTCAATGTGCGTTACACGGTCAAATGTGAAGTGTCAAGATGTCCATGGATTGTGCGTGCGAGGCCATGGAAAGGAGGTCCCACTTGGCGCATAGTGAGTTGTCTACCAACTCACATGTGCCGGCACAAGAATGCGGATGGCGAGCTTGTGTACCAACAACACAGACAACTCACGTCCGAGTTCATTGCTTACAGGTTATCCAACCAAATAACCACACTTCCAATAATGAGCATCAAGAGTGTCATTGACCTTGTGAAAGCCATCTTTCATTACAAGGTGAAGTACGGCAAGGCATGGAAGGCGAAGCAAGCCGCATTCAAGATGTTGTATGGCAATTGGGAGGAAGCATACAACCAACTCCCTAGGTTGTTGTTAGCTATGGCCGCCACAAACCCAGGCATGGTTCACGTGGTTGAGCCTCATGGGCACCAAACATTGATTCATAATGGGAGGACCATCCGAGTATTTGGCCGTGCATTTTGGGCCTTTGAGCAATGCGTGAGGGCTTTTGAGCATTGTCGTCCCGTCATCGCCATTGATGGCACGTTCTTGACCGGGCAATACAAGGGCACTTTATTGGTTGCAATAGCAAGTGATGCCAATAACCGGGTGTTGCCATTGGCTTTCGCTTTGGTTGAGGTGGAGAACAATGATAACTGGGAGTGGTTCTTGCGTCAATTGAGAACAAGGGTATTACCGGCTGAAAGGGAAATTTGTGTCATATCGGATCGCCATCCAGGAATTCTAAACGCGGTGGTGGTTGACATTCCCAGACATACAAAGTTGCACCATCGATGGTGCATGAGGCACTTTTGTGCAAACTTCTATAGGGCATGTGGTATCAAGGAGTTGGCCGATGATCTTCAAGATTGTTGTCTCGCTTTCACCAACAAGCGGTTTGCCACATTGTTCAATGCATTGCTCAGACACAAGAAACTTGACCCCGGTGGTCTTGAATTTCTCAATAGGAACATTGTCGAAAGGAATATGTGGGCACGTGCTTTCGATGAAGATGGCCGGAGGTACGGTCAAATGACAAGCAATATGGCAGAATGCTTCAATAAGGTGCTCAAGGGTGTACGTGCATTACCCGTGACGGCAATAGTTCAATACACATTTGACAAGATGAATGGATACTTTTTAAAGTACTCAATGGAGACGGATAAGCAGATTGCTAGTGAGAACAAGGATAAGCACAAGTACTATTTCCCACCAAAGGTTGAAGATGTTGGGGATCGTAGCAGAATTTTAAAATTTTCCTACGCTCACCAAGATCCATCTATGGAGTATACTAGCAACGAGGGGAAAGGAGTGCATCTACATACCCTTGTAGATCGCGAGCGGAAGCGTTCCAATGAACGAGGTTGACGGAGTCGTACTCGCCGTGATTCGAATCACCGATGACCGAGTGTCGAACGGACGGCACCTCCACATTCAAAACACGTACGGTGCAGCGACGTCTCCTCCTTCTTGATCCAGCAAGGGGGAAGGAGAGGTTGATGGAGATCCAGCAGCACGACGGCGTGGTGGTGGATGTAGCGGGATCTCGGCAGGGCTTCGCCGAGCTTCTGCGAGAGGGAGAGGTGTAGCAGGGGAGGAGGGAGGCGCCCAAGGCTGTAATATTGCTGCCCTCCCTGCCCCCTCTATATAGGCCCCCTGGGAAGGGGGGGCGCCGGCCAAGATCCATCTGGATGGGGGCGGCGGCGGCCAGGGGGGAGACTTGCCCCCCAAGGCAAGTGGGGCGCCCCCCCACCCTAGGGTTTCCAACCCTAGGCGCAGGGGGGAGGCCCATGGGGGGCGCCCCAGCCCACTAAGGGCTGGTTCCATTCCCACTTCAGCCCATGGGGCCCTCCGGGATAGGTGGCCCCACCCGGTGGACCCCCGGGACCCTTCCGGTGGTCCCGGTACAATACCGGTGACCCCCGAAACTTTCCCGGTGGCCGAAACTTGACTTCCTATATATAATTCTTCACCTCCGGACCATTCAGGAACTCCTCGTGACATCCGGGACTCCGAACAACTTTCGGGTTTCCGCATACTCATATCTCTACAACCCTAGCGTCACCGAACCTTAAGTGTGTAGACCCTACGGGTTCGGGAGACATGCAGACATGACCGAGACGCCTCTCCGGTCAATAACCAACAGCGGGATTTGGATACCCATGTTGGCTCCCACATGTTCCACGATGATCTCATCGGATGAACCACGATGTCGAGGATTCAATCAATCCCGTATACAATTCCCTTTGTCAATCGGTATGTTACTTGCCTGAGATTCGATCGTCGGTATCCCAATACCTTGTTCAATCTCGTTACCGGCAAGTCTCTTTACTCGTGTCGTAATGCATGATCCCGTGGCTAACTCCTTAGTCACATTGAGCTCATTATGATGATGCATTACCGAGTGGGCCCAGAGATACCTCTCCGTCACACGGAGTGACAAATCCCAGTCTCGATCCGTGCCAACCCAACAGACACTTTCGGAGATACCCATAGTATACCTTTATAGTCACCCAGTTACGTTGTGACGTTTGGCACACCCAAAGTACTCCTACGGTATCCGGGAGTTGCACGATCTCATGGTCTAAGGAAAAGATACTTGACATTGGAAAAGCTCTAGCAAACGAACTACACGATCTTTGAGCTATGCTTAGGATTGGGTCTTGTCCATCACATCATTCTCCTAATGATGTGATCCCGTTATCAACGACATCCAATGTCCATAGTCAGGAAACCATGACTATCGGTTGATCAACGAGCTAGTCAACTAGAGGCTTACTAGGGACACGTTGTGGTCTATGTATTCACACATGTATTACGATTTCCGGATAACACAATTATAGCATGAACAATAGACAATTACCATGAACAAAGAAATATAATAATAACCATTTATTATTGCCTCTAGGGCATATTTCCAACAGTCTCCCACTTGCACTAGGGTCAATAATCTAGTTACATTGTGATGAATCGAACACCCATTGCGTCCTGGTGTTGATCATGTTTTGCTCTAGGGAGAGGTTTAGTCAACGGATCTGCTACATTCAGGTCCGCATGTACTTTACAAATATCTATGTCTCCATTTTGAACACTTTCACGAATGGAGTTGAAGCGACGCTTGATATGCCTGGTCTTCCTGTGAAATCTGGGCTCCTTCGCAAGGGCAATAGCTCCAGTGTTGTCACAGAAGAGAGTCATCGGACCCGACGCATTGGGAATCACCCCTAGGTCGGTAATCAACTCCTTTATCCAGACTGCTTCTTGTGCTGCCTCCGAGGCTGCCATGTACTCCTCTTCACATGTAGGTCCCGCCACGACGCTTTGCTTGCAACTGCACCAGCTTACTGCTCCTCCATTCAAAATATACACGTATCCGGTTTGTGACTTCGAGTCATCCAGATCTGTGTCGAAGCTAGCGTCGACGTAACCCTTTACGACGAGCTCTTCGTCACCTCCATAAATGAGAAACATATCCTTAGTCCTCTTCAGGTACTTCAGGATATTCTTGACCGCTGTCCAGTGTTCCATGCCGGGATTACTTTGGTACCTTCCTACCAAACTTACGGCAAGGTTTACATCAGGTCTGGTACACAGCATGGCATACATAATAGACCCTATGGCTGAGGCATAGGGGATGACACTCATCTTTTCTCTATCTTCTGCCGTGGTCGGGCATTGAGCCGTGCTCAATTGCACACCTTGCAATACAGGCAAGAACCCCTTCTTGGACTGATCCATATTGAACTTCTTCAATATCTTGTCAAGGTACGTACTCTGTGAAAGACCAATGAGGCGTCTCGATCTATCTCTATAGATCTTGATGCCTAATATATAAGCTGCTTCTCCAAGGTCCTTCATTGAAAAACACTTATTCAAATAGGCCTTAATACTTTCCAAGAATTCTATATCATTTCCCATCAATAGTATGTCATCCACATATAATATGAGAAATGCAACAGAGCTCCCACTCACTTTCTTGTAAACACAGGCTTCTCCATAAGTCTGTGTAAACCCAAACGCTTTGATCATCTCATCAAAGCGAATGTTCCAACTCCGAGATGCTTGCACCAGCCCATAGGTTGAGCGCTGGAGCTTGCATACCTTGTTAGCATTCTTAGGATCGACAAAACCTTCCGGCTGCATCATATACAACTCTTCCTTAAGGAAGCCGTTAAAGAATGCCGTTTTGACGTCCATCTGCCATATCTCATAATCATAGTATGCGGCAATTGCTAACATGATTCGGACGGACTTCAGCTTCGCTACGGGTGAGAAAGTCTCATCGTAGTCAACCCCTTGAACTTGTCGATAACCCTTAGCGACAAGTCGAGCCTTATAGATGGTCACATTACCATCCGCGTCTGTCTTCTTCTTAAAGATCCATTTGTTTTCTATGGCTCGCCGATCATCGGGCAAGTCAGTCAAAGTCCATACTTCGTTTTCATACATGGATCCTATCTCGGATTTCATGGCTTCTAGCCATTTGTCGAAATCCGGGCCCGCCATCGCTTCTTCATAGTTCGAAGGTTCACCGTTGTCTAACAACATGATTTCCAGGACAGGGTTGCCGTACCACTCTGGTGCGGAACGTGTCCTTGTGGACCTATGAAGTTCAGCAGTAACTTTATCCGAAGCTTCATGATCATCATCATTAACTTCCTCCCCAGTCGGTGTAGGCACCACAGGAACATCTTCCCGCGCTGCGCTACTTTCCGGTACGGAAGGGGTGACTATCACCTCATCAAGTTCCACTTTCCTCCCACTTACTTCCTTCGAGAGAAACTCTTTCTCCAGAAAGGACCCGTTCTTGGAAACGAAGATCTTGCCTTCGGATCTGAGGTAGCAGGTATACCCAATAGTTTCCTTAGGGTATCCTATGAAGACGCATTTTTCCGACTTGGGTTCGAGCTTTTCAGGTTGAAGTTTCTTGACATAAGCATCGCATCCCCAAACTTTTAGAAACGACAGCTTAGGTTTCTTCCCAAACCATAATTCACACGGTGTCGTTTCAACGGATTTCGATGGAGCCCTATTTAAAGTGAATGTGGCAGTCTCTAAAGCATAGCCCCAAAATGAGAGCGGTAAATCGGTAAGAGACATCATAGATCGCACCATATCCAATAGAGTGCGATTACGACGTTCGGACACACCGTTTCGCTGAGGTGTTCCAGGCGGCGTGAGTTGTGAAACGATTCCACATTTCCTCAAGTGTGCACCAAACTCGTGACTTAAATATTCTCCACCACGATCTGATCGTAAGAATTTTATTTTTCTGTCACGTTGATTCTCAACCTCACTCTGAAATTCCTTGAACTTTTCAAAGGTTTCAGACTTGTGTTTCATTAGGTAGACATACCCATATCTACTTAAGTCATCAGTGAGAGTGAGAACATAACGATATCCTCCGCGAGCCTCAACACTCATTGGACCGCACACATCGGTATGTATGATTTCCAATAAGTTGGTTGCTCGCTCCATTGTTTCGGAGAACGGAGTCTTGGTCATCTTACCCATGAGGCATGGTTTGCACGTGTCAAATGATTCGTAATCAAGAGACTCCAAAAGTCCATCTGCATGGAGTTTCTTCATGCGCTTGACACCAATGTGACCAAGGCGGCAGTGCCACAAGTATGTGGGACTATCGTTATCAACCTTACATCTTTTGGTATTCACACTATGAATATGTGTAACATCACGTTCGAGATTCATCAAGAATAAACCATTGACCAGCGGGGCATGAGCATAAAACATATCTCTCAAATAAATAGAACAACCATTATTCTCGGATTTAAAAGAGTAGCCATCTCGAATTAAACGAGATCCAGATACAATGTTCATGCTCAAAGCTGGCACTAAATAACAATTATTGAGGTTTAAAACTAATCCCGTAGGTAGATGCAGAGGTAGCGTGCCGACGGCGATCACATCGACCTTGGAACCATTCCCGACGCGCATCGTCACCTCGTCCTTTGCCAGTCTCCGCTTATTCTGCAGTTCCTGTTTTGAGTTACAAACATGAGCAACCGCACCGGTATCAAATACCCAGGAGCTACTACGAGTACTGGTAAGGTACACATCAATTACATGTATATCACATATACCTTTGGTGTTGCCGGCCTTCTTGTCCGCTAAGTATTTGGGGCAGTTCCGCTTCCAGTGACCACTTCCCTTGCAATAAAAGCACTCAGTCTCGGGCTTGGGTCCATTCCTTGGCTTCTTCCCGGCAACTGGCTTACCGGGCGCGGCAACTCCCTTGCCGTCCTTCTTGAAGTTCTTCTTACCCTTGCCCTTCTTGAACTTAGTGGTTTTATTCACCATCAACACTTGATGTTCTTTTCTGATCTCCACCTCCGCTGATTTCAGCATTGAATATACCTCAGGAATGGTCTTTTCCATCCCCTGCATATTGAAGTTCATCACAAAGCTCTTGTAGCTTGGTGGAAGCGACTGAAGGATTCTGTCAATGACTGCGTCATCCGGGAGATTAACTCCTAGCTGAGACAAGCGGTTATGCAACCCAGACATTCTGAGTATGTGCTCACTAACAGAACTATTTTCCTCCATTTTACAACTGAAGAACTTGTCGGAGACTTCATATCTCTCGACCCGGGCATGAGCTTGGAAAACCATTTTCAGCTCCTCGAACATCTCATATGCTCTATGTTTCTCAAAACGCTTTTGAAGACCCGGTTCTAAGCCGTAAAGCATGCCGCACTGAACGAGGGAGTAATCATCAGCACGTGATTGCCAAGCGTTCATAACGTCTTGGTTCTCTGGGATTGGTGCTTCACCTAGCGGTGCTTCTAAGACATAATCTTTCTTGGCAGCTATGAGGATGATCCTCAGGTTCCGGACCCAGTCCGTATAGTTACTGCCATCATCTTTCAGCTTGGTTTTCTCTAGGAACGCGTTGAAGTTGAGGACAACGTGGGCCATTTGATCTACAAGACATATTGCATAGATTTTAGACTAAGTTCATGATAATTAAGTTCATCTAATCAAATTATTCAATGAACTCCCACTCAGATAGACATCCCTCTAGTCATCTAAGTGAAACATGATCCGAGTTAACTAGGCCGTGTCCGATCATCACGTGAGACGGACTAGTCAAGATCGGTGAACATCTCCATGTTGATCGTATCTTCTATACGACTCATGCTCGACCTTTCGGTCCTCCGTGTTCCGAGGCCATGTCTGTACATGCTAGGTTCGTCAAGTCAACCTAAGTGTATTGCGTGTGTTCCGAGGCCATGTCTGTACATGCTAGGCTCGTCAACACCCGTTGTATGCGAACGTTAGAATCTATCACACCCGATCATCACGTGGTGCTTCGAAACAACGAACCTTCGCAACGGTGCACAGTTAGGGGGAACACTTTCTTGAAATTATCATAAGGGATCATCTTACTTACTACCATCGTTCTTAAGCAAATAAGATGCAAAACATGATAAACATCACATGCAATCAAATAGTGACATGATATGGCCAATATCATTTGCTCCTTTGATCTCCATCTTCGGGGCACCATGATCATCTTCGTCACCGGCATGACACCATGATCTCCATCATCATGATCTCCATCATTGTGTCTTCATGAAGTTGTCACGCCAACGATTACTTCTACTTCTATGGCTAACGCGTTTAGCAACAAAGTAAAGTAATTTACATGGCGTTATTCAATGACACGCATGTCATACAAAATAATAAAGACAACTCCAATGGCTCCTGCCGGTTGTCATACTCATCGACATGCAAGTCGTGATTCCTATTACAAGAATATGATCAATCTCATACATCACATATATCATTCATCACATCTTCTGGCCATATCACATCACATAGCACATGCTGCAAAAACAAGTTAGACGTCCTCTAATTGTTGTTGCAAGTTTTTACGTGGCTTGTATAGGTTTCTAGCAAGAACGTTTCTTACCTACGTAAAACCACAGTGTGATTTGTCAATTTCTATTTACCCTTCATAAGGACCCTTTTCATCGAATCCGTTCCGACTAAAGTAGGAGAGACAGACACCCGCTAGCCACCTTATGCAACTAGTGCATGTCAGTCGGTGGAACCTGTCTCACGTAAGCGTACGTGTAAGGTCGGTCCGGGCCGCTTCATCCCACAATACCGCCGAAACAAGATAAGACTAGTAGCGGCAAGAAGAATTGGCAACATCAACGCCCACAACTGCTTTGTGTTCTACTCGTGCATAGTAACTACGCATAGGCCATGCTCATGATGCCACTGTTGGGGATCGTAGCAGAATTTTAAAATTTTCCTACGCTCACCAAGATCCATCTATGGAGTATACTAGCAACGAGGGGAAAGGAGTGCATCTACATACCCTTGTAGATCGCGAGCGGAAGCGTTCCAATGAACGAGGTTGACGGAGTCGTACTCGCCGTGATTCGAATCACCGATGACCGAGTGCCGAACGGACGGCACCTCCGCGTTCAATACACGTACGGTGCAGCGACGTCTCCTCCTTCTTGATCCAGCAAGGGGGAAGGAGAGGTTGATGGAGATCCAGCAGCACGACGGCGTGGTGGTGGATGTAGCGGGATCTCGGCAGGGCTTCGCCGAGCTTCTGTGAGAGGGAGAGGTGTAGCAGGGGAGGAGGGAGGAGCCCAAGGCTGTAATATTGCTGCCCTCCCTCCCCCCTTTATATAGGCCCCCTGGGAAGGGGGGCGCCGGCCAAGATCCATCTGGATGGGGGGGCGGCGGCCAGGGGGGAGACTTGCCCCCCAAGGCAAGTGGGGCGCCCCCCCACCCTAGGGTTTCCAACCCTAGGCGCAGGGGGGAGGCCCATGGGGGGCGCCCCAGCCCACTAAGGGCTGGTTCCCTTCCCACTTCAGCCCATGGGGCCCTCCGGGATAGGTGGCCCCACCCGGTGGACCCCCGGGACCCTTCCGGTGGTCCCGGTACAATACCGGTGACCCCTGAAACTTTCCCGGTGGCCGAAACTTGACTTCCTATATATAATTCTTCACCTCCGGACCATTCCGGAACTCCTCGTGACGTCCAGGATCTCATACGGGACTCCGAACAACTTTCGGGTTTCCGCATACTCATATCTCTACAACCCTAGCGTCACCGAACCTTAAGTGTGTAGACCCTACGGGTTCGGGAGACATGCAGACATGACCGAGACGCCTCTCCGGTCAATAACCAACAGCGGGATCTGGATACCCATGTTGGCTCCCACATGTTCCACGATGATCTCATCGGATGAACCACGATGTCGAGGATTCAATCAATCCCGTATACAATTCCCTTTGTCAATCGGTATGTTACTTGCCCGAGATTCGATCGTCGGTATCCCAATACCTTGTTCAATCTCGTTACCGGCAAGTCTCTTTACTCGTGTCGTAATGCATGATCCCGTGGCTAACTCCTTAGTCACATTGAGCTCATTATGATGATGCATTACCGAGTGGGCCCAGAGATACCTCTCCGTCACACGGAGTGACAAATCCCAGTCTCGATCCGTGCCAACCCAACAGACACTTTCGGAGATACCCGTAGTATACCTTTATAGTCACCCAGTTACGTTGTGACGTTTGGCACACCCAAAGTACTCCTACGGTATCCGGGAGTTGCACGATCTCATGGTCTAAGGAAAAGATACTTGACATTGGAAAAGCTCTAGCAAATGAACTACACGATCTTTGAGCTATGCTTAGGATTGGGTCTTGTCCATCACATCATTCTCCTAATGATGTGATCCCGTTATCAACGACATCCAATGTCCATAGTCAGGAAACCATGACTATCGGTTGATCAACGAGCTAGTCAACTAGAGGCTTACTAGGGACACGTTGTGGTCTATGTATTCACACATGTATTACGATTTCCGGATAACACAATTATAGCATGAACAATAGACAATTACCATGAACAAAGAAATATAATAATAACCATTTATTATTGCCTCTAGGGCATATTTCCAACAGAAGAATGGTTGGACTTTCAATCACGAAAGGCAGACTCCCAAGAAGCTGTACTATATGACGACAACGAGTGGAAGTATGAAGTGAAAGAGCCTGGAGGAACCACAAACGATGGGCACCAACACGGAGGCCGCGCTTTCGAGGTCTCCCTAACACGGTGTGATTGCATCTGCATGAGGCCATCGTTGCTTCATCTCCCATGCTCGCACTTGTTAAATGCATCCCGTGTTAGGAATGTGGACGTCAATCGCCCTCTTACCGTGAGGGAGTCCGAGTTCTCAATCATGACGGTAAAGAATACATGGGCTCCCCGGTTTCAGCCATACTTGGACCAATCACAATGGCCGGAGTATCATGGAGTTCAACTATGGGCGGACCCGGAATTGAAGGTCGTTAGACGGGGAAGACGTAAGATAAAGCGTCTTAGAGGTGACATGGACGGATGGGGCCGTGGTGGCGGTGGAGAATACGGCACCAGCCAATTCCAAGAGCCTCGTGAGCAAACCCGTTGTGGGGACTGCAGTCATCGGGGACACAACACAAGAACTTGTCCCAAACCAAGAAAAAGATCAAAGAAAAATGATGCAAGCACAAGCCAAGCAAATAATAGCCAACCAAGTCAACCAACGAGTAGCCAACCAAGTCAAGCAAGCCAACGAGGAACTAGGCAACAAAGAGGGAGTCAACTAGGTCTTAGAAGAGGCCGTGGTGGTGGTAGAGGCCGTGGTGATGGCCTAGGCCGTGGTGATGGCCTAGGCCGTGGGGATGGTCTTGGCCGTGGTGAAGGCCTAGGCTGTGGTGATGGTCTTGGCCGTGGTGAGGGTCTTGGCCGTGGTGGTGGGAGAGGCCGTGGTGGTGGTAGAGCCCGTGGTGGTGGTCTAGGCCGTGGTGCCGGTAGAGGCCATGGTGGTGGTAGAGGCCGTGGTGGTGATCTTGGCCTTGGCGGCGGCCGTGGTGGAGGAATGTTCAGTTGGCTCAATGGACCATTGCCGTATGTGACTTACTATGATCTTGTTCTTTTGGCTCAATGCTTGTGTTGTCATTTTGCATTGTGTGACTAACTATTATATTGCCATTTCCATAGGTATGGAAACAATGAAGGGGGTGGAGGACACGGAGGGGGAAGGTGAGCTCCCTTGGTGGTCGGAGGAGGGAGAAGAAGAAGAAGAAGAAGAGAGGAAGAAGAAGGGACAAGGACCGTGACCTTCTTATGAACCAAAATGTGTGCTACTATGTGCTATGAGACGTAAATGACTATGTCTTTTGGCTCAATGTTTGTGTATGACTATGTGATTGGACTACTCTATTGCTATGTGTGTATGAGTATGTGATTTGGACTACTATATGTGCTATGTCTTCTTTCTGTGTTTTGGACTACTACATGTGATTTGGATATGATCATGTGCCATCTATGTGAATCACAAAACATAAAAAAGCACTTTGTATTTGAAAACAACAGATAGTGCAGCGCCTAAGGGTACGGCGCCACACTACTCAGTGCAGCGCCTCTTCCTTAGGCGCTGCATACTGACTTAGCAAATTTTTGGGTGCAAAAGCTATTGGAACGCTTCTGTTGCTCTCTGGACTAGCATGTCCAGGTGTGCAGCACCCAAGGGAGAGGCGCCACACACCACAGTGCAGCGCCTCTCCCTTAGGCGCTGCACGTCTGGACATGCCAGTCCAGAGAGCAACAGAAGCGTTCCAGTAGCTTTTCGACCCAAAAAATTGCTAAGTCAGTGTGCAGCGCCTAAGGGAGAGGTGCTGCACTGTAATGTGCAGCGCCTCACAGCTGGGCACTGCACAGTACAGTCCAGCGCCTCTCCCCTGGGCGCTGCAGACTGACTTAGCAAATATTTGGCCCAAAAACCTACTGGAACGCTTCTGCTGCTCTCTGGACTGGGATGTCAAGCCGTGCAGCGCCTAAGGGCAAGGCGCTGCACTGTGGTGTGTGGCGCCTTACCCTTGGGCGCTGCACATCTGGACATGTATTAGGCTGCACTCACCCCCTCCCACCCATCCCCACCCCACACACCCCCACCCCCGCACAAACCCGAAGCTCAGTGCCTCCCCTCTGCCCTCCTCTCTCCCCCTCTCAAATCCTCCTCAGATCCGGAGTATTTGACCGTGGATTTCGAAGCCAACCCCTCCCTTAAGGTAACCTCCTCCGATCCCCTCGTTTTCATCCATAGGAATTGTCACATTTGCTCAAATCTTGCTACTTTGGGGAAACCCTAGTTTTGGCTTGGATTTGCAAAATTGTGTTGAATGATGTTATGCTTCTTTGCTAATTTGGTATGGTTAGGCTTTCATAGTATGCTAGGGTTAGGGTTTTGTGTGTTTGATGTTGGTGTTAGGGTTATACTATGGTTAGGATTGTGGTTATTGTTAAGTGGGGGTTAGGGTTAACCAAGAATTCTCGGTTTTGTAGGCATGGCTTCATCCGGTTCCATGACGAGGCCACCGTGTGCTAACCAAGAAGACATGCCGAACAAGTGGGAGGACGCATCTTTGGACAAGGTGAAGGAGAAAGATGTCGACATCCCGCCATGTTGGTGTGGAGATGTTTGCAAGGTGAAGGTGTCCACCGACCGAAATAAATCATGGACGGAAGGGCGGAGATTTGTATACCCGAACTATGCTTATGATCGTGCACTTCCAACTAACGCCTATGACCAACCACCGGTAAGCTCGAGAAGTAAAATGTTACTATCAAATGTGTGTCAACACTAACAAAAATTTTGTATGCAGTCACCGCCTCCTCTATGCAAGTACTTCATGTGGATAGATCTTGAAGTGCCAGAAGATGTCAAAAAGGACCAATACCAAGATTGTCTTAGGCGGCAACGGCGGTTCGAAGAATCGTTTCGAAGAGGCTTGGAGGAAGAGCGTCGTCAGAAGGAGAGGATGGAGCGGAAGAAACGAGAGGAGGAGAGGGCACGCCAAGCGAAACTTGCTCGTGAGGAGGAGAGGGCAAGAAAGCTTGCAAAGGCTCGCGTGGCGCAAGAGGAGGACTCGGCCCATGACAAGAAGGGGAAATGGCCTCGCTCTACTCAGTAGGGACTTCGCTTCGCTGCACTCGTCGGCATAAAATTTGTAATGAATGTGTCGTGAACCATGTCGTACTAACGTTTGAATTGTCTTAAGTTATGAACTCATCGGCATAAAATTTGTGTTTGTTCAAATTGCTGTGATGCTGCAGTCATTGTAAGTATTATGTTGTTCCGGTGAAATGAATGTGCTGTAAACTCTGTTTTTTCAGTAAACAGCCGTGCAGCGCCCAGAACACAGGCGCTGCACTATACCATGCAGCGCCCAAGGGATAGGCGTCACACAGTACAGTGCAGCGCCTGTCTGTTGGGCGCTGCACTATGACTTGGTAATTTTCGTGGATGGTCAGTGCTGAAAGCCTTCTGTGGCCCTCTGGATAGCCATGGCCAGGTCGGCAACGCCTATGAGACGGGCGCTGCACTGTACTGTGCAGCGCCTAGGCGTTGGGCGTCACACAGTACAGTGCAACGCCTGTCTGTTGGGCGCTGCAGTGTTGTTAACTGCCAAACTGCAGAAACAGATGCCATTTTGGCCTCATGCAGCACTGACATAACTTGCTACAACATAAAGAAAATTACTGTAGACTGCACACACTGAACAAAGACAACTAATAACTTGAACATCACATCATTTAGGACAATTCAACATTACTACTAGTTCGCAAACACAAATACCACACTAGTAAGAATTCACCAACATATAACATAACCTCACAAGTTCATCGACCTAATGAAACGGCTACAAGAGCACTAACAAACACAAGCACTACTGCCTTCCGCGCGTGTTCCTGGTGCCACGCCTGCAGGCAATCTTCTTCTTCCTGGGTGGACGAGCCTCCTCTTCCTGCACTTCCTCCTCCGCCTCCGCCTCATGATCCAAGCTAGCCATCCGCGAGGTCCCTACGACCACCTTTGGGTTGCCTCTGTTGTCAAAGTCGTTGGGCGTGTACCGGCGTCTGGGCTGCCTAGGCTTGAACACATATGGGGACCGAAGTTGAGCGTCCGCCAAAGTCATGTCATCATCAAGCTCATGGCCCTATCACACAATCAAACAATATGGTGAAGACCGGCGTCGTAATCAAGTGAGAATCACATCTAAAGGATTAGTCATACCTCTTGGGTGACCACGCCATCATCATCCAGATAAGCATATGAGGAACTCACATCGTCCCCCTAATGGTGAGATGAGGGGTCTGATGGTGTACCAGACCTAGAGGCAGATGGTTCATCAAATTCGGGATCACGGCAACCGAGAAGATTCGATAACCGCCTTAACTTCCTGGCCTGACGCTGTAACATGAACAAGTGTGGAAGATATCAAACTCCGCAACATAGACTGGCTCTCATAGTGAATGCGATATGTACCTTGAGGAATGCTCGTAGTGAACCATCATCATTGCCTTTTCCAACCGGTGTGTTCTCCAGAATAGACTGGCTCTCATCAGCTGCTTTCTTGATCTCGCTGCGCTGCGGATGAGAAAGAATGAACACGTTAGCCATTCAGACATGTGTAATACGGCCAACGGGAAAGTAAAGAAGGAACACTTTACCACATAGTTAATCACCGGAACAGCAGGGACTCCTTGCCCTACCCTGACATCTCTGTTGTACTTCTCCTTTGATAGATCCTCAAAGTTCACGGGTTCTTCAAGAATATCCTCATTATATGCCGGCGGGCATATCTCAACTCGAGTATTTTCAAGAAGCCATCGTATGTAGTTATCAAAAGCAAGTGGGTTATGCTCACGAAGCTGGGCGCGTGCACTGCTACGAGCTTGCTCCACGCAAAGCTGGAAGCGGGTAACATACGAAGCATGATGCTTGTCCCAGTCCTTTATCTTCCGCTGCCTTCTCCTGTCCAACCTGCATGGTACAATACCAAACATTAGCAAAATCAAGAAGGACTGACGATGCTTAGTCAATACGCTCTCTTACCTATGAAGTGCTTTGTCCGTATCCACCCATTCCGGCGGGTGAGGCTGGAACAGACCAAACTGACGAAACACGCGATGTGGCAAATGAAACTCAACAGCTCAGTTGCATATCAGTGGGCACAGCATAAGCCAGAGATCCCTATCCCGCAAGCACATCGGGTTGATGCTAAACTCCGGGGTGTACCCAAGTCTGTCATCCGCGCCATATGGCTGCCATTCCACCTATGAAATAGGGCAACAAAGCAAAATTGGTGACTTTTTTTCTGGCAAACATGAGAAATGACTGAAGTAATGACCTCGTTACCTGCTCAGGCGTAATCGTGTCCAACTCGGCAACGTACTTCTGGTACATGAGATTGACATCGTTCGTCATCTCGGAAACCACATCCCACTTGTAAGCCCAAGTGGGGCGCCGTAATTCGTCATGTTCATCTTCATACCAAGGATTAAACCTGACGCTCTTCGGGCGTCCAACAGGCAGACGCTCCCAGCTCCATACAGAAAGTAGCAGCATATTACCACCAATGCCTGCACTATCTGTGATCCTGCAACACGCATCGTCCAGCTGCATATGAAAGAAAAACAATGTTAACTTGACAGCAAGCTTGCATTGCTAATGAAGAAATGAGTTGATCACAAAACAGACCAACTACCTGTCGGTACAAGTAGGCAAGAGTCGCTGAACCCCAGCTCCATTTGCTATCGAAGACGGTCAACGCCTTCAGCCACATCCATGGAGCGTTCTTGCCAGTGGAGTCAGGAAACAAAGTCCTCGACACAACATACCACATGTAGACACGAGCATGTGTCTGGATCACATCATCAGTGGCATCCGGAGGGCACGTCGCAAAGTGAGTTTGAATCCACGTGAAAGCAGCTCCGGCTGCTTTCCTTTCCCTCTTCTTCTTCTCTTCTCCCTCCTCTACATCAGCCTCAGCCTCAGTAGGAGCCATACCGATAAGAGCAATCATCTGCTCGCGCCACCCATCAGAATCGGTGCTCATACAGAGAGGCATCCCGTCGATAGCAAGACCGGTGATCAACGAGACATCCTCGAGCGTCACGGTCATCTCCCCAGTCCGAAGATGGAAACTATGCGTCTCCGGCCTCCACCGATCAGCAAGAGCGGACACCAGTGGAGCGTTCAGATTCGGCGTGGACCGGCTGACCAACTGAATCCACGGGAGTAGTCCTGCCTGCTTGATGTACGGTGTGTACCGCTCATCGTAAGGCATGGCAGGACCAGAGACCCCGTGATACCGAATCTTCAAAGGTTCAAGCTTCTGCAAAAAACAAGTAATGACAAATCTTAGGGCATGTAAATTTCAACTTATGGCAAATTTGCAAAATATTTAGATTACTCGTTATTACCATCTCCTTCTCGCGCATCATGTAGGCCCGGTGTTTCGTGTCGTAGACATCGTCGAGAAGCCAAACCATCCTTACAAATTACAAACAATAAACATATATGAGTTCATCTCAAATATCGGTAAACACTCAACATTTCATATGTGTTCATCTAAACATCTCATATGTATTCATCTACAAGAATCTCAACATCTCCTTCTCACACAATGAATAAATGATTGTAAATTATCATATATATCTAGTATGTCATATGTGTTCAAGTAAATCAACATCTCATATTTCAAATAAACTAAACATTTCATATATATCTAAAAAAACTCAACATCTCACATATAGCTACAAAACTCAACATCTCATAATTATCTACAAAACTAGGCATCTCATATATACCTAAAAAAATTACAATCTAGGTTTCACTAACAAGAATCATATTGTGTGTGTGTGTGTGTGTGTGTGTGGGGGATCAAAGGTTCCACCTAATCTTGGGCAAACAAAGATCCAAACCAAGCAAATCAAAGGTTCCACCTAATCTTGGGCAAATCCCTAAAATTGCAACGCATTTACGGAGGAAAAGAAAGGGAATGGAGGAGTTTACCTAGTAGGAGGGATTGGAGATCGAATCCGGGCCTCAAAACGTCAGATCTGAGAGGGGTGTGGGGGGATCCGAAGGGGGCGCCGCCGCCGCCGCTCTCTGTAAATAGAGCAAGAGCAAGAGGGGGAAGAACTGCTGGGAGGGGCTGGCCCGATGCGGCTTAAGTCAATGTGCAGCGTCTAAGAGACGGGCGCTGCACATTACAAGTGTGGCGCCTACGCCTTAGGCGCTGCAGTGCTGTCTGTGGGGCCGCAACTGGACCAGGGCTGCCACGCTGGCAGGAGGTGCGACGCCTAAGGCAGAGGCGCTGCATAGTAGTGTGCGGCGCCTAGCTGTCGGGCGCCACACGAAAGGGTCAGCAGAGTGAAATTTTTTCGAAACCAGGTCAGTGTGATTTGATTTCGTCCTCAGGTCAAATATGTGATTTCTGCCCTCACCCACAGCACCACCGGTCCCGCGCGATCCTTCGGAGCGACCGACCACGCTGACCGGCGATCACCCGGACCCGGTGGGGCATGGCCGCGCGACGTCAGTCACGAGAGACCGACGCACCGCCGGCCACAGCGTCCGAGACGTGTGTGCATGCCTGCAGCGGTGTGCGTGCAGGCCATCGGGGTCACGACATGCGCCGACGCGATCTCGACGGAGATCGAGCTCTGGATTAAGAAACACGCATGAATCTCCGGTGGTTGTTTGTCGATATGTTGTGATCATCCCAGCCCGGCCGCCCGGCCCTGTTGTGATACGGATGTGTGGACCGTGACTCGGCCAACAGGTGGACCAACGGGGGCCTAACACGTTCGAGAGTGCAATCGGCCGGTGGATGACCCGAAAGCAACCTATCACATTATATGACTAGCTAGCTTGGACGACCGGAGTGTATGCGCGGTGGTTGTTAGTTGCTAGAGCATCTACAACCGTCACCATGCTCTCCTCATTTGTTTGGGTGGACATGCCAGCCTCTACCTGGACAAAAAGAACCATATCCAAATGGGCACTTTAAATCTAGGCCAAATGTTCGGGTTGTCCAACACACCTAAACTCACTTCATGTGTGGGGCGGATATGAAAAGTTCTAGATATGCCCGGACGCAGACGTCACGTCAGACTGGCCCAGACCCCATCCCGATCCCAAATTCATCCCCACCCAGAACGAACGTTAGCCTTACACTCGACGGCTCACTTCGTTCCCCTCCCCACCCGTTCCCTCCTCGCGCCCCCATGGCCGGCTCTAGCAGCGAGTCCGACACCATTGACGGGGATGTGCTTGCCAAGGAGGATTCGATCTCACGCCCCGTACGACGAGAAGCTCGCCCTACACATCACCCTCCACCGGGCACGGATGGAGAGGGGAGGGGCCTTCAATCGACGTGCCCTCCTCGGTGTCCCGGAGGAGCGGCTCAACCTCCGCGTCAGACCGGGTCAGTCCGCTACCTCCCCGATGAGGTGGCGGGGCGAGCAGTGCCGCCCGAGACCTCCAGTCCCTGCTCCTCCCGAACTGCACTAGGGGCTTGTGCCAGCACCTCTGAGCACGCCCCCGCTGCTCCTCGAGTTAGAGGCGTGGGATCGCGCGAGGCAGGGGCCAGCGCAAACCGGATCTAGCCAGGCTGGTTGATGGTCGTGTAGATCCGCGTCTGCCCGACAACTTGGAGGACGACCTTGTTTGTGAAGTCATTCGCATCTCCTTGACTTCGCGAGGACTGATGCTTATCACCGCCGCCATCGCAGCAAAAATGCGAAGGCATTGCAGTTTGGCATTGAGGAGTCCGAGCAGCTCGCCAGACAGAGGGCGGACAACGCGGCAATGGCTCAGCACCTCGCCAAGGAGCAGGCCCACCCCCTTCCCCGGTAGCTTGCCAGGGTAACCTCCTCATCCGACGGTGGCACTACCAACGACGATGATGATGCCCCTCCGGCCATTGACGCTTATACTTGTACCCCGGATTAGGGGGCACTCACCACATTGTCTCCCGGCCAAGTGGGCCCGGCCGAGGACCACCCATGACAATTCATCAGTAGACCATCTTCAGGAGGCCCATGACGCGTAGAACAAATATCCCCGAAGACTTACCGCATACTCCAGAACTTGCTAGTTGTATTTAATCATAGATCGTAGCTAGTTGATCTATATTTTGTCAACTTGGTATGATTTATATCCGGTTGTAAGCTGAACTTGCTATGTTTGATGCTATCCGGTTGAGGGGTGATCAGACATCGTCCGCAGACGCATTCAATTGCGACTGGACATGCAGACTGATATAAGACCGTGTTGGATGGCAAAATATGTTCAGATCACGCGGCCCGAACGTATGCAGACGGTTTGAGGGTTAGTGTTGAAGATGCCCTTAGTCAGCTGCGAGTGCACATGCTCTTACATGCTACCTGGTGGCTGCAGCCTGCATGCGTGTGATCGGCGAGACGCCCGTGGCCGAGTGGCTTGGACCTGGACTCCTCTCTTGTCCCGGCGTGCGTGGCCGGTCGCCGGACTGACAAATGCGCGGACGGAGCCAGGACTTGGGATTGGTCAGGGCCTGGACTGCTAGCTGTGACCGCGACGGCGACCGACCGTCGTCGTGGATGAGGGAGCAGCTTCTCGATGGGGGCTGAAACCCGTGCGGTCGCTATTACGGTTATTACACACGCATGAAGCTTCGTCCAGGTGCACCGTGGCGGCCGTGGATTTATCTCTCTGTACTCGAGATATCGCAAGGTGGATCTTCTGTTCTCCACTGCACTACAACGGCGATCGACGAATCCACACACACACTCGGACACACCACTGACACGTAGCACGGAAGCATGCTACATTCGCTGGGCTCGCATGCATGCACGCTACATTCGCTGGGCTCGCATGCATGCATGCATGTGCAGCCGGACGGACTGCAATCACGAAGAAGAAGATACACAACACATATCGATCCTCCGGTCACGTACAAATCAGACCCATATATCAGATCCAGATCCTTGGACTGATTGATTTCCAGCTGGAGCGCGCCGGCCGCACGGGCAGCTAGCTAGCCAGGTCCTGCTCGATACGATATCCGTATGTTCTAGCCATGGTACGCACGCTCGCTCGCCATTGCCGCGCGGCGCCTTTGTCGTAGCGCCCCACTGATGATACGGCTCCCGCGATCCGCGCCAAATAAAGCGCACATGCATGCATGTTGCATGCCAATGCATGTGGTCGTTTGGCCAGCCGCGCTTGTCGTCGTTTCAGTCAATCTAGCCACGTTCCGGCCGTCCCTCCTTCCTGTTGTACACTAGACTCTCTCTCTCTCTCTTCTCTCTCTCTCTCTCTCTCTCTCTCATGCAGTAGAGCCTCGCCGGAGCGTGGTGACCGAGGCACGCCCGTGAAGGAACGGCGCGCGGGGCGGGACGCAAGCCAACAAGCCCAGAATCTACGGCCCGATCGAGGGATTCGGATTCTGTCGCCGCGCCACTGTTGCGACGAGTACGTGAACGGCGAGCCTCCACCACACCAATAGTACCATATGGTCCCGACCCCAGAGCCGGCCGATCGCGTACAGGGAAAACACTGCTACTCCCACACAAGATCACGGTACACGATCCACACCAAACCGTAGCAATTAAGTAACCAACCATCGTACGTACTAGTAGCATTTCGTGTTGGCTCACGCAGGCTACGCTACACCAGCAGCACAGAGGGCGGGCGCAGATAGGTCGACGGGCGGCAGTCGGTAGACCGGCCGTTGTTGTCGTGGAGGACACGGCCGAGAGCGAGAGCGCCCTGCCCTGCAACTACCAACGGTCGTCGTGGGTGGCGTCAGGGAGAGGGCCACGTGGTGGCGGGCCAGGCCCGGGCTTGTCGGCATTGTCCGCAACGTGGCGGGGCCCAGACCCGCACCCACCCTCTGGGGTTGGTGGGTGGCCCGCAGTCCACGGCGGCCTTGCGTGGCACACCTCGTACGGCCCCACCTAGGATCCGGTACGTGGGGCCCGCCGAATCGTTCGGGGGTGGCACCGATCCTGTCCTGTCCCGCTCGTCCCACGCAGTGCATCGTCACATGCACGGTCACTGTTCCCACATGCAGCGCTGCAACCGTATACGGTCTACATGCAACCTCTGCGTCTGTTTGCCTCTTCACCGTTAAAATGTATCTACGAGAGAGACCACCACATGCTCCAAGATACCGAGTTGCTGCCTTTGTACTCCGGCATACAATTGCAGACAATGATATACCGAGTTGCTAAGTACTCGGATACCGTTAAATGTATCTACAAGGACGTGTACAATCGTACATATGGTATCTGTCCATAAAATTCATCCAGATCATTTGCGGACAATGATATGAACACTCTGTAAAGAATCTATTTTAGCATGTAACTACTTGCGAGAGAGATCCCGCAAAAGAAATAAACCTACTTCCCAGAGATAAATCACAAACAACATTTGTGCAATAGCAAAACCACCATCTATTAGCTGTCTGTAAAAATCCTACAAATCGTCTGAACATCTATAAACAAACTTTTCTCTCTTTTTCCTCCGCATCATGGATTTTTTTACGTGGCAACTCTTACAGATAGCTATCAGGACATCATTTTACATGCCCTAAGAGCAACTACAGCCGGACATTGCAAATCCAGCCGCTCAAATGCCCGCGGACGTGTCCGCGGGCACTGACCGGGCAGACCTCAAATTAGTCACTTTGCATCCGCCTCTCTCATATTTCATCCCATAGATCCATACAAAACATGCAAAAGTAATCCTACGTAATACATCTACGTACTACCCTAGCTACTCTTTGTCGTGGGAGATGTCCACGACGACGGTGCCGGACGCCGGCTGGACAGGCGGGTAGGAGGGCTCCGGCTCATCCTCCTCCTGTTCGACCTCATCCATATAGGCGAACATCTCCGCCTCGTCCGCGGCCTCTTGCGCCTCCATCTCTTGCCGGCGACGGCGTCTTGCCTCCGCAGCCTACTCCGACCGGAGGGAATCGAGGATGGCCTGCTGCTCCGCCTGCAGATCCCGTCGCCAGGGTCCCCCACATCCTCCTCCTCCGGCTCCTCCTCCTCCTCCTCGTCCACCTCCTTCTCCTCCTCCTCCTCCTCCTCCTCCTCCTCCAACTCCTCCTCCGGATCCACTGCATCCGGAGGTAGCCCCGCGGCGATCCGTGTTTCGCGCCTTGCCCGGATCTGCTCAAGGAGCTCGAGCCGGTGCTCCGGCTCTGGGCCCCGGCATGTCGAGTCCTCTCTATACGTATAGTACGTAACGTCGACCAAGCACGGAGATAAGAGAGGACACTTCTCTCTATTAGCTAGCTAATTAACACAATATATGAAACCCCTAAATTAACCCTACAAAACCCTCAAACCCCCACCCCCTTTCAAAAAATAAAAAAACCCAGCCCTTGAACTGCTGACGCGTGGACGCTTATTGGTCCCGGTTGGTGCTACCAACGGGACAAAAGCCCCCCTGCCTGGGCAAGCCGCAACGGCCACGTGGAGCCCCATCTGTCCCGGTTCGTATAAGAACCGGGACTAAAGGTATTGGGCTTGAGTACCAACCCTTTAGTCCCGGTTCAGGAGCCGGGACAAATGGGCCTTATGAACCGGGACAAATGAACCTTTTCCTACTAGTGGGGCTCGCTCCTCACCCAGCGGCGTGGGGGCATGGCTACTAGGTGGACAGGTGGAGTGGAAAGTGGCGGTGGCGGCGGACAAGAGGAGGAAAATGTGGATGGATGGTAGGGTTTCGGTGCCGCTGGTCGACTTAAATAGTAGGGCAATGCACTACGCGGCCCATCGGAGCTGCGCCACGCGGCGCCACTGGTCCGACAGAAGAGACGAGCTTTGGACCGCCGGGTTTGAGGGCGTTTCCGGCCGGGACCCTTTCGTCAGTCCGGCGTGGCGGGCAAGCCCGGGCGTGCCCGGGCGCGCCCGGCCGCCCCCATATCCGCCCCATATTTGGGCTGGATATGGGGGTGCCGGTCAGCCCGGGCGTTTGAGGGTCGTCTGAGAGGCCCGTCTGGGTCAAAAAATCTTGATCGGGCAGTGACCAGGCGGCCTGCCCGGGCGTTTGAGACGGGTTTGAGGGGTCCGGTTGTAGATGCTCTAAGTTCGGGTCATGCACCATCTCTCTAATTTTTAGAGCCTATTTGGATTGTAGGATTTTTTGCAGAGTATTTGAATCCTAAAGTAGTCATTTGTATCATAGGATTCGGTTATCAAATTCTCATGGAATCCTTTCCTATGCCCACCCATTTCATAGGAATCTCGACATGAGGTCAAACCTTATTTTAAACTTTCTTTAAGAAGTCCAATGCACTCCCACTCTATCCCTCTTTACACTCTCATATTTCTCCATTTTTCCAAGTTCACCTTCTAAATGTACATATTTAATAATTCCGTTGTTTTGAAATCCTGTAGGATTTCACGACATGTGGCATCTCAATCTCACATTTCTAAATTCCTGCAATCTAAGAAGACCCTTATCGTTTTTGTTGTTTCTGAGATAGATTGAAAACAACGGTTCCATAGGTTGGTGCTAAGAACCGATGCATATTAACATCTAAATTTACAGGTTTTGATGGGACGGCTTTCGATTTTTGTAAAATAAAGTTTGTGAACTTTCACATGATCTCCACCAACGCAGTTTTACTCTTTAGACCCCGTCATTTTAGGAAGAACAATCTAAAGGTCGGAACCTACACTCTTGAGGCAGTACCTACATTAAAAGTCCTCTGAGATTTCCACGTAAAACACTCGAGTGGTATATATTTTGTTGACGGTTCGAATCTCCTTCTGTTGTTAAAACGATTTCCACGTAAAACACTCGATTCATGTAGCAACCAAATAGAGAAGATCACTTAAAACTCAAGAGACTTTACATTTTGGAAACACCGAGTACAACATAGACGTACACGGCACCACCAGCTCATGAAAACACTCACACACCGCCTATCGAACATCGGAGTTGTGGAGCTCTATGATTTACGAAGCTACCACATCCGCATTGTTGTTTGGCCTAGATTTGAACCAAAATAAGCACGCTGAATGAATTACCGTGTGTGTAGAATTGTATTGAATAATTGTTGATGCAATATTGTGCCAGTACAAGAGGTATATATAAGAGCCAAGCCGCACCTGTCCTAGCCCTATTACAAACCGAGTAGGAGTCCTAATCCTATTACAAGTTGTATTCTAACACCCCCCGCAGTGTCAACGGTAGGCTCGAGGACGTTGAGACTGAAACGAATGTCTTGAAAGGGAGTAGTCGCCAGGTCTTTAGTAAAGATATCGGCGAACTGAGCAGAAGTAGGCACGTGGAGAACGCGAACTTGACCGAGAGCCACCTTCCATCGAACAAAATGAATGTCGATCTCAATATGCTTGGTGCGACAGTGTTGAACCGGATTCCCTGACATGTAGACAGCTGAAATATTATCACAGTAAACAATGGTAGGTTGCTCAATAGGACGGTGCAGCTCCGACAGTAACTGGCGCAACCAAACCGTTTCAGCAACCGCATGAGCCACAACGCGGTACTCAGAGGATTTGTTGATATGAAGACCTAAGTCTAGTGTGCCTTTGAGATATCGAAGAATACGGTTGACATGATTGTAGTGTGGAATACGAGGATCATGCATGTATAAACAAGCTTGTTGGACAGCAAAAGAAATTTCAGGACGAGTGAGAGTAAGATACTGAAGTGCACCGGTAAGACTACGATAAAGAGAAGGATCAGAGAAAGGATCATCACCTGCAGAGAGTTTGGAACCTGTATCAACAGGGGTACGAGAAGTTTGACAATCAAGCATACCAGCACGAGAAAGAAGATCCAGAGTGTACTGACATTGAGACAAGAAAAGACCAGAGGAGTCACGGATAATAGCAATACCTAAGAAGTGGTGAAGAAGACCTAAATCTGTCATAGAGAATTCGTGGCGAAGAAGAGAGATAATATGATCTAAAAATTGTTGTGAGGAAGCTGTGAGGATAATATCATCAACATATAAAAGAAGGTAAGCAGTATTGTTGTTGTGATGAAAGGTGAAGAGTGAAGTGTCAGAACGGGAAGGGGTAAAACCAATGGTTTGAGCATAAGTAGAAAAACGTTGGAACGAGGCACATGGTGCTTGTTTAAGACCATAAAGAGAATTTTGAAGAAGACAAACATGATTAGGATAGGAGGAATGTTCGAAGCCAAGAGGTTGTTGACAACAGACTATTTCTTGAAGAGAGCCATGAAGGAAAGCATTTTTGACATCTAGTTGATGAATTGGCCAGGAAGAAGAGCGAATAGTGCTGGGCTTGACAACTGGAGATAAAGTCTCATCATAATCAATGCCGTGTTGCTGAGAGTAACCACGACATACCCATCGAGCCTTATAACGTGCAAGACTCCCATCAGAATTAAATTTATGGCGAAAAACCCATTTGCCCGAAATGATATTTGTATTGGAAAGACGAGGAACTAACTGCCACGTGTTATTCTGCAGAAGGGCATCATATTCATCTTTCATAGCTGCGGCCCAATTAGGATCTAGGAGAGCTGATTTGTAAGATTTGGGTAGAGAGGAAGGAGATAAAGATGCATGAAGATTGAGACAATCTTTTGCAGGTAAACAAAACCCGGACTTGGCACGTGTGCGCATGGTATGATCGTTAGTAGGAGCTGGAACGGGAATAGCATGAGCAGGAGGGGTGGGGGAAGATGTGGTGGATGCGTCCGGCGCAGCGGAGGAAGCGGACGCGGGGGATGGTGGTGAAGACTGCGGCTGCAGGAGGTCTGCCGCGTCAGAGTGTAATGTGTTTTCTTCTGCCGGGACAGAGGTGATGATAGAAGTGGTGGCAGCAGGATCTGCTACTGCAGCTGGTTTCACTGGATTGGTCGGCGGGTGAAAGAAGGGAAGATGATTGCGACGAGAGGGACAAGTGGACGGCGCGGGTGAGTTGGAATCTAATTGTTGACGCTCGGAAAAGGAAAAAAATGTTTTCAGCAAATGTTACATGACGAGACACATGAACACGACCACTAACAAGATCTAGACAACGATAACCCTTGTGCTTGTCAGAAAAACCTAGATGGACACATGGGATAGAGCGTGGGGAAAGTTTGTTAGGAGAAGTGGAGTAGGAGTTTGGAAAACAAAGACAACCGAAGACGCGAAGGTCGGAGTAATTTGGATGAGAGAGAAATAAAGAGAAGTAAGGAGTAGTTTGTGGTTAACTTTAGATGGACGAATATTGAGTAAATATGTGGCCGTGTGGAGTGCCTCTGCCCAGAACATCGACGGCATAGAAGATTGAATAAGCAGAGTGCGAATGATGTCATTAAGAGTACGAAGAGAATGCTCGGCTTTGCCGTTTTGAGGGGAGGTATAAGGACAGAAGAAACGTAAGAGAATTCCATATTGTAGAAAGAAATTTCGATTTTTAAAGTTGTCAAATTCACGACCATTATCACATTGTATGAATCTTATAGGGAGGAAAAAGTGGACCGAGACATAGCGCTGAAAGTTAAGGAATATATTATGAACGTCGGATTTGTTTCATAAAGGAAAAGTCCAAACATAATGAGTAAAATCATCAAAAATCACGAGATAATACTTAAAATAAGATACACTTTCTATTGGTGATGTCCAGAGATCACAATGAAGTAATTCAAAAGGAAAAGTACTAGAGGATTGAGAGGAACTAAAGGGAAGGCGAACATGTTTTCCCAATTGACATGACTGACACATAGAAGAATTATGAGAATCTCTATTACAAGGTATTGAAAATTCACTAAGAAGTGTGGATAACACATTTTTATTGGGATGGTCGAGACGTTGGTGCCACAGATCAACAGAGGCCACCATAGATGTTGGAGGAGCAGCGATCGGAGCACCATGGAGAGAATATAAATCACCGGAGCTATTGAATCGAGCGATCTCGGCCTTGGTTGGGTAGTCCTTCACAGACAAACCAAATGTGTCAAACTCAACAGAAACATGATTATCAGTGGTGATTTGGCGAACAGAAATCAGATTTTTAATAAGAGCAGGAGCTAAAGGAACATCACGAAGAAGCAAAGGCTTAGTTGGGGATTGGATTTGAGCCTGACCGATACAGTAAATAGGAATAGAGGATCCATCAGCGAGAGTAATGGAGGGAAAAGGCGAAGGTGTGCAAGAAGAAAGCAAATTACTCGATGCAGACATATGACGAGAAGCACCAGAATCGAAAATCCAATCCGTACCTGAGTTCCCTTGTGCAACAAAGTTGTTCATGGCTTGTAGGAAAGCAGCGTGGTATGCGGCCGTCGGCTGTCGGGGCGCGAGGACAGGCGCGCCGGTGTGAGGGCGAGCACTGGGCTGCCAGCCACCGGTATAGGCAGGCGGGGCACCATATGGCATAGGGGCGGACCAGGGCATAGGCCACGCGTGGACTAGCCCTGTCCATGGATCAGGAGATGGGCGCCATCCGGGCGGCGGTGGTGGTGCAGTTGATGAAGCCGGGGGCGGTGGTGGTGCAGTTGGTGGAGCCGGAGGCGGAGCAGGAGCGGGCGCCGTACGAAACTGCGGCGGCCTAGGGTTTTTGCCCCGGTAGTTGGGACTTGGACGCCAGCCGGATGGTTGAGGAGGTGCTGTTGGTGGAGGTGGCGGTGGCGCGTCGACGCAGGCGGGCGAGGAGAAGCAGTGAAGACCTGAGGACGGGAGTCCTTCGTAGTTAGGGCACGATCGGCCCATTGAAGCATCGAGGGAACCTCGGCGAAGGAGGGACGCGGACGCATCATAGGGATGAAGGAGGCCTGCTTCTCGAACCGCTCGCTGAGGCCGACGAGGAGGACGTTGATGTGCTGACGATCGTCGATCGGATCACCAAGTTCGCGGAGTTCATCCGCGATCGCCTTGAGGCGTTGGCAGTAGACGCCGACTGGTGAATCACCTTGCACCGTATTTTGAAGCTCGGTGTGGAGATTGTTGGCGCGAGCGTCGAAGTTGTCCTGGAAGAGCTGATGAAGGGCCGCCCATAGATCGGCGGCGGAGGCACCGTCATAGTGGACGAGATTGAAGATCTCTGTGGAGACTCGCATGTAGATCCATTGAATAATGGCGAGATCATCCTTGACCCATTGCGGATCATGAAGTTGAGGAAGAGAGTCGTCGGCAACGTGAGAGCGGAGATTGCATCGCCCAAGGTGGACGTCGAAGAGGTGACGCCAATGGTAGTAGTTGTGAGCAGCAAGGTCTAGGGGTATGGGGATGTAGGGGCTAATATCGGAGATGATGTCGGTGAAGGAGATGGAAGGGGGTATTGGTGGGGGTAAAGCTAGAGTAGAGGTAGAGGCGGAGGAGGTCGTGGCCGCAGCAACCTTGGCGGCGACGATGGCGGCGCGCCGCTCGAAGTAGCCGGGCGGCGGTGGCGGTGGCGGGGCTGGCAGGTTAGCCATACCCTAGGATCGAAAGTCTGATACCATGTAGAATTGTATTGAATAATTGTTGATGCAATATTGTGCCAGTACAAGAGGTATATATAAGAGCCAAGCCACACCTGTCCTAGCCCTATTACAAACCGAGCAGGAGTCCTAATCCTATTACAAGTTGTATTCTAACGGTGTGTAGTAAACAATTTACGAGTTTGTCAACTATGTGGACTTGTCGAAGAAGTTACTGAATCCCAGGCTACTCTAATGGGCCAGCAGAATGAATTGTCATGTATAGTGCAGGTCAGCGAGGTGAAGCCGCTGGCCCTGGGCCAGCTGATGTGAAGCAGCAGGTTGGAGTGACAGACGTCGGCTTGATGAAGTGACGTTGCGGTGATACCGATGCAGGTCAGAATTCAAGACGAGGTCGACGTCGGCTTGACAATGTGACAGCATGGCGATGCCGCGCACGCCTGATCCGCGCGGTCCGTGGGTCGACGACTTTGTCTTGGCGATGCCAAACTCTTGGCCGGCTAACCAAGGTGATGATGCGGCGTGGTTGACGTGGGCTCGACACAACGACGGCATGGCTGGCGCAGGTCGGCATCCATGGAGCAACGAGGTCGGACCGTGTGACACCAGCGTGACGATGAAGAGCACCTTAGAAAATGCTAAAAAATTGTAGGCATGTGTTTTAGAACAAAACACAATACCCTTAAAAAAATTCTCCAAAAACGACGTATGATAACCCGTTCATGAAAAAAGATAAACTCAGGTCTGATTCGTTTTCGTGCAGAAACGGATTCAGAAATTGTTAAACTCCTCGGGCCATTCCCGGAGTATGAACCCTCGGACCGTGCTGAAATTTGCAGGGGTTGCAGCTACGACAATTCCACACAATAAGAATGGTTGGACCTGTATGGGCCACCACTAACGGAGCCAAATCCGACATATCTCAGGGTTAGGGATCCTAAGCTAGGCATCTTGGAACGATGGTAACAAGAACACATGATTTTAGCAAGATTAGGCCTCTCTCGAAGAGATAATACCCTACGTCCTGCTTTTGTTTATTGTATTGGGTATAGTACAAAGTACATGTGCCTACCACGAGATTATCATGTAAGATTCTAATGATCTATCGACTAGCCTAGCCTTAGTTTATATAATGTACTAGAGGCCTAGAATAATAGGAGTCTAATGAGTGATATTTTGTACACTCGTTCACCTTTGTTTAAACTGAGATATTTCATTTAAAAAGAGATATTCGCTTCGATATTGCTAGTAATGACTAATGAATGCAAAGGATTTCACATATCCTCTCTTTGTCATGTTTCCATAGGAAATGGGCTAAAAAATAAAGAAATCCGTGTGGGAATGGAAAGGAAGGAGAATGGAAGAAGAAATCAACAGGAGGCGTCTACGCGAAACTAGAGCAAAAGACGGTGTTCCAGCGCCCATTTGGTGTGGAAAACGGGGCAGATCATCCACATGTACAACTTTTATAAAAGGGACCCCATCGAAATGTCAACAGAACAAGCACGGGGAGAACATCATCAACAACCAGAACATCTTCATCCACAAACCATAGCCGTCGTCATTTCCATCTCCGTAGCCACCATCACCACCATCGCACTACCTCCTCTAGTTCATACTTGTAACCGTGCATCACACGCATCCATTGTAAGACATATATGCAATCAATCAATATTCAGGATGTGTTGTTCAGGGTTTTCTTCTCGCGATCTGATCCCCATGTGTGAGTAGTTCGGTAAGATATGGATTGAGGCATGAGCCTTGCAACCCGATGTATTTGTTGAGGGGATCAATGGAAGGGCTTTTAAATAACGTGCCGTATGGGTGAAATAAAATTGTTTTGAAGATGTCTCTTGTCTTGTCCACGATCTTCATCCCTGCAGGTACCCAGGATCATGGAGATCGTGCACCGGTGAGGCTACGAGCAAGGAGACCGTGAAGTTTTATACCGAACACCGGTGACAACAAGGTTCAGTAGGGTAACCTGGATCATATCCTTGGGGATACATGAGGTGAAGTCATTAAACGGTCAAAGCTCTTGTCTGATTTCATTATCTTAATTATCGAGGGAACCCAACACGATGGATAGGGCTTGCGATAGGATAACTGATTCTTGATGCAGGACTTGTGCCGGTCAAGATGTTATTTGGATACATCCTCCACTTCGATCCTTAACAAGCACATCTCGATGGGTGACTTCCAGCGCACAAATTAATATATTAATTGTTCCTAGCGCAAATACAAGGTTGTAAGCATTAAGACCTCATACACGTACCCTTTTTTATTATAAGTATTTGAATCACTATTTGCTTGCTTGATCCGGTCAAAAGCTAGATTTGACACTTTTACAAAAGCTTGTTAGAGACCATCGCCTCAAGGGAATCTTTCTCTCATGGGTTCAATAACCCAGGGTCACCTCTGGGAAAATAGGTGCGGGATACACTTTTCTGTTCCATTGCCGAATCAGTAAAAAGAGGTATCGGAGTCCTAGTCGGCTACGTCACTGGAGAGGAGTCCTCGTCTTGTATGCCAAGTCTTATGGAATCTTATACGTAAAAAATGTCTTGTGGAATCTTCCTTGTATGCGTCATGGGCCCCCGAAGTGGCCAGGACAGAACCGACAAAGGGGGTCCTCGGCCCCGGCCCACCTGGCTAGGAGTCGACATGGTAAGTATCGCCTGGTCCAGGATTGAGGACACCATAATATGGCTCCCGTGGTCTTCTATTCCTTAAAAGTTTACAAAAAGTTTGTGCTCATTCCGATTCCGTGAATTTTTCACCTAAAAACTAAAAAACAATAGAAAACAGGAACTGAACTCTGGCACCGAATTAATAGGTCATTCCTGATATTGCACTCTTTTTTATGAGTTTTTTCTATATGGTTTCTCATAGAAAATTCTTAATGAGGCAATAGTAATACACACACTGTGATATGTCATTTTTTTCATATATATTTTTCACTCGGGTTTTGGGAGGAGTTTTTTTCATGACATACTATGTGTATCTCCTCATATTTTTCCCGCGGGGTTTTGGAGGAGACTTTAAACAAGATGATGACAACAAAGAAAAGCAATGATTAGGGTGAGTTTTATGAATTAATTAACCAGGATTACTTATCGGATAATCACTCTATGTGCGGATTACCAATTTCTCTAACCACATGGCCAGTTTTTTCCCCGACTCCTGGAACCACCCTTTGGGCTTGTATAAATATGTTATCACCATCATTAATGGAAGACATAGAATTCATTCTCTTTCGATTCCCTTGCTACTTTATTACAATAAAAAAAAACTCATGTCGCCATGTGGATGCATACGGTCTATGCAGAATTTAGCAAAGCTTGTGGGCTTCACGGAGCATCTTGTGACGCAACACTTTGAGGAGAATTCAGTAGCACGTACGATAGGAGTAGTTTTATGAGTGGTGCCGGCATCTTGGAACGCAGAAGCCGGAGGAGTGTTCGCTTCTACCAAATGCAAAACCTTTTCGAGGTCGTCTAAAATACAGCCACCACACATTTACCTGCTAATAATGGAAGCGCAAGCACGCACCACATAGATTCTGCCGAATGTGCTCGGTCGGCACTACGATATTCGTTGCTCTCCGGTCGACGGAACCCCGGCCGGCCGGTGGCATGCAGCGGGCGATGTGTTTTCGCCATGACACCGACGTTTCGTACACTCGGCGCTCCAACTCTCCGGTGCCGAGCTCCAACAGCGTACGTACGTGTTGCTGCGAGGAAGACTACCCGGCGAAGGAAAGGATCAGTTGACTGGTGGTGCTGCTGCCCGGATACGGCCGTGGCCGTCCAAGCAAGTACAGGACGAAAATCATTGTGCATACCTGGGGGCCGGCGGGCTTGGATTCCTCACCGTCACTTTCAGCCTCGAGTTCATGCAGGACTCTGGATCGTCTCATCGGCCAGCTGCCGTACGTTGTGCGGTTCCATGTTTAAGCCTCTGGTTGAACCGACTCTGGGCAGGGTTTTGTTAGCTTCCTGTTGGTATCTAGCCACCTCCTTTCAGAATCTAGAGACACGTTTTGAAAAGACAATGCATTTCTATTGGAAATAGCAAGTACAGTACAACTGTATAGGGTTCGCACATCCGCAACGCCAGATGAAATCTAAAGTCGCCATCAATTGTATCCGCTGTCGATGGAAACATCACATGAAAAAATAAATCAGCTTCATGCACGAGACAACGTGTTTATCTTAATAGAAATCAGGGGGAAATCTTGAAAGAAGATAATGAAATATTGTTGTTTTACACCCTATGTACAATATGTGTCTTGTTGTATGTGCTATTTTTACACTGCCGAATTTTTTATATTTTTACACCACCAAAGATTGTTTTTTATACAGATCTAAACAAATTCAAACACAAACTAACATAATCTATGCTACAAAAAAGGCAAATGTTGGTGTAAATATCAAGTCAATATCCGCAGCATTTTTTTTCACTAGCAACTACTCCCTCCGTCCCATAATATAAGAGCATTTTTTAACTACACTAGTGTCAAAAACGCTCTTATATTATGGGACGGAGGGAGTATTATTTACGATAAATTAATTTGTCTTGTTTATTATCGGAGTGCAAATTGACCAACTATTCTAAGCTAGAGTTTCAACTTAATGCTATTTTATTTACTTTTTTGAAACCATGATGATGTTTAGACAAAATTACACAAGCTATGGCATAAATTTTCACGAAATTTGAACTATTGCATCCTAGTGTTGAGATTCTAGATTCACATCTGATTTCACTACATTGTTTAGATATTGCTGTAAGAAAACTGAGCGCTAGCTCACTGGTAGGGACGCTGTCTTGTGAATCCAGGCCAGCTGGGTTTGATCCCTTCGGGGAATGAATATTTCAACCTCGTTTCTCGACCTCCTATAAAAATATGCCATGGGGTGGTCGCCCCTTTGGTCTCGTTTTTTTCTTTTTAGATATTGCTGTATTTTTTATATTTTGTAAATATATTTTGCACACTTTTTATCAGTTGCATAGAATGAGTTGTTGCACACTCACTCTTAAAAAATCATATATTTTTTATTAATCCCTCTTAAAATTGTGTTGCGAGTAGCAATGATAGGATGGACGCATACTATATGCTTCTTTGGCAGACGTTTTCGCGGCTTTTCCGGTAGTCAAATTTAGCATTGATAGCACGTGGAAACGTGGCACCAGCACACTCTGACTGGGTGCTTACTCATCGTCCATGGTGCACGTACGGTCGAGTGAGGAGAAAATTCGCGGACCGTATGCATGGCTGGGCGTCCTTGCGTTGAATTTAGAAGCGGCCAGGCCAGGCATAAATAAACCAAAAATAAATAAATAATCTTTCACATCGTGCGTTGCATGCATGCTTTACTTTGGAAGGAGGAAAACATGGTGGCGTCGCCTTTTCCCCCCATGCATGGAATCATACACCCGGCCGGGTTCCAACTTCCAAGTTCCAACCCAGCACAAAAAGCTGGAACTCAGCGGCGCACGGTCGCCCCTGAAACTCCACGTATGGGTACGTATAATAATTTCCAAAAAAAAAATCATTCATCTAGGAGGACCTGCTGGTTATGAATTGGTGCAGGACGTTTGGTCGCATGTCAGCCGTGCAGGGCAGCGGGGGTGGAGGTCAGGTCGATAGGAGTGTGGAATCAATGGCGTTGGTCCAGAGTACGTCCATGTGTGCGCGCACCCTACCCTAACATGCGCTGCTGCGCTCCGGCATTAATCGCTGGACCAGCCGGCATTCATGGAGGATCACGGATAGGGCAGGGCCAGGGCCAGGGACGTCGAGCTATAGCAGCGGTCGACCAGCCGCTCCGGCTCCGCACATGCAGGGCGATGGCGATCGGGCAACACCCAGCCAGCATGCAGCCGCTGCGACGTGGAGCTCTGCCTGGCCCAAATGCGGCTCTGCATGCGCCCATCTCCATCTCATCCGGCCTTGGATCAGGTTGCTACCATTGCCATATCTGCGCACGGTGGACAAAACCAACCCCCGGTCACTCCGCTCGTATCCCTAGTCTCTACAGACGAAAGTGGTTGGCTAGGATGGTTATCTCGAGTCCGGATGATTCGGTGCATTTTCTTTGTCAGGGAAATGGAGCTGTCCACGACGGCGCGATAGGATGAAGCATCCGATGAATGTAATTATTATTTGATGCCCGGCACTTCTAGGTAGGAGGAGACTCTGATTTGCTGATGGAAATCCAATTATTGGATGTCCGGCGTTATATATATTGTCTCCGACTTCTACATCACATATGCACATGGCTACAATGGACATCTTTTTCCGAAAAACTTCCAATCTATTCATTTTCAATCATGCCAGCGCCACGAACACTAGAAATATTGAAATAATAAAGATTACATCCAGGTCCGTAGACCATCTAGCGACGACTACAAGCAGTGAAGCGACCCGAAATGCATGCCGCCGTCATCGCCCCTCCCTCGTCGGAGCCGGGCAAAACTTGTTGTAGTAGACAATGGGAAGTCGTCGTGCTATGACCCCGTAGGACCAACGCACCAGAACAGCAGCCGCCGCCAATGAAGAGTAGCCTAAGTCGGAAGGATCTAATCCGAAAACACACGAACGTAGACGAACGACGACCAGATCCGAACAAATCCACCGGGGACAAATATCCACACGCCCGCCGACGATGCTAGACGCACCATCGAAACGGGGGCTAGGCAGCGAGAACCTTATTCCATCTTCAGGGAGCCGCCGTCGTCTCGCCTTCCTGAGCAGCACACAAGCCCTAACAAAACTCAAAGAAACGTCTAAAAATGGAGCCCTCCCACTGGCAAGGCCCGGGATCCACCTCGCCCCTATGGCCCCAAGGCCACAGGTGACGAGGTGGACCGGTGAAAGCGCGGGCGAGAGGCAGAGGAACCCTAAGCTTTTTGGAGAAGAGGAACCAGGTGGCTACAATGGACTTCTAATATGTTGATGCTGTCTTTTGTGTTATTAGATGCGCTTTGGTGCGCCTCCGGCCAATCTTGTTGTCTAGAATTTCTAATTGCTTGTTGCCTTATTATATTTGTAGTTTTGCACGATCATATATTTGTGTTGCTTTCATATCTGTAATTCTTTTGCCGTTTAGTACTTATTTTACTCATATGATTTTTAATCCAAAACTTGTACTCTCCGAACAATTACCCTCTTTCTTGAGCGTGCGCACGCACGCACACACACACCCTTTCGGTTTGTCTACTTTTGTTTATTTTCAATCCTGTGCACCCTCTGAATTGGACTTGAACATGACCAATATATGCCTCTGCTTTTAACAACCATCCGCTCCTATTTCAACACTGACTATAGACGATAAAACGTAGATTAATCATTTCTCACTACCAATAAACGAATAATTCCGCATCTATTATAGGCACGTGCGCATGGACGCCGGGCAAGATTTTCTTGCCCGCGTCAATAGATGGTGGTATATATGAGTACGATGGTCGGGTTTAGTGCGCGGGTCATTGTACCGTCAAGGAAAAATTATAGTCGGCCAAGGAAGGCAGTGTGGCGTCGTCTCCCTGCACTCTCAAGAAACCTCAAAGGCTCAAAAACCCCGTAGGTAGTGGCCTTCCAAGCTGTGGATAACGTACGTGACGAAACCAACAACTACCGGCCGGGTACGTACGATCCCGACGTGCGAGCGTAACGATAAACGGACAACGACGCCCATGATAGTTTAGCCCGCAAATGCCTGCAGCAATCCGGTTATGGATCATGATAACGATGACCCAAGCGTCTCTAATTTGGGGTTTAGCAAGCTAGTTGCACACGCATGATTGCAATAAATAATAATGCGTACCGTTAGTTACTGTTGGAGCTTGGAAGAGATGCTGTACACACGCACCGGTTTCCAACGGTGGCTGTTCTAGACGATGACACGACGGTACAGTGTTTATGCTAACTTTTTGTCACTGGGCTACGCTTCTTTTGACATGAAAGTCATGACCGCGGACGTCAATTGATACAGAGGCCGGAGACACCTCTTTGTGATTCTTTTTGATTCAGCCACTCCTGGTAAGTGGCTTCTCACGGTGTACTCCTTGAGTTCCGCTCTATCTGTCCTACGAAAAATTAAACCGTCCAAATCCAGCAGAATTATTTTGCCGACTTCATATATACCACTAAAGATATTTGCCTAGAAGAACATCATTGAAGATATTCTGAGAGGGCTGATTCGTTTTGTGCATGATTGTATCTTAATCAACAACTCATGTAACTATCATACATGGTGAACCATCCAACTAAATCAACTTGGTAGGGTAGCAGCTAGCTGCAAAGTTAATTCAGATTGTGATCTGGGGTAAGACCGATGAACGGATACAGGGGAGAATGCAGCTGGCTGGTGGGTGGGTAGGCACGAAGCTTTGGCGCCAAGTTTCAAAATCTCACCTTTGTGTTTATGATTTCCCACGGTAGCATGATTAACCGCTCAGCCCAATTAATCCACGTACATCTTCTCCGTTCATGGTAAAAGAAATCGACCCGAAATCGCTATCGTGCCAACTGTAACATAACATGACCAGCACGGAAAAGATGTATGAAAACATCCTGGCTAGCTGTTGATTACAAGATCGACTAGGATCGAAGCGAAAGCCGACTTGTAAATTAATATGTCGATTTGCGAAAGGGTTTTGACCTAGTAACGGGAGCGCTTTGCCGCCCCCGTGCCGACTCGATCGAGCCTCAGAACCTAGCGGGCTGATATTTTACCTAGCACGGAGATATTTTACCAAACCCTTGGGGGCGAAATATCCGTCATAATTCGTCGGGCAAATCGGATGTCTCACACCTTTCTAATCGAATACCGTGGGGCCTCCACCCACGTTAGCCTAGGTTTAAGTATAAAGACATGATCAAGGAATTCACAGAAAGTGATTGCCCGCCAAAAAACTAATCAAGCCATAGAGATCATGACGTTCCGCCGATGATCAATCGACAGCAATGACCAAGGACGTAGTACGACTTGACAGTTTGACACTACTTAGTCGGCATATGTTCATATCTGACCGTTCCATGGCTCACCGCAATCAGAAAAAAGAGGTTTCGTGGCAATTCCACGGTTCACCACAACCAAAGAAAGAGGTTAGATGGCAATGCACGGTTGGCTGATGTGAACGAATTCCTTCTCGGAATCGGATTCGCGTGTGGGCAAGCCTAGCTAGCTAGAAAAACATGAGGTGTGTACTAGTGCTTGCTTAGCTGCATGCACCGATGATGGCCTTGATTATTCCATGCATGACACTTTAGTCATGCACTTGGGTCGATCGGCCAGCTGCTAGGGAATATAAGCAGCCTTTTGAGTGTTTTTTTTATGGAAGTACGATTCCCTTTGGATTGTCAAATGAAATCAGGTATGATAGTAAAACAAGAGGAATATCGAATTTTTCTTGTTAATGCCCGACAATGCGAAACGAGGCTCGAAACAAATGTACATTCAGACTGGGAACAGTGAGAAGGAATAAGATTCTTGGCGAAAGTTGGCTAGGCCTCCGTCCCGAAGTCGTGAATGGAAACTTCCTTCTTGGGGCTTTATGAGGACTGGTGTCAACCGGTGGTCACAATAGTTAGATTCTCATTTACACAGGAAAGTTGTCTTTGGGGGCTTGATATTTGTTATTTGAATTCGACCTTTGATAGTTTGGTTTATTCTTGCCATGCATACTTAAACTATCTTTTTAATCATACAAAGCCCAAGCTGCACTGCACTCGCGCTGAATGAACGGTGGCGGTTGTTCGAGCGGCCACACTCAGTCATGTTGCTCCCGTGTAGGCTCTCGTGCTGGCGTAAACTCGCCGATCATCGCTTCTATCATTTGCGGTGCATGTTGGAAAAGATGGTTGGAGATGTCATGACACTTTGTCACACACTAGTCATTCGACCAACTAACAAATGTACGCCATACTTTGCATGCACTTTTGATGGAAGTATGATTCCCGTTGTATTCTCGAGCGAAATCAGCTTGTGATCGGAAGAGGGGAGAATGTGGAATTTTTCTTGCTCTGACAAATGAAAATGATAATTGAAACAAATGTACATTAAGACGCGTCAGTGCTGGATGGAATAGATTCTTGGCAAAAAGTGGCAAGGCCTTTGCCCCGAAGTCGCGAATGGAATTTAGGTCTTTCCAAGACTAGTGTCAATAAGGAACAAGGAAGGGGGGGGGGGGGGGGGGGGGGCGGGGCGGAGGCGGTGAGTTTGTGATAAGATTCACATAAACACGTGAACATGTATTCCCCAAGATTTTATACCAATCCTTACGTGCACACAAGGCGGCCGATTTCCGAAGAGTACACCTTGTGTGCGGCCCTTTTGCAAAACAACAAAGAAGAGTGTGGGCTCGATTCACCCCACGACTTTTGCGTGTCCGACTGGCAGTAAAACTGAACTATGATTCCCGCCACTCGAACCGATCTACCATAGTATCCAACATAATCAAGACATAATTTAATCGCGACCCGAGGCAGTGGCACGGCGGGGCGAGGAAAAAAAAAAGAGAAAACCGCAAACCTAAATTTTTGAAAAACAATAAACATACGGATCAGATGTGGTCCTCCGGGGCCCCTAGATTTTCCATGGATAAATTATGTATCACCCGTTGGATTTTGACAGAAACAGTAGAGAGAGAAAATGAAAGGGGCTAACGCTTTTTTCTGAGGCTCTACACTTTCAGTTATGTAGTAGAGAGAGAATGAGTGGCTTTTTTTTGTCCCCGCCTCAGTAGCCTGCCTACCTCCCGCTTCTATTTAACACAGCCCTCCTCCTCCCTCCCCTCTCATTCACATCCAAACCAAAAACCTCACCTCGGCCACTCCCTCTCCCCTCCCCTCCCCCATTCTCCGAGCCCCCAAAGAAGGCGGCAGCAGCACGAGCTAGCCAGCCTGCCAGTGCAGTGACGGACCGGCGGTTTGGGAAGCTCCCGCGCGTGTACGTGGACATGAAGTATGTGCTGGTGACCGGCGGCGTGGTGAGCGGCCTGGGCAAGGGCGTGACGGCCAGCAGCATCGGCGTCCTCCTCAAGGCCTGCGGCCTCCGCGTCACCTCCATCAAGATCGGTAACCGCCGCCTCCTCCTCCTCCCGTTTTTCCCGCCGCCGGTTCCCCATTTCTTTCTTTTGCCGGTCAAAACCAGAAGAGAGAGAGAGAGAGAGAGAGAGAGAGAGAGAGAGAGAGACGGAAAAAATGAAAAGAAAATAACGGCCGTCTGCTCTGCTCTGCTCCTTGGTAATGGTGGCCACGTGATCGCACTGGGCACCAACGTGCTCCCCCTCTTTGTTTTTTCTTCTGTTCTTGTCCAGTCCAAGTTTCAAAACTACCAGCAGCAGCTAGGTTAGTTAACTACCTCTAGCTTGCTAGTTAGGTTAGGTTAATTACTGGTTACGGTTTTCTTCTTCCTAGATCACAAAATCAACCAACTCTTGTCCCCAAATCAGAGCAAAATGCACGTACCCTGCACTGCAGGCTAGTTTTGACGGTTCATTTTCTTTTCGTTGGTGATGTCTGTGTATGCTTCGGTGAATCTGAGACTTTGTATGTCGGCCAGTGTCACTGTCCGGGTTCCTTGAGACACATGAACTCCTCTCACTTCCCAGGTGTATTTTATTTCACATGGGAGGCGGGCAGCCGGTAATCCGGGTCAAATTTGGCACCTCGTGCTCTGCTCGCTCAGGCAGATTTTTTGTCTCAACTGAAACTTTCTTTTGTTTTTGAAAGGTTAACTGGAACTTTCTGTCTCTTGACCCGGGCCAAGTGCCATGAACCTTTCTTGGGTCTACTTCTTTAATCTTTACTACTACTAACAAACTGTATTTCCCCTTGTCCTGTCATGTACTAGTGGTACTATGCATCTTGGGTCCAGTTCTTTAACAAATCTTTTCACTAGATTGAGATAAATAATCTGGGTTCACCAGTGGCCGGCTCCTCTGCTCTGACTCTCATCTTGTTTATTTTCTCACTGCCATGCCCATGTGATGTGCAGATCCCTACCTCAACACCGATGCCGGAACCATGTCCCCCTTCGAGCACGGCGAGGTCTTCGTCCTCGACGACGGCGGCGAGGTACCTAACTAGCCGCTGCTTCACCATCAACCTCTTACAAAGCTGTGCCAAACCACTCTACAAAACTGTACTCCCTCTGTAAAAGTAGTGGTCTAAACGCTTTTATATTTATTTACGGAGGAGTACTTAACTAGCTGTTTGTCCTGCACTAAACTGTACTAAACCACTTCTTACAAGCTTATTTGGAGGTTCAGTCTGAAATACGCAAGTATTTGGGTTATCAAGAAATTTGAGAAAGTGCACCAACCAACCATGGATAACAAAATGCCACCTCTGCACCTAGTACAAGATAATGCCACGTCAGCGCCCTAAATTTTGGCACTTGCCCACTTGTCAAAAGGGGCACACTTTTCTTATCTTCTTCCACGTTCTAGCATTCCTACAAAATGAGCCTAGTATGGGATAATTGCGATTTTTTTCCTTTTTGTTCTTTCAAGGATTCAACGTACCTCATTTTGATATCTCTCTCTCATTTTTTGGGTCAAAGGTGGACTTGGATCTTGGAAATTACGAGCGGTTTCTGGACATCAAGCTGACTCGCGACAACAACATAACCACTGGAAAGATCTACCAGGTGATCCGGGATATATGATCAGTCTTTGTCTGGGTGAACATTTAGACTTCAGGCTATCCAGTGAAAAATTGTGGTTTATACTTCACCTTTGACATTTGCAGACTGGTGATATTTTCTTGTTTGGGTACTTGATTGCCAGGATTTTCCATGGGACCCACAAATAATTTCTTGTGTCACTTTACCAGAGTTATGTGGTTTACATTTCACCTTGACAAATCTTGTATGGGCCTAACTGCAATTAAATGCCATATGTAGCTGTTGGGAGTTATGTAGCTATCAAAGTTTAGGACCGCTGGAGAATATGCTATCACTTAGATTTGATATCCTCCTTACAAGACATGTTTCTTTTTTTTGGAAAAATAAATTAAATTGTTTTTTCTTCGTGCTTTTATCATCTAACTAACAGTTGAGTTTTCGATTTGATACAGGCTGTTATTAACAAAGAACGAAAAGGAGACTACCTGGGAAAAACTGTTCAGGTGCGAGTTGGTAACTAGGATAGAGTTCCCTGTTTTTGTAAGTTCTTGTGCAAATAGTGCAACTTTTATTGATGACTTTACTGACTAAGTCTTCTTTTGTCAGGTTGTGCCGCACATTACCGATGAAATACAAGACTGGATTGAACGTGTGGCGATGAATCCGGTTGATGGCACAGATAAGCCAGCTGATGTTTGTGTCATTGAACTTGGTGGCACTATAGGTAAAAACAACATACTAAATTACTGCAGCAAACCATCGCACTTGTTAATAACACGATGGACACAGTTGTTTGCAAGTATTGCTGGTTGAGGGGTCAAAATAATTTCACTGCATAACAGTTGCATTCTTGGTGCAGGGGACATCGAATCAATGCCTTTTATCGAAGCATTGGGTCAATTTTCGTACCGCGTAGGTGAGAAAAAAGTGAAGTCCTTCAGTGTTTTCTTTATTTCTTTGACCATGATTTACAATATCTGACTTCAGAATTTTATTTTCCAAGTAAAACTGAGTTTACATAACCTGATCTTACTCAATATGCATTTCAGGACCTGGAAACTTTTGCCTGGTTCATGTTAGTCTTGTACCAGTTCTAACTGTAGTTGGTGAACAGGTAACTTTTACTCACAAGGAAGCTCCATAATACTGAAAATATTGACATTGTCCGCGATACTCATTTTCATTTACATCGTTTCCTTTAAATAATACAAACTATCATTTATTCAGAAAACAAAGCCTACCCAGCATAGTGTCCGCGGACTAAGAGGACTTGGGTTGATGCCTGATATCTTGGCATGCCGCAGTACTCAGGTATCATGCAGGATTTGTCTTGTATTTTCATTCTTCCATAGCCCTACCCCCTGTTTCCAGTCCGTCGATGCCGATGGTTAACTTTACACATTGTTTGCTCTGTGCTTTATGGCAGCCACTGGAAGAAAATGTGAAACTGAAACTCTCGCAGTTTTGCCAAGTTCCGGTAATAAGTATTTCCTTTTAGTGCAAGGCTACTGAAAACTCTGTACATTAGCAAGCACGTATTTCCTTTAGTACAACATTAGTGCTGACTTTTGAGTTTTTTCTGTCAGGTTTCAAACATCGTTAATCTCCATGATGTAACAAACATCTGGCACATCCCTTTGTTGCTCAGGGTATGTCACATAAAGTTTCTTCTGTTAACTGAATCCAAATTTAAATGTGCTTAGCAAACGATATGTACTGGTATTTTTACAGGATCAGAGAGCCCATGAAGCTATTTTGAAGGTTCTGGGCCTTTGGTGGTACGTCTTTTTTATCCAAGTATGATTAGATTATCAATTTGACTAATTTATCGGTGTACTTAGCATTCCTTCTTCTCTTATATAGTGTGGGGAAAGTGCCTCAAGAACCTAAGTTGTCTGAATGGACTGAAAGAGCCAGCAGATTCGACAAACTGAAATCTCCGGTTGGTGCTCTGATCCTTTGAATTGTTACCTTCAGTAATACATGTAAGCCTTATCTGGTGCTAAACATTATCGTGCACAAATATTCTCAGGTCAGGATTGCCATGGTTGGAAAATATACCGGCATATCGGATTCCTACCTGTCTATTTTGAAGGTGATTTACTTGACATTTATCCGTGCATGATTCATCTACTCAAGTGTTCCTTGGCGTGGTTCTTAGCTTTGTAGGCATTTAGTGAAATCTTGCAACCTCCCTTGAGAGAACGGCCATGTTTGGACACATTTTTTGGGGTGTAATCAAGTTTATTTTCTGATACCTCTGTCAGGCTCTTCTGCATGCGTCGGTTGCTTTGGACAGGAAACTGGTAGTGGACTGGGTTCCTTCATGTGATCTTGAAGATTCTGCTGCTGTAGAGGTCAGCACATTTTTACCGGATATCATTTTAATCCCACTTTCTATGATGGTGAATATACTGATCTTGGGTATTGTTTCATTGTACAGACGCCTGATGCCTATGAGAAAGCATGGGGTCTACTAAAGGTAAGCACCGCATATATTTTCAAACGATGGCAATTATGCAGAAATCTGAAAGAGTTCTCAACCTCAGGGTGCAAACGGCGTACTAGTTCCGGGAGGTTTTGGAGACAGAGGTGTCCAGGGAAAAATTCTTGCTGCAAAACATGCGCGAGAAAACAACGTTCCGTATCTCGGCATTTGCTTGGGCATGCAAATTGCAGTGATCGAGTATGCGCGTTCTGTCATGAAGCTGCGTGATGCTAATAGCACGGAGTTTGATCCAGCTGCAAAAACACCATGTGTTATCTTCATGCCAGAGGTAGGTTGCCTTACCAGCTATTGTATTTAAGTAGTTTATTTCTGTGAAATCACCTTGTGCTTACTCTGCACCTTCCACAATGCCTCTGCAGGGCTCCAAAACTCACATGGGTGCAACGATGCGCCTCGGTTCAAGGAGGACATTTTTCCAGGTCAACAACTGCAAATCTGCTAAACTGTAAGAAATCTCGTACATTGTTATTTCACCTTTGACGCCTTCTTCACATTTCATGTTCTGGAAATAATCGTACGAGATCTGAACTGTTATAGGTATGCCAATGCTAACTATGTAGACGAACGACACCGCCACAGATACGAGGTATGTCAAAGAATGCGATGACATGTAACTTTCTGTTATTATTAATCCAGTTTGGTGATAGAAACACTCTCCATTTTTTCAGGTGAATCCTGACATGGTCTCAGAATTTGAGAAAGCAGGGCTTTCTTTCGTGGGCAGGGATGAAAGCGGGAGACGCATGGAGGTAAGCTTACTAAATTTTCGTTAGAATTAGTAACGCACCAATATGTTTGTTCCTCCAAATACCTAATGTGAAATGCTTTACTGGATACAGATTATTGAGCTACCAACTCATAAGTTTTTCGTGGGCACGCAATTTCATCCTGAATTTAACTCTAGGCCTGGAAAGCCATCACCACTTTTCTTAGGTAAAACATCCTCAAAACTGCACTTCACTCTGTCTGATACAATATACTGTCTCTTTCATTTCGATCTCAATTTCGCTTGGCAAAGCTGAGAACCTGACCAAATTAACAACAAAATGACGTACACAATGTGCTTGAATATGTACAGGATTGATCGCTGCGTCGTCTGGACAGCTAGAGCACCTGCTTCAGCGTACTTCCGGTGCTGTCAGCTCACCGACCAGGTGCATCGCCGGTCCCGGAGCCCCTAAGACGAAGTTAAGGATGAACGGCCTGGTGTCGACGTACTTCGCGAATGGCAGCAGTATTCACATCTAGCAGCACGGCAGCAGATCAGTTTTTTTTCTTTTTCTTTTCCTGCATGTGTTCTTCTTTCCTTTTTTTTATTTTCTGTAGTATGGATCTATCTCTCTGATCAAGCAAGAAGAGATCGGCAGCTCCAGCGACACGACGAGCCGTTTCCGGGTTTTTATGAAGGGAACTATTTGGGGTCGCGCGGAAGCAAAATTAGCTAGGGTTTATTAGTGCTGCTCTAGTTCCGCTTGCTATTCCTTTCGCTTGTTCGTTTGTTTCTTTAAGGATTTTATTATCAAGGTTGTAAGGCTGGGGATGTGCAGCTAGCTTCAGATTCAAGCCTGCCGTCTCGCCTGCTTGTACATTGTAAAACAGAACCGCTGCTCTCCAGTGACTGAATGATTATAAGCAGCTACTGTAGTAGTATTTGGGAAAAAAATATGTACCAAACTGTTCGGATCTGAATTTGCTGCTGCACACCTCATGCCTTCTCCCCTTTTTTTGTATATATATATCTGGAATGCAGTGATTTAGCAGAAACACATTTCCATTTCCTTCTGAATAGGAGGAAGCAAATACTCAGATGTCGCAAATCGGTCTTTCGACCAAATGTGTTCTCTCCAGGGCGCAGCTCTGTTTTTGGTGTATCTGTTGACAGAAATATTTTCTTTCCTGCGGGGATAGGAAGAAAAAATTGCCTGCCACAAACAACTTGTTGGACGAAATGTGTTAAGCATTTTGTTCATTTAATCTGTTTATGAGCCGCTGTGATTCTCTTACAAAAAAATGCACCACAAACCACAATTGTAAGACAAAATGGCGGAACAACGACCACATCAAACCCTCCTGATCTGAGCTCATACGCAGCCGCTGTTCAGGTAATGGCCTCTCATATGATACTACGGGAAGACAACAGAGTGGGATGTCAGTTGGCACTTATTGCAAATCATAGTGACATTTCAGAGTGTAATTAAGAAAATCCTAGAGCTTGATATTTCAGGTGGTATCTACAATACTCATGAGTGTAAAAAATATGTAGGGCTTAGATAACACCGTAGAGAGTTCTAGAATTAAGATATTTGTAATAGGATGACCAGGATGATGACACTTGTCATACATCTAATAGAGTTGTATTTGTATACATAAACAATGTATGCTGATCTAAGTAAGGGCATCAACGCTGCTCCGCAAACCGCATCAGTCCGAGGACAGGGGTGACGGATGCTGGAGCCGACCATCCAACGCTATCTGCATACAATTCAAATCGCATTTCAACTGACCGGACAAAATTCATCAAACACGACAGTATTCATCAAAGTTCAGATAGAAAATAGCACAAGTCATCCATACATAACATGCAAATAAGTCTAGCACAACAATAGATCAAATTCAACAATATTATCCGGATGCTCAACAAGTTCTCCACGAACGGATCATATCGTTCCACACACGCTGCCCCTTGAGTTTCATCCTACAGTGGATGTGTGTACATGGTTTGCTCTCTATCCTGTGGTACATCACGGTTGCATGTACATGTTACACAAGGTGTAGAGCAACACTGGGTGAATGAATGAAGCAATCAACAAGTTGAACAAGAAGGAGAAAAACTTACGATCTCCACGGCTACTCCGCGCAATAGTCACCTTGCCTCCAGCCAATTAACCGCATTACAAAACTTGACAACGGTGGTCTGTATGGTGTACCCTTGATACGCTAGCGACTTCCTATTGCGTTCATGGATGATGTGCATGTCGTATGGACCAATGTGCTTTCACGCATGAAACGAATCATGCACGCGCTGCAAGAAAAGCCCCCTTCCGGTCCTGCCTACGAAATCCGCAGATACAACCAACCACGCATCCCACAACAACTCATCCTCCATACCCGAGTATCCCGCCATCCTTTACTCTGAAAAACAACATGAAGTTTGAAAATAAGCTCAATGGCATTTGACTGAGCACCTGTCGGGCGTGGTGACCGCCATGGACGTCGTCGATAGGGGCGTAGGGTACTTGGCTGCGGATGATCCTGGGTGGATGGCGCCTTAGTATAAGGCGAGTGGGCGCGTGTGTGGTGGTTGCAGACGTCCGACAATGTCTGGGTAGCGCCCGAAAAGGTACAACGGAGGCGTCGAGGAGGGCGCGAATGCAAAGCAAGGGGAGGAGGGGCATGGGTGTAGTGGAAGAGAATGGGACCAGGAGGGGGATTTGAGTGAGCCGAGGGTGTCGGATTCCTGCGTGGCTGTTGTCCAGACTCCCACAAAGCCCTGGTTTGCTTCCAATTTGCAGGAAAAAGCACGCCCGGACCAGTCGGCGGACTGATATAGGACCGCGTTGGATGACAAAATACACCCGGCCTGCGCGGCACGAACTTATGTGGGCAGTTTGAGGGTCCGCTTTGGAGATGCCCTAAGAAACACACGCACATGCACACGCCGGCGCACACAAACACCTAACAGAAGAAGAGCTTGTTGGAGTATGTGTTCCACCCAACGAGATTTCGCTAAATCCAACCACTTAATCATCTCATCTCCTAAATAGTTCATCCCTACTATGTTATTTCTCTTGACATGCAGCCTATCCACCTCATCATCCCTGGCCCACTTATGTTACTGTGAAAAATAATCCAACAAATCTTACCCAGTTTTTCTAGTACGGAGCCATCCTCGGGTTGTTTGCTCTCCCGTCTCCTGTAACAGACGAGGCAATCCAAGAGTCCACATAACATAACATGGTTCTTTTATCTCCGCGTCTTCCTATCCTAATCGAGTCGTCCGCTCGTAGCCTCGTACTTCCGGTCTACGTGATCTCATCATCACGCAAAGATGGAGAGCTCGATGTTCCGTCTCCACACCGCGGCGCGCCAGTGCACGCCCACGATGCCTCCCTGGTGCCTCGCCTCGGCTTTGCTTGGCCTGCGACGCCATGCCCGGACGACACCTCTGCATCGGCTTCGCCCGGCCACGGCCATCCACACTCACCCGCGTCGTCGCAGTGCCACCAAGAAACTTGACGATGCACGGCAACAAACCAAGAATTCAGGTCTGTACAAGCTAAATGTTCTTTGTGTCGTTTAATGTTCTCGATGTGTACAAAGCCCGTCTCTTGGTTCGAGAAGATCTGAGGCGACGCTCCCTGACTGACCACATAGCCCAAGAGATGAACGACCTGAATCTTACTCCAGGGCGCCCAGGCTGTGACTAGCATGACTTCCGGCTTAGATCATAGCTCTGTGCTCTTTTCACTTCGTGTCAATCCTTTTCTGTCGCTTTCTACCTTGGTCGGTAAATAACCATGTGCTGTACTGGCAACTATTTTTTATCATGCAGAGGGTCGCAGGTGTCAAGCTATACACGGGACAAACGGTGGAGTTGATTCCTTGGTGATGAACTCCTCTGTTGGCGGCAATGTTCCCGTCAGCAAGGTAAATGGGATTCTGCATGATTCTTTTACCGATTCATTTTACATTGTCGAATCTAAAGGTCAATGTTATTGTCAAATCTGAAGGTCGCTTTACCTTGAATCAGTTCACATATTCGGATTGAGGTATATGTTCTGCTACAGTTCATTCAGATATTTGCATTGGTTTCTTTCCAAAGAAGTTTTGCTCTTCACTTCCAGGAGCAGTCCATTAATTGATCTCTTCATGTCTATTATCTAACCGCCTGCTACTTTTGTATCGTTTAGCAATTGAAGAGTGCAGAATGGGTGAAGCAGAAGCTTAATTAAGTTCATGAATGGTATCCCAGATTACCCCCTTCACAGTCAGAGCCCTTGCAACATAACCTATGATTTCACATAGTTGGAGAGCATGAATGCATAAGCGGAGCAGTACCCATGGTAACATGTCAAACTTCAAGCTAAGACTGGAATTCTCAAAAAAGAGATTCAAGATGTAACTGTTGTGATTTTCATCATAGTTCTCCCTGTTGCATATTTGTTTCTATCAAAACCATAGTTGGCATGGACACACCTAAACTGAAATTTAACTTTAGGCCATTTATGCTAAATGAAACATATCCCCTTTTTTTCGCGAATACACAAAGCTTGCGTATCTTTTCATTGATAGAAGGAAAGAGAATGACTATAACAACATGCACAACAAATGACATGAACGCAAGGAGGCATGAGCATGGTGCACGGGACAGAGAGAGAGACGGGCTGCCTAGCCCGAAGAGGGTGAAACACAACTAAACCCACCAAAACTAAAACTAGAGGAGCAAATCAAATCAGCAAGACGTCAAACATCTTCAAGTCCAGCACCGGGACACAACGAGCTAGCAAGATGGCGCCTTCAAGAAGGGGAACGACGTCGTGACGCCGTCGCCATCCGATCCGGAGAACCAGACCTAGGGTTTCCCCTGCTGCTCGACGAGGGGCACATATCAAAGCCAAGGAAGCGCCTCCAGGAAGGGAAACGACACCCGCGAGTGTCGCCGCTGCCAGCATCGGCAAGCCGAGCTTGGATTTCGCCTGGTCTGAGTCTGAGCAATCCCAAAGTCACCAGATCAGGATCTGAAGATGCCGGAGACAACTTGCTTGTCGACCGCTACCTCGAAGGGGGGTGGGGCTGCACCTGTCGCTGATGAAAAACGCGAGCTTTGAAACCGGCATGGCTTGTAGATGGACGGGGTCGGAGAGGCAGTGGATAGAGAGCCAACACGGATGGAAGAATGATGGTCGACGCCACCGGCAACCTGGAGCCGGAAGGGAATGCAGATCCGAGCTGCCGGAGGCGGAGCCACCAAAACGCTGACGAACCAAAGCTGGAAGGGGCGCAGCTGTCGGCGCACCGGGCCGAAACCGTGCCGGTAGGACGCCGACAGAAAAGGACAGTGGAGAACGCAGGTCCATGGAGGCCGGGACCGGAGCGGTGTTGACAAATATCCACCGTGAAGCTTCTAGCATCCTGCCAAAGGATCCCAAGACCACACACGCAGAGGCCTACACTGTAGCTCGGACGTGGCGCCGTCTGGGCGAAGGGTGGCCTGCACCTAGGGCAGGGTCGAGCCGCGGCCACCTCCCCCAAGGGTCGCGCCCGCCCCAAACGGTGACAACTAGACGAGGGGCTGCGCCACGGGGGGCAAGAGGCGGACGGGAGGAGGATCACCACGGAGGCGGCCGTGCCGCTGCGTACGACCGGCAAGACGCGGTGCAGCAGTTGGTCGGGGCGGAGTGGCCGCGGCGTGCCAGATTCGATCTGGGGCCGGGTCGAGGGAAGGTCTCCAGCGCGTGGGGGAGGGGGGCCTCCACCACAGCCATCCTCAAGCACGGCGACGTGATCGCACGGCCGGCCCTCCGGCGGTGGCGGCGCGCGGGAGCCGGAGGCGGAGAGGGCCAGATGCAGGGCAGGTTGGTCGGGAGCAGGAACTCCCGGCGTCGAGGGTTACCCCCGTGTTGCCAGACGAGGGCGACACGGTTTGAAAGATAACTTTATTGGATGTTCATGTAACATTTTTTGTCTCATTACTCATGAGATACTTAGTTATTCGTAACTACCTTATATCCTTCATGATTATGGGTTGTGCAGTCTAGGCTCCAACAGAAAAAGTTCAGCAACAGACTGCATGCTCAGGACCGGACTATGTAGAGGTGAAGAATGATTTACCCATAAGATTAGTTATGTCAAATAACTATATTTAATAGAAAACCTGATCACATGTATAGTTCACATTCTATTATGTTCATAATTATACTCCAAGTACTATGTTCTTATTTATCATGTGCGTAGGACTAAGAGTTCCCGCAAAAATGTGCAGGGTATCATCTAGTTACATAGAAAAGCCAAACACATAAGAGGCCTTGCTTACTGTCCTGGTGCGCAGAGCTGATGAGCAGAGGACAAGTGCGGGGTGGAAGAAGGAGTGCCAAGCACTGGGCCGACAGAGTTGGTCGATTGTACTGTACATGTGCCTACTAGATCGTGCTGCATACGTAGTACATGTAGTTTCGCATGTTTGCACCTGTGGTAACTGCGCTAGGGTCCATCAATTTGTCATGTGGAAACATTTCCGTCCATCAATTTGAGAAATGTACCGGCGGACTAGTCCTCAGGGGGTTCGCGAGATGGCCGATGCCACAGGGGGGCTTGAGGTGAGGGCAAGGCTGCAGTGGAGATCAAGGGACGGGATTGGGCAAGCAGCGCGCGATGGTTTACCGAGGTTCGGGGCCCTCGTCTAGAGGTAACACCCCTACTCCTGCATGTCTGATGATATATACAGTATATATGTAGCAGTACAGAGTTGCTCCTGAAGCTGTATCTGAGATTAGTGTCGTGGGCATCCGGCCTCGTATCAGGAATCAGGAATCAGGAAATATGTTAGTTGGGAGCCACCCAGCCTCCTCGCCGCTTGAGATTCCTGGCCATCGGATCAGTTTTTAGATCTGTTCTGGACCGTTCGATCTCGCCCTCAGATGATATCAGCCGTCGGATCAAGAAACGACACTGCTATAATGAATAGTAGGTTCCATTCGGTTTCCCTTACTGTTTTTTCTTACTCCGGAATTACTCTGCTGTCTCACTGACATGTGGGTCCCTCGCTGGTGGGCCGCGCCGGTCAGCGGTTGTGGCTGGGAGTGTGCTCTGTGCGGCCCGTCGGCGCCATCCAGAGAAAAAGATCTCATGCCACCGCCGATATTTCCCTGCCCCGCCGAGGGCGTTTTCGACTTTTCATGTTCTGTCCCTGTGTGTGGTGGCCGCTGGTTGGCTCTGGTTCGACAAGGTTGGGGGTTCGGCTGGCTTGCCTCTTCTGCTCCCATTCGCCCTCTTCGCCCTGCTCCCATTCGTTCCTCGAGGAACCCTAGCCGCCGCCCCGATTAGCCACCGGCCTCCTCTCCGCCATTGCTGCCTCACCCCACCTCCCGCTCTTCCCACTCCCACTCCCACTCGAAAATCGGATCCATAACCATCCGGTCCGGTCCGTCGAAGGGGAGGGAATGGCTACGGCGGCGGAGGACGTGGAGGCGTTCCTGGCGACGTGCGCGTCGTCGGGGGACGCGGAGGACGTGGAGGCGTTCTTGGCGACGTGCGCGGCGTCGGGGGACGCGGCGTACGACGCAGCCAAGGCCATGCTGGAGCGGCTCGATGCGCCGACCAAGTACGCCGACCCCTTCCCACGGCCTCCTCTCCTAAGGTCGCGGCATCCGGCGCCGTCCAGATCCCAGAGGAGTACGTGGATGATTTCGAAGCGGTGGACTTCACTCAGGTGCGCTGTCTGCTCCCATCCTGATTGTGTTTCCTGCTTCGTCAGAGTGGTATGGGAGGCCACTGAAGCCATTAAGATTTTGTATTATGGTTTAGGGGAAGTGGGGGTTCAATTTTAGAGCAATTTTATGTTTTAGAGCAATTGCCCAAGCAGAGCACATAGCATCTGCTGTGTGCTCTGCTTGGGCAATTTTGTGCATGGGAAATTCATAGACTGATTATGTATGCCATGTAGTGTGTTGATGCTGCTCAGGGTCCAGTCATACCTAGAGTCCTGACTTTGGTTTTCTCACATGCCTTCGTTTCACATTATCTTGTGTAAGCACATCCGTGCAAAAGGTTGTGTGGGTCTCTTTTTTATGATACTGTACTGAACATCATATTAACTTCTATGATATTGTACTGAAGTGCTAATCATGTGAGTGGATATATAGTTGTTTTAAGCATCAGTGAGTATTATTTATCCCATAATTCTGCACATAATTTTCTGTGCTATGTGGTAGGTTTTTCTGAATGTTTGCCATTTTACTCTAATATGATCTCTTACTTAGGTTGGTGCTGTACGGCTTGGTTGAGATCAAATTCAACGGAGATGGCGGTTGTCAGGCCTATGGGATTCGATTTTCTGTTTACTTTTTGAGAATGGCATGTTTGGTATCCAGTACAAAACTTACTCTGCAAGTACTAACCTCTTTCCAAATTTGGTTCCTTCTTACAGTAACTATAAAAATGATTTTAATTGCTAGATATATACATCTACAGAACTGGTTCTATCTCTTTTTAATGTTGTTACTGGAGAAGATGAAGAAAAAAACTTGTCAGATCCTTTGTTCTCACATTAATGTATTTTTATTCACAGCTTGGATCTCATTGGCTCATCATGAGATATATACTGGATATGTCCCTATGGATTACAGAGAATGTCTTAAGAAGATGCCAATGTCAGTGCCTGCTCCTTTTCTACTATTTATTTATCAGTAAATATTTATTAATTAGAGTGGAAGGATGAACTCTTCTAACTTTTGTATGCTTATTACTGAACAAACTAGGAATGGAGAGTGGGGTTATCATGTTATGCTGCAGGCTGCCACGGACTTGGTAAGCATGATTCTTCCTCACCTTGTTATAGTACCAACCTGTCGCACCTGTGTGTGCATCCTCAAGGTGTCTATGTGGTGCATATAGTACACGATTGACTAATAGTAATTTAGTTTTGACTTCGGTCATATCAGAATAGTTTTATGAATGAACTATTGCTGGTAAGCTCCTCTTGCTCTTCTATTGCCTAGCTTTATTTAGTTTCCAGCATCAAGGAATGGTGCATTCTAAAATAAGAAAACTGAGAATTTGCAATGGTTGCTGGTTAGGTTCAAGACATGGAAACGTTAACAGTGTGTTCTCTGCCGAGATGTTAACTGAACTTCAAAAGAAATCAGTTGGTTGTTTGTCTAAAATTATTTCAAACCTGAGAACTTGGGGTTGCTTAGAGTTAGATATGTTGTAAAAGGTTATCGTGCTGCTATACTACTGATGAGTCACAAATGGTCAATAAATATTTTCATGGATCTTATCGACTGACTCTAATTAGCATTAGTAGCATATTTATCATTTCCTTAATTGTTAACAATATATGTAATGCTCACTCTGCTTTTGAAGGTTCCTATATATACACTAAGAAAGGCGGTGCTTCTTTTCTTTAGCATGAATCTGCTTATTTGTCCATGCCTTTGCACTGGCTTGGGGTGGTAGCATTGTTTACTGCATGATTACCAATGGAATCATTTGGGCTAAGAAAAGTATTGTCTTTTGATCTCTGATGCGACCATTTCCTGATATTAATTAGTGATCACATGGTTTCCTTGTCAAATTTTATGGCAGCTACAGGGCTGGAGGCGGCATTCGGGGTTGGAGATGGCAGGAGAAGCAGAGCTCCCTTGTGCCACTCTCTCTACAAAGGTGATGCTTGCTCCCATTCATGGCTTGGTTTGCTAAATTAGTTGGACTCGTGATTAACTAACAGTTCTTACATATATGTGTTTTCATTAAGAAGAATAACCTACCATGGTAGATTAGTTGATCCAGGGCTTAAGTTATATACCAAAATAATGCTGAGAGTTCTGTCAGAAGTACCTTGAACCTTTTTATTTTTTTAATATTCTGTTTTGACACTCATTTAATGTCATTTGCAGTCTGAAGTAGAAAAATATCATAAAGAGCTTGATGACTTCTATCATTATTGGTCATAGTATATTAAAGGGTGTTTAGGTGACCAATTAGGAAATAATCAATTGTGAGTGCTTAATATGGTTACAGCCTGTCATATAAATTACCAAAATGTTCAGAATTGGGATGTGTGAATGCTCTGTCTTTTCAGTTACATAGATTCATTATTCAGTCCTCAGGCCATCTACTTACTGGAATAGGCAACAAATGGAGGAGGGTAGACTATAGAAACTGGTCTAAGGTTGCAAAAGTAGTGGGATGAACATCACTTAGCAGTATACAACTTCATGACATATTCTTAGGTTTATACTTGATTATTTGCATGATTTTGGCTGCTCCCAACTCTGTTCTTAGCTGAAGGTTATTCATCAAAATTCATGGACATTGGAGGACATATTTATATGTATAGTAAGCCTTTTATTTTCTGGGTGATATTTACCAACCCGTCCACCTGAGCATGATGCTGCCACTGCTCTCCCTGTCAAGGTCGCCCCTCGGAGCTACTCCTGATCCACCAGTTGGCGCTCTCCCTTTGTAGGGAGGCAAGGAGCACCGGCAGATCGAGTCCCCAGTGTTTTCATCTAGGGCTCTCGACGAGGCAGATCGGGCCCCAAGTCGTGATCTTCATCTCGTGATGGCCCCGTCGGAGCTCTGCTGCCTGGAGCTCCACTCCGTCGAGGTTCCAGGTCACCCCGTCTCTCTCTGTATGTCTCTCTCTGACCGTTGCTCCTCCCGTCTTCGGAGCTCATGTGGGGGATGTTGTATGCTCAAGGAAGGATTGGTTGGTTCATTTGGTAAAAAAATTCTCAACAAAATCACATGTACCAAGATACTATACTGATCCAGAAAAGGTTTTTGCAACATTAGGGGGCTATATGCAGAAGATACGTAAAGCGTTTCCTTATCATGCTTACTGCCACATGTTTCCTCTTTATTGGGTGATTGTTAATTACTTAATTATATCTTTTTGATTCAAATTGATGTAACAGTGTTTCTGCAAAATTGCCTTTCGACATGCTCTGTCTGTATCACCTGTGTATATATATGTTTATTTGGCTGCTTGATGTTTCCCCAGTCAATCATGTTGAAAGGGTTCTTCCAGTCGTACGAGTAAATTAAAATATGATGAAAATATATAAGTTTTGGTTCTACTGTACCCTGTACCTTCCAGTTTAGGTTACTAATGTGGTTGGTTGATGTTTATACTATAACAGATCTTACTAGGTACATGCTAACAACAATCCTCTTTTTAGCATTGAAGGGTGTCGATGGGAGAGCGACTATCAGAAGAAATTGGTCAAAACTTTGTGACAACAGCAGAGCTTCCAGAGCATCATATATGTGTTGGAAATATGCCCTAGAGGCAATAATAAATGGTTATTATTATATTTCTTTGTTCATGATAATTGTCTATTGTTCATGCTATAATTGTGTTATCCGGAAATCGTAATACATGTGTGAATACATAGACCACAACATGTCCCTAGTAAGCCTCTAGTTGACTAGCTCGTTGATCAACAGATAGTCATGGTTTCCTGACTATGGACATTGGATGTCATTGATAACGGGATCACATCATTAGGAGAATGATGTGATGGACAAGACCCAATCCTAAGCATAGCTCAAAGATCGTGTAGTTCGTTTGCTAGAGCTTTTCCAATGTCAAGTATCTTTTCCTTAGACCATGAGATCGTGCAACTCCCGGATACCGTAGGAGTGCTTTGGGTGTGCCAAACGTCACAACGTAACTGGGTGACTATAAAGGCACACTACGGTATCTCCGAAAGTGTCTGTTGAGTTGGCACGGATCGAGACTGGGATTTGTCACTCCGTATGACGGAGAGGCATCTCTGGGCCCACTCGGTAGTGCATCATCATAATGAGCTCAATGTGACTAAGGAGTTAGTCACGGGATCATGCATTGCGGTACGAGTAAAGAGACTTGCCGGTAACGAGATTGAACAAGGTATTGGGATACCGACGATCGAATCTCGGGCAAGTAACATACCGATTGACAAAGGGAATTGCATACAGGATTGATTGAGTCCTCGACATCGTGGTTCATCCGATGAGATCATCGTGGAACATGTGGGAGCCAACATGGGTATCCAGATCCCGCTGTTGGTTATTGACCGGAGAGGCGTCTCGGTCATGTCTGCATGTCTCCCGAACCCGTAGGGTCTACACACTTAAGGTTCGGTGACGCTAGGGTTGTAGAGATACTAGTATGCGGAAACCTGAAAGTTGTTCAGAGTCCCGGATGAGATCCCGGACGTCACGAGGAGTTCGGAATGGTCCGGAGGTGAAGAATTATATATGGGAAGTCCAGTTTCGGCCACCGGGAAAGTTTCGGGGGTTATCGGTATTGTACCGGGACCACCGGAAGGGTCCCGGGGGTCCACCGGGTGGGGCCACCTATCCCGGAGGGCCCCATGGGCTGAAGTGGGAAGGGAACCAACCCTTAGTGGGATGGGGGGCCCCCCTTGGGCCTCCCCCTGCGTCTAGGGTTGGAAACCCTAGGGGTGGGGGGCGCCCCACTTGGCTTGGGGGGGGGGAGCCACCCCCCTTCCCCCTTGGCCGCCGCCCCCCTTGCAGATGGGATCCAGGGCCGGCGCCCCCCCTCCCAGGGGGCCTATATATAGTGGGGGGGGGGGGGGGGAGGGCAGCAACACAACAGCCCCTGGCGCCTCCCTCTCCCCCTGCAACACCTCTCCCTCCCGCTTGTGCTTGGCGAAGCCCTGCCGGGATCCCGCTACATCCACCACCACGCCGTCGTGCTGCTGGATCTCCATCAACCTCTCCTCCCCCCTTGCTGGATCAAGAAGGAGGAGACGTCGCTGCTCCGTACGTGTGTTGAACACGGAGGTGCCGTCCGTTCGGCACTCGGTCATCGGTGATTTGGATCACGGCGAGTACGACTCCATCAACCCCGTTCACTTGAACGCTTCCGCTCGCGATCTACAAGGGTATGTAGATGCACTCCTTTCCCCTCGTTGCTAGTATACTCCATAGATGGATCTTCGTGATGCGTAGAAAATTTTAAACTTCTGCTACGATCCCCAACAATATGTGCCTTTACCTTCAATGCTAAAAATGCATCTGTTGCTCACTGTGTACCCACTTTTTAGAAGATCGATTACAAAGTTGCACTCATGTCGAGTGGCTATCTTTTGTGATCTTACGAACGCACTGAAATCGGTTCTGCCTTGTAGTCTCGTGATGATATTGAGCAATGTTGTTTCGCTACTATCACAATTGAATATTTCTTCTTTGTTTTATTGTTATCCTGTATGAATGTGTATGCTAAGCCTGGATTCCTACTGACTTGGTATTATTTACTTGATCTAAACATGGGACCGGCATCCTCGCGCCAAGACGCGATATCGATCTAGTATGTGTGAATGTGTGTGTGGGCATATGAGCCCGTGTGAGCAAGTGGGCATGTGGCTGAGCCTGTGTGAGGCGTGGATGGATGTGTGCTTTTATGGTGTGGCTTGTCCCCTTGGCCAAGTCTATGACTTCTTGGCCAAGGGAATGCCTTCCTCTTCAAGAAAGTGCTCCCCTGGGTCACTTTATACACTAGTGTCTATGGACAAGTAGCACTGTACATGATGTCGCGTATGACGAGTGAACTATGTATACTTTATCAGCAATAGTGGTCGTGGTATGGCCGTCACGTCTGCACAGGTCCAACGGGACGTCTTAGTTGACTTGGCCAGAGAGAACCAGAACAGGGAAAACCCGGACAGGGAGTACCCGGCCAGACTCAACCCAGCCAGACTTAGCCAGCCAGGGGGCACTCCCCTAGCAATGTTTTGGAGCGTCGTTCGCCATCTTGGGCCTACCCACACTTACTCACAATTAAGAAAAAAACTCTCCACTAATTAGCCTTGGAGAAAATCGGTCCTTCATGTGTTTCTGGACAAAATGTTTTAGTAGCCATTGGAGCAGAAAAAGTCTCCATCCCAACTCTTGGCCTCTTTATTCTGCAGAACAACACACCATTGATTTTTTTAAAAATATTATTAGAATGTTTCAAATAGCAAGATCTATTGAATTAAGCCGACGTTATAGTTTGTTACCGAAATCTCGGTCAATTTTTGTGCAAGCTATCATTATTATAATTTTCAGGACACCAAGTACTATTTGTGTAGATTCTCTAATGCACATATCTTTCGATGCTACATCGGGCAACACACATTCTACGTGACAAAAATAAATAGAAATATGTTATGCAGTGTAACATCTAATTAAGAAAATTAATAGGAACAATCAAATGGTTGTGTATATATCATGTAGAAATGGACTATTGATCTTGTCCATACCCTTACATATTTGCATGAGCCGTTTTGCTTCTCTTTTATATACCGCGTGCCACACAATGCAAGAGAAAAATGGCGCAACAATCAAATCCTCCAGATCTGAGCTAATTCGTAGCTAGTGTTCAGGTATGATTTCTCATGATATTAGGGGAAGAAAACATAGTGGTGTCAACCGACGCATATTGCAAAATCATAGTTACATTTGAGACTATAATTAAGAAAATTCTAGAGCTCGACATTTCTAGTGTTATCTACAATAGCCATGAATGTAAAAAAGAGTAAGGCTTAGATAACACCATAAAGAGTTATAGAATATAGATATTTGTAATTGCATGAATAGGATGATGACACTTGTCATACATCTAACAGAGTTGTATACATAATAAGGAATGCTAATCTAACTAAGAAAAACCAACATATTCTAACACAGAGGACCAAAGGGCTCCAAAATGGCATTATTTAATTTTAGAAAAGTGTGTGGGTGTGTGTGTGCGCACACACACACACACACACACAAGTTTATTGGAGTATGTGGTCGACGCAATGATATTTCACAAAATCCGATCACACAACCATGACCTTGGGTAGAAATGCCATACACATAAGCACTATCCGCCTTAGGCTCTCCACTGATTAGCCCTGGAAGCCGGTCCTTTGTGTGCACAAAATGTTTTAGTCACCATTGTAGAAGAGATACTTTACATCCCATGAAGGCTTAGGATCTTTATCCTGTAAGAACAACACAACATTGGAAAAGTAAAAAAATGTTATTAGAATGTTTCAAATAGCAAAATCTATTGAATTAACTCAATACTACTATTTCTTACCAAAATCTCGCTAATATCTGAATTATCAGGACACCACGTGCTATTTTGTTTAGATTTATTATCTCTAGTGTACATATCTTTCGACTCTAGATCCGAGAACACACATTCTGTTTGACAAAAAGTGGAATCTTTTAAAAAAGGGAAAATATGTTAAGCATCATAACATTTATTAAGAAAATTAATATGAATAATGAAATGGTTTTGTGCATATCATGTAGACATGTACTATTAATCTTACTCATACCCTTAAATGATTGCATGTACATCACCGAATGACTGTCCTGCATGTCACTAATTGGGGGAGGTTTGACCATTGGCTGGACATTCATATTATGGTTCATGCAAACAACTCCTTGTGTTATATAAGTCTCTGAAAAGTTTGAACTAGACAAAGGTTGCATCATTGTAGGAGAAGCCTGCACACACATGTTATTCGCATGTTACGAAAGTGAGTTTATGACAATGTTGGAGTGAGTAAATGATAATGGTCTCCAAATATATTTGTAGTAGTGTACCTGTTGCTGAGACAAGTTCGGAGATGACGACAATGATGCTTGGGGAGGTGTTAATTTCTGATGCTTTGTTTTAGGATTGCCCCTACGAAGAGGATCGATGTTCATCCTATGTTTCTGTAATTTTAATTCATGAAATAATGTTTATTGGACAATAATGACAGAAATGATATAGTCTTGGTAAAAAAAAGTGTATGCAAAAACTAAATAAGAGAGGAGTATGGCTAGCTTTTTGGTACATGATTTTCCACACCCAACACATGCTGATGCTCTCACTGTAGCGACTTTGTTTAAAGCAGCATTTGAAAATCACCACAAAAAACTGAAAATAATCTTAATTGAATCCACTAGATATTAGTTCCAGGATAAAATGACTACATTTGTAGTTTGCACCAAAAACAAGGAGAGGCTAAGAAGACATCTTTATATCCCTTTCATAGAGCAGACAAATGAACCATTTTGGACGAATTTTACCCAGCCACATAAAAAAAAATCTCAATTATTCTTATCCACATTTTCTAGTCGGTTTATGTGAGCCTGATGCACATTTCACTTGTCGCAATTGTACTTTCTATAAAAAGAGAAAGAAGAGGACTATATCATCATCTTTGAATATGTAGAAAAGGTATAGTCCAATTACCTGAAGGTGGCTGGCAATGTTCTCTCTAGTTAGTGTAGAGTCATTCATCAACTTAAGTATTTTCTTTGGCACGGCATCTAAGCAAACATTCAAAAGAAAACAAGTTACCTTATAAACACTAAACAGAGTTACCAACACCACATGAAAAATTAACGGATGCTTTATTGTAGATGCCCTCCCTAATTTTATTGAGATCCTCCATCACTATGGGTCCATAGCGGAGGCCAGTTTTCGACATAGCTGTATGACGTGAAACGAGAAATGTCAGCATAAATAAAGTAATGAAGAGCGGAACATTTGTTACATGAACCATAATGATATTGGTATCAATTTTGAGGCAATCTTACCTTCCCACATGCATAAATAGATGGTGTTTTATACACAAACATAATGTCTAGCATGTAATTTTGATGACTAGTTCCCATAAACTTCTAATATTGTGAAATTATTTCTCATGACAAATCTAGTACAGCATGGTGACCCAACAAATCTGAATACAGTTTTCATATGCCAAAAGTCAGAGCTAGTTATATCATTTTGACTACACGTTTTCTAGAAACACCACCTATCTATGCATGGATAGCAAAGACAGTAACCAGTCATCTAGTCATAGTATTGTCACCGACCAGTCTGAATACATTTCCGTATGTTAATAGTCAAAGTTAGTTATATAAGTTGGACTACACGTTTTCTAGTACACCCCATCTCTGCAACCTTTCTGAACTAAAATTAATAGCCTTAATCTAAGTAAATGATATTGATGCATGCTATGCCATATGAAATACTCTATTGGAACGAGGCACGTGTTAACTAAACTGATGCAAATTAACCAAAAGGGCATCTAGAAAGTGGGTTCGTAAGTAAATTTATCTATGTATTTCTAGGCCCTATGTTACCGAGTTCTTTCTGTTTACCGAGTGTTTTTCGTGCGGTACTCATCCAGGACCCTCTTTGCTGAGTGCCTGCGGAAAGGAACTTGGAAAAGACCGAGACACTCGATGTACATGGTTTTTCCCGTAGTATATATGTAGCATAGTGACTTCATCGGAAGTTGGAACTCTAATATTCCCTCTGTCCTATAATATAAGAGTATTTTTGACACTATATTAGTGTCAAAATTATGGGACGGAGGGAGTAATGTTTTGTTAATGCCAACGCAGTGCGGCTAGTGGTATGTCAATGGTTTCAAAATGAAAAGAAAAAGCTCCCAATCATCAGCAAGTATTTCCCCTCAAACCATCATTACCTATGTTGGCCACATGCACGACTTGTACGTCCGCTCGACGAGTACTTTCCGTCAAGACGATCACGTACGGAGCAGCCGCTAGCTAACACAAGCTAGACAATTGGTTCTGACGAGACGCGCAAGTATACAAACCACGCGATCGATCCGTACTCCGGTGGAAGATACGTACCATGGAAGCAGGCAGGCTACTACTAGGTGGATTGATTTTCACCTACGTGAAGCTAGCTAGCACATGCACGTACGAAGTCGCCGGCTTGATCGATCGATTCAATCTCACCTAGCACAACACGTGAACACGAGGCGCCTGAGATTTGTTATTGCTTTTATATCTTGTACAAATGTTGCAGGGATACATATAGGTATATATAACAGCCAGCCGTGGCTAGCAAAACTAGTCCTATACCCATACGGTGACGTGTTCCTGTCCAAACCGGACTAGGACTCGTGGTTAATTCCAACAGACTAGGGGGTGGCACACCCCTTACATCATTTTTTTTTGCAAGTACTCCTTAAATCATTGGCTCGCTTAACTGGCAGCTAAGCTATGCTACATAAGCCCGTTTCAAATATAGAATAGAACTACTCCTGTATATATACTTCAAAGAAGAATCTGGTGGCAACATAGCTCGAAATCGTCTACTGCTTAACTCAAACCAATTACCTCAAAAGTCAAAACCGCTATCTCACCATGGTTAGATGAAACGCAACATGGCAGACTTAACTAAGCACAAGATCCGACTACCATATGCATCGATCAACGCACATATCTTCTTATTATTTATTCTTAATTAACTAGGCTGAAACAAGCATGATTTATGTTGTTACTTATAGTGCAAGCACTTGGGTCAATGTTTTTTTTTCAACCGCCCCCCCCTCCCCCCCCCCCCCCCCCCCCCCCCCCCCCTCCAGTTCTAAGTTTTCCACTACGTACTTAGCTCAAACCGGTGCTCGTAACGTTGTCAAATTAATTATATGGTAGACTTAACTAAGTAGAAACAGATCCAATATAATTACCGTGTGTGTCGATGTGCATCTCGCTGATGGCACAGTCCAAGAGCTCGAAGGTCGGCGCCGGGCTGTAGCGCAGAGAGTACACGTCGACCAGCACGGCCTCGAACTTGTGCCCCCCGCGGATCTCCCAGCGGATAGATCCAGTAACCAAATGCTCCCTGGCCTCCGTCGGAGTGAGTAGCGACCACGAACGGATCAACGCCGTGGCTCGGAAAATAACCTGCAAAAAATGAATGCGTGTTGTCCTGTTAAAAACCAAATCATTTCTGCAATTCCAGAGAGCCCACAACAAGGCGCAGACTCCTACGCGAATATGTCTCGCTAATTCGTGCTCTATCCCGTTAAGCCATGTACAGCTAGGGCCCCTGCTTCAGTGTAAATCGGGTGCTGTCACCTTGCCAACCAGGTGCATCGCCGGTCCCGGAGCCTCTAAGGGCATCTTCAATGGCAACCCACAAAAATTCTCCCGCATCTGCCCGCGAAAAGGGGATCAGTCCGCGGACACGGATGTGGGGGGACGATATCCAACGCTATCCGCATACATTGCCAACTTTTTTTCAACAAATCGGATGAAATTCATGCAACCACGATCGGATTTCATACAAACATGACGGATTTCATATAAACATGGAGAATTTCATTACATTTCGAACATTTAGCGCAAAAAACAGACCCGCCCCTAAACCTATCCTATGGCGACGATGCCTGGTGTCCAAGCCCATGTCATCCTCCATCTGCCATCTTTATGAGCACCGGCGATAAGTCCGACTAAGTGAAGGTGCGGTCTCCGGCGAGGAAGAGTAGAACACGGGAGACGGACCAGCCCACATGGGACACAAGGCACCGCCGCCTCCCGTGGCCTACTCATCCTCAGAGGAGTCCGCGAACTGTCCGTCGCTGGTGGACGTGTGGTCCACGAAGGAAATGGTGGCGCCGGCGCTGTCTTCGCCTCACCGGGGCTGCTGATGGTTCGGCGGCGGCGTGTAGAAGGCGCAGCTGGCGTTGTTCTCCCCCGCAATCACCTGCAGCTGCGCCTCCATAGCAGCGGCTTTAGCGCGAACGGTGTCGTAGGTGGCACGCTGCTCTGCCACAAAGTTGGGGTTCGTCGCGGCCATGGCCGCCACTGCCTCCTCGCTCGCGCGCCGGCTGGTGTTGCTCCAGAAGAAACATGTTGCACAACTATTCCTCTTGCACCTGCTGGAATGCTGACAGAGGTGCCAGCACAGGCTGCACCTCCACCATGATGGCATTGAAGTGCACATGCGCCCGCTCCATGGTGACGCCAACGTGCACAGGAGGCGCGGGGGCCAGGGCGGAGTCGTCAGAGCCCATCTCCATCATGGTGTCGTCCTCGTTGTCGAAGACCTCGGGCGAGCTGTCCGGCAAGCCGGCCTCGATCCGCCTGGAACGACAGCTATGCCAGGCGGCGGCAAGGCCGGCATCCACATGCTTCATTTCCGGCGAGACTGTCTCGCAGTGCTTTCCCGCTGGCGGTCATGGCGGATGTGGAGGAAAGAAGGAGGATGTGGAGCGGATGTGTTGTGATGTGGAGATAGCACGGAGTGGCTGCCCTTAAATAACGGATTCCGGTTAGGCCAGGCGTCAATGCAGGACGCCGGAGTGGGTTTCTCAACCAGCGAGCCTGGTTAATGGCGGCATATGGACGGATGGGGAATTGTACGGGCGTGGTATATATCCGTCCCGTCCCATCAAGTCACGCATCTCTGGCATTGAACAGGCACAGACACCGGAGACGCGTCGCGGGCGGCTCCCTCAGTCGGCGCGCCACTTCAATGGTGGAGGCGGTGAGAGGTCAAGTCCGCCCTGAGCCGTCTTCAACGTTAATGCGGACAGTTCGCACCAGGTGGGAACGTGCGTGGGCGAGGAAGAAGGGTTTTTGGTGGGCCAAGGCGGTCAGAAGCGGGTTTGGGATCGGTCTGGACTCCCACAAACCTCCCCATGTTTGTCTCCAGTTTGTAAGAGAAATCGTGTCCGGACCGCTCTGCAGACTGATACAGGACCGCTTTGGATGGCTTCCGCGGTCCGAAGATAAATTTACGGGTCCGCCTTGAAGATGCCCTAATAAGACGAAGTACACAAAGATAAATGGCCTGGTGTCGACATGCAACATTCACATCTAGCAGCACGACAGCAGATCAATTTTCTTTTCTTTTCTGCATGTGTTTTTTCTTTTTCTTTAGCATGGATCTATCTCTCTGATCAACCAGGAAGAGATCGTTTGCTACGGCAACATGACGAGCCGTTTTGATGATACGATAAAGGGTTTTCATCGCTTTATATTATAAAGCAACAGCTGAGCATACAACTATTGATACAATAAAAAAGAAAGAAGAAAAAAGAAATAAGAAGGCGACAGAGGGATACAAGATGCTACCGAACAACAACAGTCCTGACTACACCTAGAACCAACTAGGACATCGAGAACCCCGGCAACTCCAGGACATGTCGCCGATACGCTCATGAGAAAGGAACAACCTGCCACCAGAGGAAGAGCATGGTCGTCAACTCCCATACCGTTGCCCGGCTATCCGTCTCGACAAGCTGAAGAGCTCACCCCTGAGCCCGGATGGACTGGGAGAGGACGACAGCACGACCACCACATTTGCAAAGCCACTCCGATTATCACCACTGCATCGAGCCACAACCATGAAGATCACCGAACATTGTCGAGCAGGAACAACTAAAACGAACGCCGGCAAACGACCCACGCCAAAGCCGTGACCACCACTCACCCGTCCCAAGACAGCGTCTTTAGGAAGAAAGCGATGGCAAGGCGCCGTCGCCACCCAGTCTGAGGGGATTTGGGGTTTCACCCGAGACAAGAAGAGGCGGGGGGCGGGGGGGGGGGGTGTGGGCTAGGACTCGATGCCGACTCTAAGAAGTAGAACGACAATAGAGAGCCGCCAACATCATGGCTACCGCAACCCGCCAAGGGTTTCCCCCATCCGTAGCCCACCCCCTGACCAACCACAAACCGGCCACAGGAGGACGCCGGCAACAAGGTCGGTGTGGGTTCCCAGTGAACGCAGAGGTCGCCGTCTTCAGATCAGTCCATGGGCGCACGAGGCCGCCCATGACCGAGATCTGTGCTCACTACCGACTCACCGCCCGTACCACCAAGTCCAGCGCTCGGAACCATCGGCACGACCTCCCCCCGCCATCGGGGAGGGGCACCCTCGCCGGAGGAGGCCGCCGCCACCGCACCTGCGCCACCCGAACTGGAGGCCGCGCCGCCATGCTACCTGCTCTGCCAGCCGCCGGCCAGGGCAGGGCGGGTAGCCCGTGGCCAAGGCCACACGCAGCACCCGCCGCTAGATCTGGCCGGATCCGACGGGCGCGGAACCCCCACAGACCCACAGCCACTGCGCCGCAAGAGCACGCCCGGGATGCCACGCCACCAGCCACGCACGCCGCCGCTCCGAGTATCCGCCGCCACACCTCTGCGCGCCCAAGTTGTCCCACGCCAGCTTGGGATGGGCGAGAGGAGGGGGAACGGGGCCTCGCCGCCGCCGGCGGCAAGGGGAGAAGGAGGTAGGGAGGGCGCGGAGTCCCGGCGGCTAGGTTTCCCCCCATCGCTCCCGGGAGTGACGCGGGGAGGGGCAGCCGTTTCCGTGTTTTTAGGAACTATTTGGCGTCTATTAGTGGTGCTCTACTTCCGCCTGTTATTCCTTTCGCTTGTTTGTTTGTTTGCTTGTTTTATTAATGATTTCATCACGGTTGTAAAGCTGGGGATGTACAGCTAGCTTCAGTTTCTAGCCTGCCGTCTCGCCTGCTTGTACATTGTAAAACAGAACCGCTGCTCTCCAGTGACTGAATGATTATAAGCTAGTAGTATTTGGGAAAAAAATATGTACCAAACTGTTCTGATCTGAACTGGTGCACAGCTCATATGTATGTCTTCTCCTTTTCTTCTTCTTTGGTATATATCTGGAATGCTGTAATTTAGCAGAAACACATTTCTATTTCCTTCTGGAATTGCGGGGAAACAAATACAAGTACTAAATGTCGCAGATCGGTCTTGTTCAACCAAATGTGTTCTCTCCAGGGTGCAACTTTCACCCTGTTTTTGATGCATCGGCCGGGTGTCTATTTGACAGGAATACTTTGTTTCCTGCGGGGCTAGGAAGGAAAATTGCCCGCCACAAACAAGGCTTCTTCGATGTAATCTGTTTAAGCATTCTGGTTCATTTAATCAGTTTATAAGCCATTGTGCTTCTCTTACAAAAATAAATAGATGGCGGAATGAGGACCACATCAACTCCTCAGAATATGAGCTCATATGGAGCCGGTGTTTAGGTAATGATTTCTCAGGATACCACGGGAAGAAAACAGAGTGGATGTCAACTGGCGCGTATTGCAAAATCATAGTGACATTTCAGCATATAATTAAGAAAATTCTAGAGGTCGATATTTCAGGTGGTATCTACAATATTCATGAAAATTCTAGAGGTCGATATTTCGGGTGGTATCTACAATTCTAGATGTAAAAAATATCTAGGGCTTGGATAACACCATAGAATGTTCTAGAATAGTGATATTTTGCGACATTTAGTACCAAACTGTTCTAGCCACCTCCCCTTCGCCTCCTCCCCCGCCGCCGCCAGCAGCCGTCGTCGGGCTTGCCCGCTCGGCGGTAGGCGGCGGCGGGGGCTTCCCCGCGCACCCGCCAAGGCCTCTGGAGAGTCCCCCATCCTGCATCGGGCGCCGCCGCCCGCGTCTCCCATGCTGGCCGCCGAGGCCGGCCCTTTGCGGCGGCCGTTGACTCCGGTGTTGTCACCCCGCGACTTCACCTGGGACGGTGCCGCCCGTCAGATCCGGCCGCCTCGGCCCTGGGATCGGAGCCAGATCCTCTGATCTGGCGGCTGGTGGGCCGGGGTTCGCCAGATCCGCACGGATCTGGCCGGCGTGGCCTTGCCTCTTTTTGCGATGTGGTGAATCCTGGTGGCGGCGGTGAGGGTCTTCCTCCATGTCTCGACGGGATGTGTGCGGTGGGTGGATGCCGGGGCGGCGGCCTTGGGCGGTGTGGACGGGGGGTGGATGGACGGCGTCTTGACCGCGTGGGCGGTGAGTTGCCGGTGGATCTCCTTTGCGCTGCAGGCTCTTTCCCACTGCACTTGACGGCTTACGATCGCGGCCGTCGGCCTTGGTGCGTTCGCGGGGGCTGGTTGAGGTGGCATCAGAACGGAGGAAACTCTGGGTGACTCGTTCATCCCGACGGTGGCGACGACCAGGGTCGCCGTTCTCCTCCTTGCAGGCGCCGTTGAGGTCCCTGCCCTCCACCCCGACACCATGCCCGGGTGAAAACCCATAATCTCCTGCGATTGGGCGGCGGCACTGCGAGTGTCGTACCCTTCTTGGAGGCGCCTCCTGGGGCGTTTGGATGCTAGGTTAGAGGAACTGCAGGCGGAGAGGATGAGACCAGTGGCAGCAGGTGGTGTTCGCGAAGGAGGAGCGGCGTAGCATCTGGCACGTCGACAACGGCGGGTCTCAGCGGCATGGAGCAGCACGGTCTCGCCGGTGGGCGTGTGATGATGGACGAGCGCAGGATGGTGGCGTTGTCTGGCGTCTTGGTGGCGTCGACGGCAGCTAGACCGGGCAAGGTAGATGCAGCAGTACAGCACTGAAGATGGATTGGTGGCAGGTGGCTGCGGCGGCCTCATACCCGACAGGCGTCCTGGTGAGGAGTGCGCCGTCCTGGTGGGTGCCCCATACCCGGCAGGCGTCCTGGTGGGACCTCAGGTCTTAGATGTTAGGTTTGGCTGCGAGGTCTGTTTGGTATTAGGCCCAGACTATCAGCATCCCTACATCATCTGGATAGGAGTAGCGACAGATGTTACCCAGACGGTGGCTTTAGTCTTACTGTTGTATGACTTTGTAAGGTCTTGTGTGAATAATTAATAAAGGGACTGCATGCATCATCCAGATGCAGAGGCCGGGGGTCCTCCTCCATTTCTAAAAAATAAAAATAAAAGAATAGTGATATTTGTAATAGTATGACTAGGATGATGACACTTGTAATATATCTAACAACGTTGCATACATAAACAAGGAACACCGATCTAACTAAGAAAAACCCAGAAAAATTGCATTCAGAGAGGAGTGAAGGGCTCCAAATTGGCATTATTTAATTTTAGAAGAGTACACACACAGAATTTGTTGGAGTATGTGGTCCACAAAACGAGATTTCACAAAATCCGATCGCACAACCATCTCCTTACATAAAAATGCTAAGCACATAACCATTATCCGCCTTAACACACTATATGTATTCAAAAACTAAGATGGACTCTCCACTAATTAGTCTTGGAAACTGGTCCTTCATGTGTTTTTGGACAAAGTGTTTTAGTTACCATTGGTGTAGAAATACACTTGATCCCATGAAAGCTTGGGCTCTTTTATCTATAGAACAACAATATTGAAAAAATTGAAAAAATATATCATTAGGATATTGAAATAGCAAGATCTATTAAATTAACTCATTATTATCATTTCTTACCGAAAACTCGATGCTATTTTCCTGGCAGCCGGCATTATCTGAATTACCACCAGACCATGTGCTATTTTTTGTATATTCATTATCTCCGGTGTACATATCTTTTGATGCTACATCGGAGAACCCACATTTCATGTGAAAAAATTAGAATACGTAAAAAAATAAGTTAAGTAGTGTAACATCTAATTAAGAAAAGTAATAGGAATAATCAAATAGTTGTGTGTTTATCATGTATACATGTACTATTAATCTTGTCCATACCCTTAAATGATTGCATCTGTATCACCGGATGACTGCCTGAATCATTCATATTATGGTTCATGCAAACAACTGCTTGTGTCGTAATAATCTCCGGAAAGTTTGCACTAGACAAAGATTGCATCATTGTAGACGAAGCCTGCACACATGTTATTCGCATGTTGAGAAAACGAGTTTATGACATTGTTGGAGCGAGCAAGTGATAATGGTCTCTAGATAGATTTTCAGTAGATTACCTGTTGCCGAGACAAGTTAGGAGAGAGCAATGATGCTTGGGGAGGTGTTAATTTTTTATTCCTTGTTCCAGTATTGCCCTTACGAAGAGGATCGAGATTCATCCTATGTTTCTGGAATACAATTCGTTAAATGTTTATTGGACAACAGTGAAAGTATAAAAGGATATAGTCTTCACAAAAAAGAGTCTCCACAAAACAAAATAACCGAGGAATATGACTAGTTTTAAAGTACATGATTTTCTACACCCCAACACATGTTGATGCTTTCACTATATTGATTTTTTAAAACAATGATTGAAAAACATAGGTAAAACTGGATATAATCCTACTTTTATATGCTAGAATGCACTATATATTAGTTTCACTAGAAAACAACTACATTTGTAGTGCACTGAAAAACAAGGAGAGGCTAAGAAGACATCTTTATATGATTCTCACATAGCAGACAAATGCAACATTTTGCACGAAAGTTTACCCATGCACATAAAAAACTCAATATGCACATTTTCTACTCCATTTGTGTGATCCCGATGCACATTTCACTTATCACATTTGTACTTTCTGTAAAAATATAAAGAATAGAGGACTACGTGGTCGTCTTAATTTTAATATTATGTACAAAAGGTATAGTCCAATTACCTGAAGGTGGCTGGCAATGTTCTCTCTAGTGAGTCTAGGGTCATTCATCAACTTAAGTATTTTCTTCGGCACAGCATCTAAGACCACATTCAAAAGAAAACAAGTTACCTTATAAACACTAAACTAAGTTATCAACACTACATGTAAACTTTGCGATATATAAGATTGGTTGATAGGCTCAGTGATCTAATAGTACATAAAACCTAGTACATTAATAATTAACTGTAAATTAGGCAAATGGGCAAACAACGATGATTAACTACATTACCTCCAGGGAGGAGTTTGTCATGTGCTTCCACGAACTTCTTGTGTAGTTCGTCGGTCCAAATGACCCGGGCCTTCGTTGGCTTCTCGGCCGGTTTTTGTTTCTCGTTCTTGACATTCACTACATCCAACTCCTGACTGTTTGTATCGTTTACTCGTGTCCTTCTTATCCTCCTTCTTGTCGCCCTCCTTCCTGAAGTTACTAAGGCTGTTGTTGTGGGTGCTGTCGCCACCGGTGAGTTGTTGCATGGACTGTTCGACATGGTCTCCCGTGACTTAGATCCATTGGTTGCTTCATTGTAGATGTCATTCCTGATTTTACTGAGATCCTTCATCTCTAGGGGTCCATAGCGGGCGCCATTTTTCGAAATAGCTACATGACATGACATGAGAAATGTTAGTATAGCTAAAGATGAAGAGCTGAACTTTTGTTACATGAATCTTAATGATATTGGTATTAATTTTGACGAAAGCTTATAGTTCCTACTTGCGTAAATAGATGGTGTTTTGTTCGCAAACACAATGTCTAGTATGTAACTTTGATCGCTAGTTTTAAAGCAGAAAAAAATGATTATATGAACTTCTAATATTATGAAATTATTTCTCATGGAAATCCAGTGATAGTATTGTGTCCTGATAAATCTGAATATGTTTTCATATGTTAAAAGTCAAAGTTAATTATATAAGTTTGACTACGCATTTTCTAGAACACCATCTATATGGATAATAAAGATAGTCAACCAGTCATGTAATTACCTGAATTCACCTATTTATTTATTTATCTCTGCTACCTTTGCGAAGACAAATTCATGGCCTTCTAAGTAGATGATATTGATGCATGTTACGCGATATGAAATAATCTATTGGAATGACGTATGTGCTAATTATTTCTGACGGAATACACAAACCTAACTTCATGGTTCAAACATACGCTATCACACGTGGTATTATATTATTTACTAATGATAATTAACAAAAGGAGCATCTGTAAAGTGGGTAGAAAGTAATTATGTATCTACTTCTATGCAGGGTTGGTCAAAATGCTAAAAGTTAGATGGACTGATTTATGAGAGTTTTTGTTGGGCCTTTTATGTCATATGTGACATAGTGATTTCATGGGAAATTGGAACTCTAGTTCTCTTTTGTTGATGCGAAAGCAGCGCAGCTAGTGGTATGTCGATGGTTTCAAAATGAAAGAAAAACATCAATCGTTAGCAAGTATTTCCCCTCAAACCATCATTAGCTATGCTATATAAGCCCGTTTAGATAATTGATAATTAACTGAAGCACACCCCTTACATCAATGTTTTTTGCGAGTACCCCTTGAATCATTAGCCGGCCCAACTTAGCAGTTAAGCTATGGTATATAAGCCCGTTTGATCTATAGAACTACTCCTATATACTCAAAGAAATACTTAAAAATATATTTCAAAGAAGAATCTGGCAACACAGCTCTAAATCGATCGTCTACTTGCTTAAAGAAAATTAACCACAAAACCGTTATCGCTCCATGGCTAGATATAAAACGGAACACGGTAGACTTAACTAAGCACAAGATCCAGTTACCATATATGCATCATCGCGCATCCCAACAATGGTTATCCATCTTGTTATTACGGTAGACTAAGTAAGTTGAAGCAACGATGAATATCTTTTTATAGTGTGCAAGCACTTGGGTCAAAGTTACGGACTTCAAAGGAGAATTAATCTGGCAGCATATATAGCACTATGTACGTACTTAGCTCAAACCAATCCTCGTAACGTTGTCAATACCTCAAAACCGTATCTCTCTGGCACTCCCTCGCTAGATAAAATAGAAAATAGACCACCGTAGACATACTAACTAAGCACAAGATCCAATATAGTTACCATGTGTCTCAACGTGCATCTCGCCGACGGCACACTCCAAGAGCTCAAAGGCCGGCGCGCCGCAGCCTAGGGAGTTCATCTCGACCAGCACGACCTCGAACTTGTTCCCCGCGCGGAGCACCGCCATGGCCGCCGCCGGATCAGTGCAAACCGTCACTGCAAGCAAGCAAGCAAAACAGCGTAGACAATAATAAGCTTAGCAAACGCTGCACGCACGAAGCAGTACGTAGCAAGCAACGTATACCTTCATAGTGGTCTCGGTCGCGGAGGATGGCGGCTATGGAGCTAAGCCTGACGGCGTCCGCCGAGACAGCGAGCGCACGGAGGCGGCGAGGGGGAGGAGCATGGAGGGAGGCGCCGGGGAGATCCATGGACGGCGCGTGCGTGGCTCTCCCCGTACGTGCAGAGAGGCGCCTTTGCTAGGGCTCTAGCGGCGACGCCCGCATGAAGGTAGATGGCTTCGCGGCCGTAAGGGGTTGGTACTTGTTCGTTAGTTGGTACGTACTTGTTCTAGCAGAATATTCCAGCTGTCTCGGTTCATTCGGCCCTGGGCCCACCGGCCAGTGGGCACCCGCATGCACCCGATGCGATGCGGCGCCGTGGGGTTGTTGGTGCCTACGGACGCGGATGATGCGGAGGCCTGAACTTGACTTCTAGAAGAAATTCGGTTTTTTTGCCGTTGTACGTAAAAGGGCCATGCCCTCAAGCTCGCGACCGTTCAGGTCCCTTAGTTTTAGGGCCCATTCTACGGGCCACTTCTTTTTTAAAATTGAGCTTATCTGGTGTTTCCTTTTAATTTGAGCTTGTCGAGCAAGGCAGCGACGAGATGGGTGACGTCAATCAGGTGACGTAGGGTAACTCAAAAAGGAAATATCTGCTCACGTTGGAGCTCAATAGACGTGGCAGGGATGAGAGGCACTCACGCAGCGGGACGTGATAGCTGCAACAACCCAAAGGTGGGACAAAATTACATAGATTGTCCTTGAACTCCCTGGCGCATAATGAAAATGTCCTCGAACTTGAGAAACACTGCAGTGCGGTACTTGTACATGCGAATACGTGACATCTACAGTTCTATCTATGGTCCCGGCTAAAGTAGAGCACTGTCGTGCCGCCCCGTGGTGTCACCTTTTTGTGGAAAGACCCCTCGCTCTTCCAGGAATGTACCCATGCCCCGCAATTCGTAGGCATCAAACTAAAATAACTTCGCCCCACACGTCTTAAATCCCGTCGTCTCCCCATCCTGCTCTCTGAAATGCCTAACCTAGCAAGTCGCGACGACGGAGGTCACTCCGACACTGGCCGAGATCCATATTCAGGTGAGGACACCGCGTCCCCGCTCGGCCCCGGCGTCACCTACCTAGGCGACACGGGCGGCAGGCCCCAATCTCGCCGCCGCCGGCCCCCCCTCCTCCAGCGACTCCCCTCGCCGCCGCCGGAGGCCACCACCGGGCGAAGCCCGCAAAGTGGCGGCGGCGGCGGGGTCTCACCCCGTGCCGCGGCTCTCTCGCGCTAGCCCCAACGGCGGGCGGCCCGCCTCCTGCGGTCCGTCGGCGCCTCTCCCGCGGCCCTCCCCCTCCACGCCTCCTGGTGGCGGATCCGGTGGCGCCCCTCCCCCTCCACGCCTCCTGGTCCCTCCCCGGTGGTGGATCTGGCGGCGCCGCCGTGGTACCTCCCCGCCATGGTCACCGACGTCGCCCGGTGCCGTGCGTCCCCCTCCCCCCTCCCATGAGCTCCACCTCGGGCAGCCACCCAACCCCCTGGCCCTGGTCGTCCGGCGTCTTCCCGGCGGCAGGGCCTTTCCCGGCCGTGCCTCCTCTTTGGCCGGCCATGGTGGGGCCGTTGACTCCTGGCCTCCGGCTGTCCGGCGTGCTCCCGACGGCGGAGCCTCGTCCCAGCCATGCCTCTTCCTCTCGGGCTGGTTGTGGTGCTGTTGGCGATGGATTCAAGCCTTCCCTGGCTCGATCTGTCCTGTGGTCTGTCTGTGGTGGAGCGTCCAGCGGTGCCCGTTGTCAATTTCCCCGGCGATGGGTGCGGCTCTTCTTCCGGTGGTGTGATCTTGGCCTACTTTGGTGTCTGCGTCTTCGAATCCGGATACAGTAGCGCTTGGGATTGTGCGGACTTTGGCCAGGGCGAAAGCCTTGCTCGGCTCACCGATGCTGGCGGCAGCGACACTTGCGGGTGCCGTTCTTTTCTTGGAGGTGCCACCATGGCCTCTTCTCCGTGCCCCTACGCGAGTATCAGGGGAAACCCTAGATCTGGTTCACTAGATCGGACAGCGGCGGCGTCTCGGCGTCGTGTCCTTCATGAAGGCGCGGTCTTGTTGCTCGTGGTGTGTTTGGTGTTGGATCCGAAGATTTTGGATGCTTTGCTGGTCCGGGCTGCTCCTCTTGGCATGGGTATCCGGGGCGCAATGTACGGCCTCGACGGCGCTCTCTCCATGGCTTCTCCTTCTAGTCCGGCCAGGTCCTGCACCCCACTTGCCGATCTTCTAGGCGCATAGGTGGGAGGTACATTGATCCGGTCCGTCGTGAAGTAGTGGTTGTGTGATGATGGTGCCTGGCGTTGGTCGCGACGCGGCCTTGATACCTTGTATCTCGCCTCTTTGCCTTGTCGGCTGGAGTTTGAGCTAGAAGAGTTTGGTGCTGTGTTGTATCCTTCTTTGTTTTTCCCACACCTTGTGTAGTGCTTCTCTCTTCTTCTCTTGTATGTCTCTGTATTTCTCTTCTACCTATCAACGAATGATACGCAAGCTTTGCGTATTCGCGAAAAAAAATCAGGTGGCGGGCCGCAATGCGGAGAAGCTCGCCATGCTCCTGTAGCTGGTTTCTGAACCGAGCGATGCTCTACGAGGAATAATTGGAGATTGTGTTGGCTACGGCAAAGGAGGAGAAGGCGCGGATGATCAGAAGCGGGGGGGGGGGGGGGGGGGGAGGGGATCCGGTGCAGAGAAGGCATACATGTCTCACATTGTTCACCCGCCGGGTCCACAGGAGGATGTCGTGGTGGTGGTCCTGGGGATGACGGCGCCATGAAATCAGGTAGTGCAGGACGACTACTAGTCGACGCCGTCAACAAGGAGGACACTGCAAGTGAGTATTGGAAATATTCCCCAAAGGCAATGATAAATTTATCATTATATTTTTCATATTCATAATTAAGTTTTATTCTGTGCTATAATTGCATGGGTTGTTGATCATGACATTCGGAGGAAAACTCAACTGCATGTGTGAAAACATAAACACCAAGTGGATACCTAAGCATACCTCTAAGACTAGCTCATATGTTGATGATGATCTTGTTTTCCTGATCATGGGCATTGTTAAAGCAACAAGGATGCCATCAATAATTAGAACACATTGTTATCGGAACAATGGTGTTGAATAGACCCAACTTATTAATTGCTGCGAGATCACATTGTCATTATGTTGTCCGTATTTCATATAATATATTAACGTTTACTCACATCCTTAGACCATTAGATGTCATATACCAACATACCAGATGGTTATTTTGGGGTTATCAAACGTCACACTGTAACTGGGTGACAATAAAAGTAACTTACGGGTATACCAAAAAAGTATGTCTCGACATCGATAGTTCAAGGCCGGGATTTTCTCCTCTCTCGCTGAAGAGATACTGTATAGACCCACTTGATATTACTGCATCATCATCGTCTGGCCAGACACATGTAATTAAGATCACATGGATATTGAAATATGCAAATGAGTAAAGTGAACAAAACCGACAACGAAGATAACACGTATAGTGATCAAGGTGTTGAACGTGAGGATACTAATAAAAGTTTCACCTCGGATTTTGTAAATGAAGGAAATATGTCCTAGAGGCAATAATAAAGTTATTATTTTATATTTCCTTATTCATGATAAAAGGTTTATTATTCATGCTAGAATTGTATTGATCGGAAACCTTAATACATGTGTGAATACATAAACAAACACCATGTCCCTAATAAGCCTCTACTAGACTAGCTCGTTGATCAAAGATGGTTAAGGTTTCCTAACCATGGACATGTGTTGTCATTTGATAACGGGATCACATCATTAGGAGAATGATGTGATGGACAAGACCCATCCGTTACCCCGCAAAAAAGACAAGACCCATCCGTTAGCTTAGCATAATGATCGTTTAGTTTTATTGCTATTGCTTTCTTCATGTCAAATACATATTCCTTCGACTATGAGATTATGCAACTCCCGGATACCGGAGGAATGCCTTGTGTGCTATCAAATGTCACAACATAACTAGGTGGTTATAAAGATGCTCTACAGGTATCTCCGAAGGTGTCTGTTGAGTTGGCATAGATCAAGATTAGGATTTGTCACTCCGAGTATCGGAGAGGTATCTCTGGGCCCTCTCGGTAATACACATCATAAGCTTGCAAGCAAACGACTAATGAGTTAGTCACGAGATGATGTATTACGGAACGAGTAAGGAGACTTGCCGGTAACAAGATTGAACTAGGTATGAAGATACCGACGATCGAATCTCGGGCAATTAACATACCGATGGACAAAGGGAATTACGTATGTTGTCATAACGGTTCGACCAATAATTATCTTCGTAAAATATGTAGGAGCCAATATGAGTATCCAGGTTCCGCTATTGGTTATTGACCGGAGAGGTGTCTTGGTCATGTCTACATAGTTCTCGAATCCGTAGGGTCCGCACGCTTAACGTTCGATGACGATATAATATTATATGAGTTATGTGATTTGGTGACCAAATGTTGTTCGGAGTCCCGGATGAGATCACGTACATGACGAGGAGTCTCGAAATGGTCGAGAGGTAAAGATTGATATATAGGACGATGGTAGTCGGACACCGGAAGTGTTCCGGAGGGTACCGGTACATATCGGGTCATCGGAAGGGGTTCCGGGCACCCCCGGCAAAAGATATGGGCCTTATGGGCCAAGAGGGGACACACACCAGCCACAAGGGGCTGGTGAGCCCCCCAGATGGGCCGGCCAAGGTGGAGAAGGAAAGGGGAAGGAGGAAAGGAAAGAAAGGGAATAGGATTCCCCCTTCCTTCCCCTCCCCCCGCTTTCCTTCCCCCTCCGATATATATGGTAGGGGGGCGCGGCTTGGGAGGAGCCCAAGTAGGATCCGGTCCTACTTGGGGCGCCTCCTGGCCTCACCCCTCCCCCTCCCACCTATATATGTGGGGGGGGGGGCTAGCACACACCAGACAATTGCTTAGCCTTGTGCGGTGCCCCCTCCACCGTTTACTCCCCCGGTCATATTTTTGTAGTGCTTAGGCGAATCCCTGCAGAGATCACTTCACCATCGCCACGCCGTCGTGCTGACGGAACTCATCTACTACCTCGACGTCTTGCTGGAACAAGAAGGGGAGGGACGTCACCGAGCTGAATGTGTGCAGAACTCGGAGGTGTTGTACGTTCGGTACTTGATCGGTGATCGCGAAGAAAGTTCGACTACATCAACCGCGTTGTAAAATGCTTCCGCTTGGTCTACGAGGGTACGTAGACACACTCTCCCCCTCGTTGCTATGCATCTCCATGGATAGATCATTGCGTGTGCGTAGAATTTTGTTTGTTTTCCATGCAATGATTCCCAACAGTAATGTATCACGAAACAACGGGGATTGTATGCGGGAGCTTAAGGTTCGCTCAATAAAGGTGTTCGTATGCGGGAAAATCATGATTGTTGCATATTGCTAGCATGCCCCCCCGTCTAACCCCGTCCCCCCGTCTAACCCCGTACCCCCCCGTCCCCCGTGCCGCTCCCGCGAGCGGCCCGGGCGGAACCCTAGATCGCCGCCGCTAGCTCCCCTCCTTCGCCTTCCCTCTCCCTCGCCGCCGCCGGGCAAAGCCCGCGCATGCGTCGGCGGCGGCAGGGCTACCTCCCTCCTCGCGAGGCTCCTGGGCGGCGCGGGACGGCCGGCCCTCGCGGCGGCGCTCGGCTCGGCGGCAGGTCGGGCCGCCGGCGTATCTGCGGGGCTCTCCTTTGGTGGCGATGGCGGCGGCGTGGTCTGCGCAGGGTGGTGAGGCACAGGCTCCTCTTCCTCCCGATCTGATGGCGCCGCGGTGGCGCCGGCGCTCGGGCGTGCGGCGGGGTCCGCGAGGGTGGTCGGCGTGCGACGTCTTCCTCCCCGATCTGATGGCTCCACGGTGGTGCCAGTGCTCGGGCGACGGTTGGCTTCGGCAAGCGGTGGCGGGCGCTGGGCTCTCGGCGGTGCTCCGGCGTGTGCAGTCGGCGGCGGTCCCTGTGAGCGGTCGGCGGCTCCGGCTCTGACCCGGACAGCGCGGGGGATGGCGGCGGCCCGGCGTGGCCGGCGATCTGGATGCGGTGGTGCCAGCGGCTCGCTGACCTGCCGGTACTCCAGGGTTTGCCTGGTGGTGCTGGTGGTGACGGCGGCCCGTGCATGAGAGTTGGATCCCTTCGAACTGATATGGGTGAAAACTTACCTTCGGCTTCTGCTAAGGCCGGCGGTGGCGGCGCTATCTGCGTCATTCCCTTCTTGAAGGCATCGCCGTGGAGAAGTTCAAGGCCACTCTCTGCTACCTCCGGGGGAAACCCTAGATCGGATGACGGCGGCGCTCTGGTGTCGTTCCTCCCTTGGGGGCGTCATTCTAGGAGGTACACACGTGATCGAGGGACCAGAGGACGGATTCTTTGGTGGAGCGGTGCTTCATCCTACACACTAATGGCGACGGATCTTGACGGCGTGGCGCAGTGCAGATTCGGAGTTCGCTGTGGGAGGATGGACTAGCGCAGGAGGACGACGCTGTCGGGCGTCGTGGTGGCATCGATGGCAGAGAGACCTAGCACGGTGCATGCAACAGTACAGCTCTGGAGATGGATTGGTGGCAGGTGGCTGTGGCGGCCTCGTACTCGGCAGGCGTCCTGGTTGAGGAGTGCGCCGGACTGGTAGGTGCCTCATACCCGGCAGGCGTCCTGGTTGGGGTCTCAGGTCTTAGATATTTAGGTTTGGCTGTGATGTCTGTTTGGTATTAGGCCCAGACTATCTGCGTCCCTTGATCAATTGGATAGGTGTAGCGACAGTTGTTGCTTAGACGGTGGCTTTAGTCTTGATGTTGTATGGCTTTGTAAGGTCTTGTTATAATAATTAATAAAGTGGCCGTATGCATCGCCCAGATGCAGAGGCCGGGGGTCATCCTCCTTTTCTAAAAAAATAATAATAAAGTATGTACAATTATCAAGAGTGTCCACATATCGTTCTTAATTATTGATCAGACCAAGAGGTGTTCTGTGTCATATCCACTTATTTCCCAACCTGCAGGGTGATGAGTGTATTTTGACACTCATTCCACCATTGCTTAAACCAGATAATCCCAAACATTCCAAGAAAAACTTTGATCTTATCACTAACACTAATTACTAATAAATGAAAAAGATTGCAAATCCCTCTAGTTATTTGTTTGCACATGAAATGAATAATTTGAGGGAAGGAAATGAAGCTATATATGGAAATATGAAGTGTGGAGATCAAGCCAAATCAACTAGAGGCGCAACAGAGGAAACAGAGGAGAAGACGTCGTTTGGTACGAGCAGACGTGCTCGTATCAGCGCTCGTACTACCCTCTAAAAGCTCTGTGACATCAACACAAGTACACTTTATAAAAGGCCCGAGGTGCCATTCGCAATGGAGAGCAACAAAGAGTCACCAAATCACCAGAATTACCATCTTCGCGAAGAACCATTCCCAAGAGTTTGCCATTTCCATCTTCGTAGACATTCACCCTATAGTTTGCCATGCTCGTAATCGATACATCACATACTACGACAATGTATGTCCTTTATCAATCATTCATCAATCAACTTTTTCCATGTGTGATCTGATTGTGATGTATGGGCTGAGGCATAGCATTGCATCCCTATGCACTTGTGCACAAAAATTTTAGTATTAACTTTGCTTAATTGAACATTATTCGTATGTGTTACCGTAACATATTTGTCTATTATCTCTTTCTCGTTCTGAGGCCCCGCAGGTACTCGGGATCCTGTAGATGGATCGAGGAGGAGGTAAAGTGCACAGATGCATGGAAGGGTATACTGAAAGTCAGTGACAATAAGGATTAGTACGGTGGCCCAAAGAAACTCCTCGGGGACCATGAGATGCAGTCATTAAATTCCCAGTGAGTTCATCTGGAGAAATTCTTAATAACTGAGGTAACCCCACTCAACAGTAAGGGTGTTGATTGGACAATAGACTCACAATGCGGGTTGATGATTACTAGTGACGTTATTTGGATGCATCCCCCATATCTACACATTGAGAACACATGATAGAGGTCTCTACGAGGACCATGTTGGAAATCAAGATAGGATCCTGAGTGCAAGTATAAGGTTATAAATAAAGTCTCGATGCCCTAGACATTTTCCGTGCCATTATTTTTCTATCTAAAAATCATGCGATTTCGATCCAGGAAACTGGAATTTCTAACAACAACAATAGCTTGTTTGATTCCTTTTCTACTAGCGTTACTTCCTATGGGTTCGATACACATGGTCACCCTTGGGGGAAAAGGTAGGGACTATCTATATCAAAAACCAGATCAACTGGTGCAGTTGCTGCGGAAGCATCTTTGCTACCCTAGCAAGGTGACTAGAGGTATCATTTTAGTTTTGTTTTTTTTCTTTAGTTTGTTTCACTCGCAAGTTATCAAAACCCAAGAAAATTATCATGGCTAAGAAACTTGTGGAGTTTACAGCTCCCAATGGAAACTTTATGCATCCACCTATTGCGCTACCCAGTGTTATAGCCGAGCACTTCAAGATCAAATCTCACCTTGTCACGATGGTTCAAAAGGCCAAATTAGAGGTCCCACATCCAAGGACGTAGTGGCTGCATGCATCGTCCAGATGCAGAGGCCGGGGGTCTTCCTCCATTTCTAAGAAAACAAACATCCAAGGACGTTGGTATCCACTTACACATTTTTTCACATAATTATCATTATGTGATATGACGCATATAAACGACTATGCACCTGGCACTTTAAAGTTGTGTATATTCCTTTCTCCTTGAGAGGAAAAGCTAAGGAATGGCTTAAATCCTTACCTAGAGGAGCCATCACCTCTTGGAACGTATGTTGCAGCATCTATGACAAAGTTTTGCCACCAACAAAAATAATGCAATTACGTTCCAATATCGATCACTGGTTTTAAGCAGGAAGACCACGAGCCACTAACGTTTGCATAGAATGGTATGGAAGAGGCAACTAGAAATTGTCCAAACCATGTGATGGAGGAATGGTTAATCCTTCATTTATTTTATAAAATGCTCCTAATCTCATGTCGAAAACTATGTTAGACACTGCTGCAAGAGGAACTATTATAGAAAGACCAATTGATGAAGCAAAAAAGTTGCTTGATGATATGCAAGAGATCAATGCCCAATGGCATATTGAAAGGCCAACCACTAAAAGGTAAAGTCCATCACCAAAGAAAAAAAATGAAGAAAACGAGTTAATTGGTGTTATTAAAGGTAAAGGTGCAGTAATTGTTAGCGTTGTTACTAATATTGATGCTGATGTCAACTTTATTGCTCGTAATAATTATAATTTCAATTCACAAATAAAATAAAATTATGCTCCAAATTTTCCTAAGCCACCATATCCTACCAGCCAAGGAGAATCAAACAACTATAATGGGTCGAGCACTGGTGATAGGCCTTCATGTGAGGAAACCCTCAACACTTTCATGACCGCTCAAACCGAGCAAAATAAAACCTTTACCGGTATCTTGAAGTCTCACGGTAATTTACTTGGTGAAATGAACGTGAAAATTACTGGACTAAACAATGACGTATGGACACTTCAAGAGAAAACCCGCAATATGGAAGCCCAGATGGAAAAATAGTCAAGAGTCAAACTGTTATCCTTGCCAAATTTGCAGGAAAACCAGAATCTAATCCGGTTGAAAGTGTTAAGATGATAAGAAGTAGCGAAGATACTTAAGAGGAACTTGACCAAAGCCATATTCCTGAGCATAAATAATTAAATATTCGAGTGAAGACTTCGTGAAGATGATGGATTTGAGTCCCCACTGTTCAAGAAGATGAAAATACCTAATAACTTGGACCTAAACTCTATAGTCTTGAACTCCGCACATCTATGCCGAGTTGTTTGCTAGACCTATAATACTCTATCAAGTTCTATAGATATTTAACGATACCATGGAAATGACACATGTACAAATGTTTTATAATGTGTCAAGGGAAATAGATAAATTGGTGGAATACGAACAACTTTTGTAATAAAATAAAATTTCATAGCACTAAAAAGTATTTGTGTGCTCAGATTTATGCCAAAACCTACTGTATTAAATATTTGTCTTAAAAAATAAAAAATAAAATGGGACAAAGAATATGGTAGCAAACTTAAGTTTCATAGCACTAGGGTGAGCTGTTGCATGGACCATTCTGAGTGGCCTCCAGTGACTTAGATCCATTTGATGCTTCATTGTCGTTGTGCTTCTTTAAGACATCGAGATCCTCCATCACCAAGGGTCCAAAGCGATGGCCACTTTCTGATATTGCTAAATACCGTGAAACGGGAAATGTCAGTATAAATAAATTAATGAAGAGTGGAACATTTGTTGCATGAATCACAATGATATTGGTGTCTATTTTGAACCAACCTTATAGTTCCCATATGCGTAAATAGATGGTGTTTTGTACACAAGCAAAATGTCCAATATGTGACTATCACGGCTATTTTCATGTAGAAAAATAATGGAAATATAAACTTATGATATTATGAAATTATTTCTCATGAAAAATCGAGTGACAGTATTGTCACCCGACCAATCTGAAAACACTTTCACGTGTGAGAGTCAAAGTTAGTTATATAAGTTCCACTACACGTTTGCTAGAGCACCATCTGCACCTGGCTGAAGACAAAGTCATAGCGTTCATCCAAGTAAAAGATATTGATGCATGCTACGTGATATGAAATACTCTATTGGAACAAAGTATGTGTTATCACCCTCCATTCCGAATTGTAAGACGTGTTGGATATTTCAATATTCACTACATACAGACTGAAATGAATGAACGAACACAGTAAAACACATCTATACACATCCAATTCAAAAAAAAAGTTAGAACACCTTATAATTCGGAGCGAAGGGAGTACTAATTATTTCAGACAGTAATACACAAACTCTAACTTCATGGTTCAAACATATTTTATCACATGTGGTATTATATTCTTTTACCAATGCAAATTAATAAAAGGGCACCCAGAAAGTAGGTTGCAAGTAAATTTATCAATCTACGAGACACGGTTGGTCTAAATGCTTGAAGTGAGATTCATTGATGTATGAGAGTTTTTAGTTGGGCCTTTTGTGTTATACTCCCTCCGTAAACTAATATAAGAGCGTTTAGATCACTACTTTAGTAATCTAAATACTCTTCCATTAGTTTACAGAGGGAGTATGTAACATAGTGATTTCATCGGAAATTGGAATTCTAGTTCTCTTTTGTTAATGCCAAAGCAGCGCAGCTAGTGGTATGTCGATGCTTTCAAAATGAAAAAAAAAACTTCTCCTATATACTTCAAAGAAGAATCTGGTAACATAGCTCTAAATCGATCGTCTACTTGCTTAAATAAACTTAACCTCAAAACCGTTATCGCTCCATGGCTAGATTAAACGGAACACGTACGGTAGGCTTAACTAAGCACAAGACCCAGTTACCACATGCATGAACGCGAATCTCATCGATGGTTATCCATCTTGCTATTACGGTAGACTTAATTAAGTAAGTTGAAGCAAACATGATTATCTTTTTATAGTGCAAGTACTTGGGTCAAAGTTACGAACTTCAAAGAAGAATTAAACTTGCAGCATACCACTATGATTTTCACTATGTACGTGTTTAGATCAAACTAATCCTCCTCGTAAGGTTGTCAACAAAACCGTCATCTCTCCATCGCTAGATAAAATAGAACACCATAGACATAACTAGGCACAAGATCCAATATATAGTTACCATATGTCTCAACGTGCATCCCGCCGACGGCACATTCCAAGAGCTCAATGGCTGGCGCGCCGCAGCCTAGGGAGTGCATGTCGACCAGCACGACCTCGAACTTGTTCCCCGCGCGGAGCTCCGCCATGGCCGCCGCCTGATCAATGCAAGCCGTCACTGCAAACAAGCAAACAGCTAGCATGTTCACAACCACACTACCACAGCGTAGACAATAAGCTTGCACCGTTGCACGGTGGGAAGGCGATCGGCCGGCGCTTAGCAAACGCTGCACGCACGATGCAGTACGTAGCAAGCAACGTATACCTTCGTAGTGCCATCGCTCCCGGAGGTTGGCGGCTATGGAGCTAAGCCTGACGGCGTCCGCCGAGACGGCGAGCGCGCGGAGGCCAGGGGGAGGAGCAGGGAGGTAGGCGCTGCCGGCGCCGGGGAGATCCATCGACGGTGCGTGCGTTGAAGAGAGGCGTCTTGCGACGCGCGCATGAAGGTAGATGGCTTCGCGGCCGGGAGGGTTTGGTACTTGGCAGGTTTGTTCGTTAAGTTGGTGTACTTGTTCTAGCAGAATATTCCAGCTGTGTCCTGCTTCATTCGGCCCTCGGCCCACCGCCCAGTCGGCACCCAACGCGATGCGGCGCCATGGGCTTGGTGCGTACGGACGCGGATGATGCGGAGGCCTGAACTTGACTTCTAGAAGGCCATGCCCTCAAGCTCGCGACCGTTCGATCGGGTCCCTTATTTCTAGGGCCCGCTCTACGGGCCACTTCTTTTAAAAATTGAGCTTATCTGGTGTTTCCTTTTAATTTGAGCTTGTCGAGCAAGGCAGCGACGAGATGGGGTGACGTCAATCAGGTGACGTAGGGTAACTCAAAAGAAAATATCAGCTGACGTAGGAGCTCAACAGACGTGTAGTGGAAGACACGCAGCGGGAGGTGATGGCTGCAACAACGCAAAGCTGGGAAAATTACATAGATTGTCCTTGAACTCCCTGGCGCATAACGAAAATGTCCTCAAACTTGAGAAGCACTACAATGCAACACTTGTATATGCGAATACGTGACATCTATCGTCCCGTAAATGGTCCCCGGCTAAGCTAGAGCGTTGTCGTGCGGCCCGTGGTGTCGTACCTTTTTACGGAAAGCCCCTCGCTTTTTCGGGAATGAACCCATACACCACGCCTCATAGTCGTCAAACTAAAATCCCTTTGCCCCACATGTCTTAAACCTCGTCGTCTGCCTCTCCTGTTTGATGCGACCTTCAACAGAAAAATGATGGCGCGAATAATTTTCCCAATCTTTCACGGTACAGTGTCATCTGAAACGACGTGGCGCTCGCGACCTTGTAGATGCAATCACCACGGAAACAACACGCACACCAAAAAAAGAAGTACGTGGACGATCTTCAGCGGACCAGCGGAAATTGAATTTCTAGAATCAATCTCACACCAAAATCACAAAGCCTCAAGAGCTATTCAACAAATATCAAACGGCGGCTCGAAGACACCCCGAGTTCCCGATCTGTTCATCTCTGGAAAATAACGTCAAACAAAAGCTATCCCGTACACGGCCGAAGCCGGCCTTTTATGTAAGCGTGAAAAACGACCAGGCAAAACCGACTTAAACAAGAAAAATACTACACGGACTCTCTCTCCTATCTTCCTAATCACATCTTAACTAATTTAATTATCCGGCAAGTTGATCACAAAAGACAAAACGGACTAGTACTTACTGAAAAGGAAACGAACTAGGACTAAGAAGGAAAACGCATGCATCCTCCTGAGTCCTTAACTTCATCTTCCCCTCCGTATCATGATTGCATGGGGTTCGGAAAGTGGGCTTCACTTCCTTCAGCTGTACAATTTGAAACGCCATCGTGCCAATCTGTAATACCTGTATCTCCGGAGCTATGTGCGTCATGGCCAGACTTTGTTTATGTATTGAATCGATAATAACAAATTGATTTCTTTTTCCAGTGCGTTTAGCTGGTACGACATACTTCTCCGGCAATGAAACATTTGTCTTCATAGGCAGTGTCACATCATCCTCTCTCCCTTGAAAGGAAACCGTCCTCGGTTTCGACTTAGGCCTTGCAGATTTCTTCTTAAACATCTCTACAGTACACTTTATATTCTGTGTAACCTTAGGAAGAATAGCATAGAACTCAACCTTATGCATAAAAGTGTACCTGTTTGTTCGCCCGTGATGAAGTGCGTTAACATCATGCTGCCAAGGACGCCCCAAAATAAGGTGACAAACATGTAGTGGCATAACGTCGCACTCCACCTTATCAACATAGCCATCAACAGAAAAAGGAACCTTCACCCTGTGAGTTACCTTCACTTTGCCCACATCATTGATCCACTTGATATAGTATGGTTTTGGGTGCTCCCAAGTTGGCAAAGAAAGAGACTCCACCACATCCTTGCTAATCATGTTGCTAGCACTGCCGCCATCAATTATCAGTTTGCACACTTCTCCCTTGATGGTACATGCAGTTTGAAAAATACTTCGTCGTTGTCCTGGTTCAAAAATGACCTTGTCATCTCGCTGGACCTTATGTGCTAGCAAACTCTCAATATCAGGATCATCTTGAGGATAATATAGTATGGTATCACCATGACCTCTTTCGATTCCATCCTCTAACTTAGGCATCTCATCTTCAGATTCTGAAATATATTCTGCATCAACAAGTAGAACCCTTCGTTGATTGGAACATTCATGCTTCATGTGTCCGCGTCCTCCACACTTGTGGCAAATAATATTACGATGATGAGATGAAGTCGCATTAGATGAAACCTGAGAGACCTCCTTTGGCGCAGCCACCACTTTGCTCTATTCAATGCTTCCCGACTTATAAGAAGGAGTCGGTTTAGCACTAAACCCACCATCAATAGGAGAAGAACCACGTCGCCCATTGTTGTAAGTTGGATGAGTCTCTGAAGCTTGCTTCTCCAATACCCAACGTTCAGCACGCTCCGCTTGATGAAGCAACTCATGAATATCATTATATTGCATTAAATCAACACGGTCACGAATCTTTTCTTCTAACCCCTCAAAGAAACGTACCATGGTCGCCTCCGCAGACTCACGCACAGCTGTACGAATCATCAAAACTTGCATCTCTTTGTAGTATTCATCAACTGATTTTGTACCTTGCACTAGACGACGCAGTCTACTATGAAGCTGGCGAGTGTAATAAGCAGGCACAAAACGTTCCCTCATGATTCGCTTCATGTCAGTCCTCACTAATTGGTGTAGTAATCACTGGAACTGATTTCTGTGATGAACTACTTTCCAATTCAGGAAAAGATACAATTACCTCATCAAGTTCTACTTTCCTCCCACTCACTTCTTTCGAGAGAAACTCCTTCTCTAGAAAGGATCCATTCTTAGCAACGAATATCTTGCCTTCGGATCTGTGATAGAAGGTGTACCCAACAGTCTCCTTTGGGTATCCTATGAAGACACATTTCTCCGATTTGGATTCGAGCTTATCAGGTTGAAGCTTTTTCACATAAGCATCGCAGCCCCAAACTTTAAGAAATGACACCTTAGGTTTCTTGCCAAACCACAGTTCATATGGTGTCGTCTCAACTGATTTAGATGGTGCCCTATTTAATGTGAATGCAGCCATCTCTAAAGCATAACCCCAAAACGATAGCGGTAAATCAGTAAGAGACATCATAGATCGCACCATATCTAATAAAGTACGGTTACGACGTTCAGACATACCATTACGCTGTGGTGTTCCAGGTGGCGTGAGTTGTGAAACTATTCCACATTGTTTCAAATGAAGAACAAACTCATAACTCAAATACTCACCTCCACGATCAGATCGTAAAAACTTTATTTTCTTGTTACAATGATTTTCCACTTCACTCTGAAATTCTTTGAACTTTTCAAATGTTTCAGACTTATGTTTCATCAAGTAGATATACCAATATCTGCTCAAATCATCTGTGAAGGTTAGAAAATAACGATACCCGCCGCAAGCCTCAACACTCATCGGACCGCGTACATCAGTATGTATTATTTCCAATAAGTCAGTTGCTCGCTCCATTGTTTCGGAGAACGGAGTCTTAGTCATCTTGCCCATGAGGCATGGTTCGCAAGCATCAAGTGATTCGTAATCAAGTGATTCCAAAAGCCCATCAGCATGGAGTTTCTGCATGCGCTTTACACCAATATGACCTAAACGGCAGTGCCACAAATAAGTTGCACTATCATTATTAACTTTGCGTCTTTTAGCTTCAATATTATGAATATGTATATCACTACAACGAGATTCAATAAAAACAGACCACTCATCAAGGGTGCATGACCATAAAAGATATTACTCATATAAATAGAACAACTATTATTTTCTGATTTAAATGAATAACCGTCTCGCATTAAACAAGATCCAGATATAATGTTCATGCTCAACGCTGGCATCAAAAAACAATTATTCAGGTCTAAAACTAATCCCGACAGTAGATGTAGACGTAGCGTGCCAACGGCGATGACATCGACTTTGGAACCATTTCCCACGCGCATCATCACCTCGTCCTTAGCCAATCTTCGTTTAATCTATAGCCCATGTTTCGAGTTGCAAATATGAGCAACAGAACCAGTATCAAATACCCAAGCGCTACTACGAGCATTAGTAAGGTACACATCAATAACATGTATATCAAATATACCTTTCACTTTGCCATCCTTCTTATCAGCCAAATACTTGGGGCGGTTCCGCTTCTAGTGACCAGTCCCTTTGCAGTAGAAGCACTCAGTTTCAGGCTTAGGTCCAGACTTGGGCTTCTTCCCGGGAGCAGCAACTTGCTTGCTATTCTTATTGAAGTTCCCCTTTTTCCCTTTGCCCTTTTTCTTGAAACTAGTGGTCATGTTAACCATCAACACTTGATGCTCCTTCTTGATTTCTACCTCCGCAACCTTTAGCATCGGGAAGAGCTCGGGAATTGTCTTTTCCATCCCTCGCATATTATAGTTCATCACGAAGCCTTTATAGCTTGGTGGCAGTGATTGAAGAACTCTGTCAATGACACTATCATCAGGAAGATTAACTACCAGCTGAGTAAGTGGTTATGGTACCCAGACATTCTGAGTATGTCTTCACTTACAGAACTATTCTCCTCCATCTTGCAGCTATAGAACTTGTTGGAGACTTCATATCTCTCAACTCGGGCATTTGCTTGAAATATTAACTTCAACTCCTGGAACATCTCATATGCTCCATGAAGTTCAAAACATCTTTGAAGTCCCGATTCTAAGCCGTAAAGCATGACACACTGAACTATCAAGTAGTCATCAGCTTTGCTCTGCCAGACGTTCACAACGTCCGGAGTTGCTCCTGCAGCGGGTCTTGCACCTAGCGGTGCTTCCAGGACGTAATTCTTCTGTGCAGCAATGAGGATAATCCTCGAGTTACAGACTCAGTTCATGTAATTGCTACCATCATCTTTCAACTTAGCTTTCTCTAGGAACGCATTAAAATTCAAGGGAACGGTAGCACGGACCATTGATCTACGACAACATAGATATGCAAAAAACTATCAGGTACTAAGTTCATGATAAATTAAAGTTCAATTAATCATATTACTAAAGAACTCCCACTTAGATAGACATCCCTCTAGTCATCTAAATGATCACGTGATCCATATCAACTAAACCATGTTCGATCATCACGTGAGATGGAGTAGTTTTCAATGGTGAACATCTCTATGTTGATAATATCTACTATATGATTCACGTTCGACCTTTCGGTCTCAGTGTTCCGAGGCCATATCTGCATATGCTAGGCTCGTCAAGTTTAACCCGAGTATTCTGCGCGTGCAAAACTGGCTTGCACCCGTTGTATGTGAACGTAGAGCTTATCACACCCGATCATCACATGGTGTCTCGGCACGACAAACTGTAGCAACGGTGCATACTCAGGGAGAACACTTATACCTTGAAATTTAGTGAGTGATCATCTTATAAAGCTACCGCCGTACTAAGCAAAATAAGATGCATAAAAGATAAACATCACATGCAATCAAAATATGTGACATGATATGGCCATCATCATCTTGTGCCTTTGATCTCCATCTTGAAAGCACCGTCATGATCTCCATCGTCACCGGCTTGACACCTTGAACTCCATTGTAGCATCGTTGTCGTCTCGCCAACTATTGCTTCTACGACTATCGCTACTGCTTAGTGATAAACTAAAGCAATTACATGGCGATTGCATTTCATATAATAAAGCGACAACCATAAGGCTCCTGCCAGTTGCCGATAACTTTTACAAAACATGATCATCTCATACAACAATTTATATCTCATCGCGTCTTGACCATATCACATCACAACATGCCCTGCAAAAACAAGTTAGACGTCCTCTACTTTGTTGTTGCAAGTTTTACGTGGCTGCTACGGGCTTCTAGCAAGAACTGTTCTTACCTACGCATCAAAACCACAACGATTTTTCGTCAAGTGTGTTGTTTTAACCTTCAACAAGGACCGGCCGTAGTCAAACTCGATGCAACTAAAGTTGGAGAAACAGACACCCGCCAGCCACCTGTGTGCGAAGCACGTCGGTAGAACCGGTCTCATGAACGCGGTCATGTAATGTCGGTCCGGGCCGCTTCATCCAACAATACCACCGAATCAAAGTAAGACGTTGGTGGTAAGCAGTATGACTATTATCGCCCACAACTCTTTGTGTTCTACTCGTGCATATCATCTACGCATAGACATGGCTCGAATGCCACTGTTGGGGAACGTAGCATGCAATTTCAAAAAAATTCCTACGATCACGCAAGATCTATCTAGGAGATGCATAGCAACGAGAAGGGAGAGTGTGTCCACGTACCCTCGTAGACCAAAAGCGGAAGCGTTATGTTAATGTGGTTGATGTAGTCGAATGACTTCACGATCCAACCGATCCAAGTACCGAATGTACGGCACCTCCGTGTTCAGCACACGTTCAGCTCGATGACGTCCCTCGAACTCTTGATCCAGTAGAGGGTCGAGGGAGAGTTCTGTCAGCACGACGGCGTGGCGACGGTGTTGGTGATGTGATCCGCGCAGGGATTCGCCTAAGCACTACGACGCTATGACCGGAGGAGTAAACTGTGGAGGGGGGCACCGCACACGGCTAAGAAACAACTGTTGTCCTTTGGGGTGCCTCCTTGCCCATGTATATAAAGGAGGGGGGAGGAGGACGCCGGCCCAAGGGGGGCGCGCCAAGAGGGGGTAGTCCTACTAGGACTCCGTTCCTAGTAGGATTCGGCCCCCCCTCCTTCCTTCCAATGGAGAGGGGAAAGGGGAAAGGAGGGAGAGGGAGAAGGAAAGGGGGGTCGCGCCCCCCACCCCTTGTCCAATTCAGATTGGGCTTGGGGGGCGCACGCCTCCTCTTGTGGCAGCCTCCCTCTCTCCACTATGGCCCAATAGGCCCATTAACTTTCCCGGGGGGTTTCGGTAGCCTCCCAGTACTCCGAAAAATCCCCAAACCTTATCGAAACCATTCCGGTGTCCGTATATAACCTTCCAATATATCAATCTTAACCTCTCGACCATTTCGAGACTCCTCCTCATGTTTGTGATCTCATCCGGGACTCCGAACAAACTTCAGTCACCAAAACACATAACTCATAATACAAATCGTCATCGAACATTAAGCGTGCGGACCCTACGAGTTTGAGAACTATGTAGACATGATCGAGACACATCTCCGGTCAATAACCAATAGCGGAATCTGGATGCTCATATTGGCTCCTACATATTCTACGAAGATCTTTATGGGTCAAACCGCACAACAACATATGTTGTTCCCTTTGTCATCGGTATGTTACTTGCCCAAGATTTGATCGTCGGTGTCATCATACCTAGTTCAATCTCGTTATAGTGACAAATCCTAATCTTGATCTATGCCAACCCAACAAACACCTTCGGAGACACCTGTAAAGCATCTTTATAATCACCCAGTTACGTTGTGACGTTTGATAGCACACAAGCTGTTCCTCCGGTATTCGGGAGTTGCATAATCTCATAGTCAGAGGAACATGTATAAGTCATGAAGAAAGCAATAGCAATAAAACTAAACCATCATTATGCTAAGCTAACGGATGGGTCTTGTCCATCACATCATTCTCTACTGATGTGATCCCGTTCATCAAATGACAACACATGTCTATTGTTAGGAAACATAACCACCTTTGATCAACGAGCTAGTCAAGTAGAGGCTACTAGGGACACTCTGTTTTGTCTATGTATTCACACATGTACTAAGTTTCCGGTTAACACAATTCTAGCATGAATAATAAACATTTATCATGATATAAGGAAATATAAATAACAACTTTATTAGTGACTCTAGGGCATATTTCCTTCACAGAGACACTGGTTTCTTAGAAGCATTGGAGATAGCCAAAGAAATTGCACTTGAGATGTATATTGATGCAAAATTTCGTAAAAGAAGATAAATTAAAAGAAGGAAATAGTTTGATGAGAACCCAGAAGACACAAATATTGCCACACAGTCTGCAGAGGAATCATTTAGAGTCAACTATTTTCTATGTGTTGTTGATCAAGCAATTTCCTCACTCACAAGGAGATTTGAGCAATATGAAGGTTGCCAAAAAAATATTTGGTTTCTTATTCACCTCTGAAACATTGCGTTCATTGGATAAGGATAGTTTGAAATCTTCTTGTGTTAATCTTGGGACAACCCTTATGAAGGATAAACAATCTGATATTGACGCCAATGATCTATTTGTTGAGTTGAAGTTTCTTCAAAATTTCATGCCAAAAGAAAATATCGGACCTGTTGAAATTCTGAATTTTTTAAAGCGGCATGATTGTTTTCCCAATGCAAGTATTGCCTATAGAGTACTGTTGACCATTCCTGTGCCAGTTTCATCGGCATATAGAATTTTTCTAAATTGAATCTATTGAAGTCCTATATGCGTACTACTATGACACAACAAAGACTCAATGATTTGGCTACAATAGCACTTGAGAGTGAACTGTTGGAGAAGATTGATTACGAGGGTATGATTGAAGATTTCATTTCAAAGAATACTACAAGAATGGGGATGTTCAAATAATTAGCAAACTGGAGTTGGATATGTATGACCATTTTATATGTCCAATTGTTATGTAAGACATTACATTATATACATTATAATTTTTTCACGAGATATATATATATATATATATGTATATATACATTATAATTGCTCGTTAGTTCATTTTTTGTGAAATAGGGCCCCATTTTTTAGTTTCGCACAGGGCCCAGGATTTTGCCAGCCCGGCCCTGACCAAACACATGTAATTGAGATCACGTGGATATTGAAATATGAAAATGAGTAAAGGGAACAAAACCGTTAACAACGATAACTAGTATAAAAGTGCCACCTTGAGTTCTGTAACGTATCACGAAGCAAATGGAATTGTATGTGGTCACATAAGGTTTGCTCGATAAAGATCTTTGTAAATACATAGAATTATCAAGAGTGCCCGGATATCGCTGTTAATTGTTGACCAGAAGGTGTTCCGGGTCATATCCACTTGTTTACGAACCTGTAGGGTGATGAGTGTTTTTTTGCATGGTAATATGTGTCTCATTTATATCATAAGGATCATAGTACAAGCCACGTACATACCGACCTGACAAAACTGAAAAGACAGCAGAACGCTAGCCTTTGCACACAGGAACACCAACCAAGAAGTAAAATTACAAACAAGATTGAAGAATACTCTGAGCTTGACACCAACGTCCGTCACCTCCCTCTGGTACCACCATAGCAGCCACCAAAGGAGAAAATGACGGATCACCTCCTCTCCCGAGCTCGACGTGGCTCCATCGCTGATATGCAGCTTTGCGGACCTCCAAGGTGGCTCACCAATAAAGGCGAAGCCATTGCCGTTGAACGAATCAGACCAGGGCAACACCCCGGACACGCAATTGAACTCCAGATCTGGCACCCCCGCCCAAGTAAGACATTGGAGGAGGAAACCATACCAGCCTGCCATGAACCACGAATCCAGATCCACCATCTTCCAGATGCCATCGATGCAGACCACAATCAGCATCCGCTCCTGGACTACCTCCCAAGCTCCACGCTGGCGCTGGAGCAAATGCCGTCGCAACGGCGGAGCCCGAGGACACAGGTCCACCATTGTTTAAACTGTATAATCCCGAACAGTCCAAGAAAATCACTTCGATCTTCTCACTAATTACTAATAAATGCAAAAGATTGCAAATTCCTATGTTTAATTTGTTTCTACAGGAAATGGTCCATTTGAGGAAGGAAACAAAGATATATACGGAAATATGAAGCGTGGAGATCAAACCAAATCAAATAGAGGCGCAACAGAGGAAATAGAGGAGATGACGTTGGTTGGTACAAGCAGTATTGCTCGTATTAGCGCTCGTACTACCCTCTAACAGTTCCGTGACATCAATAGAAGCACACTTTATAAAAGGCCCAAGGCCCCATTAGCAACGGAGAGTTGCTAGATCACCAGAATTATCATCGCCACCAAAAGCTGTTCCCCTTAGTAACCCTTACCATTACCATCTCCATCTCCTTCTCCCTAGCCATTCTCCCCATAGTTTGACATACTTGTAATCGATGCATTGCATACTACTCCAACGTAAGACCTTTATCAATAATTCATCTATCAACTTTTTTCATGTGTGATTTTATTGTGATGTGTGAGTAATCCCCGCAGACCATGGGCTCAGGCATAGCCTTGCATCCCTATGTACTTGTGCACAAGATTGTTAGTATAAACTTTGCTTAATCGAATGTTATTTGAATGTATATCATAACATATTTGTCTCTTGTCTCTTTCTGGTTCTAAGTCCATGTGGGTACATGGGATCCAATAGATCGACCAAGGAGGTAAAGTGCAGGGATGCGTGGAAGGCTATACCAAAAGTCATGACAATAAGGATTAGTATGGTAGCTGAAAGCAACTCCTTGGGGACCATGAGGTGCAGTCACTAATTGTCTAATGCGTTGGTCTGAAGAAATCCTTAATAACTGAGGTAACCCCGCATGACAGTTAGGGCCTTGATTGGACAATAGACTCATGTCGGCGTTCTGGGATCAGGGATACCCAGACTTGCCTGCCTACGGCCCAGCGCGTGGGCTTGTCGACGACCCGGTACAGCCTAGCTGTAAAACCCTCCAAGACAAGACCCTCAAGGGGGCACCCAGCCTCGCAAGGAGGGCGACATCAAGACCTCCAGAGGAGCGTTCCCCCTAGGCTGCCTCCTGAGGAGCAGAAATTTCTATGTAGGTACCCAGCCTCACGAGGCTGCGGTGACGTGAGCCATGACGACCATGGCCAGACGGGTGCTAGCAGGCGCAAGGAGGCAGTTTGCCTCTCGGTGCTAAGGAAGCAAGGACAGACGCGGGTTCCCGAGGAATCACCTAAAGCTTTCCATTCTGGTGCAACGAGACCAAGACCACGGGCTCGGCAGGACGGATGTCATTGTCGACCCCACTACGGCGTCACGACCAGAAGCTTTGCAGGCGAAGACTATCTTTCATCGAGATTAGAAGTACTTCTTGTCCCCTTTCAAATTGGCCGTTGTGGGATCCCTTCCCCCCTAAGTTTTGAGGGAAGAGGACCAAGGCCACTATAAATATAGGTTAGACACCACCGTAGAAAGGGATCGGATCCATTCCACCCTCACCTCTCGAGCTCTCGCGAGGTCGCTCAACCATTGTACTAGTTCATCCTCAAACCTCCTCGCGAGGCCAATCCACCACAAAGTAGGAGTAGGGTTTCACACCACAAGGTGGCCCGAACCTGGGTAAACTGCCGTGTCCATCTTCTTCCTAGCTCGCACGAACTCGACGTAGCTAGGCCAAGGGGTGAGGAGCTGAGGCTTGGGCTGGTTGAGATCTTCGCACATGCCCCAGAGTTCGAACCTCCTTGGGTCTGCGGAGCCCTGAATCCGACATTTGGCACGCCAGGTAGGGGTGTGTCGAAGATTCGTCTCTTCGCGGACCGCGCTTCGAGCTCGCCTCGTGGTTTCCATGGCGAATGATGCGTCGCCGATTTGGCCGCCCGCGGCCCTTGGAGACGCTGCGGGTTGCCCGGCCTTCGCCCCCAACCTGCGTCGGGTGTGGTGGCTGGCGAAGTTTAGGCCGGCGCTGCCCCTGTGGTACGACGGCGCGACAGACCCCCAGGAGTTCCTCCGGCTATACGCACAGGCCATCTAGGCGGCCGGTGGCGACGATAAAGCTTGGCCAACTGGCTCCCCCTGGCCCTCACGGAGATGCCACGCTCGTGGCTCCGCGGCCTCCCCGAGGCCTCAGTGTCCACCTGGGAGGATCTCTGCGGTTTGTTCATCGCGCGTTTCGCGGCTCCTGGGCCTCACGCGGTCGCTTGTATCCTCGGTGGATCACAGGCGCCCGCGTCTGGTCGCCATGCCAAGCAGCTTCTTCGCCGAGTAGGCGCCTCCCAGCTACAGCCAGAGGCTTCGCGGGACCGTGTCAAGCCAGAGACCGACATGACCTTTGACTCTAGAGACCATCCCAGGACTGCGGCTGTCGCCGGTGCGCTCCCTATGTTGTGCACGCCCACAATCAGTAACGTGGCAGTCACCCGGACCTGCGCCGGCCTCAACGTCCTCTCCATCAAGGCCTTCGGCATGCTTCAGGTGCCCTACGACCAGCGCGCGCCCACCAAGCCATTCACGGGGGTGACCAGAGGCTCTGCCACCCCCTTGGGGCAGGTGCGCCTTCCGGTCACCTTCGGTACCGGCGACAACTACCACACCGAGTTGATTGACTTCGACGTGGCCCGCATCGGCCTCCCGTACAACGCCATCCTGGGATACCTGGCCCTCGCCAAGTTCATGGCGGTGACGCATCCGGGCTACAACATCATCAAGATGCCCGGTAGCGGCGGCATTATCTCCATGGCCGGAGACACCAAGGATGCGGTCCGGGTCCTCAAGCTCGCGTTCAAGGCTGCAGCGCCCTCGCGACCTGGTGCCGAAGATGCTCGGGAGGCCCCAGAGGCCGCGCCCATGAAGAAGAAGCAGTTGTTCTCCCAAGACCGAGCCGAGACGAAGCAGGTGCCTATCGACGGCGGGGGTTCAGGCCCCACCTTCACCATAGGCGCCAGCCTCCCCCCGGAGCAGGAGGAGGCGTTGGTTAGTTTCCTCTGGGCAAACAAGGACGTGTTTGCGTGGGAAGCGTCAGATTTGGTCGGTGTTCCGTGATAACCCACAAGTATAGGGGATCGCAATAGTTTTCGAGGGTAGAGTATTCAACCCAAATTTATTGATTCGACACAAGGGGAGCCAAAGAATATTCTCAAGTATTAGCAGTTGAGTTGTCAATTCAACCACACCTGGATAACTTAATATCTGCAGCAAAGTATTTAGTAGCAAAGTAGTATGGAAGTAACGGTAACGGTGGCAAAAGTAACAGTAGGAATTTTGTAGTAATTGTAACAGTGGCAACGGTAAAGTAACTAAGCAAATAGCAATATGTGAAAAGCTCGTAGGCATTGGATCGGTGATGGATAATTATGTCGGATGCGATTATTCATACAACAGTTATAACATAGGGTGACACAGAACTAGCTCCAATTCATCAATGTAATGTAGGCATGTATTCCGAATATAGTCATACGTTCTTATGGAAAAGAACTTGCATGACATCTTTTGTCCTACCCTCCCGTGGCAGCGGGGTCCTATTGGAAACTAATTGATATTAAGGCCTCCTTTTAATAGAGTACCGGACCAAAGCATTAACACATAGTGAATACATGTACTCCTCAAACTACGGTCATCACCGAGAGTGGTCCCGATTATTGTCACTTCAGGGTTGTCGGATCATAACACATAGTAGGTGACTATTGACTTGCAAGATAGGATCAAGAACTCACATATATTCATGAAAACATAATAGGTTCAGATCTGAAATCATGGCACTCGGGCCCTAGTGACAAGCATTAAGCATAGCAAAGTCATAGCAACATCAATCTCAGAACATAGTGGATACTAGGGATCAAACCCTAACAAAACTAACTCGATTACATGATAAATCTCATCAACCCATCACCGTCCAGCAAGCCTACGATGGAATTACTCACGCACGGCGGTGAGCATCATGAAATCGGTGATGGAGGATGGTTGATGATGACGACGGCGACGGATTCCCGTCTCCAGAGCCCCGAACGGACTCCAGATCAGCCCTCTCGAGAGAGATTAGGGCTTGGTGGCAGCTCCGTATCATAAAACGGGATGAATCCTTCTCTCTGATTTTTTTCTCCCCGAACGTGAATATATGGAGTTGGAGTTGAGGTCGGTGGAGCACCAGGGGGCCCACGAGGCAGGGGGCGTGCCCAGGCAGGCAGGCGCGCCCCCACCCTCGTGGACAGGGTGTGGGCCCCTTGGTCTTGATTCTTTCGCCAGTATTTTTATAAATTCCAAAAATATTCTCCGTGAAGTTTCAGGTCATTCCGAGAACTTTTATTTCTGCACAAAAATAACACCATGGCAATTCTGCTGAAAACAGCGTCAGTCCGGGTTAGTTCCATTCAAATCATGCAAGTTAGAGTCCAAAAGAATGGCAAAAGTGTTTGGAAAAGTAGATACGATGGAGACGTATCAACTCCCCCAAGCTTAAACCTTTGCTTGTCCTCAAGCAATTCAGTTGACAAACTAAAAGTGATAAAGAAAAACTTGTACAAACTCTGTTTGCTCTTGTTGTTGTAAATATGTAAAGCCAGCATTCAAGTTTTCAGCAAAGATTATGAACTAACCATATTCACAACAACATTTAGGTCTCATGTTTAATCATATCAATGGCATAATCAACTAGCGAGCAATAATAGTAAATCTCGGATGACAACACTTTCTCAAAATAATCATAATATGATATAATAAGATGGTATCTCGCTAGCCCTTTCTGAGACTGCAAAACATAAATGCAGAGCACCTTTAAAGATCAAGGACTGACTAGACATTGTAATTCATGGTAAAAGAGATCCAGTCATAGTCATACTCAATATAAATTAATAGTAATGGATGCAAATGACAGCGGTGCTCTCCAACTGGTGCTTTTTAATAAGAGGATGATGACTCAACATAAAAGTAAATAGATAGGCCCTTCGCAGAGGGAAGCAGGGATTTGTAGAGGTGCCAGAGCTCGAGTTTTGAAATAGAGATAAATAATATTTTGAGCGGCATACTTTCATTGTCAACATAACAACCGAGAGATCTCGATATCTTCCATGCTACGCACATTATAGGCGGTTCCCAAACAGAATGGTAAAGTTTATACTCCCCCACCACCAACAAGCACACTCCACGGCTGGTCCGAAACAACGGGTACCGTCCATACCAACAACAGTCCTGGGGGAGTTTTGTTTGCAATTATTTTGATTTAAGCATGGGGCTGGGCATCCCGGTTACCGGTCATTTTCTCGTGTGTGAGGAGCGGAGTCCAGTCCTCTTGAGAATAACCCACCTAGCATGGAAGATATAGACATCCCTAGTTGATACATGAGCTATTCGAGCATACAAAACAGAATTTCATTTGAAGGTTTAGAGGTTGGCACATACAAATTTACATGGAACGGCAGGTAAATACCGCATATAGGAAGGTATGGTGGACTCATATGGAATAACTTTGGGGTTTATGGAAGTGGATGCACAAGCAGTCTAAGTTCCAGTATCGATAAGAATTCGCCCGCTTAGTACAAGTGAAGGCTAGAAAGAGACTGGGAAGCGACCAACTAGAGAGCGACAACAGTCGTGAACATGCATTAAAATTAATCAACACTGAGTGCAAGCATGAGTAGGATATAATCCACCAGGAACATAAATATCGTGGAGGCTATGTTGATTTTGTTTCAACTACATGCGTGAACATGTGCCAAGTCAAGCCACTCGAATCGTTCAAAGGAGGATACCGCCCTATCATACCTCATCACAACCATTTTAATAGCATGTTGGCATGCAAGGTAAACCATTATAAACTGCTAGCAAATTAAGCATGGCATGAGCAACTATAATCTCTAATTGTCGTTGCAAACATGTTTCATTCATAATAGGCTGAATCAGGAACGATGAACTAATCATATTACAAAAACAAGAGAGGTCGAGTTCATACCAGCTTCTCTCATCTCAATCAGTCCATCATATATCGTCATTATTGCCTTTCACTTGCACGACCGAACGGTGTTGATAATAATAATAGTGCACGCGCATTGGACTAAGCTGGAATTTGCAAGCATTTAATACAGAGGAGAAGACAAGGTAATATGGGCTCTTGGTTAAATCAACAATACTGCATATGAGAGCCACTCAACATTTTCATCATGGTCTTCTCCTCTCGACCCCCAAAGAAAAGAAAAGAAATAAAACTATTTACACGGGAAAGCTCCCAACAAACAAAAGAAGAACATGAAATATTTTTGGGTTTTCTTTTAATTATTACTACTACAAGCATGGAAAGTAAACTAGCTAGAAGCTACAACTAATTTTTTTGTTTTTTCTTAAGGTTATTCAAACACACAAGAAGAAAGTGAGAAAAAGTAAAATAAACTAGCATGGATAGCACAATGAAAAAGTATGAGCACCGACAACTGGAATGAGTATGTGAACATGAATGTAATGTCAGTGAGAAATACGTACTCCCCCAAGCTTAGGCTTTTGGCCTAAGTTGGTCTATGGCCACGGCTGGCCTGGCGGATATCCAAAGTTGTAACTGGGGTCGTACTGAGGAGCATCCTCGGGGTGCCACTAGTTGGCGATCTCCTCCGGATCCCACTGATAAACATACTGACAGTGAGGATCAAGTGGTGGCTCGGGCTCGGGCTCTGGAGCTGATGTTGGGTTCCGGTAGACATGAATGGCCTCCGGCAGAACAAGTTACTTGCCTAAAGATAAGTTGAACAAAGAAGGATCAGGCAAAGTAATAGTCTCAAAGTAATTTTTATCAAATATCAGTCTATAGTTAAGCATCTTTTTCTTATTCTTAACGATAAAATCATGTGCTACCATACTCTTATAGTCTAGAAAAACAGGAGGCAGCAACTTTTCTTCTTTCTCATAATGCCTAATAGGTATGTTAAAGTGTGCAGCGATGCGCGAGGCGAAGATACCTCCCAAGACGGGACCCTTCGTACGGTTCAGATTTAACCGCTTAGCAACAATAGCGCCTAGACTAAAAGTGTTATCACGAAACAAGGCATGGCACAAAATAACAATATCAGGGGCACTAAGGTTTCCACAGTTCCCGCGACCAATTAAACATCTACTAGAAAATATTGCAAAGTAACGTAGGACAGGAAAGTGTATGCTAGTGATTCGTGCATCGGAAACTTTCCTCGTTTCCCCTATAGCAATCATATCGATAAACCCTTCCACAACATTACAATGTGGTTCCTCTATGCTGCCCGCAAAGGGTAACTTGCAAACCTCACAAAAATCATAAAGGGACATCTCTTTATACTCATCATATAAATAAAAATCCACCGAAGGTGGTGATCTCCTAGCATAGAAATGAAAATTTTGCACAAAAATATTAGTGAGTATGAGATACTGTTCGCGCTTGTCGCGAAGGAAGTCGGTGAGGCCCGCATTCTCAGCCAAATAATAAAAATCATCATGAACCCCGGATGCCCTCAAGAAATCATCACAAGGCCATTCACACGGCCGAACCTCCGCGGTGCGAGGAAGATTATATTTGGGCCTCTTATCCTTTTCACTTTGCTTGTCCTTCGAGCTTCGGCTCGAAGAGCCCCTCAAAAATCTCTTCATCCTTTTCTGAAATTTTAGTAACTTAAAATAAAAGTGAACCAAACTCAACAAGATTGATAGCAACTTCTCCCACAAGTGCCTAGAGACTATATCATGCATTAGAACTACTTGGGACCATATAAATTTGACATGCAAGCTCAAGAACAGGGTCACCTAAGCAGCAAAAATTTGCAATAAATAAAGCACTAGAACAAAAACTAATTGGACCATTGGAGGAGTCACATACCGAAGAACAATCCCCCAAAGCAGTTTTGTGAGTGGAGCTTTGAGCAAGGAGATCGAAAATGGCAGCAAGATGAGCTAGAACTCGTGCTTGATCTGGTTGGTGATTTTTTTGGGAGGAAGAAGAAGTGTGTGGGTGCTGGAATAAGTGGAGGGGGGCCACCAGGGGCCCACGAGGCAGGGGGCGCGCCTAGGGGGGTGGGCGCGCCCTGGACCCTCGTGGCCAGGTGCTAGCTCCCCCTGATGTGTTCTTAGTGCCAGATATTCTCAAATATTTTAGAAAAAACCATATTTCATTTTCGGGGCATTTGGAGAACTTTTATTTTCGGGGTATTTTTTTATTGCACTGATAATTCAGAAAACAGACATAAAATACTAATTTTTCTTTATTTATTCTAAATAACAGAAAGTAAAAGGAGGGTACAGAAGGTTGTGCTTACTAACTTCATCCATCTCATGCTCATCAAAAGGAATCCACTAACAAGGTTGATCAAGTCTTGTTAACAAACTCTTTCCAAATAACATGAAACCGGAGAAATTTTGAATAACACTAGGTTACCTCAACGGGGATATGCACGTCCCCAATAACAAGAATATCATATCTCTTCTTGACAGTAGGAAGAGGAAATTCAAAACCTCCAATAGTAATAGTTGAAATTTTTCCAATAGAATTGATACTGTGGGCTTGAGGTTGTTTCCTCGGAAAGTGTACTGTATGCTCATTACCATTAACATGAAAAGTGGCATTGCTTTGTTGCAATCAATAACAGCCCCTGCAGTATTCAAAAAGGGTCTACCAAGGATAATTGACATACTATCGTCCTCAGGAATATCAAGAATAACAAAGTCCGTTAAAATAGTAACGTTTGCAACCACAAGGCACATCCTCGCAAATACCGACAGGTATAGCAGTTGATTTGTCGGCCATTTGCAAAGATATTTCAGTAGGTGTCAACTTATTCAAATCAAGTCTACGATATAAAGAGAGAGGCATAACACTAACACCGGCTCCAAGATCACATAAAGCAGTTTTAACATAGTTTCTTTTAATGGAGCATGGTATAGTTGGTACTCCTGGATCTCCTAGTTTCTTTGGTATTCCACCTTTAAAAGTATAATTGGCAAGCATGGTGGAAATTTCAGCTTCCGGTATCTTTCTTTTATTTGTAACAATATCTTTCATATACTTAGCATAAGAATTCATTTTAAGCATATCAGTCAAACGCATACGCAAAAAGATAGGTCTAATCATTTCAGCAAAGCGCTCAAAATCCTCATCATCCTTTTTCTTGGATGTTTTAGGAGGAAAAGGCATGGGCTTCTGAACCCATGGTTCTCTTTCTTTACCGTGCTTCCTAGCAACGAAGTCTCTCTTATCATAACGTTGATTCTTTGATTGTGGGTTATCAAGATCAACAGCAGGTTCAATCTCTACATCATTATTATTGCTAGGTTGAGCATCAATATGAACATTATCGTTAATATTATCACTAGGTTCATGTTCATCACCAGATTGTGTTTCAGCATCAGAGATAGAAATATCATTGGGATTCTCATGTTTGTCAACAACAGGTTCACTAGAAGCATGCAAAGTACTATCATTTTTCTTTTTCTTCCTCTTAGAAGGACTAGGTGCATCAACATTAGTTCTCTGAGAATCTTGCTCAATTCTCTTGGGGTGGCCCTCAGGATACAAAGGTTCCTGAGTCATTTTACCCCCTCTAGTCATAACTCTAATAGCGTTATCATTTCTCTTATTATTTAATTCATTGAGCAAATCATTTTGTGCTTTAAGCACTTGTACTACTTGAGTGGTAACCATAGAAGCATGTTTACTAATGATTTTAAGTTCACCTTTAACTCTAGACATATAATCACTCAAGTTTTCTTGTTTAACAATAAAATTATCAAACTCGTCTAAACATTGGCTGGCAGACTTATAACGAGGAATATCACCTTCATCAAATCTATAGAGAGAATTTACCTTTACTGCCTGTGGTCGGGTTATCAAGACCATGTATTTCTTCAATAGGTGGTAAATTCTTAACATCTTCAGCTTTAATACCCTTTTCTTTCATAGATTTCTTTACCTCTTGCATATCTTCAGGACTGAGAAATAGAATACCCCTTTTCTTCGGAGTTGGTTCAGGAAGTGTCCAATTGTTTTCATTAGTCAACATATTATTCAATAGCAATTCAGCTTGATCAAGAGTTCTTTCCCTGAAAACACAACCAGCACAACTATCCAAGTGGTCTCTGGAAGCATCAGTTAGTCCATTATAAAAGATATCAAGTATTTCATTTTTCTTAAGGGGATGATCAGGCAAAGCATTAAGTAATTGGAGAAGCCTCCCCCAAGCTTGTGGGAGACTCTCTTCTTCAATTTGCACAAAATTATATATTTCCCTTAAGGCAGCTTGTTTCTTATGAGCGGGGAAATATTTAGCAGAAAAGTAATAAATCATATCCTGGGGACTACGCACACAACCAGGATCAAGAGAATTAAACCATGTTTTAGCATCACCCTTTAATGAGAACGGAAACAACTTAAGGGTGTAGTAGTAACGAATTTTTTCCTCATTAGTGAATAGGGTGGTGTAACGCCCACGATGCGGCTATATCTCCCACGTGTCGAGGCACGACTTAGAGGCATAACCGCATTGTGGTTTTGTCGCAAGAAGGGTCATCTTCACACAATCCCATGTAATGAACAAGAATGGGATAACGAGAGTTGGCTTACAATCGCCACTTCACACAATACATAAATATAATTCATACATCATCCAAAAACCACACATATAGACCGACTACGGTCAAATCCAAAAGAAAATAAGATAACCCCAAATGCTAGATCCCCGATCGTCCCAACTGGGCTCCACTACTGATCATCAGGAAAAGACACATAGTAACGACCACGTTCCTCATCGAACTCCCACTTGAGGTCGATCTCATCCTCTGCACTGGCATCGTCGGCACCTGCAATGTTTTGGTAGAATATGTGAGTCACGAGGACTCAGCAATCTCACACCCGCGAGATCAAGACTATTTAAGCTTATAGGAAAGGATGGTGTAATGAGGTGGAACTGCAGCAGGCACTAAGTATATATGGGGGCTAACATACGCAAAAGAGAGCGAGAAGAGAAGCAGCGGAACGGTCGTCATCTAGCAATGATCAAGAAGTGATCCTGAACTCCTACTTACGTCATTCATAAATCGAACCGTGTTCACTTCCCAGACTCCGCCGAGAAGAGACCATCACGGCTATACACACAGTTGATGTATTTTAAATTGGGTCAAGTGACAAGTTCTCTACAACCGGACATTAACAAATTCTCATCTGCCTCATAACCGCGGGCACGGCTTTCGAAAGATAATACCCTGTAGGGGTGTCCCAACTTAGCCCATTATGAGCTCTCACGGTCAATGAAGGATAAACCTTCTTCCAGGAAGACCCGATCAGTCTCGGAATCCCGGTTTACAAGACATTTCGACAATGGTAAAACAAGACCAGCAAGACCGCCCGACTGTGCCGACAAATCCCGATAGGAGCTGCACATATCTCGTTCTCAGGGCACACTGGATGAGACAGGCTACGAGTAAAACCAGACCTCGAGTTTCCCCGAGGTGGCCCCGCAGGCGGCTCGGTTCGGACCAACACTCGAAGGAGCACTGGCCCGGGGGGGCGTTAAAATAAAGATGACCCTCGGGCTCGCGAAAACCCGGGGGAAAAGGCTAGGTGGCAAATGGTAAAACCAAAGTTGGGCCTTGCTGGAGGAGTTTTATTCAAGGCGAACTATCAAGGGGGTCCCATAACACCCAACCGCGTAAGGAACGCAAACTCAAGGAACATAATCCTGGTATGACGGAAACTAGGACGGCAAGAGTGGAACAAAACACCAGGCATAAGGCCGAGCCTTCCACCCTTTACCAAATATATAGATGCATTAATTAAATAAGAGATATTGTGATATCCAAAATATCCATGTTCCAACATGGAACCAACTTCAACTTCACCTGCAACTAGCAACGCTATAAGAAGGGCTGAGCAAAAGCGGTAACTTAGCCAAACAACGGTTTGCTAGGAAAAGGATGGTTAGAGGCTGACATGGCAATATGGGAGGCATGATATAGCAAGTGGTAGGTAGCGCAGCATGGCAATAGAACGAACAACTAGCAAAGCAAAGATAGAAGTGATTTCGAGGGTATGGTAATCTTGCCTGCAAGGTTCTCAGAGTTGTGGAAAGCTTGATCCTCGTAAGCGTACTCAACAGGTTCCTCATTCACGAACTCGTCTCCCGGCTCTACCCAAGACAAGAACACAAGCAATGGAACCACAATCAATCACGGAAAATGCACAAGCAACATGAAGCGATACATGAATGATATGCAAGATATGATATGCGATGGATATGCGTGCTCCGGAAGGAAAATGGTGAATAAGGCAGTAACTTGGCAAACCAAGCATGCCACTGGAAAGATGAGATGATTTCGGTCGAAATCGATATAAATATCACCGGAAACGGATGCACGGTTTGCAAATGGCAAGCAAAACAAGAATGACACGATTCTGCGATAAACAGCATGATAGCACTTAGAATGCAACAAGTAACAATGCTACATCTCTCCAACATAGCAACAAAGCATATGACAGTAATCTACAGGAGATGCTTGACAAAAGATGAACACTGAGCTACGGCTAGAACACAACATAACGGGCTCAAACAAGCATGACAAAAGTGCAAAAGATAACAGGTTCACAGACTTGGTGAAATTACTGGACATGGCAGAAAACAGCATCAGGTAGCAATGTTCAGAGCACGAAAAAAACATGCTACAGAAACTTAACATGGCAAAACAAGGCATGGAAGTAATCTACTAAATGCATATGACAAAAGTCCCTTAATGACGATAAGCCAAAAAGGAACAGAAGATATGATGGCAACCATGTAAACATAGCAAGTTTCGTTAACAGGTTTCAGACTTGGCAGAAAACAGACCATGGCAGAAACAAACATTATGAGGGCATCTTGGTGAGCTTGATGCACTCACCACAAAGCAATGCATGACAACACAAGCATACCTACAGCAATATGGCATGTTTATAAAGCTATCCATGGCAAGAGCAATTACATAGCATGTATGAAACAACCACAACAACCTTGGCAAAATTGAATAACACGTAAACAATCTGCCAGAAATATTTTATAGCAAAAGTAGAGCAAGATTGGGTCATGCTATGGCACTCCATAAATGCAAATAAGAGCAGAAATGGATCAATTACAACAATATCTACAAAACATCCTTACTGAACATCTCCAAAATATGCATGGATCTCTCTGTAGCATCAAGTTTACATGACAACGAAATAACAGCAGACAAAGACTTGGAAAAACTACAAAGTCCCTGAAATCAGAAACATCACGAAGCCTAGTTTGCATGCTTGTGCTAGTCACCACAGGGATCACAAAAATACATGGCATACACCTATGTAAAGATGGCATGGCATACAACAAAACACATGTAGAGCTCATGCCCATAAGATGCACAGATTAAATGCAACAAAAATAACAAATCTCCAAGTTCTGCTAAGTAACAACAGGTAACAGCAACTAGCACTCTTGCACCAGAGATTTGGTGCATCAAACTGGACTCAAATGAACATGGTCCAATGGAACAAAATGAAGAGCATCACGAGACGAACATTTCGATATAATACACGCACGAAACGGAGTAGTATGCAGAGAGTTATGATGCGATGAACATGAGCATATATTGTAAAATGCATGGGACTTAGAGAAATTCAACCTCGGGGAAAAAGTCAACGAGGCACGGGAACCGAGGCTCGCCGGCGCGTGGCTTGCCGGAGATGGCGGGGAAGGAGGCCGGGCTCGCCGGAGATGGCGGATCCGGGCCGGACCTCGCCGGATCCGGCCGGATCCCGGCGCGGGGAGGCGGAGGAGGTCGCCGGCGGGCGAGGGGCGAGGCCGGGTGCTCGGGGCGGAGGGCGGCAGCGGCCGGGCGGCGGAGCGCAGGTGGCGGGGCGGCGATGCAGGGCGACGGAGGCGAGGCGGCGGCCGGCGCGCGCGGGCGCGGGCGGCGGGGCCGGCGCGGGAAGGCGGAGGGAGCGGGCGAGGCGGCGAACGGGCTCGGGGGCCCGCGGCGGGCCTGGCGGGCCGGCGGCGGGGGCGGCGGACGCGTCACATGGCAGCTTCCGGTTGGGCGGGGCGCGGCGGCGGACGCGTCCGGTCCGATCCGGACGTGTCCGGCGGCGGAGAGGGAGCGGAGCTAGGGTTGGACTGCGCGAAAATTCGGGGGAAGACACCTATTTATAGCTAGAGGGAGCTAGGAGAGTTCAAACGGGGTGCGGTTTTCGCCCACACGATCGTGATCGAACGACCGAGAGCATGGAGGTGAGTTATAATTGTTTTGGGCTGTTTGGAGGGGGGTTTTGCTGCAACACACAAACGGACATTGCGGTTACCCGGTTAACCGTTGGAGTACCAAACGACCTCCAATTGGAACGAAACTTGACCGGTGGTCTACCGTTGGTATACCAAGGCCACTTGACAAGCCTCGGTCCATTCCGAGAACGTTTAACACCCGCTCACGAAAAGAAACAAGAGGAGTGCGCCGGAGGGGGTGGGAGTGCCGGATTGCAAAACGGACAACGGGGAAAATGCTCGGATGTATGAGACGAACACGTATGCAAAATGAGATGCACATGATGACATGATATGAAATGCATGACATGAACAAAATGCAAAACGAAAAACAAAACCCGACCACGGAGGGAATATCATAACACATAGCCGAAAATGGCAAGAGTTGGAGTTACAAATATGGAAAGTTACATCCGGGGTGTTACAACAATCCACCACTACGAGAGGATCTCGTCCCGAGATCTAGGATGGCACCGGGAAAAACGAAAGAGGAAGAGGTAAAACAAAAGTTGCTTCTTGACAAACGAGTGAAACCATTGAACCTTGAGAGGTCGCAAAACTTGAAGAAATGACACGACGGAGGTGGACAAAATTTAAAACGCTCCGTTATCAAAGAGGAACAAGGAACACCATGTGAACTTTGGAGTTAAGTGACACGATAGATATTTAAACCACTCCGGTTAAAACAAGATAGGGAAGGAATAAGAATGATATAATTTGGACAGCACTCCGACTGTAAATGGAAGGAATTGAACATGATCTTGACAAGATGAGAGGATACTCGATGAAATTAACAACACATTGCCTCCGGAACTAATGAAAGGATGGCACAAGGGGTAAGAAAGATTTCAGACAGCACTCCGGTTAAACGGCTAAGAAAGGAAAAATTACATGATCTTGACAAAACAAGATGATTGGTCGAAGAGAGCAACATCACAAAGCCTCCGGAAGAAATAAGTAAAAGAAGATAGATCCTTGGAATAACGAATGGAAAAGAAAATGACAACTTCTGCCACAAATGAGCTTGGAAAGCACCCTTCCAAGAAGGTTATAACGGAGTTGTTGGAAAATCAACAACGGAAAGAACAAGCTTGTAGTGGGCTTATGGAAACATCTCAACATTATGAGATGACAAACGGCCACTAAAGGAAAAACCATTGGTTTGAGTGAGAGCACCAAGGCGATGAAAAACTTCTTTCACCAAGAGGATAGGAGAAAACTTGGATCATTTATACGCACCATAATAGCAACATTCCTTAGGGAAGGCTTTAGGTGAAACATGACACAAGATAAATCCAACGAATAGATTGGTGGATTTAAAATATCTCATTCTTGACAACATGTGAATCATGAAACGCGAGCTCAAATTGTCAAGAATGACATAGCGCCACCTCAAATGATAAGGTAGAACGAATTGCACTTTAGAATGCAAGATGAAGAATGCTTGAACTCCTCAAAACAATACATGTGTTGAACACCATGTTTATTTTAGAGTATAGCTTGGCGGATTATAACTTCGAGAAAAATCTTGAAGAACAATTGAAAAATGAAAAGAATCCTTGACGAAGCACCATGTTGAGCCTCCATGAAGAACTCCGGTAATGAAAGGATGATAAAAAGAAAGAGAAGTTGAAAAGAACTCCGGGAGAAGTCTTGCAATGATTAGATGAAGCTTTGAAATGATATAATCGAGAAAACTTGGAACACCGGAAAGAAAAGATGAACAACTTGGAACCGAGAATTTGATATCATGAACGACTCCGGAAGAAGGAATTAATCACTTGGAGGAAACAAGAATAAGAATTACATTACGCGTATCCTTCACCAATTTAGATTGATGACAAGCAACGGATTTGGCATACTACTTATTCTCGTAGAAAGGATTAAGATAGATATAGCGCAAACTTGTGAAAAGTCTTCCTCGAACCACCGGTAGGGTTGAAACAATGAATAAATTGATATGATAACGAAGGAAGAGAATTCTTGAACGAACCACCGTAGGAATTGAAAACAATTGAAGAAAGGAGGACGAAACACCGTAAGAATTAAAGAACGCGCGAAAAAAACTCGAGGGAAAATAGATACATGAGAACGAATAGATCACGAGCTGATTAGAGGATATTTGAACGGTGCACCGGAATAATATGGAGATGAACAAAGAGACATCAATTTAGAATAATTGAAGAACGAGGCTGAAAACTTAGAACGAAGAAATCTTCTGAAATGATGGCCTTTGGATGATCAAGAAGCGAAACAACTCATGAAATGCTCCGGATGTATAAGAAAAGAATTGCGTGATTGGAAACAATTTGCGAGGATGGCAATAGGTTAGAAACATGAATCTTCAAGAGAATGGAGCAAGATTTAAGAGAAACTCTACCTTGATCTTGAAATGTTGAGAATGATGATGAGAAGCACCACCATGAATTTTTTGAGGCACTCCGGAACCATGAAGAATAGAAAGGTTGAATCAACAATGAAAAGAATTTGAAAGATCTTGGAGAAAGACATTTGACTGATGATAACCCATTCTTACGTCAAACTTTGCAATGAATTTGAGAATAACTCCGGAAAGAATTAGAAGAGTTAGGTAAGATCCTGGGGAAAAAAACCTGTGGGTTAGGGCCGACTTAAAAGATACACCGTTGAATGATTAAAAGAAAGATCGCACCAGTTGAATTAAATGGCTTGAATGAGATAACATCCTCAAAAGAACTTGAGTGAATTGAGAATGGAAACTTGAATCTACTGAGATATCTTCACCACTCCGGAACAAATGAATAGCGAGAAGTGGATGATTAAGAGGTGCACCGGTACGAGAAAAACATTTGAAACGAGGAAGAAGAAAAATATGATCGACAAAGCTTGAATTTAATCCACTGGAGAAGAAAATGAGAACAAAGACGGATGAACTTGAAGCTTCGTGAGCATCTCCATGAGAAAGCACCGGTCAAGAACATGGAGGAAAAGAATGAAGAGACTTCACATCAATAAAAAGGATACTTGATTAAGAAATCTGAGTCCTTGAGAAAAGGGTGGGAGGGTGGGAAAACAAAGCCAACTTGGGTCGGATGAAACGAACACCATTGAGGAAAGCTTAGAATTAATCTTGCGGATGTTGAAAAGATCGGATCCACTTGAAGAGAAGCACGCCGGTTGGAAAAGAATTAACATGACGACCTCGATGATCAAGAAGGATTAGTATTCACATAGAAATATGAGAACACCGTTTAGGGAAGGTATGGATTCAACATTTGACTTCGAATCAACTCGAATACCACAAATAAAACAAAACAAAGGATTTGGCTTGCAGAATAAGCCGGAACAAACATATGATAGAGATTTCGTCCGAAGTTTTCGTGATGGGGCCCACACGGCCTCGATCGTACAGCACCATCATGTACAAGGCAGTGCACATGACATATGAAGCGTCCCCGAGTCGGCATAGCCAAGGACTCTTTAAGACACTACGAGACCACTGTAAAACCAACCGTGGAAAGGCGGACCACTAGACGTCGAACCCCAATCTCATATCATGCGTCTGTCGGAAAGATATCCTAGGAGCTACTTGAATTCCCACTTATAAACTCCCGAAACTTTCTGGTTATGCAATCAGGTGTTGGGGATACAGGGGAAACAAAATATATCACCCAAACTAACGATACCTAGATCCAGGTGTATCCATCCTACAACACATAACCAAGAAACCTTCGGAAATCGTTTACCTCAACCTTCAAAAAGAATCCGTTATACGAGTTATGGCAATACTCCCGAACTCCCGCCCCAGTACTGGGTGGCGTCGAGGTGATCTCACCAACAACTGCATAAAAGAGATTTCGATGTCGGCGAAACTCAGGTAATCCAGAACTGCAACGATAAAATTGTGACGACAACACCTCGGAGCTCAACTCCCCGGGACACTGCCACAACCCCTAAATGACAGGAGGCACCAAGAACAATGTTCTCGTCACAAAACCATCGGAACGATTCTAAGATACCCGCGTGATCCTAAAAAAATTTAGTGAAATTTGAGGAGAGAAGAGTCAAAACTTCTACGTCAGGAGACCTCACCAGAGCGACGAAGGGACTGAGGAGTAAAAAGAACCCTACTCTCCGATATATATATATAATCCTAAGACTCAAAACATTTTTGTTCTAGACTCAACAACGTCAGCGATTCGATCAAGCAGGGGGCTCCTAAGTCGGGGATGGCTCTGATACCAACTTGTAACGCCCATGATGCGGCTATATCTCCCACGTGTTGAGGCACGACTTAGAGGCATAACCGCATTGTGGTTTTGTCGCAAGAAGGGTCATCTTCACACAGTCCCATGTAATGAACAAGAATGGGATAACGAGAGTTGGCTTACAATCGCCACTTCACACAATACATAAATATAATTCATACATCATCCAAAAACCACACATATAGACCGACTACGGTCAAATCCAAAAGAAAATAAGATAACCCCAAATGCTAGATCCCCGATCGTCCCAACTGGGCTCCACTACTGATCATCAGGAAAAGACACATAGTAACGACCACGTTCCTCATCGAACTCCCACTTGAGGTCGATCTCATCCTCTGCACTGGCATCGTCGGCACCTGCAATGTTTTGGTAGAATATGTGAGTCACGAGGACTCAGCAATCTCACACCCGCGAGATCAAGACTATTTAAGCTTATAGGAAAGGATGGTGTAATGAGGTGGAACTGCAGCAGGCACTAAGTATATATGGGGGCTAACATACGCAAAAGAGAGCGAGAAGAGAAGCAGCGGAACGGTCGTCATCTAGCAATGATCAAGAAGTGATCCTGAACTCCTACTTACGTCATTCATAAATCGAACCGTGTTCACTTCCCAGACTCCGCCGAGAAGAGACCATCACGGCTATACACACAGTTGATGTATTTTAAATTGGGTCAAGTGACAAGTTCTCTACAACCGGACATTAACAAATTCTCATCTGCCTCATAACCGCGGGCACGGCTTTCGAAAGATAATACCCTGTAGGGGTGTCCCAACTTAGCCCATTATGAGCTCTCACGGTCAATGAAGGATAAACCTTCTTCCAGGAAGACCCGATCAGTCTCGGAATCCCGGTTTACAAGACATTTCGACAATGGTAAAACAAGACCAGCAAGACCGCCCGACTGTGCCGACAAATCCCGATAGGAGCTGCACATATCTCGTTCTCAGGGCACACTGGATGAGACAGGCTACGAGTAAAACCAGACCTCGAGTTTCCCCGAGGTGGCCCCGCAGGCGGCTCGGTTCGGACCAACACTCGAAGGAGCACTGGCCCGGGGGGGCGTTAAAATAAAGATGACCCTCGGGCTCGCGAAAACCCGGGGGAAAAGGCTAGGTGGCAAATGGTAAAACCAAAGTTGGGCCTTGCTGGAGGAGTTTTATTCAAGGCGAACTATCAAGGGGGTCCCATAACACCCAACCGCGTAAGGAACGCAAACTCAAGGAACATAATCCTGGTATGACGGAAACTAGGACGGCAAGAGTGGAACAAAACACCAGGCATAAGGCCGAGCCTTCCACCCTTTACCAAATATATAGATGCATTAATTAAATAAGAGATATTGTGATATCCAAAATATCCATGTTCCAACATGGAACCAACTTCAACTTCACCTGCAACTAGCAACGCTATAAGAAGGGCTGAGCAAAAGCGGTAACTTAGCCAAACAACGGTTTGCTAGGAAAAGGATGGTTAGAGGCTGACATGGCAATATGGGAGGCATGATATAGCAAGTGGTAGGTAGCGCAGCATGGCAATAGAACGAACAACTAGCAAAGCAAAGATAGAAGTGATTTCGAGGGTATGGTAATCTTGCCTGCAAGGTTCTCAGAGTTGTGGAAAGCTTGATCCTCGTAAGCGTACTCAACAGGTTCCTCATTCACGAACTCGTCTCCCGGCTCTACCCAAGACAAGAACACAAGCAATGGAACCACAATCAATCACGGAAAATGCACAAGCAACATGAAGCGATACATGAATGATATGCAAGATATGATATGCGATGGATATGCGTGCTCCGGAAGGAAAATGGTGAACAAGGCAGTAACTTGGCAAACCAAGCATGCCACTGGAAAGATGAGATGATTTCGGTCGAAATCGATATAAATATCACCGGAAACGGATGCACGGTTTGCAAATGGCAAGCAAAACAAGAATGACACGATTCTGCGATAAACAGCATGATAGCACTTAGAATGCAACAAGTAACAATGCTACATCTCTCCAACATAGCAACAAAGCATATGACAGTAATCTACAGGAGATGCTTGACAAAAGATGAACACTGAGCTACGGCTAGAACACAACATAACGGGCTCAAACAAGCATGACAAAAGTGCAAAAGATAACAGGTTCACAGACTTGGTGAAATTACTGGACATGGCAGAAAACAGCATCAGGTAGCAATGTTCAGAGCACGAAAAAAACATGCTACAGAAACTTAACATGGCAAAACAAGGCATGGAAGTAATCTACTAAATGCATATGACAAAAGTCCCTTAATGACGATAAGCCAAAAAGGAACAGAAGATATGATGGCAACCATGTAAACATAGCAAGTTTCGTTAACAGGTTTCAGACTTGGCAGAAAACAGACCATGGCAGAAACAAACATTATGAGGGCATCTTGGTGAGCTTGATGCACTCACCACAAAGCAATGCATGACAACACAAGCATACCTACAGCAATATGGCATGTTTATAAAGCTATCCATGGCAAGAGCAATTACATAGCATGTATGAAACAACCACAACAACCTTGGCAAAATTGAATAACACGTAAACAATCTGCCAGAAATATTTTATAGCAAAAGTAGAGCAAGATTGGGTCATGCTATGGCACTCCATAAATGCAAATAAGAGCAGAAATGGATCAATTACAACAATATCTACAAAACATCCTTACTGAACATCTCCAAAATATGCATGGATCTCTCTGTAGCATCAAGTTTACATGACAACGAAATAACAGCAGACAAAGACTTGGAAAAACTACAAAGTCCCTGAAATCAGAAACATCACGAAGCCTAGTTTGCATGCTTGTGCTAGTCACCACAGGGATCACAAAAATACATGGCATACACCTATGTAAAGATGGCATGGCATACAACAAAACACATGTAGAGCTCATGCCCATAAGATGCACAGATTAAATGCAACAAAAATAACAAATCTCCAAGTTCTGCTAAGTAACAACAGGTAACAGCAACTAGCACTCTTGCACCAGAGATTTGGTGCATCAAACTGGACTCAAATGAACATGGTCCAATGGAACAAAATGAAGAGCATCACGAGACGAACATTTCGATATAATACACGCACGAAACGGAGTAGTATGCAGAGAGTTATGATGCGATGAACATGAGCATATATTGTAAAATGCATGGGACTTAGAGAAATTCAACCTCGGGGAAAAAGTCAACGAGGCACGGGAACCGAGGCTCGCCGGCGCGTGGCTTGCCGGAGATGGCGGGGAAGGAGGCCGGGCTCGCCGGAGATGGCGGATCCGGGCCGGACCTCGCCGGATCCGGCCGGATCCCGGCGCGGGGAGGCGGAGGAGGTCGCCGGCGGGCGAGGGGCGAGGCCGGGTGCTCGGGGCGGAGGGCGGCAGCGGCCGGGCGGCGGAGCGCAGGTGGCGGGGCGGCGATGCAGGGCGACGGAGGCGAGGCGGCGGCCGGCGCGCGCGGGCGCGGGCGGCGGGGCCGGCGCGGGAAGGCGGAGGGAGCGGGCGAGGCGGCGAACGGGCTCGGGGGCCCGCGGCGGGCCTGGCGGGCCGGCGGCGGGGGCGGCGGACGCGTCACATGGCAGCTTCCGGTTGGGCGGGGCGCGGCGGCGGACGCGTCCGGTCCGATCCGGACGTGTCCGGCGGCGGAGAGGGAGCGGAGCTAGGGTTGGACTGCGCGAAAATTCGGGGGAAGACACCTATTTATAGCTAGAGGGAGCTAGGAGAGTTCAAACGGGGTGCGGTTTTCGCCCACACGATCGTGATCGAACGACCGAGAGCATGGAGGTGAGTTATAATTGTTTTGGGCTGTTTGGAGGGGGGTTTTGCTGCAACACACAAACGGACATTGCGGTTACCCGGTTAACCGTTGGAGTACCAAACGACCTCCAATTGGAACGAAACTTGACCGGTGGTCTACCGTTGGTATACCAAGGCCACTTGACAAGCCTCGGTCCATTCCGAGAACGTTTAACACCCGCTCACGAAAAGAAACAAGAGGAGTGCGCCGGAGGGGGTGGGAGTGCCGGATTGCAAAACGGACAACGGGGAAAATGCTCGGATGTATGAGACGAACACGTATGCAAAATGAGATGCACATGATGACATGATATGAAATGCATGACATGAACAAAATGCAAAACGAAAAACAAAACCCGACCACGGAGGGAATATCATAACACATAGCCGAAAATGGCAAGAGTTGGAGTTACAAATATGGAAAGTTACATCCGGGGTGTTACAACAATCCACCACTACGAGAGGATCTCGTCCCGAGATCTAGGATGGCACCGGGAAAAACGAAAGAGGAAGAGGTAAAACAAAAGTTGCTTCTTGACAAACGAGTGAAACCATTGAACCTTGAGAGGTCGCAAAACTTGAAGAAATGACACGACGGAGGTGGACAAAATTTAAAACGCTCCGTTATCAAAGAGGAACAAGGAACACCATGTGAACTTTGGAGTTAAGTGACACGATAGATATTTAAACCACTCCGGTTAAAACAAGATAGGGAAGGAATAAGAATGATATAATTTGGACAGCACTCCGACTGTAAATGGAAGGAATTGAACATGATCTTGACAAGATGAGAGGATACTCGATGAAATTAACAACACATTGCCTCCGGAACTAATGAAAGGATGGCACAAGGGGTAAGAAAGATTTCAGACAGCACTCCGGTTAAACGGCTAAGAAAGGAAAAATTACATGATCTTGACAAAACAAGATGATTGGTCGAAGAGAGCAACATCACAAAGCCTCCGGAAGAAATAAGTAAAAGAAGATAGATCCTTGGAATAACGAATGGAAAAGAAAATGACAACTTCTGCCACAAATGAGCTTGGAAAGCACCCTTCCAAGAAGGTTATAACGGAGTTGTTGGAAAATCAACAACGGAAAGAACAAGCTTGTAGTGGGCTTATGGAAACATCTCAACATTATGAGATGACAAACGGCCACTAAAGGAAAAACCATTGGTTTGAGTGAGAGCACCAAGGCGATGAAAAACTTCTTTCACCAAGAGGATAGGAGAAAACTTGGATCATTTATACGCACCATAATAGCAACATTCCTTAGGGAAGGCTTTAGGTGAAACATGACACAAGATAAATCCAACGAATAGATTGGTGGATTTAAAATATCTCATTCTTGACAACATGTGAATCATGAAACGCGAGCTCAAATTGTCAAGAATGACATAGCGCCACCTCAAATGATAAGGTAGAACGAATTGCACTTTAGAATGCAAGATGAAGAATGCTTGAACTCCTCAAAACAATACATGTGTTGAACACCATGTTTATTTTAGAGTATAGCTTGGCGGATTATAACTTCGAGAAAAATCTTGAAGAACAATTGAAAAATGAAAAGAATCCTTGACGAAGCACCATGTTGAGCCTCCATGAAGAACTCCGGTAATGAAAGGATGATAAAAAGAAAGAGAAGTTGAAAAGAACTCCGGGAGAAGTCTTGCAATGATTAGATGAAGCTTTGAAATGATATAATCGAGAAAACTTGGAACACCGGAAAGAAAAGATGAACAACTTGGAACCGAGAATTTGATATCATGAACGACTCCGGAAGAAGGAATTAATCACTTGGAGGAAACAAGAATAAGAATTACATTACGCGTATCCTTCACCAATTTAGATTGATGACAAGCAACGGATTTGGCATACTACTTATTCTCGTAGAAAGGATTAAGATAGATATAGCGCAAACTTGTGAAAAGTCTTCCTCGAACCACCGGTAGGGTTGAAACAATGAATAAATTGATATGATAACGAAGGAAGAGAATTCTTGAACGAACCACCGTAGGAATTGAAAACAATTGAAGAAAGGAGGACGAAACACCGTAAGAATTAAAGAACGCGCGAAAAAAACTCGAGGGAAAATAGATACATGAGAACGAATAGATCACGAGCTGATTAGAGGATATTTGAACGGTGCACCGGAATAATATGGAGATGAACAAAGAGACATCAATTTAGAATAATTGAAGAACGAGGCTGAAAACTTAGAACGAAGAAATCTTCTGAAATGATGGCCTTTGGATGATCAAGAAGCGAAACAACTCATGAAATGCTCCGGATGTATAAGAAAAGAATTGCGTGATTGGAAACAATTTGCGAGGATGGCAATAGGTTAGAAACATGAATCTTCAAGAGAATGGAGCAAGATTTAAGAGAAACTCTACCTTGATCTTGAAATGTTGAGAATGATGATGAGAAGCACCACCATGAATTTTTTGAGGCACTCCGGAACCATGAAGAATAGAAAGGTTGAATCAACAATGAAAAGAATTTGAAAGATCTTGGAGAAAGACATTTGACTGATGATAACCCATTCTTACGTCAAACTTTGCAATGAATTTGAGAATAACTCCGGAAAGAATTAGAAGAGTTAGGTAAGATCCTGGGGAAAAAAACCTGTGGGTTAGGGCCGACTTAAAAGATACACCGTTGAATGATTAAAAGAAAGATCGCACCAGTTGAATTAAATGGCTTGAATGAGATAACATCCTCAAAAGAACTTGAGTGAATTGAGAATGGAAACTTGAATCTACTGAGATATCTTCACCACTCCGGAACAAATGAATAGCGAGAAGTGGATGATTAAGAGGTGCACCGGTACGAGAAAAACATTTGAAACGAGGAAGAAGAAAAATATGATCGACAAAGCTTGAATTTAATCCACTGGAGAAGAAAATGAGAACAAAGACGGATGAACTTGAAGCTTCGTGAGCATCTCCATGAGAAAGCACCGGTCAAGAACATGGAGGAAAAGAATGAAGAGACTTCACATCAATAAAAAGGATACTTGATTAAGAAATCCGAGTCCTTGAGAAAAGGGTGGGAGGGTGGGAAAACAAAGCCAACTTGGGTCGGATGAAACGAACACCATTGAGGAAAGCTTAGAATTAATCTTGCGGATGTTGAAAAGATCGGATCCACTTGAAGAGAAGCACGCCGGTTGGAAAAGAATTAACATGACGACCTCGATGATCAAGAAGGATTAGTATTCACATAGAAATATGAGAACACCGTTTAGGGAAGGTATGGATTCAACATTTGACTTCGAATCAACTCGAATACCACAAATAAAACAAAACAAAGGATTTGGCTTGCAGAATAAGCCGGAACAAACATATGATAGAGATTTCGTCCGAAGTTTTCGTGATGGGGCCCACACGGCCTCGATCGTACAGCACCATCATGTACAAGGCAGTGCACATGACATATGAAGCGTCCCCGAGTCGGCATAGCCAAGGACTCTTTAAGACACTACGAGACCACTGTAAAACCAACCGTGGAAAGGCGGACCACTAGACGTCGAACCCCAATCTCATATCATGCGTCTGTCGGAAAGATATCCTAGGAGCTACTTGAATTCCCACTTATAAACTCCCGAAACTTTCTGGTTATGCAATCAGGTGTTGGGGATACAGGGGAAACAAAATATATCACCCAAACTAACGATACCTAGATCCAGGTGTATCCATCCTACAACACATAACCAAGAAACCTTCGGAAATCGTTTACCTCAACCTTCAAAAAGCATCCGTTATACGAGTTATGGCAATACTCCCGAACTCCCGCCCCAGTACTGGGTGGCGTCGAGGTGATCTCACCAACAACTGCATAAAAGAGATTTCGATGTCGGCGAAACTCAGGTAATCCAGAACTGCAACGATAAAATTGTGACGACAACACCTCGGAGCTCAACTCCCCGGGACACTGCCACAACCCCTAAATGACAGGAGGCACCAAGAACAATGTTCTCGTCACAAAACCATCGGAACGATTCTAAGATACCCGCGTGATCCTAAAAAAAATTTAGTGAAATTTGAGGAGAGAAGAGTCAAAACTTCTACGTCAGGAGACCTCACCAGAGCGACGAAGGGACTGAGGAGTAAAAAGAACCCTACTCTCCGATATATATATATAATCCTAAGACTCAAAACATTTTTGTTCTAGACTCAACAACGTCAGCGATTCGATCAAGCAGGGGGCTCCTAAGTCGGGGATGGCTCTGATACCAACTTGTAACGCCCACGATGCGGCTATATCTCCCACGTGTCGAGGCACGACTTAGAGGCATAACCGCATTGTGGTTTTGTCGCAAGAAGGGTCATCTTCACACAGTCCCATGTAATGAACAAGAATGGGATAACGAGAGTTGGCTTACAATCGCCACTTCACACAATACATAAATATAATTCATACATCATCCAAAAACCACACATATAGACCGACTACGGTCAAATCCAAAAGAAAATAAGATAACCCCAAATGCTAGATCCCCGATCGTCCCAACTGGGCTCCACTACTGATCATCAGGAAAAGACACATAGTAACGACCACGTTCCTCATCGAACTCCCACTTGAGGTCGATCTCATCCTCTGCACTGGCATCGTCGGCACCTGCAATGTTTTGGTAGAATATGTGAGTCACGAGGACTCAGCAATCTCACACCCGCGAGATCAAGACTATTTAAGCTTATAGGAAAGGATGGTGTAATGAGGTGGAACTGCAGCAGGCACTAAGTATATATGGGGGCTAACATACGCAAAAGAGAGCGAGAAGAGAAGCAGTGGAACGGTCGTCATCTAGCAATGATCAAGAAGTGATCCTGAACTCCTACTTACGTCATTCATAAATCGAACCGTGTTCACTTCCCAGACTCCGCCGAGAAGAGACCATCACGGCTATACACACAGTTGATGTATTTTAAATTGGGTCAAGTGACAAATTCTCTACAACCGGACATTAACAAATTCTCATCTGCCTCATAACCGCGGGCACGGCTTTCGAAAGATAATACCCTGTAGGGGTGTCCCAACTTAGCCCATTATCAGCTCTCACGGTCAATGAAGGATAAACCTTCTTCCAGGAAGACCCGATCAGTCTCGGAATCCCGGTTTACAAGACATTTCGACAATGGTAAAACAAGACCAGCAAGACCGCCCGACTGTGCCGACAAATCCCGATAGGAGCTGCACATATCTCGTTCTCAGGGCACACCGGATGAGACAGGCTACGAGTAAAACCAGACCTCGAGTTTCCCCGAGGTGGCCCCGCAGGCGGCTCGGTTCGGACCAACACTCGAAGGAGCACTGGCCCGGGGGGGCGTTAAAATAAAGATGACCCTCGGGCTCGCGAAAACCCGGGGGAAAAGGCTAGGTGGCAAATGGTAAAACCAAAGTTGGGCCTTGCTGGAGGAGTTTTATTCAAGGCGAACTGTCAAGGGGGTCCCATAAATCACCCAACCGCGTAAGGAACGCAAACTCAAGGAACATAATCCCGGTATGACGGAAACTAGGGCGGCAAGAGTGGAACAAAACACCAGGCATAAGGCCGAGCCTTCCACCCTTTACCAAATATATAGATGCATTAATTAAATAAGAGATATTGTGATATCCAAAATATCCATGTTCCAACATGGAACCAACTTCAACTTCACCTGCAACTAGCAATGCTATAAGAAGGGCTGAGCAAAAGCGGTAACTTAGCCAAACAACGGTTTGCTAGGAAAAGGATGGTTAGAGGCTGACATGGAAATATGGGAGGCATGATATACCAAGTGGTAGGTAGCGCAGCATGGCAATAGAACGAACAACTAGCAAAGCAAAGATAGAAGTGATTTCGAGGGTATGATCATCTTGCCTTCAAGGTTCTCAGAGTTGTCGAAAGCTTGATCCTCGTCAGCGTACTCAACAGGTTCCTCGTTCACGAACTCGTCTCCCGGCTCTACCCAAGACAAGAACACAAGCAATGGAACCACAATCAATCACGGAAAATGCACAAGCAACATGAAGCGATACATGAATGATATAAAAGATATGATATGCGATGCATATGCGTGCTCCGGAAAGAAAATGGTGAACAAGGCAGTAACTTGGCAAACCAAGCATGCCACTGGAAAGATGAGATGATTTCGGTCGAAATCGATATAAATATCACCGGAAACAGATGCACGGTTTGCAAATGGCAAGCAAAACAAGAATGACACGATTCTGCGATAAACAGCATGATAGCACTTAGAATGCAACAAGTAACAATGCTACAGCACTCCAACATAGAAACAAAGCATATGACAGTAATCTACAGGAGATGCTTGACAAAATATGAACACTGAGCTACGGCTAGAACACAACATAACAGGCTCAAACAAGCATGACAAAAGTGCAAAAGATAACAGGTTCACGGACTTTGTGAAATTACTGGACATGGCAGAAAACAGCATCAGGTAGCAATGTTCAGAGCACGAAAAAAACATGCTACAGAAACTTAACATGGCAAAACAAGGCATGGCAGTAATCTACTAAATGCATATGACAAAAGTCCCTTGATGACGATAAGCCAAAAAGGAACAGAAGATATGATGGCAACCATGTAAACAAAGCAAGTTTCGTTAACAGGTTTCATTGGCAGAAAACAGACCATGGCAGAAACAAACATTATGAGGGCATCTTCGTGAGCTTGATGCACTCACTACAAAGCAATGCATGACAACACAAGCATACCTACAGCAATATGGCATGTTTATAAAGCTATCCATGGCAAGAGCAATTACATAGCATGTATGAAATAACCACAACAACCTTGGCAAAATTGAATAACACGTAAACAATTTGCCAGAAATATTTTATAGCAAACGTAGAGGAAGATTGAGTCATGCTCTGGCACTCCATAAATGCAAATAAGGGCAGGAATGGATCACTTACAACAATATCTACAAAACATCCTTACTGAACATCTCCAAAATATGCATGGATCTCTCTGTAGCATCAAGTTTACATGGCAACGAAATAACAGCAGACAAAGACTTAGAAAAACTACAAAGTCCCTGAAATCAGAAACATCACGAAGCCTAGTTTGCATGCTTGTGCTAGTCACCACAGGGATCACAAAAATACATGGCATACACCTATGTAAATATGGCATGGCATACAACAAAACACATGTAGAGCTCATGCCCATAAGATGCACAGATTAAATGCAACAAAAATAATAAATCTCCAAGTTCTGCTAAGTAACAGCAGGTAACAGCAACTAGCACTCTTGCACCAGAGATTTGGTGCATCAAACTGGACTCAAATGAACATGGTCCAATGGAACAAAATGAAGAGCATCACGAGACGAACATTTTGATATAATACACGCACGAAATGGAGTAGTATACAGAGAGTTATGATGCGATGAACATGAGCATATATTGTAAAATGCATGTGACTTAGAGAAATTCAACCTCGGGGAAAAAGTCAACGAGGCACGGGAACCGAGGCTCGCCGGCGCGGGGCTTGCCGGAGATAGCGGGGAAGGAGGCGGGGCTTGCCGGAGATGGCGGATCCGGGCCTGACCTCGCCGGATCCGGCCGGATCCCGGCGCGGGGAGGCGGAGGAGGTCGCCGGCGGGCGAGGGGCGAGGCCGGGTGCTCGGGGCGGAGGGCGGCAGCGGCGGGGCGGCGGAGCGCAGGCGGCGGGGCGGCGATGCAGGGCGACGGAGGCGAGGCGGCGGTCGGCGCGCGCGGGCGCGGGCGGCGGGGCCGGCGCGGGAAGGCGGAGGGAGCGGGCGAGGCGGCGAACGGGCTCGGGGGCCCGCGGCGGGGCTGGCGGGCCGGCGGCGCGGGGGCGGCGGACGCGCCACATGGCAGCTTCCGGTTGGGCGGGGCGCGGCGGCGGACGCGTCCGGTCCGATCCGGACGTGTCCGGCGGCGGAGAGGGAGCGGAGCTAGGGTTGGACTGCGCGAAAATTCGGGGGAAGACACCTATTTATAGCTAGAGGGAGCTAGGAGAGTCCAAACGGGGTGCGGTTTTCGCCCACACGATCGTGATCGAACGACCGAGAGCATGGAGGTGAGTTATATGTGTTTTGGGCTGTTTGGAGGGGGGTTTTGCTGCAACACACAAACGGACATTGCGGTTACCCGGTTAACCGTTGGAGTACCAAACGACCTCCAATTGGAACGAAACTTGACCGGTGGTCTACCGTTGGTATACCAAGGCCACTTGACAAGCCTCGGTCCATTCCGAGAACGTTTAACACCCGCTCACGAAAAGAAACAAGAGGAGTGCGCCGGAGGGGGTGGGAGTGCCGGATTGCAAAACGGACAACGGGGAAAATGCTCGGATGTATGAGACGAACACGTATGCAAAATGAGATGCACATGATGACATGATATGAAATGCATGACATGAACAAAATGCAAAACGAAAAACAAAACCCGACCACGGAGGGAATATCATAACACATAGCCGAAAATGGCAAGAGTTGGAGTTACAAATATGGAAAGTTACATCCGGGGTGTTACAACAATCCACCACTACGAGAGGATCTCGTCCCGAGATCTAGGATGGCACCGGGAAAAAGAAAGAGGAAGAGGTAAAACAAAAGTTGCTTCTTGACAAACGAGTGAAACCATTGAACCTTGAGAGGTCGCAAAACTTGAAGAAATGACACGACGGAGGTGAACAAAATTTAAAACGCTCCGTTATCAAAGAGGAACAAGGAACACCATGTGAACTTTGGAGTTAAGTGACACGATAGATATTTAAACCACTCCGGTTAAAACAAGATAGGGAAGGAATAAGAATGATATAATTTGGACAGCACTCCGACTGTAAATTGAAGGAATTGAAAGACTTTTCATTCTAGCATTCAAAGACTTTTCTTTCAGCTTAGCTAATAATTTCTTAAGATCATTCCTATCATTGCAAGGAAGAAAGTCTCTAGCAGTTTCTTCATCCATAACATAACCCTCAGGCACAACAGGCAATTCATATCTAGGGGGAGAATCTTCATCATCAATATTATCAGTTTCAATAATTTCATTCTCTCTAGCCCTAGCAAGTTGTTCATCAAGAAATTCACCTAGTGGCACAGTAGTATCAAGCATAGAAGTAGTTTCATCATAAGTATCACGCATAGCAGAAGTGGCATCATCAATAACATGTGACATATAAGTATTAATAGCAGAAGCAGGTTTAGGTGTCGCAAGTTTACTCAAAACAGAAGGAGAATCATGTGCAGAGCTAGATGGTAGTTCCTTACCTCCCCTCGTAGTTGAGGGATAAATCTTGGTCTCATAGTGATCAGCAGATATAAATCCCAAGTGACTCAAAGAATAAAGCTATGCTCCCCGGCAACGGCGCCAGAAAATAGTCTTGATAACCCACAAGTATAGGGGATCGCAACAGTTTTCGAGGGTAGAGTATTCAACCCAAATTTATTGATTCGACACAAGGGGAGCGAAAGAATATTCTCAAGTATTAGCAATTGAGTTGTCAATTCAACCACACCTGGATAACTTAATATCTGCAGCAAAGTATTTAGTAGCAAAGTAGTATGGAAGTAACGGTAACGGTGACAAAAGTAACAGTAGTAATTTTGTAGTAATTGTAACAGTGGCAACTGTAAAGTAACTAAGCAAATAGCAACATGTGAAAAGCTCGTAGGCATTGGATCGGTGATGGATAATTATGTCGGATGCGATTATTCATGCAACAGTTATAACATAGGGTGACACAGAACTAGCTCCAATTCATCAATGTAATGTAGGCATGTATTCCGAATATAGTCATACGTGCTTATGGAAAAGAACTTGCATGACATCTTTTGTCCTACCCTCCCGTGGCAGCGGGGTCCTATTGGAAACTAAGGGATATTAAGGCCTCCTTTTAATAGAGTACCGGACCAAAGCATTAACACATAGTGAATACATGTACTCCTCAAACTACGGTCATCACCGAGAGTGGTCCCGATTATTGTCACTTCGGGGTTGTCGGATCATAACACATAGTAGGTGACTATTGACTTGCAAGATAGGATCAAGAACTCACATATATTCATGAAAACATAATAGGTTCGGATCTGAAATCATGGCACTCGGGCCCTAGTGACAAGCATTAAGCATAGCAAAGTCATAGCAACATCAATCTCAGAACATAGTGGATACTAGGGATCAAACCCTAACAAAACTAACTCGATTACATGATAAATCTCATCCAACCCATCACCGTCCAGCAAGCCTATGATGGAATTACTCACGCACGGCAGTGAGCATCATGAAATTGGTGATGGAGGATGGTTGATGATGACGACGGCGACGGATTCCCCTCTCCGGAGCCTCGGACGGACTCCAGATCAGCCCTCCCGAGAGAGATTACGGCTTGGCGGCGGCTCCGTATCGTAAAACGGAATGAATCCTTCTCTCTGATATTTTTCTCCCCGAACGTGAATATATGGAGTTGGAGTTGAGGTCGTGGAGCACCAGGGGGCCCACAAGGCAGGGGGCGCGCCCCCCACCCTTGTGGACAGGGTGTGGGCCCCTTGGTCTTGATTGTTTTGCCAGTATTTTTATAAATTCCAAAAATATTCTCCGTGAAGTTTCAGGTCATTCCGAGAACTTTTATTTCTGCACAAAAATAACACCATGGCAATTCTGCTGAAAACAGCGTCATTCCGGGTTAGTTCCATTCAAATCATGCAAGTTAGAGTCCAAAACAAGGGCAAAAGTGTTTGGAAAAGTAGATACGATGGAGACATATCATTCCGCGGGATGTGATCGAACACCATTTGATGGTGTGCCCCAATGCGTGCCCAGTGAAGCAGAAGGCACGGCGGCAAGCCCAAGAGAAGCAAGCGTTCACCGTCCAAGAGGTCCGCAGGCTGCAAGAAGCTGGTGTCATTCGGGAAGTGCGGCACCCGGATTGGCTGGCCAACCCAATTATTGTCCCCAAGAAGGGTGGAAAAGAGCGCATGTGTGTCGACTTCACGAGTCTCAACAAGGCTTGTTCTCAGGACCCCTTCCCGCTCACGCGCGTCGATCAGATTGTGGACTCCACCGCCGAATGCGACTTGCTGTGCTTTTTGGACGCTTTCTCAGGCTATCACCAAATCAAGATGGCGGTGCAGGATGTCGAGAAGACAGCCTTCCTCTCCCCGTGCGGCGTGTATTGCTACACCTGCATGCCCTTCGGACTGTGGAACACTGGCGCGACCTTCCAGCGATTGATGCACATCGCTTTGGGGCAGCAGCTCGGGAGAAATGCTGAGGCATATGTCGACGACGTTGTGTTCAAGTCACGAGAGGCGAGGACCTTGCTCGAGGACTTGAAGGAGACGTTCGCCAGCTTGCGTCGAGTGAACCTGAGGCTTAACCCAGAGAAGTGCGTTTTCGGGGTCCCGTCCGGCAAGCTGCTCGGCTTCCTCGTATCACATCGGGGAATCGAGGCTAACCCCAAGAAGACCAAGGCAATAGAAAGGATGAGCCCACCTCAGACTCTCAAAGAAATGCAGAAGCTCGCAGGTTGCGTGACCTCCTTGGGGCGCTTCATCTCCAAGCTCGGCGAGCGCGCCCTCCCTTTCTTCAAGTTGATGAAGAGGAAGGGCCCTTTCGAGTGGACCCCAGAAGCAGGGGACGCCTTCCAGGACCTCAAGAGATACCTCATGAGCCCACCTGTTATGGTGGCGCCTCGTCCTCCCGAGCCCCTGGTGCTCTACTTGGCGGCCACCCCCCACTCGGCCAGTGCGGCGCTCGTAGCGGTCCTGGAGGAACGCGCCGGCGCGGGCGCCAAGCGGGTGACCCTCGAGGGGTCACGCAGTCTTCGCCGCCTCAAGACGGCGCTCCTGAGGTCCCCGTCGTCCCAATGGCCCGCGAGGCCCCCGACTCCCATGAACCCCACGCGGAGCAGGACGGTGCCAACACCCGCCCCTCATCAAGCATCCGGTGTACTTCGTCAGCACCGTGTTGTGGGATGCGTGTGCGCTACCCCAGAGGCGCCTGACGGCTGGGTCATGCACTTCGACGGAGCCTTCACGCGGCGGGGCGCGGGGGCTGGAGCTGTACTCATCTCATCGACCAAGGACGAGCTCTACTACGCCGTGCAGCTCTGCTTCCAGCATGGCGAGAAGGTCTCCAACAACATCCTGGAGTATGAGGGCTTGATCGTTGGCCTTAGGGCCGCCGCCGCCCTAGGGGTCAAGCACCTCACCGTCAAGGGCGACTCCTAGCTCCTCGTCATTTTCCAACAAGGAGTACAAGCCAAAGGACGAACACATGGAAGCATACTTGGAAGAGGTACGTAAAGTTGAAAGGCGCTTCCTCGGAATTGCAGCACGTCCCGCGCGGCGCGAACAAGAAAGCAGAAGACATTGCCAGGAGAGCGTCCCGCCGCGAACCTCGGGAGCCTGGCATCTTCGAGGAGAGGCTCTTCAAGCCATCAGCGGCACCCCCGGCTGCAGGCCCAGCGTTGCTTCAGGAAGAACTGCCACCGACTCCATCCCCGAGCGCCCCAGCCTGCAACCCGGCCTCAGGAGCCCGTCTGTTCCTGGTGCTGGAGCCTCAGGCGGGAGATTGGACTGAGGAGTTCAAGGCGTACCTGCTCCATGGCGCCCTGCTAGAGAAGGAGGAGGACGCGGAACGCGTGGCTTGCCAGGCCACCGCTTACTGCTTGCATGACGGTGAGTTGTACCGCAGGCGCCCCATCGATGTTTTGATGTGGTGCATATCCAAGGAGCAGGGACGCGAGCTGTTGGCCGACATCCACGGCAGCGACTGCGGGCATCACTCCTCGTCTCGCACCCTTGTGGGAAAGGTATTCCGCAGCGGTTTCTACTGGCCCACGGCGCTCCATGACGCCACCGAGCTGGTCCGATCCTGCGAAGCCTGCCAGTTCCATGCCAAGCAGATCCATCAGCCCGCTCAGGGCCTCCAGACCATCCCGCTCTCTTGGCCGTTCACGGTCTAGGGGCTAGATATACTGGGCCCTTTCCCTCGGGCGGCTGGTGGTTACCGCTACCTCTACATCGCCATCAACAAGTTCACCAAGTGGGCGGAGGTGGAGCCCATGTGCGCCATTCCTGTCGGCTCGGCCGTCAAGTTCATCAAGGGCCTGTGAGTCGCTTCAGTGTCCCCAACCGTATCAATACTGATAATGGTTCACAATTCGCAAGCAACCTCTTTAGGACATATTATGCTAACCTTGGAACACAGATATGTTACTCTTCGGTGACACGCCCATGGAGCAACGGCCAGACTGAACACGCCAACACAGAGGTCCTGAGAGGCCTCAAGACGAGGAGCTTCAAGAGGAATCTTGAGTCCTGCGGCAGGGGTTGGCTCGGTGAGCTTCAGTCCGTGTTGTGGTCCATCCGCACCACCGCGACTAAGCCCACAGGCGAGACCCCATTCTTCCCCGTCTACGGGGCTGAGGCGGTCCTCCTGCACGAGGTCAAGCATCACTCCCCGCGGGTCTTGGTGTTCGACGAGGCGCGTCAGGATGCCTCGTGGGGAACAGATCTCGTGCTTAGGGAGGAGGCCCGCCGCCAAGCCTCGCTTCGCGCAGCAAGGTACCAGCAGGCGCTACGGCGGTATCACTGCCGCAGCGTCCGCTCCAAGACCCTCGAGGTGGGAGACCTCATCTTGAGGCGGGTCCTCTCCAGGGAGGGCCTCCACAAGCTGTCGCCCATGTGGGAGGGCCCGTTCAGGGTCGCCCGCGTCTCCAGGCCTGGCGCCGTACGCCTGGAGACGCAGGACGGGGTTCCCATCAAGAATGCTTGGAACATCCAGCATTTCCGCAAATTCTATCCGTGACACTCTCACGTAATAATGAGTGGGGTTGTACACGCCCCGGAGTCTCCCGGCACGTCGCTCCTCGACCCCGCGGGGGCTCCCTCCCACGCCCAAGTGGAAGCCCCATCCTCCATGCTGGCAGATGACACGGTCTTTCAGCGACTATGCCCACGCCTAGTGGAGGCCCCATGCTCCGCGCTGGTGGGAAGACTAGAAGACTAGTATAGGTGTCGGACGCGGCCGTTCTTTTGCTCGCTTTTGTAACCAAATTTGCCACTTTTTGGAATGAAGTTTGAAGTTCTCGCGTCTTTATTCAAAAGGGATGGGAATTTTTCTCCTTGCAGCCTTTTTTCCTCTTCAGTCTTGCTTTAAGGGGAGTGGCAGTTGCCCGTCGCTCCCTCCCGAGCGTCCCGCGTGCGGGGGCTGGGCACAGTGTGTACACCTGACCCGGCCCAGGCGGCGGTGGCAGCGGGGCCTACCCACGCGCACACCTCGCCAAAACCTTGGCGTCCTAATCCTCGCGCGATGCCCTCGGGCGAGCCGGCGGGCACATATTGCCTCCGGCCGCTTTCGGCCCCTGGCCCCCAGAGCACTCATCTCCTGGCCTCGCCGGGCATCATGACCCAACGTACCAGTGACGATCGACCCTCGCTCGGGGGCTCTAACCCGAAATCGCTGCCAGGAGAAGGATGACTGAGGAAAGAGCACCCGTGGTCCGGCTCATTATCAAGGGACCATGCGTGAGGTGCGTCTTGGCGCCTCCGTGGGGTGCGATGCCCTGTGAAGGCACCTCCGGAGGCCCTGAGTCCTCGCGACCCCTAGGGGCCCCGCGAGTAGCGAGCACCTCCCGAGACTCCGAAGCCGTCCGGTCCGCAAGAAAGAAGCACCCCCCTCCCCCCCCCCCCCCGGCAAGATCTCTAAGCTGCTCCGGCGCCCCAGCTGCGCCCGCAGGAGCATAGGGCACGCAGAGGTCGAAGCCCTGAAGGAGCGCGCTCTCACGACGCAGGAACCCGCCACAAACGCACCGAGCTAAGTTACCCTAATCACGACCGGCAGGAACTTTTCAATTAGTAGCAATATGAATGCTGGAGTACGAAATGAAAAATGCTAACATAAAGACACAAGCGCCTGTTAGAATTAATGGGCTAGGCCCATAGCAATTTCTGAAATCTCAAAGCCCATGTGTAAAATGGCAAGTGGTGGTGCTAAGTTTAGTCCCACCCCGGAAGTTGAAGAAGAGTTGGACCTCTTAATATAGTGGGTTCTCTCCACCACTCTAAGTGGTGTGTGAGAAGAGAAAGGGAAAACCACACGCGCGCGCTCGCTCGCCTCGCCTCGCCTGGCCGGGCCGTGGCGTGGCGTGGCGAGGCGAGGCGTACATGCGACATGCGCGTGAATGGTCCGCCGAAATCCGGTCCGTCTCCTTGCAGGAGCGCAGCTTCCTTTTGCCGTTTTATTTTTATGTCTTGGCAGACAAGTTTTTGATTACTTGTCCGGTAAGTATACGAATTAGAAACCGAGTCGGTTTGGGATTGTGGTCGCGACACAATACCGCCTCTGGTCCTAATATATATATACAGCTACCGGCTGCGGCCAGTGACACACCGAAAAACACCTAGGGTTTTGCCTCATCTCACAACTTGCGCCGCCATCGTAGTCTACTCCATCCCAAACGTCGGCGTGCATCGGCGCGTGAGAGAGCAGGTCTCCGGAACCGTTCGTCTTTGCGATCCTGCACCGGGAGAGGACGAATTAGGTTTTTGGGAAGCGATGTGCGCGACTGCTCAAATTCGTCATCACGGGTCGTCTTCCGTCCAAGTCGGGCGGTGCTACTCATCGTCGTATTCATTGCCGTCAGCAGCAGATCTTCGCCAACATCGTCATCAACACTGTCACACCCATAATAGCTAACGATCAGTACGTCCAACATCCTCTGTTCATGTCTGTTTCTACAGCTATTGTTACGTGTTTGCTGCTGTTATGCATGTCTTGCTGTTCTTCTAGTTTGCCAGATTATTGCATGCTAGTATCTCTTCTAGTCATGAATTATTTACTGGAATTAATCATGAACTTGCCTAATATTCCAACAATCCAAAAACCTAATTATAGGCAATTTCCTGAGTTAACTATGGCTGGATTCGCTGATGCACTGAGGCCGGATAAGTTTACCGGTGTGCACTTTAAGAGGTGGCAGGTGAAGACCATGCTCTGGCTTACTGCTCTGAAAGTTTTCCACGCTAGTGTTGGTGCTCCAGAGGGAATGACCGACGGAGATCGGAGAAAATTCCAGGAAGCCAATACTATGTTTGTGGGATGCATTCTGAGTGTTCTTGCTGACCGTCTGTGTGATGTGTACATGCACATAAATGACGGAAAGATTATGTGGGATGCACTGAATGCAAAATTCGGTGCAACAGATGCAGGCAGTGAACTGTACATCATGGAGAGTTTTCATGACTACAAGATGGTGAATAACCGTTCTGTGGTTGAACAAGCTCATGAGATACAGTGCATTGTGAAGGAACTTGAACTCCTTAAATGTGTTCTACCCGACAAATTCGTGGCTGGGTGCATGATTGCAAAGTTGCCTCCTTCATGGAGGAATTTCGCCACAACTCTGAAGCATAAGAGACAGGAGATATCAGTTGAAAATCTGATTGCATCTCTTGATGTTGAAGAAAAAGCTCGGGCTAAAGATACTACTGAAAAAGGAGGTGAGGTTCAGCCTACTGCTAACATGGTGCAGAGGTACCCACAGAACAAGAACAAAGGGAAGAACAAACCTGTTTTCAACAAGCCTACCAAGACTACTACCTTCAAGAAGAAGAAGTTCAACAAGGCTGAGCTAGAGTGCTACGCCTGTGGGAAGCCTGGACACTTTTCCAAGGAATGCCCTGAACGTGCAGACCGCGGAGGGAAAACAAGCTCCAAGACTGTCAACATGGTGACCGCTAGCAATACTGATGGGTATGGTAATTTACCTATTGTGCTTTCAGTATTTCAATCATCTTCGTGGTGGATTGATTCGGGTGCTAACGTTCATGTGTGTGCTGACATCTCCCTGTTTACTTCTTATCAGGTCGCAAGGGATTCTTCCGTCCTAATGGGGAATGGGTCACATGCTTCTGTTCGTGGCATTGGCACGGTGGATCTGAAGTTTACTTCGGGAAAGATCGTGCAACTAAGGAACGTGCAGCATGTCCCTACTATGAACAAGAATCTAGTTAGCGGCTCCCTTCTATGTCGAGATGGATTTAAGGTAGTTTTAGAGTCCAATAAAGTAATCGTGTCAAGATTTGGACAATTTATAGGAAAAGGCTATGAGTGCGGAGGCTTGTTCCGCTTTTCTCTTTCAGATTTTTGCAATAAGTCAATAAACCAAATTTGTGCTAGTGTTAATGATGATGCAAGTATTTGGCACTCTCGTTTATGTCACATAAATTTTGGTTTAATGTCCCGGCTATCCAGCATGAGTTTAATTCCGAACTTCACAGTTGCCAAAGGTTCTAAGTGCCATAGTTGTGTGCAATCTAAGCAACCTCGAAAGCCTCATAAGGCTGCCGAGGAGAGAAACTTGGCACCTCTAGAACTCATACATTCTGATCTTTGTGAGATGAATGGTGTGTTGACAAAAGGTGGAAAGAGATATTTCATGACTTTGATTGATGATGCGACTAGATTTTGCTATGTTTATTTGTTGCAAACTAAAGATGAAGCATTAGACTACTTTAAAATCTATAAAGCTGAAGTTGAAAATCAACTAGAGAGAAAGATCAAGCGTCTTAGGTCCGATCGTGGTGGAGAGTATTTTCCAAAAGTTTTTGATGAATTTTGTGAGGAACATGGTATTATTCATGAGAGGACGCCTCCCTATTCACCTCAATCAAATGGAGTGGCCGAGAGAAAAAACCGCACATTGACTGACTTGGTGAATGCCATGTTAGACACTGCTGGTTTATCTAAGGCATGGTGGGGGGAGGCTCTATTGACTTCATGTCATGTCCTGAATAGAGTTCCCAACAATAATAAGGAGAAAACCCCTTATGAGGAGTGGGTTGGGAGAAAACCATCACTTTCTTATTTGCGCACTTGGGGATGTTTGGCAAAGGTCAATATTCCTATTCCTAAGAAACGCAAACTTGGACCAAAGATAGTGGATTGTGTCTTTCTAGGGTATGCTCAACGGAGCATTGCTTATAGGTTTTTAGTGGTAAAATCTGAAGTACCTGATATGCATGTTGATACTATAATGGAATCTCGTGATGCAACATTTTTTGAGAACATATTTCCTATGAAAGATATGCATAGCATTGCTAGATTTTCTTCTGAGATAATTCCTGAATCTAGTACAACTGATGAATATTTCGAACAATCACATGAGGAAGTCCTTGAGAAGGATAACAATGAAGTTCCTAGAAGGAACAAGAGACAAAGGATTGCAAAATCCTTTGGTGATGATTTCAATGTATACCTTGTGGACGACACACCCAAGATGATTGCAGAAGCATATGCATCTCCGGATGTAGATGATTGGAAAGAAGCTGTTCATAATGAGATGGACTCAATTCTTGCTAATGGAACTTGGGAACTAACTGATAGACCATATGGTTGTAAACCTGTGGGCTGTAAGTGGGTGTTCAAAAAGAAGCTAAAGCCTGATGGTACTATTGATAAGTACAAGGCGCGGCTAGTGGCCAAGGGCTACACTCAGAAAGAAGGCGAAGATTACTTTGACACCTATTCACCCGTTGCTAGAATGACCACCATTCGAGTGTTACTTTCCTTGGCTGCCTCTTATGGTCTTATCATTCATCAAATGGATGTAAAGACAGCTTTTCTCAATGGAGAGTTGGAAGAGGAGATCTATATGGATCAGCCTGACGGGTTTGTGGTTAAGGGTGAAGAGAGAAAGGTGTGCAAGTTGTTAAAATCTTTGTATGGTCTGAAACAGGCACCTAAGCAATGGCATGAGAAGTTTGAAAGAACTCTGACTTCTGCAGGATTTGTCATTAACGAGGCTGATAGGTGTGTTTACTATCGCCATGGTGGGGGCAATAGTGTCATATTATGTTTGTATGTGGACGACATACTGATCTTTGGTACAAACATTAATGCAATTAATGAGGTCAAGTCTTTTCTATCAAAAATTTTTGAATGAAAGATCTGGGAGAAGCCGATGTAATTCTAAACATCAAACTTATTAAGGATGAGAGTGGGATTACATTAACGCAATCTCACTATGTTGAGAAGGTCTTGAACCGATTCGGTTTTATGGATAGCAAGCCTTCTCCAACACCTTATGATCCCAGCATAACACTCAGAAAGAACAAGAAAGAAACGAGAGGTCAATTAAGATACTCTCAAATTGTGTGTTCACTCATGTACTTAGCTAGCGCTACAAGACCAGATATCTCTTTTGCTGTGAGCAAACTGAGTAGGTTCATGTCCAACCCGGGTGATGATCATTGGCATGCACTAGAAAGGGTCTTGCGCTATCTGAGAGGTACTATGAGTTACGGAATTACTTATTCAGGGCATCCTGCTGTGCTAGAAGGATATAGTGATTCAAATTGGATCTCCGATGTTGATGTACTTTACGCAACAAGTGGGTATGTATTTACTCATGGTGGTGGCGCAGTGTCATGGAGGTCTTGCAAGCAAACCATATTGACGAGGTCAACTATGGAAGCAGAATTAACTGCTTTGGACACAGCTACTGTTGAGGCAGAATGGCTGCGTGAGCTCTTGATGGACTTGCCGGTTGTCGAAAAACCTGTACCGGTTATTCTTATGAATTGTGATAACCAAACAGTTATCGCTAAAGTGAACAATTCTAAAGATAATGCAAAGTCATCAAGACACGTGAAAAGACGTTTGAAGTCTGTCAGGAAGTTGAGAAACTCCAGAGTAATAACTGTTACGTATATACAAACAGACAAAAACCTGGCAGATCCCTTTACAAAGGGACTATCACGAAATGTGATAGATATTGCATCGAGGGAGATGGGTATGAGACCCATAGATGTTACACCATAGTAGTAACCCAACCTTTGTGATCGGAGATCCCGTGAATTAGGATCTGGGAAGAACAAGCTATTGGTTAACTGAGGAGAGTAATAACTTATGATCGTCTCCAAGTGAAGATGCAAAACTCTCAGAGCTGTAAGGCTCAGATCTGTAAGGCAGGTTGGCAACATGCCTTAATGTGGTTCTATTGGCTATAATTAGCAAAGATGCTGTCCTACAGAGCAGTCTTAAAAGAACACACCTATATGAGTTCTGACTGTAAACGTCGCAGTCTATGAGATTTGGGTGATCTCTAGTAAGCTCACGAAGAGACCAGGGAGTATGACGTATAAGCTCCAAACCGCGGGGTAGCCTACTGGCGGTCAGGTACTGGTTAAGACTTTGAGTGAAACCTGTTCACACAAAACTAGCAATTCAAGGCATAGTCCATTGTCAAGTTGTGAATGGATGTAGCTTAAAGTTCTAGGCAGAAGTTCAACTTAACAGTCTCTGCTGAAACACTGGTATATTAAACAAGTGGTGAGAGAAGGCAAATCTCTAAATGGGTATTTGAGATCTGGTGGGGGATTGTTAGAATTAATGGGCTAGGCCCATAGCAATTTCTGAAATCTCAAAGCCCATGTGTAAAATGGCAAGTGGTGGTGCTAAGTTTAGTCCCACCCCGGAAGTTGAAGAAGAGTTGGACCTCTTTATATAGTGGGTTGTCTCCACCACTCTAAGTGGTGTGTGAGAAGAGAAAGGGAAAACCACACGCGCGCGCGCTCGCCTTGCCGGGCCGGGGCGTGGCGTGGCGTGGCGTGGCGTGGCGAGGCGAGGCGGCGCGTGAATGGTCCGCTGAAATCCGGTCCGTCTCCTTGCAGGAGCGCAGCTTCCTTTTGCCGTTTTATTTTTATGTCTTGGCAGACAAGTTTTTGATTACTTGTCCGGTAAGTATATGAATTAGAAACCGAGTCGGTTTGGGATTGTGGTCGCGACACAATACCGCCTCTGGTCCTAATATATATATACAGCTACCGGCTGCGGCCAGTGACACACCGAAAAACACCTAGGGTTTTGCCTCATCTCACAACTTGCGCCGCCATCGTAGTCTACTCCATCCCAAACGTCGGCGTGCATCGGCGCGTGAGAGAGCAGGTCTCCGGAACCGTTCGTCTTGCGATCCTGCACCGGGAGAGGACGAATTAGGTTTTTGGGAAGCGCTGTGCGCGACTGCTCAAATTCGGCATCACGGGTCGTCTTCCGTCCAAGTCGGGCGGTGCTACTCATCGTCGTATTCATCGCCGTCAGCAGCAGATCGTCGCCAACATCGTCATCAACACTGCCGCACCCATAATAGCTAACGATCAGTACGTCCAACATCCTCTGTTCATGTCTGTTTCTACAGCTATTGTTACGTGTTTGCTGCTGTTATGCATGTCTTGCTGTTCTTCTAGTTTGCTAGATTATTGCATGCTAGTATCTCTTCTAGTCATGAATTATTTACTGGAATTAATCATGAACTTGCCTAATATTCCAACAGCGCCCTAGTCCATTACACGCCCTCGCGGGGCTCTGCATGGTTCTTAATGCAGGAAATAAAAAACAAAAGGCAGCCTCACGAGGACCGTAGCTCCTGAGGCCTGGCTCTGGCGCCGCCCACGCTCAGCTGGAGTCCTCCTCCCGCTTCACGGGGGCGCGGTGGCGCGGCGGCTCGACGTCCCCCTGAATGGGGGCACGGCGACGCGGCAACTCGCCGTCCTCCCTGGTCTGGGCACGGTGACGTGGTGGCTCGTCGTAGTCGTCGTCGCTCGTGCTCCCCCCGGAGGAGGTGCCCCTACTGCTGGAGGAGTCGCGACCGTCGCCAAGGGCAAGTTCACCGCCGAGGATGTCGCCACCATGCTGGCCGTCGTCGTTGGAGGGCTGGTCGCCGTCGCCGTCATCGCCCTCCGGGCAGCACTCCATACGAATGTCGTCCTCCTCGAAGATCCTGACGAAGAGCGTTGCCGCCCCATCATGCTTAAAGTGGAGGGTACACCTCCCCTGCAGGCCGCGGGCACGGGCGAACGCCTGCCACCCATGGTTCAGGAACACGTAGCCTGCGGGGGTGACCTCGACCTCCACCCATAAGGCCTTGCTGCAGCAGCCATCGGCCTGCAGCCGAAGGCCGCCAGGCCCTCCGGCCGGCAGCGCCGCCGCAAAGAAGTGCGGGAGCTGGAACCAGGTGGCTGTCTGCCTCTCCGCCCACAACACGAACTCCTGGGCCGCGTCGGCCGAGTGGGATCGCGGGCGGGGCGGCCGCCGCAAGCCTTCCCTCTTGGCCACGGCCGCCATGGCTACTGCGGCCGCCCGCGCGGGAGGGAGCCTTTCCGCGGCTGCCAGAGGTAGCGCCGGCCTTCACGGGGGTGCGCCCGCGCCCCCGGGGGACCACCGCTGGTGTCGTGTTGTACTTGCGGGGACAGCCGCAGCCCCTCTTGGCGGCGGCGAGCCTGGTCCCTCCATGGAGGCTTTTCCCTTCTCAGCTGCAGAGAACCTTCTCACTGGCGCCATGGTTGTCGAGGCGGTGGCACTGACTAGGAGAGCGAGAAGACAAAGATGACCTGGGGGATCCGCCCCCTCGCCCCTTTTTATAGGCAAGTGGAGGCTAACCGGCGTCCCTCCGCATTCCGAGCAATGATTGCCCTGTTGCATGCACCAGGCTGTTGTCAAATCGAAAAGTGTTAAGATGATGAGAAGCATCAAAGATACTTAAGAGGAACTCGAGCGAAGTCATATTCCTGAGCATACATATTGGATTGAAGACTTCCAGAGGATGATGAATTTGAAGCCCTGCTATCCGAGGTAAACAATGATGATGCTTAAAAAATATTCACTCATCAATTTTCTATCAAGGGATGCGAGCTCGATACCAAAATTAAAAAGTGGCACGAGAAACCCGCTAAGCAAGAAGACATTTTTGAACCCACCATAGAAATAGAGATTGGGATGAACAAACTTAATGCTCTTTGTGATCTTGGAGCTAGTGTTTCCACTATCCCAACATACTTATATGATAAACCCAATCTCGCTCTTTTTTTATGAGTGAAATTAAATTGAATACGTATGATTCTACCTATACGCAAGCAGTAGGCATAAAGTATTGTGTCACAATTCAACTTTATGTTTTCCCTGCTATGATTGATCTTGTTATAGTTAGCATGCCTGAACATCACATTGATCCCATCATATTAGGAAGGCCCTTTTTAAGGAGCATCAAAGCTACTATTAATTATATGAACGAAATGTAAGATTGTATCTTCCTTGTCGAGATCCTTTTGTCAAAAAATCACAGGAAGAAGAAGTTGAAGATCTGAATCGTCTTGAATGCTGGGAGTTACGGAATGGATGTTCTCTTAACCAAATACAAGTGATTATCAATGCATTCGAGCTAAACAACGAAAACAAAAATGTTTCATGGGAGGTAATCCATGCAAATAAAGGTTAGTGTAAGTTTTAAAATTATGTGTTGTGTAAATAAAGGAGTGATCAAAGCAAAAGAAGAGGAGGAGGAGAAGAAAGATAATTACTGCCACCATATGTATTTATATGATAGTGCTATGATTCTACCGAATATTATGGAAAATTTTCCTAGTATAAGTTTTGGAACTAACCTCTCGGGACTATAAAGAAAAACCTAAAAGAAACAGGTCGTTTCATGTGTCCAGATGAGAAGACGATGTCTGATACAAGAATGCATGCTTATGGCGAAGGTAATACCACTCTCCGTAGAGATGCCAAGTTTTCATAGAAGAAGATGGTATCTGATGCGAACGGCAACGCTCGTACCAGAGGCCGTACCTAGCAGGGGATGCGTTGCAAACACATCCAGAAGAAATGATGTGATGGGTACCCGCATTGATCCGATGCGGCCATGGGGTTGCTGCGTACGGAGGCGAATGACGTAGAGACATGCACTTCCCTTCTGGAAGAAATTCAGTTTTTTCGTTGTAGAAGGGCCACCCCTCAAGCTAGGGCGACCATTCAGGTCCCTTGTTTTTAGGTCTCAATCGATGAGTCGCTTATTTTATTAATTTGAGCTTATATGGAAGCGAGCTAGCGGTAGAGAACTACTTGGGCGAAGGTGCGCTGAAGGATGAGGATGGGTTGGATAGCGGCGAGATGGTGGGTGAGGTCGAGCGAGGCGGCGATGAGATGGGGTGGTGTCAATCTGCTGGCATAGGAGCTCATTGTAAATGGAAGAAGACATGGTTAGGCGGGTCCATGGCGAGAAGGTTTGGGGTTTAGTTGGCACACGGTGAAAGGCAAGGTGCTCTTTTTCTTAGCAAATTAGAGGTCATTTAGTTATGAAAATGGATGAACTGAGAAGCATGGACAAAATATGGGGTTTTCGTGCACACAAATTTGAGGAGATAGCCATTTTTTAACGATAAGGATAAGACTACTAATTTACACTTCATACATTTATAAAATATCTGATAAGTTGCACCTAAACTTCACTTTCTTGAACTCCACACATCTATGCTGAGTTGTTTGCTAGACCTATATACTCTAAAACACTCTATCAAGTTCTATAGATATTTAACGATACCATGGAAAATGACACATGTACAAATGCATTATAATACGTCAAGGGCAATAAATAAATTGGTGGAATACAAACAACTTTGGTACCAAAATAAAATTTCGTGACACTAAAAAGTATTTGTGTGCTCAGATTTATGGCGAAACCTATTGTATAATAGATTGGTCTTGAAATACACAAAACAAAATAAGACAAACAATTTGGTAGCAAAATAAGTTTCATAGCACTATTGTGAGCTGTTGCATGGACCATTCGGCGTGGTTTCCTGGGACTTAGATCCACTAGATTCTTCATTGTCGATGAACTTCTTTAAGACATTGAGATCCTCCATCGTTAAGGGTCCAAAGCGGTGGCCACTTTTTGAAATTGCTAAATGACGTGAAACGGGAAATGTCAGTATAAATAAAGTAATGAAGAGCAGAACTTTTGTTGCATGAATCATAATGATGTTGGTATCAATTTTGAGGCAAGCTTATAGTTCCCACACGCGTAAATAGATGGTGTTTTGTACACAAGCAAAATGTCCAATATGTGACTGTCATGGCTTTTTTCATATAGAAAAATAATGGAAATGTAAACCTATGATATTATGAAAAAAGTTCAATGAAAAATCCAGTGACAGTATTGTCACCCGACCAATCTGAACACATATAAGTTCCACTACATGTTTTCTATAACACCATCTTCTCTACCACCTTGTTGAAGACAAAGTCATAGCCTTCATCCAAGTATAAGATATTGATGCATGCTACGTGATATGAAATACTCTATTGGAATGAAGTATGTGTTATCACCTCCATTCGAAATTATAAAACGTTTTAGATATTTCAATATAGACTCCATCAAACTGAAATTAGTGAACAAACAAAATAAAACACGTCTATACACATCCAATTTAGAAAAAAAAGTTTTAACATCTTATAATCTGAAACGGAGGGAGCACTCATTATTTCTGACAGTAATACACAAACCCTAACTTCATGGTTCAAACATACTTTATCCCATGTGGCATTATGTTTTTTTACTAATGCAAATTAACAAAAAGGGCACCTAGAAAGTACATCTTAAGTAAATTTATCAATCTACTTCTAGGCATGGTTGGTCAAAATTCTTGAAGTTAAATTCATTGATGTATGAGAGTTTTAGTTGGGCCTTTTGTGTTATCTGTAACATAGTGACTTCATATAAAGTTGGAATTCTAGTAATGCCAAAGCAATGCATCAAGTAGAATGCCGATGGTTTCAAAATGCAAAAAAAAAACATGTGATCTTGAAATTTAATTGTGGTCTATGTACCCTAAATCGTTGAACCTTAACTTGTAATCATCTTGTTTTCCCTTTAAAAAATATTCCTTTAAAATTTATTTTTAGTCTATGTTCCCTTTAAAATTGCCAAGTGAAACAGAATATAAAACACACTTAAATAGCAAGTATTTCTATAGAAAGAAACACATTAAATCATTTGCTCGCCAAGCTTAGCAGCTGAGGTAAGCCATAAGCCGATTTGAGCTATATATACTTTCTCCGTTTTTATTTACTTTGTAAGTTTGACCTTAGTCAAACTTTATAAATTTGGACCAGGTATATCGAAATAATCTAAGCTTTCACAATAACATATATATAGAGAGAGAGAGAGAGGGGAAAATGCATCCTACTAACGGGTGTAGTTACACCCATTTCTCGTATACTACCGTGTGGTAGTATATACTCTAATTTATTATTTTTAGTATGTTCATATACTATATTTAAGATACTCCTCTATATATATATATATATATATTAAATGATGATTCTAATGGTACTGATTTGGTATTGTGGAGATTAATGTTATTTTTTATAAACTTTGTCAAAATTTAAAATTTTGACTCAAGACAAAGCTAATGTGCGAAATAAATAAAAACGGAGGGAGTACTAAATTTTCTGCTGTTTAACTAGCAAGATGCCCGTGCATTGCATGGAACATCAAGATGCATTTTTTTTTACAAAACACCTGTTGTGATTGCCCTATGCAGGAGTAATCCCATGTGTAAAAACTAATGATATCTCAAGAATGTTATCGGAAAAATGGTATCTCGAGAATTTCATCGAAAAAATGAAAGATGAGAGATAAGGTGAGCAGGAGTGGGGCGTGGTGGTGACTGGTGGTCGGACTGGGCGAAAGCATGGGGATGGACGGCACCGGCAGGCGGCACCGGCCACCATGCTAGATTGTTCTAGAGACATCTTTTTTAATTGCTCAGCAATGAGGTTGTGGGAGATAAGGATGAACGAGGCAAGACCTTATCTGTAAATGTGGAGAGAGGTGCGGTTATCTTTTATAAAATTGTCATAGTTTGCTTTCTATCCGTCAGATATAGATCGAACGGTCTATATTACAAGATGGCAGGCACACCATCATCACCAACTTGATTTTTTATAAGAGTAGAGATTACGTGCATGGTAGGTTTAACTAAGCACAAGATCAAATTACCCTATGCATCAACGTGCATCTCGCCAATGGCACACTCCAAGAGCTCCAGCGCTGGTGCACTGCAGCGTAGAGAGTACACATCGACCATCACGACCTCGAATGGCCACCCCATGTGGCCCGGGCGGAGCTCCGCCATGGCCGCCACCGGATCGGTGCAAGCGGTCACTGCAAGCAAGCAAGCAAACAACACATATATAGCATCACAACCACAGCGTGGGCAAGCTTGCATGCATGCTCGTACATAGCAAGGGTGGCGAACGCGATCGAGCTAGCAAACGCTGCACGCACGTAGCAAGCGACGCACCTTGGCCGTAGCCTCCTCGGCGGAGGATCTCCTCCAGGTAGATAAGTATGAGGGCGCGTGCAGAGGCGGCGAGCGCGCAGCGAGGGGGAGAGGGAGAGGGGAGGCCGGCCACGGCCATGGATGCCGCGCGCGTGCGTGTAGAGCGGCGCCTAGCTAGGGCTAGCTACAACACGCATGAAGATAGATGGCGGCCGGAAGGGTTGGTAGATTTGTTAGTTATGATGTTTTTGGTTGCTCACATGGATTTTGCATGCAACGCATATATGTCTCATTTGGGCCTGTTTGAGGAAAAACAGAAAAAAAACTAACATTTACATGTTGTTTGGTTGTCTGGACTAATGCAGCCATTTTAAAGTTTGATGTTTGGTTGCCTGCATTTGTGCTTCGAAGTGGCATACGACAATTGTTTGGCTGCGTGCAAGTATCTGTTCTGCTCACCCTTTTTAGATGTGGTGACCTTACCACCAAATGCAACACTACACACCAGGCATCACACACACACACACACACACACACACACACACATATATATATATATATATATATATATATATATATATATATATAACACCATACGTCCAAATGACAGACAAACAACAGATAAACAGTTCATACTAACTTAGTAGGGGATAAGTTTTAAGACAGCAGAGGCATCCCATGCCCCTGCACGACACCAGGGTGCTGATCCCTGGGCAATATATGGACAGTTTCACAGCACAAGTTCAGACCATCAACACTAACAAGTTCATACTAACTAGTTGATAATAACTGGCGACCTAGAGGGCAAGACTGATGTTGCTGATACACTGTACCTCTGGTAGCAGACCCTGCACATGATGGATCTGTTCACGTTGTACATTTGCACCTTCAGGCCAAGGCCGGATATCCACATGACGAGGAAGTCGTCGGGGATGATCCTGTGGCGGTGGTGGAAGTACTTATTTGGACCTGCACCCGGAACTCGCACCGCTTGTTTGCCAAGAGCATGATGACGCAAGGAGGCTTCAGCACTAGCCACTGCTTCATCACCACCCTGAAGGCCGGCAGGATGATGATCATGGCGATATCCTCCTCGTCCTTGATCTGGACATAGAAGCGTAGCGGCTCTCGTGCCCCTCCTCCTGGCTGATCCTCGGCCTACATCCAATGCCCAGCGGCTGGCTCATGGCAGCGACCCTGCCAGGCAGGTGCACCTCTTGAGTCATCGGTTCGTCGGGATCAGGTCCTCGGCGCCAGCCACCACCTGCGCTCCTTCAGCGGCGTTGTCACACTCTGCCTTCACGATCTTGTCAGGTAAGAGAACATGTGTTAGTAACATACCATGATCAGATCATTGCACTAATCATTGGGAAGCTACGTCTAGTGAGTAGTAGATGCAAACGATCAGTGCTATGATCTGAACATAGCACTGCCCAAGTACAACTGTTATTGATCAGTGGCAGTTGCAAATTTGGCAGCATGCACAAGTGCAATGATCAAAAGCGCCGAAAATGGGTTCAAATTTGGTAGCATTCACATTGATCCTACTGCCTATACGAGCAAGCACATTGGTCCTACTACGTATATGAGCATGCACATTGGTCCTACTAACTCTAGTGAGCATGCATGTACTACGATCATGCAGAAACCTTAACTACGAACAACAACGAACTATAATTGTGAATGAACTAAGAACAACACAAATCTAGCAACAACATAGTATCACTTCCAATCTAGTATCAACAACTGAGAAGTACTAATCTAACAATCTAACATCAACACATGATCATGCACCAATTCTGCATCAACACCCGAGGCAGTTGCCGTCTACATTGTCAGCCAACCGCAATCGATTAGATTCAACTCGATTCAATTAAATCGAATCAGATCAAATCCAATCCAATCCTAGTACTCACTAAGCACAAACCCTAAACTACAGCTACGAGCAAAGGGGGGAAATGGCACTTACCGGAGCGGTTGCCATTGGAGCGTAGGCCGGCCAAGAAGCAAACCCTGGCGGGAACGCGGGGCTGCCTGAAGAGGATGACCCTGCCATGTCCCAGGCCATCGCCGATGCGCTGGTGCTCCTGGTGACGTGCGTGGTAGAAGAAGAGGGCGATGTTGTCCATGGCCCTGACGCACTCCTCGGAGAACTCCCCCCCCCCTCCCAGGGAATGGTTCTAAGAAACCCTTCCGGCCACGATTGTCGCCGTCGTAGCCAATGGGATTCCTTCCGCCACCATACTCGAACCCAGGACCAGTAGGTCCAGAAATGGAGGCGGAGCCGTTGCGACCGACGGCACATTGGTCGGAAGACACGGCCTGGTGCAGAAGGGGGACGGTGCGCAGATGGCCGCCATGAGGTCAATGCTGCTGTATGATAGGTTGGCCATGTTGGAAATATGCCCTAGAGGCAATAATAAAATGGTTATTATTATATTTCCTTGTTCATGATAATTGTCTATTGTTCATGCTTTAATTGTGTTATCCGGAAATCGTAATACATGTGTGAATACATAGACCATAACATGTCCCTAGTGACCCTCTAGTTGACTAGCTCGTTGATCAATAGATGGTTACGGTTTCCTGACCATGGACATTGGATGTCATTGATAACGGGATCACATCATTAGGAGAATGATGTGATGGACAAGACCCAATCCTAAGCATAGCACTAGATCGTGTAGTTCGTTTGCTAAAGCTTTTCTAATGTCAAGTATCATTTCCTTAGACCATGAGATCGTGCAACTCCCGGATACCGTAGGAATGCTTTGGGTGTACCAAACGTCACAACGTAACTGGGTGGCTATAAAGGTGCACTACAGGTATCTCCGAAAGTGTATGTTGGGTTGGCTCGGATCGAGACTGGGATTTGTCACTCCGTATGACGGAGAGGTATCTCTGGGCCCACTCGGTATTGCATCATCATAATGAGTTCAATGTGACTAAGTAGTTAGTCACGGGATCATGCATTGCGGAACGAGTAAAGTGACTTGCCGGTAACGAGATTGAACGAGGTATTGGGATACCGACGATCGAATCTCGGGCAAGTAAAGTACCGATTGACAAAGGGAATTGTATACGGGATTGCTTGAATCCTCGACATCGTGGTTCATCCGATGAGATCATCGTGGAACATGTGGGAGCCAACATGGGTATCCAGATCCCGCTGTTGGTTATTGGCTAGAGAGGTGTCTCGATCATGTCTGCATGATTCCCGAACCCGTAGGGTCTACACACTTAAGGTTCGATGACGCTAGGGTTATAAGGAAGGTTTGTATGTGATTACCGAATGTTGTTCGGAGTCCCGGATGAGATCCCGGACGTCACGAGGAGTTCCGGAATGGTCCGGAGGTAAAGATTTATATATGGGAAGTCACCATACGGTCACCGGAAATATTCGGGGGTATACCGGTATTGTACCGGGACCACCGGAGGGGTTCCGGGGGTCCACCGGGAGGGTCCACCTGCCCCGGAGGGCCATATGGGCTGTAGGTGGAAGGGAACCAGCCCTTAGTGGGCTGGGCGCCAACCCCCCTAGGGCCCATGCGCCTAGGGTTTGGGGGGAACCCTAAAGGGGGGGGCGCCCCCCTTGCTTGGGGGGCAGGCTCCCTCCCCCCTTGCCCCCCCCCCTCTAGATCTCATCTAGAGGGGCCGGCCCCCTTCCCCCTTCTCCCTATAAATAGAGGGGTGAAGGGAGGGCTGCAGCACCACATCCAAGGCGCAGCCCCTCCCCTCCCCAACACCTCTCCTCCTCCGCGTGTGCTTGGCGAAGCTCTGCCGGAGAACTGTCACTCCACCACCACGCCGTCGTGCTGCTGTTGGAGCCTTCTTCATCAACCTCTCCCTCCTCCTTGCTGGATCAAGGCGTGGGAGACGTCACCGCTCCGTACGTGTGTTGAACGCGGAGGTGCCGTCCGTCGGCGCTTGGATCATCGGTGATTTGGATCACGACGAGTACGACTCCATCAACCCCGTTCTCTTGAACGCTTCCGCTCGCGATCTACAAGGGTATGTAGATGCACTCCTCCCCTCTCGTTGCTAGTAAACTCCATAGATTGATCTTGGTGATGCGTAGAAAATTTTAATTTCTGCTACGATCCCCAACAGTGGCATCATGAGCTAGGTCTATGCGTAGTTTCTATGCACGAGTAGAACACAAGTTGTTGTGGGCGTCGATTTTGTCAATTTACTTGCCGTTACTAGTCTTATCTTGATTCGGCGGCATCGTGGGACGAAATGGCCCAGACCGACCTTACACGTACGCTTACGTCAGACAGGTTCCACCGACTGACATGCACTAGTTGCATAAGGTGGCTAGCGGGTGTTTGTCTCTCCCACTTTAGTCGGATCGGATTCGATGAAAAGGGTCCTTATGAAGGGTAAATAGAAATTGGCATATCACGTTGTGGTTTTGGCGTAGGTAAGATTCGTTCTTGCTAGAAACCTATAGCAGCCACGTAAAAGTTTGCAACAACAATTAGAGGACGTCTAACTTGTTTTTGCAGCAAGTGTCATGTGATGTCATATGGCCAGAAGGATATGATGAATGATATATGTGATGTATGAGATTGATCATGTTCTTGTAATAGGAATCACGACTTGCATGTCGATGAGTATGACAACCGGCAGGAGCCATAGGAGTTGTCTTAATTTATTTGTGAACTGCGTGTCAACTGGAACGTCATGTAATTACTTTACTTTAGTGCTAACCGTTAGCCATAGTAGTAGAAGTAATAGTTGGCGAGACAACTTCATGAAGACACGATGATGGAGATCATGGTGTCATGCCGGTGACGATGATGAACATGGCGCCCCGAAGATGGAGATCAAAAGGAGCAAAATGATATTGGCCATATCATGTCACTATTTGATTGCATGTGATGTTTATCATGTTTTATATCTTATTTGCTTAGAACGACGGTAGCATAAATAAGACGATCCCTCGCTAAAATTTCAAGAAAGTGTTCCCCCTAACTGTGCACCGTTGCGAAGGTTCGTTGTTCCGAAGCACCACGTGATGATCGGGTGTGATAGGTTCTAACGTTCGCATACAACGGGTGTAAGCCAGATTTACACACGCAATACACTTTGGTTGACTTGACGAGCCTAGCATGTACAGACATGGCCTCGGAACACAAGAGACCGAAAGGTCGAGCATGAGTCGTATAGCAGATACGATCAACATGAAGATGTTCACCGATGATGACTAGTCCGTCTCACGTGATGATCGGACACGGCCTAGTTGACTCGGATCATGTATCACTTAGATGACTAGAGGGATGTCTGTCTGAGTGGGAGTTCATTAATAATTTGATTAGATGAACTTAATTATCATGAACTTAGTCTAAAATCTTTACAATATGTCTTGTAGATCAAATGGCCCACGCTAATGTCAACCTCAACTTCAACGCGTTCCTAGAGAAAACCAAGCTGAAAGACGATGGTAGCAACTATACGGACTGGGTCCGGAACTTGAGGATCATCCTCATAGCTGTCAAGAAAGCATATGTCCTTGAAGCACCGCTAGGTGAAGCACCCGTCCCAGCAAACCAAGACGTTATGAACGCCTGGCAAACACGTGTTGATGATTACTCCCTGGTTCAGTGCGGCATGCTTTACAGCTTAGAACCGGGGCTCCAAAAGTGTTTCGAGCAGCACGGAGCATATGAGATGTTCCAAGAGCTGAAAATGGTTTTCCAAGCTCATGCCCGGGTCAAGAGATATGAAGTCTCCGACAAGTTCTACAGTTGTAAGATGGAGGAGAATAGTTCCGTCAGTGAACACATACTCAAAATGTCTGGGTTGCACAACCGCTTGTCTCAACTGGGAGTTAATCTCCCGGATGACGTGGTCGTTGACAGAATCCTTCAGTCGCTCCCACCTAGCTACAAGAGCTTTGTGATGAACTTCAATATGCAGGGGATGGAAAAGACCATTCCTGAGGTATATTCAATGCTGAAATCAGCGGAGGTGGAGATCAAAAAGGAACATCAAGTGTTGATGGTGAATAAGACCACTAAGTTCAAGAAAGGCAAGGGTAAGAAGAACTTCAAGAAAGACGGCAAGGGAGTTGCCGCGCCCGGTAAGCAAGCTGCCGGGAAGAAGACAAAGAATGGACCCAAGCCTGAGACTGAGTGCTTTTATTACAAGGGAAATGGTCACTGGAAGCGGAACTGCCCCAAGTACTTAGCGGATAAGAAGGCCGGCAATACCAAAGGTATATGTGATATACATGTTATTGATGTGTACCTAACCAGCGCTCGTAGTAGCTCCTGGGTATTTGATACCGGTGCGGTTGCTCATATTTGTAACTCAAAGCAGGAGCTGCGGAATAAGCGGAGACTGGCAAAGGACGAGGTGACGATGCGCGTCAGGAATGGTTCCAAGGTCGATGTGATCGCCGTCGGCACGCTACCTCTACATTTACCTACGGGATTAGTTTTAAACCTCAATAATTGTTATTTAGTGCCAGCTTTGAGCATGAACATTGTATCTGGATCTCGTTTAATGCGAGATGGCTACTCATTTAAATCCGAGAATAATGGTTGTTCTATTTATATGAGAGATATGTTTTATGGTCATGCCCCGCTGGTCAATGGTTTATTCTTAATGAATCTCGAACGTGATGTTACACATATTCATAGTGTGAATGCCAAGAAATGTAAGGTTGATAATGATAGTCCCACATACTTGTGGCACTGCCACCTTGGTCACATTGGTGTCAAACGCATGAAGAAACTCCATGCAGATGGACTTTTGGAGTCTCTTGATTATGAATCATTTGACACGTGCGAACCATGCCTCATGGGCAAAATGGCCAAGACTCCGTTCTCCGGAACAATGGAGCGAGCAACCAACTTATTGAAAATCATACATACTGATGTGTGCGGTCCAATGAGCGTTGAGGCTCGCGGTGGCTATCGTTATGTTCTCACCCTCACTGATGACTTGAGTAGATATGGGTATGTCTACTTAATGAAACACAAGTCTGAGACTTTTGAAAAGTTCAAGGAATTTCAGAGTGAGGTTGAGAATCAACGTGAAAGGAAAATAAAGTTCTTACGGTCAGATCGTGGAGGGGAATATTTGAGTCACGAATTTGGCACACACTTAAGGAAATGTGGAATTGTTTCACAACTCACGCCGCCTGGAACACCTCAGCGTAATGGTGTGTCCGAACGTCGTAATCGCACTCTATTGGATATGGTGCGGTCTATGATGTCTCTTACCGATCTACCGCTATAATTCTGGGGTTATGCTTTAGAGACTGCCGCATTCACTTTAAATAGGGCTCCGTCGAAATCCGTTGAGACGACACCGTATGAATTATGGTTTGGAAAGAAACCTAAGTTGTTGTTTCTTAAAGTTTGGGGATGCGATGCTTATGTCAAGAAACTTCAACCTGAAAAGCTCAAACCCAAGTCAAAAAAATGCGTCTTCATAGGATACCCTAAGGAAACCATTGGGTATACCTTCTACCTCAGATCCGAAGGCAAGATCTTCGTTGCCAAGAACGGGTCCTTTCTGGAGAAAGAGTTTCTCTTGAAAGAAGTAAGTGGGAGGAAAGTGGAACTTGATGAGATGACCCCTCTCGAACCAGAAAGTAGCGCAGCACAAGAAAATGTTTATGTGGTGCCTGCACCGACTAGAGAGGAAGTTAATGATGACGATCATAATCAAGTTACCACTGAACTTCGTAGGTCCACAAGGACAAGTTCCGCACCAGAGTGGTACGGCAACCCTGTCCTGGAAATCATGTTGTTGGACAACGGTGAACCTTTGAACTATGAAGAAGCAATGGCGGGTCCAGATTCCAACAAATGGCTTGAAGCCATGCAATCCGAGATAGGATCCATGTATGAAAACAAAGTATGGACTTTGACAGACTTGCCCGATGATCGGCGAGCGATAGAAAATAAATGGATCTTTAAGAAGAAGACGGACGCGGATGGAAATGTTACCATCTATAAAGCTCGACTTGTCGCTAAGGGTTATCGACAAGTTCAAGGAGTTGACTACGATGAGACCTTCTCACCCGTAGCGAAGCTGAAGTCCGTCCGAATCATGTTAGCAATTGCCGCATTCTACGATTATGAAATATGGCAAATGGACGTCAAAACGGCATTCCTTAACGGCTTCCTTAAGGAAGAATTGTATATGATGCAGCCGGAAGGTTTTGTCGATCCTAAGAATGCTGACAAAGTATGCAAGCTCCAGCGCTCAATCTATGGGCTGGTGCAGGCATCTCGGAGTTGGAACATTCGCTTTGATGAGATAATCAAAGCGTTTGGGTTTACACAGACTTATGGAGAAGCCTGTGTTTACAAGAAAGTGAGTGGGAGCTCTGTAGCATTTCTCATATTATATGTGGATGACATACTATTGATGGGAAATGATATAGAATTCTTGGAAAGTATAAAGGCCTACTTGAATAAGTGTTTTTCAATGAAGGACCTTGGAGAAGCTGCTTACATATTAGGCATCAAGATCTATAGAGATAGATCGAGATGCCTCATAGGTCTTTCACAAAGCACATACCTTGACAAGATATTGAAGAAGTTCAATATGGATCAGTCCAAGAAGGGGTTCTTGCCTGTATTGCAAGGTGTGAGATTGAGCATGGCTCAATGCCCGACCACGGCAGAAGATAGAGAAAAGATGAGTGTCGTCCCCTATGCCTCGGCCATAGGGTCTATTATGTATGCCATGCTGTGTACCAGACCTGATGTAAACCTTGCCGTAAGTTTGGTAGGAAGGTACCAAAGTAATCCCGGCATGGAACACTGGATAGCGGTCAAGAACATCCTGAAGTACCTGAAAAGGACTAAGGATATGATTCTTGTTTATGGAGGTGACGAAGAGCTCGTCGTAAAGGGTTACGTCAATGCTAGCTTCGACACAGATCTGGATGACTCTAAGTCACAAACCGGATACGTGTACATTTTGAATGGTGGGGCAGTCAGCTGGTGCAGTTGCAAGCAAAGCGTCGTGGCGGGATCTACATGTGAAGCAGAGTACATGGCAGCCTCGGAGGCAGCACATGAAGCAATCTGGATGAAGGAGTTCATTGCCGACCTAGGAGTTATTCCCAATGCATCGGGGCCTATAACTCTCTTCTGTGACAACACTAGAGCTATTGCCCTTGCCAAGGAGCCCAGGTTTCACAAGAAGACCAGGCACATCAAGCGTCGCTTCAACTCCATTCGTGAAAATGTTCAAAATGGAGACATAGATATTTGTAAAGTGCATACGGATTTGAATGTCGCACATCCGTTGACTAAACCTCTTCCACGAGCGAAACATGATCAACACCAGAACTCTATGGGTGTACGATTCATCACAATGTAACTAGATTATTGACTCTAGTGCAAGTGGGAGACTGTTGGAAATATGCCCTAGAGGCAATAATAAAATGGTTATTATTATATTTCCTTGTTCATGATAATTGTCTATTGTTCATGCTTTAATTGTGTTATCCGGAAATCGTAATACATGTGTGAATACATAGACCATAACATGTCCCTAGTGAGCCTCTAGTTGACTAGCTCGTTGATCAATAGATGGTTACGGTTTCCTGACCATGGACATTGGATGTCATTGATAACGGGATCACATCATTAGGAGAATGATGTGATGGACAAGACCCAATCCTAAGCATAGCACTAGATCGTGTAGTTCGTTTGCTAAAGCTTTTCTAATGTCAAGTATCATTTCCTTAGACCATGAGATCGTGCAACTCCCGGATACCGTAGGAATGCTTTGGGTGTACCAAACGTCACAACGTAACTGGGTGGCTATAAAGGTGCACTACAGGTATCTCCGAAAGTGTCTGTTGGGTTGGCTCGGATCGAGACTAGGATTTGTCACTCCGTATGACGGAGAGGTATCTCTGGGCCCACTCGGTATTGCATCATCATAATGAGCTCAATGTGACTAAGTAGTTAGTCATGGGATCATGCATTACGGAACGAGTAAAGTGACTTGCCGGTAACGAGATTGAACGAGGTATTGGGATACCGACGATCGAATCTCGGGAAAGTAAAGTACCGATTGACAAAGGGAATTGTATACGGGATTGCTTGAATCCTCGACATCGTGGTTCATCTGATGAGATCATCGTGGAACATGTGGGAGCCAACATGGGTATCCAGATCCCGCTGTTGGTTATTGGCTAGAGAGGTGTCTCGATCATGTCTGCATGATTCCCGAACCCGTAGGGTCTACACACTTAAGGTTCGATGACGCTAGGGTTATAAGGAAGGTTTGTATGTGATTACCGAATGTTGTTCGGAGTCCCGGATGAGATCCCGGACGTCACGAGGAGTTCCGGAATGGTCCGGAGGTAAAGATTTATATATGGGAAGTCACCATACGGTCACCGGAAATATTCGGGGGTATACCGGTATTGTACCGGGACCACCGGAGGAGTTCCGGGGGTCCACCGGGAGGGTCCACCTGCCCCGGAGGGCCTTATGGGCTGTAGGTGGAAGGGAACCAGCCCTTAGTGGACTGGGCGCCAACCCCCCTAGGGCCCATGCGCCTAGGGTTTGGGGGGAACCCTAAAGGGGGGGCGCCCCCCTTGCTTGGGGGGCAAGCTCCCTCCCCCCTTGGCCGCCCCCCCCCCCCCCCTCTAGATCTCATCTAGAGGGGCCGGCCCCCTTCCCCCTTCTCCCTATAAATAGAGGGGTGAGGGGAGGGCTGCAGCACCACATCCAAGGCGCAGCCCCTCCCCTCCCCAACACCTCTCCTCCTCCGCGTGTGCTTGGCGAAGCTCTGCCGGAGAACTGTCACTCCACCACCACCACGCCGTCGTGCTGCTGTTGGAGCCTTCTTCATCAACCTCTCCCTCCTCCTTGCTGGATCAAGGCGTGGGAGACGTCACCACTCCGTACGTGTGTTGAACGCGGAGGTGCCATCCATTCGGCGCTTGGATCATCGGTGATTTGGATCACGACGAGTACGACTCCATCAACCCCGTTCTCTTGAACGCTTCTGCTCGTGATCTACAAGGGTATGTAGATGCACTCCTCCCCTCTCGTTGCTAGTAAACTCCATAGATTGATCTTGGTGATGCGTGGAAAATTTTAATTTCTGCTACGATCCCCAACAGGCCACCCATTGTTCTTGGATTGGGTTGCTGCCGGTGATGATGGGGGTGGAGGCTGCGCGGTGGCGGGCATGCCATTGGAGGAGAGCACGAAGGGGCGGTGAAGGAAAGGGAGGGAGAGCAGTGTGAATGAGTGGGAAGTGACTGGCGAGAGGGCGGAGTTATGAGACGTCCCATTTGTCTCTCGTGCTTCCCAATGCATGTAGGCGAGGGGCACGCGTGGTTCAAACAAGCCTGGCTCGCAAAAAATGGCCGATTCGGTCGTTCGTATGCAGGCCCAGAGGTGCTTTAAGATTCATGGCCTGAAAAGCAGATGCAGGCCAGGCAACCAAACAACCCAAAAACATCCCGCGTGGGCCTAGTTGGCCTATATGCTGGCAACCAAACACGTCATTAGTGCTTGTAGAATGCATGTACCACTCATTCGGCCCTCGGCCCACCAAATTCGCATCCGGGCGCCTTGGGTTGGCGGAAATCCTATTCCTCATGAAGGTCGACATAGTGAATTGGGTCTGCCCAGTGCACAATTCCTCTTCCGATTTTGGGAAGGTTCTAGAGCCTTCTGAGGGGTACGGCTATGTCTCGAGACAAGCTGTCCGCTTGCATGAACCAACGAAGTAATGGGCTAGCTCGTTCATACACTCGCTTTCATTCATTCTTTTTATTTTCTTATTTTTGTTATATTCTTAACTACACATATTTCAAAAAAAAACTTAAGTTTGAAAAATATGTTTGTGCAACTATAAAAAATGTCTATACTTTCAAAAATTCTAAATAAATATTGTTACAAAAACACTTAAAGTAAAAATATTTGGAAAAAGAATGTTAACCAAGCATTTGAAAAAATGTTAAATGTGTATAGAGAAAATGTTTGTCATGTACGCATAAAATGTATACAGTAAAATACAAATGTGTATGAAAAAATTGGTCGTGTATTTAGAAAATATTAATCTTGTATTTAAAAGATGTTAATCAAGCATTTTAAAAAATATTAAATATGTATAGAAAAATATTGACCATGTATTCAAAAAGTGTTGACTATGTATTTAAAAAATGTTAATTTTGTATTTGAAAAATGTTAATCAAGCATTTGAAAATGTTTAATGTGTATCGAAAAAGTGTTGACCATGTCTTCTTAATTTTTTAATCTAGTATTTGAAAAATGCTAATCAAGCATTTGAAAATGTTAAATGTCTACCAAAAAGATGTTGACCATGTATTAAAAAATGTAAATTTTTTATTCGAAATTTTTACTCAAATATTTACAACATGTTTAAATGTGTATGGAAAAAATGTTGACAATGTATTCAAACAATATTTTTCTTTTATTCGAAAAAATTGAACATGCATGGAAAATAGTAGACAATGTATTCAAACAATGTTAAATTTTTTATTAGATATAACAAATAATGTACAGGCTGTATGGGAAATAGTAGACATCAAAAGATGTTAAACGTGTACAAAAAAGTGTTCTTAGTGTACAAGAAAAAATGTATATTGTGTTTGAAAAAATGTTGACCATGTATTGAAAAATGTGAATTTTGTATTTGGAAATTTTAAACGTGTGTATAAAAATGTAGATATATACAAAAAAAACTGTACAATGTGTGTGGAGAACATTAGACAAAAAAAATTTCAAAAAAATGTTAATCATGTATTTCAAAAACGTTAAACATGTATATAAAAAAAATTATGATGTATACGCAAAATGTAGAATGTGAAGTAAAAAAGTTGACATGTGTCGAAGAAAAATGAAACTGATAAAATTGACAAAGAAAAACAGAAAAATAAATAACCCAATAAAAAAAGAAAAATGATGAAAACCAGAAAAGAAAGTGAAGACCGACGAAAACCAATGAAAAAGAATGGAAAAGTGAAACCGAGAAAGAAACAAAGAAATACAAAAAACCAGTGAAAACCAACAAAGTAAAAATAAAAAACCAAAGAAAAATGAGAATATATGAAAGAAAAGAAAAAACCAATGAAAACGGACGAAGAAAGAAAAGCAAAGAAAAGAATAAACCAGGAATAAATTGTAGTAAGCTGGTGAAAAACTAAACAAAAAATTAAAAAACAGAGAAACCCATGAAAAAGAAAAAAAAAGTGAAAAAAGAAAACAGAGTAAAACATAGCGAACGCTACCAGTCAGGGTGTGCATTCGGTTTTTGCTGTTTGATTCGATTCGGTTTATAGTTTATATGGTTTTTCACTTTTTATATTTCAGTTAAACGGTTTTACAAATTTACAGTTCAGTTTCGGTAATAACCATTTACTTTTGGTTCGATTTTGATAATAACCAAATTAACCAAAGTTGACCAAATTATTGAGCCAACACATAACTTTTCCACGTGTAAATACATGATATATATCACTCAAACTGAAGAACTAAATAGGCTTGAAAGTATTACACTATAGCAGCCCATTAAACTTTTGGACCCAAGAAAACTCAATTTCGGTTAATTGGGTTTAACCATATGCTTTTCGGTTTGTAACCGAAAAAAATGAAATGCGAATGGTTTTCAGATTCGAAACTGAAACTGAAAACGAAACCTAAAACAAAAATTCCAGCGCGGTTTGGTTTTTTGGTTCAGTTCGTGGTTCTCTGTTCGGTTTGCACACCCTGAGCTACCAGAGTGCAAGAAAACGTTCCGGAACGATCTTTCGATCCAGAGCTAAGAAACGGGCTGGCCCAGTGATGTACTGAACAGAAAAAGCCATTAGCAACTGAGAAAATAGTCTCGCACAAGGCGAGATATAGCTCTCGCACCTTCTGAAACCCATTCTTTACATTTTTCTATTCTTTTATCATGTTTTTTTTCAAATTTACTTCCCGTTTTCTATTTAATTTTACATTTTTTACTTTTTCCTTTTGCAAAAAATCCCGAACACCTTTTGTTCATTTCCTGTTTTTTATTTCGTTTTCCTTTTTTTTGTTTTCCTTTTGACATTCATAAGATTCCAAAATGTTCACCAAATTCAAAAATTGTTCATCATATTCAAAACATGTCAATGAGACTCAAAACATCGTCATCAATTAAATTCTGTCTTTTTAGGGGTAATTTAATTTTTTTGTTGATGAAAGTCAAAAAATATTCATCAAATTCAAAAAACGTTCATCACAACACAAAAAATGTTCGTCATATTTTTAAAAATGATAAAAACTCAAATTTAACATTTAAGAATCAAATTCGAAAAATTTCAACAATTTCAAAATTTTCTCATTAAACACAAAAATGTTCAATTTTGGAAATTTTCTAATATTTTTTGCATCGGTGAACTGTGAAGTTCGTGCTTTTTTTGCCCAATTAGTGAATATTATTTCGTATTTTGAAATTTTTCATATTTTTTGAAATAACTGAATATTTTTTACATTTGAGGAATTTTTATATTTATGAAAAGAAAAATCTAAATCATTTACATTTTCCGGAAATCCCGAATTTGATATAGTGAACCAAAATAGAAAAACATAAGAGAAATAAAAAAGAAATGGAGAAGGAAAAAACTAAAGAGACAAAAAGGGGCGCCCCGCCCTGCAAATGGGCCGGCCCAAAAGGGCGTGTTGGCGAAGCGGGGTTGCGCGTCTCAGCACTTGTTGGGAGGCCTCCTCCCCAACGCCTTGAACGCTAGGGAAGGTAGCCAGCGCTCCCGCGCACCCCCTCGTCAGACGGCCCACACAAGGAGGCTAGTGCTTGCTTGGGACACGCCGGTTTTCCCAGATGGTTGAAATCTGTTGACCGTTGACTTCTCGAGAAAATGTGATTTTTCTAAAAAACAACACAAGTTCAAAAAAATCATGATTAAAAAATCGCAATTTCAAAAGAGTTCACAGACTCGAAAAAGTGCACTGGTTCAAACCAAAATCGCGGGATTAAACTAATAAGTGCAGGAATCTTAAAAATTTAATGAATTTAAAGAAAAACATAAACATTAGTTTAAAAAATTCAAAGATTTGAGAAAGCTTTCGAATTGAAAAGGTTCAAGCATTTAAAGAAAGAAAAAGAAAAAGACAAAATCGAATAAAACCCGTCAAGAAAACCAAAAAAGAAGAAAAAAACATGTCAAAGCTTCTAGAAGCTTCCCAAGACCGGCCAAAACCTTCTAAAAGCTTCACAAAACCAATTGAGTCGCTTCTAAAAAATGAAACAATGCCGTGTACGAATGTGCGGTCGAAGAAGGAAAAAAGTTAAAATGGGTCGAGCCCAAGAGAAGGAGGGTGTGCACCGGTTCTGAGATATACTATAACCGGCGCTGGGGACGCCAAATAGGGTTTGCGCTGGGTTGATTTCGTACATATGCAAATGATATGGGTGCGTCCATTTGTCTTCTATAAGGACAAGGATTTGTTTTTTTTTCGTTCTACTGGTGGCGTACATGTACGAGGGTGACCGTTCAGGTCCCTTATCTTTATGTCACTTGAACTTCAGCTTATCTGGAAGCAGCCGGGATGGAGGCAAAGGTCGACCTTGGCAGAGGTGCGCTAGTCTTATGATGTCCAACTCTTTCCATTTATTAATTGAATTCCTATAACAAGTAACAAGTGTTTTATTCCAAGATTAAGGCTGTATAGAGGCGAGATGGGGACGAGGTCCAATGAGATGGGGTGGCATCAATTTGGTGGCGTAGGAGCTTGATAGACGTGTAAATGTTAGAAGATGTGGTCGGAGTGGGCCGCGGCATGAAGGAAGGCCGGGATGGGAGCAGTCATGACACTAGTTGGGAGGTGATGGTAGTAGCAACTGGAAAGTGGTGTCAATGAAATCTTGTCACTTGTATTCCCCCGGCTCCTCTGCTTTTTGATATCATTGCGGATGGTCTTGCATTGATTGTCAAAGAAGCAAAAGTCAAGGGTTGTTAATGGTTTCTTTGTTGCGGTATGTAGATGACACAATTTTTATTTGAAATATGATTTACTAGAAGCCATGATTTTTTTGGAGCACATAGAAGCGAGGAACTTGAAGTACAATTATGTATCTTTGAACAAGTTTCTAGTCTTAAGATCAATTTTCACAAGAGTTAGATTTATTTATGGGGGAGGCAGTGGAAAAAGAATCCCAATACATGGAAATTTTTACATGTAAAATGTTGGAACCCTCCCCTCGCTATATCTTGTTATGCGTGTTAACAACAACGGACTTAGTAATGCTCAGTGGGTTTTGTGGAGGAAACATTGATAAGAGGATGGTTGGATGGATCTGAAGTATCCTTTCTATTTGAGAGATGGTTACATTAACCAATGTTTGTCTCAGTAGTATACCTTTGTACACGTTATCTTTCCTAGATGCCCCTAAAGGTTCCTTAAAGAACATGAATACCAATAGAGCTATAATGACCTGGCAGGACAACAGGACGAAGAAGATATACCATTTGGTTAACTGCCGTTCAGTTTGTGTGCCAAAAGACCGGTGGACCTGGTGTGCTGGATTTACAAACTATGAATCAAACTTTACTGTTCAAATGACTATGGAAGCTTGATAACTCTGAAGGTGTATGGCAAAATTTTCTCACACATAAATATCTTCACTCTCAAACCCTGCCAAGTATGGGTGTAGGATCTGGTGGGTGTCAATTTTGACAGGTCTTATGAATGTGAATAAAATTTTCCAACATTTTGCCAAAAAGAACTTGTTGATGGGAAAAACTCTGTTTTAGGAGAATGTTTGGATTGATGATATCTCTCTGGCTGACAGGTTCCCTAGATTGTATTTTGCATGCTTCACCAAGCAGGTTACTGTTGAAAGTGCAACCATACCTTTATGCATATTTTGCTATTGCTGATAGTATACATATAGAGGACTTTGTTGGCTGTGTGCATCTTAGTTATGCAGACGCCGGGTGTAATACTTAAACCTTTTAATTAATAAAGCGCCCCTTTTCGAAAAAAAATACATATAGGGGACTAATTACGCTTGCCTAGTGAACACACAAGTTTTTGCCCCGAAGGAAATTGTGTTGTGGATCGTAGACCCCCTCCCCCCCCAAAAAAAAACAGGATATGACTTGAGAGTTGTGCAATAGCGACAAGAAGTGTAGCCTTTTCGTTTAGATCTTAAGTTACAGGGATCCCGCACTATTAATGAGGACCAAAGAGGTTCATGATGGATTTGCTCAAGTCAATATGATCTAAACACTATTCCAGTCAAATCATACAGACAAAGTCCAAAGCCAAAAAGCCTACCTAGCTCAAACTTTTAGTTGGCCAAAACTCGCAAATTCAATGGTAGTCGGGCGTCCGACTGTTGGCCGGCCTGTCTGGGTTGCTACCCGGACATCCGACTATACGCCAAAACACTAGTAGCTATTTTCTCTAGCCGGATGATGGTTTGGACAATTAGTTGGGGGATGCTTCGGTCGGGCTTATAGTCGGACTGTCTGTGCTGTTTGGGTTTCCTGCGAGTCATCAGTCTTGTGGTCTCAAAAACAACAAAAGATCAAAACACCAAGACGGATTGTCTGGCCTTCTACCCCGGACGTCTGGATTGTCGGACTGTCTGGGTTGCATGCCAGACGTCTAGCCGGTGCTCTACTTTGCTCTATTCTTGTACTTTCTTTGCATGATTACTATAGTGGTCGCACAATCCAGGTTCCTAGCCGGCATCCAGCCCTTGCAGAAAACTGCCTCAAACGGTTAGTTCTTGGGTGGATATATATATATATATATATATATATATATATATATATATATATATATATATATATATATATATAGGACGCCCATTTAGGACACCTAGGTGCCCAGGCACCTTGCCTATAAACCATTGGATTACATTGAGATGTGTGCAGGTGTAACTAGTATTGCCACTAATGGATGACCCGTTAACTCTTTTATTAGAAAACATTATTGCTAATTATTTCTGGATATGGACACTTAATGCTCACATTAGGCAGGAGAAATAAAATCAGCAATTAATGGTCCATTAAGGCCATGCATGCTCCATGATACGTGCCATTCTTTCTTTCTTATACGTGCACTTGTTTCATTTTTGGGTATATCTTCAACATCATTTACGGGTATGTCTTCAACTCATATACGTGTTTTTTAGAATAAAATTTATTTATTTATCTTTTTGGTATGTTATTTATGGGTATATCTCCAATACCAATTATGGGTATGTGTTCAAGGCATATAGGTGTATTTGTTTTTGGTATATTATTTACGGGTATGCCTCCAACACAATTTACGGTATGTATTCAAAATGGGTATATTATTTTCGGGTATTTCACCATTAAAATTACATCAGTTAATTTTTAAAACATAGTACGTGTAAATTTTTTATAACATAGTATGTATATTTTATTTTGGTATATTATTTACGGGTATGTCTCAAGTATCATTTACGGGTATGTGTCCAAGGCATATACATGCACTTTATTTTTTTGGTATATTATTTTTGGGGTCTGTCTCCAATACCATTTATCTTTATGTATTCAAAAGAGTATATTATTTGGGTATGTCAACATATACGGGTATATACTCAAATGATTTTAAATTGATAGTACCCACTACAATTACGGATATGCGAAACTGAGAGTACTCAATATATTTTTAAGTATGTGCATACTTATAATATTTATCTACAACTACATACCCTCACGTGAAAATTATGTGTAGGTATCGCAATAATACATATATAGGTATTTATATGTAGTTACAAAGTGGGTATGATACCTAACTTTTTTCGGATATATGTCTACACAAATATGAAGGCATGGTAACGAATCAATTTGAGTATATAGTCGCAAATACGTAGTGTACAACTTCTGCATGAAAATGTATAAGAGAAGGAAAGCAATAAAAGAAGATGTACTAATTCAAAGAATTTAAAACACTTGATTGTATCTCATACATGGAAAGTCCTGCATGCAAATACTAGGAAACAAATCAGAAATTCTAGAAAAACGCACTAACGGGTTGGACCCGATCAAGGTGCCCCAAACATTTTACCTATATATATATATATATATATATATATATATATATATATATATATATATATATATATATATATATATAGTAATATTATTCATCACCCAGGTTGCAGAATAAGTTATTCTTCGTCCGAGGTAATCTTACAATCGCTTCATAAATAAATTACATTTGGAATACAAATAGTTACATTTATATTGATTCACTACGTAAAATTTGGTATAAAAAAACAAAAACAAAAAGGTTATAAGACCAGAAATATCGCATTTTATGTATGTTTTTACGTTCGTAACTTTACGTAACATAAAATATTTTTTACGGCAAGTATATATTTTCTTACGCTTTCTTTTTACGTATGAAATAAGACAAAATTTACGAAACGTAAAAATACGGTGCATTGATGTCAAAATAGAGAGGGGGTGAAGAATAACTATTCCTCACCCAGGGTGACGAATAGCGCGACCCTATATATATATATATATATATATATATATATATATATATATATATATATATATATATATATATGTATATATATATATATATATACCCATCCACCATTTCATGGAGGGCCATGACCAATACTTTGAAACAAACCCATCCTAGAACACTCAAAAGTCTCCCTCTCACTTCTCCTACACCAAATCTTTGATCCAGAGAGATTTGTAACAGTTCTTGAGAGAGGTTTCACCAGTTGATAGATAAACTCATCCACCCTCTTGTTTTTACCAAAGCAATCGTGATCTAAAGCAAGTCTTGAGATTTTACCCTTTGATCTTGTTACTCTTGGAGGTTGGAGGCTCCTTGGTAGTAGGAGTACTCCAGTGAGAAATCGACTTGTGATTTACCCCGAAAATTTTGTGAAGGTTTGGAGGCCGCCTCAAGGTCTACCACTAGTGGTTGAGAATTGCATTCATTGTGATATCTCAAGGAGAATAGGGTGACCCTTCATGGTGTTCGTGTGCCGTGGCGGAGCTTGTTTCACGTTTTTAGATTAAATCCATGGTTTGAAACCGTGGATTGTTACAGGGAAGCTTCTCGTCACCTGCTTGGCCATCTGTGTGCTTAATGGAGACACACGATCTTGATACTGCTAGTCGCCGGGGGTACGCTTAATGGAGAGAGAGAGATGACACACCATCAGCCACTCGCTCCGCCATCAAGTGGGGGCCTGCTGAGATGAGCAGGGAACCATCGCTGCTAGACAGGACATTCTGATCAACACGGAGGGTGGAAAACACGGCGGCCGGATCTCCAGCGGGCGGCAACGACGACAGCACGACCCCAAATCCTAGTGGCTAGTGCATGGAAGATGGTCGTCGATCTGCTGGTCTCACGTACACTGGACGCTGATTTGTTCCTGTGACCATGGATAGAAACGATTTGAGACCAATTAGTCTGTGTCCAGACCGATCCAATCCAGTCCAATAAGTATTAAAGTCCAAACCAGACTAGACTACATCAGGGCTTAAGACCATTTAAACCAATCCAAAGACAACCCACTAGAAAACCAAACTAAAACTTAGGTTTCAACCCAAACCATTCCCAGGCTTAGGCGGGCCGGCTGATAGACTAGCTATTGCGCTTGGATTATATGGCCCCAAAACAAATATACCTTGAATAAAATCTTGTCGTAGCTCCGCCACTCTTGGTGTGCCTTCCGGGTAACACCCACCCCCCATGGTGATTAGCTTCCCCCATGGAAGTGAACATCTGGGTACATCCTCATTTTCCGAAGTTTCGGCGTCTCTAGCCTAATTCTTTACTTGTGGTTCATTTTTGTCATTTGAACTTACACTTGCTATCTCTTATTTTGTTGCTTATTCCTTACCTCATTGTGACCACTTCACTACACTTGTTACCTCACGTAGCAATTGTTTTGTATCACTTTTATATTTTGCATTTGCCTAAACTTGATAGCAATCAATTTAAATTCGTAATTATGCCTATTCACCCTCTCCAGGTCTGTTGACGCTCAAAAATGGCACAATCGTAAAAGTTGCTTAAAGCTATGTCAAGATTAATTCAAACTTCTGATTATAAGTCACCATGGGATGGCTCTCTTCGAGAAGATCAAGATGGATATGAAGATGGTCTAAAACGGAGCTCGGATGCGAAAGTTATGACAAGTTCAGAGATGCTCATATTGACATCAGATTATAAAATGGCCATAAACTCAATTAATATGGCCTCTGATGGAAAACGTTTCAACATGAAAGTTGTGCGTCTCGTCGAATCGGTTGATTTTGATATAAAAAACGTCTTAATCCGAGGTCGTATGCAACCTGTGGAGGCAAAACAAGGTCAGAAACAGAAGCTACAGAGTCATTTCGGACCGACCGAGTTGATTGACTCGGTGAGACCGAGTTGATCCGGAAAATTACAGAAAGTTACAGAAAGTTGGCAACGTTCACTCGGTGGGACCGAAGCAAACTAATCAGTGAGACCGAGTTGATCCGGGAAATTACAGAAAGTTACAGAGAGTTGACCACGTTCACTCGGTGGGACGAAGCTTTGAACGGTCTCCAGCCCGTTCTTGCTACGAAGAGATCGTCATCTAGGATTTGCAATCTACAAAGGTAATATGAATACCCAATTCCCTACTATAGATGCAAATAATTCATATGGTGTTACTAGATCGTTCAGTGAGTATACTCTATCGGCCAGCCCTGGTTCGTTCAATCATGCATCTAATTACGTGCATAGGCCGATTCAAAGTAATTTACATGCTTCGACTTCTCATGATACTAGTAACATGCACCATATGTATCCCAACTCTCATGCATCGGCAACCCCACAAATCGTTATGCCGATGAACAACATGGTGAGTTTGGTTAATAAATTTGAAACACATCATGTTAGGATTTCCAATGCCATGCAAGAAAGTGTTTCACCCTTTTATTCATCGGCAAGTAATGTGCAATATACTAATCCAACCATGCCGATGAACGTAAGAATTGGCATGGTTAAAAGGGTGATGAATAAAAGGGTGAAACACAGGTATCTCTGAAAGTGTCTGTTGGGTTGGCACGAATCGAGACTGGGATTTGTCACTCCGTGTAAACGGAGAGGTATCTCTGGGCCCACTCGGTAGGACATCATCATAATGTGCACAATGTGACCAAGGAGTTGATCACGGGATGATGTGAGTTACGGAACGAGTAAAGAGACTTGCCGGTAATGAGATTGAACAAGGTATAGGGATACCGACGATCGAATCTCGGGCAAGTAACATACCGGTAGACAAAGGGAATTGTATACGGGGTTGATTGAATCCTCGACATCGTGGTTCATCCGATGAGATCATCGAGGAGCATGTGAGAGCCAACATGGGTATCCAGATCCCGCTGTTGGTTATTGACCGGAGAGTCGTCTCGGTCATGTCTGCATGTCTCCCGAACCCGTAGGGTCTACACACTTAAGGTTCGGTGACGCTAGGGTTATAGAGATATTAGTATGCGGTAACCCGAAAGTTGTTCGAAGTCCCGGATGAGATCCCGGACGTCACGAGGAGTTCCGGAATGGTCCGGAGGTAAAGATTTATATATGGGAAGTCTTATTTTGGTCGCCGGAAAAGTTTCGCACTTTATCGGTATTGTACCGGGAGTGCCGAAAGGGGTCCGGGGGTCCACCAAGGGGGTCCACCAGCCCCGGGGGGCCACATGGGCTGTAGGGGGTGCGCCTTGGCCCATATGGGCCAAGGGAACCAGCCCCAAGAGGCCCATGCGCCAAGAGATAAGATAAATGGAGAGTCCTAAAGGGGGAAGGCACCTCCGAGGTGCCTTGGGGAGGAAGGACTCCTCCCTGGCCGCACCCTTCCTTGGAGGAAGGACCAAGGCTGCGCCCCCCCCCCTCTCCCTTGGCCCTATATATAGTGGGGGGAGGGAGGGCAGCAACATCTAAGCCCTGGCGCCTCCCTCTCCCTCCCGTGACACCTCTTCCTCCCCGCTTGCGCTTGGCGAAGCCCTGCCGGGATCCCGCTACTTCCACCACCACGTCGTCGTGCTGCTGGATCTCCATCAACCTCTCCTCCCCCCTTGCTGGATCAAGAAGGAGGAGACGTCGCTGCTCTGTACGTGTGTTGAACGCGGAGGTGCCGTCCGTTCGACGCTAGGATCATCGGTGATTTGGATCACGACGAGTACGACTCCATCAACCCCGTTCTCTTGAACGCTTCCGCTCGCGATCTACAAGGGTATGTAGATGCACTCCCCTTCCCCTCGTTGCTAGATTACTCCATAGATTGATCTTGGTGATGCGTAGAAAATTTTGAATTTCTGCTACGTTCCCCAACAGTGGTATCAGAGCCAGGTTTATGCGTAGTTTCTATGCACGAGTAGAACACAAAGTAGTTGTGGGCGTCGATTTTGTCAATTTACTTGCCGTTACTAGTCTTATCTTGATTCGGCGGCATTGTGGGATGAAGCGGCCCGGACCGACCTTACACGTACTCTTACGTGAGACAGGTTCCACCGACTGACATGCACTAGTTGCATAAGGTGGCTAGCGAGTGTCTGTCTCTCCCACTTTAGTCGGATCGGATTCGATGAAAAGGGTCCGTATGAAGGGTAAATAGAAATTGGCATATCACGTTGTGGCTTTTGCGTAGGTAAGAAACGTTCTTGCTAGAATCCCATAGCAGCCACGTAAAACATGCAACAACAATTAGAGGACGTCTAACTTGTTTTTGCAGGGTATGCTATGTGATGTGATATGGCCAAAAGGATGTGATGAATGATATATGTGATGTATGAGATTGATCATGTTCTTGTAATAGGAATCACGACTTGCATGTCGATGAGTATGACAACCGGCAGGAGCCATAGGAGTTGTCTTAATTTATTGTATGACCCGCGTGTCAATGAATAACGCCATGTAATTACTTTACTTTATTGCTAACCGTTAGCCATAGTAGTAGAAGTAATAGTTGGCGAGACAACTTCATGAAGACACGATGATGGAGATCATGATGATGGAGATCATGGTGTCATGCCGGTGACGAAGGTGATCATGCCGCGCCTCGAAGATGGAGATCAAAAGGCGCAAGATGATATTGGCCATATCACGTCACTTTATGATTTGCATGTGATGTTTATCATGTTTACATCTTATTTGCTTAGAACGACGGTAGCATAAATAAGATGATCCCTCACTAAAATTTCAAGAGACGTGTTCCCCCTAACTGTGCACCGTTGCGAAGGTTCGTTGTTTCGAAGCACCACGTGATGATCGGGTGTGATAGATTCTAACGTTCGAATACAACGGGTGTTGACGAGCCTAGCATGTACAGACATGGCCTCGGAACACATGCGAAACACTTAGGTTGACTTGACGAGCCTAGCATGTACAGACATGGCCTCGGAACACACGAGACCGAAAGGTAGAGCATGAGTCGTATAGAAGATACGATCAACATGGAGATGTTCACCGATGATGACTAGTCCGTCTCACGTGATGATCGGACACGGCCTAGTTTGACTCGGATCATGTATCACTTAGATGACTAGAGGGATGTCTATCTGAGTGGGAGTTCATTCAATAATCAGATGAACTTCATTATCATGAACATAGTCAAAAAGTCTTTGCAAATTATGTCATAGCTTGCGCTTTAGTTCTACTGTTTAAGGAATGTTCCTAGAGAAAATTTAGTTGAAAGTTGGTAGTAGCAATTATGCGGACTGGGTCCGTAAACTGAGGATTGTCCTCATTGCTGCACAGAAGGCTTATGTCCTTAATGCACCGCTCAGTGTGCTGAACCTCAGCGTCGTCTGTAGATGTTGCGAAACATCTGACATACACGTTTTGATGACTACGTGATAGTTCAGTGCGTAATGCTAACTGTTTAGAATTGTGGCACCAGAGACGTTTTTGAAACGTCGCAGAACATATGAGATGTTTCGAAGACTGAAATTGGGATTTCAGACTAGTGCCCACGTCAAGAGGTATGAGACCTCTGACAAGTTTCTTAAGCCTGCAGACTAAGGGAGAAAAGCTCAATCGTTGAGCATGTGCTCAGATTGTCTGAGTGCCACAATCACTTGAATCGAGTGGGAGTTAATCTTCCAGATGAGATAGTGATGGTTCTCCATAGTCACTGCCACCAAGCTATTAGAGCTTCGTGATGAACTATAACATATCAGGGACAGTTATGATGATCCTTGAGCAACTCGTGATGTTTGACACCGCGAAAGTAGAAATCAAGAAGGAGCATCAATTGTTGATGGTTAGTAAAAACCACTAGTTTAAGAAGGGCAAGGGCAAAAGGGATACTTCATGAAACAGCAAGTCGTTTGCTGCTCTAGTGAAGAATCCCAAGGATGAACCCAAACCCGAGACTAAGTGCTTCTGTAATGAGGGAACAGTCACTGAAGCAGTACTACCCTAGATACTTGGTAGATGAGAAGGCAGGCAAGGTCGACAGAAGTATATTGGATATACATTATATGAATGTGTACTTTACTAGTACTCCTAGCAGCACCAGGGTATTAGATACCGGTTCGGTTGCTAAGTGTTAGTAACTCGAAATAAAAGCTGCGGAATAAACGGAGACTAGCTAAAGGTGAGATGACGATATGTGTTGGAAGTGTTTCCAAGGTTGATGTGATCAAGCATCGCATGCTCCCTCTACCATCGAGATTGGTGTTAACCCTAAATAATTGTTATTTGGTGTTTGCGTTGAGCATGATTGGATTATGTTTATCGCAATACGGTTATTCATTTAAGGAGAATAATGGTTACTCTGTTTATTTGAATAATACCTTCAATGGTCTTGCACCTAAAATGAATCTCGATCGTAGTGATACACATGTTCGTGCCAAAAGATATAAAATAGTAATGATAGTTCCACATACTTGTGGCACTGCCATTTGAGTCATATTGGTATAGAACGCATGAAGAAGCTCCATGTAGATGGATCTTTGGACTCACTCATTTTTGAAAAGATTGAGACATGCGAACCATGTCTATTGGTATATATGCATGAAGAAACTCCATGCAGATGGATCGTTTGGACTCACTTGTTTTTGAATCACTTGAGACATGCAAATCATACCACATGGGCAAGATGACTGAAAGGCCTTGTTTTCAGTAAGATGGAACAAGAGAGCAACTTGTTGGAAGTAATACATTTTTGATGTATGCAGTCCAATGAGTGCTGAGGCATGCAGTGGATATCGTTATGTTCTTACTTCACAGATGATTTGAGTAGATGCTGAGTGTATTTACTTGATGAAACACAAGTCTGAATTATTGAAAGGTTCAAGTAATATCAGAGTGAAGTTGAAGATCGTCGTGACAAGAGGATAAAATGTCTGTGATATAATCATAGAGATGAGTATCTGAGTTATGAGTTTGGCACACAATTGAGACATTGTGGAAAGTGTTTCACAATTAATACCGCCTGGAACACCATAAGTGTGATGGTGTGTCCGAACATCATAACTGCACCCTATTGGATATGGTGCATACCATGATGTCTCTTATCGAATTACCACTATCGTTTATGGGTTAGGCATTAGGGATAACCGCATTCACTTTAAAAGGGGCACCACGCAATTCCGTTGAGACGACACCGTTTAGAGAAACCTAAGTTGTCGTTTCTTAAAAGTTTGGGGCTGCGATGCTTATGTGAAAAAGTTTCAGGCTGATAAGCTCGAACCCAAAGCGGATAAATGCGTCTTCATAGAATACCCAAAAAACAGTTGGGTATACCTCCTATTTCAGATCTGGAAGCAAAGGTAATTGCTTCTAGAAACAGTTCCTTTCTCGAGGCAAAAGTTTCTCTCGAAAGAATTGAGTGGGAGGATGGTGGAGACTTGATAAGGTTATTGAACCGACACTTCAACTAGTGTGTAGCAGGGCACAGGAAGTTGTTCCTGTGGCACCTACACCAATTGAAGTGGAAGCTCATGATAGTGATCATGAAACTTCGGATCAAGTCACTACCAAAAACCTCGTAGGACGACGAGGATGCGTGCTACTTCAGAGTGGCACGTGATCCTGTCTTGGAAGTCATGTTGCTAGACAACAATGAACCTACGAGCTATGGAGAAGCGATGGTGGGCCCATATTCCGACAAATGGTTAGAAGCCATGAAATCCGAGATAAATGGATCTTTGAGAAGAAGACGGACGTGGACGGTAATGTTACCGTCTATGAAGCTCGACTTGTGAAAAAAAGGTATTTTCACAAGTTCAAGGAGTTGACTACGATGAGATTTTCTCATCCGTGGCGATGCTTAAGTCCGTCGGAATCATGTTAGCATTAGCTGCATTTATGAAATCTGGCAGATGGATGTCAAAACAAGTTTCCTTACCAGTTTTCGTAAGGAAAGGTTGTATGTGATACAATCAGAAAGGTTTTGTCGATCCTAAGGATGCTAAAAGGTATGCTAGCTCCAGCGATCCTTCCATGGACTAGAGCAAGCATCTCAGAGTCAGAATATACGCTTTGATGGAGTGATCAAAGTTTTTGGGTTTATACAAAGTTTGTTAGAAACTTGTATTTATAATAAAGTGAGTGGGAGCGCTACAACATTTCTGATAAGTATATGTGAATGACATATTGTTGATCCGAAATGATGTAAAATTTCTGGAAAGCATAAAGGGTTGTTTGAAAGAGTTTTTCAAAGGAAGACCTGGATAAAAGCTGCTTACATATTGGGCATCAAGATCTATAGAGATAGATCAAGACGCCCGATGATACTTTCAAAGAACGCACACCTTGACATGTTTTTGAAAGAGTTCAAAATAGATCAGCAAAGAAGGAGTTCTTGGCTGTGTTACAAGGTGTGAGTATTGAGTAAGACTCAAGACCTGACCACAGCAGAAGAGAGAGAAAGGACGAAGGTCGTCCCCTATGCTTCAGACATAGGCTCTACAGTATGCTATGCTGTGTACCGCACATGGAGTGTGCCTTGCCATGAGTTGGTCAAGGGGTACAATAGTGATCCGGGAATGGATCACATGACAGCGGTCGAACTTATCCTTAGTACCTAGTGGACTAAGGAATTTTCTCGATTATGGAGGTGAAAGGGAGTTCGTCGTAAAGGGTTACGTCGATGCGAACTTTGACACTAATCCGGATGACTCTGAGTAGTAAACCGGATTCGTATTGTAGAGCAATTATTTGAAATGGCTCCAAATAGCGTGTGGTAGCATCCACAAGATGACATAGATATTCGTAAAGCACACATGGATCTGAAAGGTTCAGACCCGTTGACTAATAACCTCTCTCACAAGCATAACATGATCAAACCAGAACACATTGAGTGTTAATCACATAGTGATGTGAACTAGATTGTTGACTCTAGTAAACTCTTTGATGTTGGTCACATGGTGATGTGACCTATGAGTGTTAATCACATGGCGATGTGAACTAGATTATTGACTCTAGTGCAAGTGGGAGACTGTTGGAAATATGCCCTAGAGGCAATAATAAATAGGTTATTATTATATTTCCTTGTTCATGATAATCGTTTATTATCCATGCTAGAATTGTATTGATAGGAAACTCAGATACATGTGTGGAGACATAGACAACACCATGTCCCTAGTAAGCCTCTAGTTGACTAGCTCGTTGATCAATAGATGGTTACGGTTTCCTGACCATGGACATGGGATGTCGTTGATAACGGGATCACATCATTAGGAGAATGATGTGATGGACAAGACCCAATCCTAAGCCTAGCACAAGATCGTGTAGTTCGTTTGCTTAGAGCTTTTCTAATGTCAAGTATCAGTTCCTTAGACCATGAGATTGTGCAACTCCCGGATACCGTAGGAATGCTTTGGGTGTACCAAACGTCACAACGTAACTGGGTGGCTATAAAGGTGCACTACAGGTATCTCTGAAAGTGTCTGTTGGGTTGGCACGAATCGAGACTGGGATTTGTCACTCCGTGTAAACGGAGAGGTATCTCTGGGCCCACTCGGTAGGACATCATCATAATGTGCACAATGTGACCAAGGAGTTGATCACGGGATGATGTGAGTTACGGAACGAGTAAAGAGACTTGCCGGTAATGAGATTGAACAAGGTATAGGGATACCGACGATCGAATCTCGGGCAAGTAACATACCGATAGACAAAGGGAATTGTATACGGGGTTGATTGAATCCTCGACATCGTGGTTCATCCGATGAGATCATCAAGGAGCATGTGGGAGCCAACATGGGTATCCAGATCCCGCTGTTGGTTATTGACCGGAGAGTCGTCTCGGTCATGTCTGCATGTCTCCCGAACCCGTAGGGTCTACACACTTAAGGTTCGGTGACGCTAGGGTTATAGAGATATTAGTATGCGGTAACCTGAAAGTTGTTCGGATTCCCGGATGAGATCCCGGACGTCACGAGGAGTTCCGAAATTGTCCGGAGGTAAAGATTTATATATGGGAAGTCTTATTTTGGTCGCCGGAAAAGTTTCGCACTTTATCGGTATTGTACCGAGAGTGCCGAAAGGGGTCCGGGGGTCCACCAAGGGGGTCCACCAGCCCCGGGGGGCCACATGGGCTGTAGGGGGTGCGCCTTGGCCCATATGGGCCAAGGGAACCAGCCCCAAGAGGCCCATGCGCCAAGAGATAAGATAAATGGAGAGTCCTAAAGGGGGAAGGCACCTCCGAGGTGCCTTGGGGAGGAAGGACTCCTCCCTGGCCGCACCCTTCCTTGGAGGAAGGACCAAGGCTGCGCCCCCCCTCTCCCTTGGCCCTATATATAGTGGGGGGGAGGGAGGGCAGCAACATCTAAGCCCTGGCGCCTCCCTCTCCCTCCCGTGACACCTCTTCCTCCCCGCTTGCGCTTGGCGAAGCCCTGCCGGGATCCCGCTACTTCCACCACCACGCCGTCGTGCTGCTGGATCTCCATCAACCTCTCCTCCCCCCTTGCTGGATCAAGAAGGAGGAGACGTCGCTGCTCTGTACGTGTGTTGAACGCGGAGGTGCCGTCCGTTCGGCGCTAGGATCATCGGTGATTTGGATCACGAAGAGTACGACTCCATCAACCCCGTTCTCTTGAACGCTTCCGCTCGCGATCTACAAGGGTATGTAGATGCACTCCCCTTCCCCTCGTTGCTAGATTACTCCATAGATTGATCTTGGTGATGCGTAGAAAATTTTGAATTTCTGCTACGTTCCCCAACAGATAAAGGACGATTAAAATTTGTTGAGACACCAAGAGATGACCAGTCTATTCCGATTGGTCCCGATGGCAGAAAGTTTTTGCATCGGCTGCTTCAAGCCGATCCACTTAAAGAGAAGGTAAAAACTGCAGGTGATGAGATCAAGCTTTCAAGTAAAGAAGTTGCTGAAGAGCATAATGAACATAATCTTGAGGGCGAGAATTCCATCGAAGCTACAATGGAGACGCCAAGGACTGGGGGGCATCAAGCAGATCCAATGATCGACGAAAGCAAACCAAAAGAAAACAAAGGCCGAAATAAGCGCAAGTGTAAGAGATAAAAAATCACCTTCGTTGAACTATTGGATAAATATCAAAAGAAGAGTGAAGAGAAGAATACTTATCGGCCAAATCATGCAAAGAAACCACGATCACCCCCAAGGCGCAAATATGAGGATTGGTACTGGCAAAGTGAGAATTTTAATGCAACATATTCATATCCTTATTTTGGGCCGCCAATGCCAATGCCGTGGATGCCTCCCTATGCTCCTATAGATACATATCCATCATGTGACAGGTATGATACAAGGGCACATTCTCCATCTGATTTTAGACCATCTCACCAATATTATGCAGCTCCGAGAAGATCAACATTTGAACAATCACATGTTAAAGACCGTTTCAATCAGAAGGAATCGGTCCAGAGCTCAAGGAAGAAGAAAGAGGTGGTCAAGCAAGTTTACCGTGTTAAAAGAGATGGTCGTAAGAGTGCAACTTCATATTTGATCTCAAATGAAAAAGAGCCAATTAAAGTGTTGACATTGGCTACTAAAGGCAATGAGACAAAGCAACCAATTATTGAGAGCTGAAGTTCCAAATCTGAAGAAAAGAAGTCGAGAGTGCACAAGGCCAAAAAGGAATTACCATTGGTCAAAACAGAATCACAGCCGAGATGCCCGCTCGGCTAATCGTATTGGCAAAAGAAGAAATTACAAAAACTTAGTGCACAAGAACTTGAAGAAAGGAACATGGCATGGGTTCCCAAAGGAAGTGCTCAAAATAAGAATTATGTGCAAGCTTCCATTACAAGAAGTGCGGCAAAGGTGAAGAAGGAAAAGAGTGAAAACTATGAAGGACCAAGCCGAAGGTTTTAACATCTTTGGTCTACACATTATCCATATTCTTCAACTATGCCATTAACGCCTATGCCATGGAATTCGTTATCAAGTATGATTGGTAACCCTCAATGGGCTTATTTTAATCCATGGATGTAATATAATTTCTTACGTCATAAAAGGGTATTACCAAGTCACTATACATTTGATTAGCTACAAGTTTGTTGCTGATCCAAAGGGCCGAAATACTTGATTTGTCATTTCATTTGTTTATTTCAGCTATATGTGCTTTGAATGAAGTTTACATGGTAATGGTCGATATTTATCTATCGTCCTAATAATATGTCAATGCATGGCCGGTGTAGTATTCTAACATCGTCCTTAGTTTGATTGGAGCGAGACAAGGTACGTGCTCATGGAAATTTATATGTATGCCTATATTATGATTGAATAGAGTTGAGACATCATGACCGATGTCATTGAATATATGCTGCATAGACCAATTCATAGCTGCAGAATTGGCTAGTGGGCTTATACTTTGTTTGGATATGATTTGGCTTATGCATCTTTGAGATCTATAAGAGGCCAAATAATAGCTGATTTTATTACTGAACATCGGATTAATGACATGCATAATATTAATATTAGCCTTGTCTCTCTAGTACTATGGAGATTATGTTTTGATGGTTCAATTCATAGCAATGGCCAAAGTGTTGGTGTTGTTTATATATCTCTTTATGGTACTATTTTTGAAGACTCATGCCGCTTAGAATAATTTTATGCATGATTAATCAAGGTCGAATATGCATTGTTATTTGGATTGACTCTTTTACTTGCTATAGGTGCTATACATATTGAGGCTTTCGGTGATTCGTTATGAGTAGTGCAACAAATATCCAAGGGTTATCAATGTTTTGACGAATCACTTATAGTTTATCTTGGGGTATGTCTAGATGCAAAATTTACCTTGGGTTGCATTAAAATTGTTCATATATTTAGACATGACAATTGGAGAGAGTTGGCATAGCAAGCATCCGGCTACCATGTCCGTCATGGTGTATTGCACATCTATCAATAGCCGATGCTTATTCTTGCCAACATAGGTAAGGACGAATTGGAGCTCACCACCTCGGACACTAATGAAACTTTTATGCAGGCAAAGCAACGATTGGAGGAAGTTCATTCTTGATTATCTGCAAAATCCTAGCAAAAGGGTGAATAATATAGTTCAGAGGATGGTTTTGAGATACATATCTATGGAATTTTATCACCGGATTGTTAATGAAGTTGAGAAGATTTCGCCCAAATTGATTGACTCGGTGAGACCGAGTTGATTCGGAAAATTACAGAAAGTTGGCAACGTTCACTCGGTGGGACCGAAGCAAACTAATCGGTGAGACCGAGTTGATCCGGGAAATTACAGAAAGTTACAGAGAGTTGGCCATGTTCACTCGGTGGGACCGAAGCAAACGAATCGGTGAGACCGAGTTGATCCGGAAAATTGCCAAAAATTCATGTCCGAGTTAGGTTAGGGTTTTTGATGTTTTGGATGGACTTTTTAGTCCTTTTCTTGTACGGTAAGTCCAGCCGCCTCATAAATAGATGAGAAGTGACGGCCGATTGAACAACACACAATCGATCAAATCATCTACCACTTTTTATCTTTTTATCTTTCTCCTTAACCCTAGTTCTTCTTCTTCCTCGTTATTCGTTCGTTCTTCTTGTTGCAGGGCGGCGAACCTCAAGGCCCTAGGGGTGGTCAGGCCGACCTAGGGCAGCCCATAGCCGCCGCGCGCCCTGACGGGGTCCCTCCCGGGCGTGTGGGGTTTCGGGTCTACAAAAGCGCCCGCCGGATTGTCTTGCGTACCGCACTTCCGGCGGGTCTCCTTCGACGTGAGCTGCGGTGCATCACCCTCGGCGTTGGAGGTACACGGTGACGTGTTCGTGTGCGAACAAGATCCATCTCGATCGTTTCAATTAATATCCGAGTCGCATGCTCTATTTTGCGGCTTAATCATCCTAAAGAGAGATGTCCCAAGATGGGGAGAAAGATTTAGCTAAACCCCATGAAGCAAGATAATAGAGAGGTGGATGCCTCAGGATAAGATGAGAAGATTTATAGCTCCGCGAATTTAACTAGATTATTATCCACACAAAACCTCAACCAATCAACCTCCAAGCTCTAGTTGATAAAGCGATGGAGGGAGAGTGACATTGGGAAACCTCAGTGGTGCCTCTAGAATTAATGCAACAGTGGTTGCACCCACTGGTGGTCATGTCCCGTGACCCTCTCACCCTATCGTCGAGGAGCAATCCCACTGAGTATGCTTGGAACTACCCAATACCACCACCTAGAGAATCTAAATTTAACTTTCAAGGCAAACCCCTCTATATGATACAAAGGGAAAATTGAGATGCATGTTCATATGAAGAGTTCCTCCAATGATATGTGGGAGATTGTGGAAAGTGGCTTCAATGCCGACAACTCCCCTATTCGCACTCCAATCCCACATAGATTTATCCCTATTCGCACTCCGAGCCAAACCCTAACCACTCCACTCCCCTCTAGTTCCCTCCGCCCCTAGCTCCTACCCGGCGAACTCCGGTCTTCTCCGGCATGGCGGGCAATGGATCCGACTTCAAGATCTCCCGATCTGTTGACTGGGACCTCATTCCATGTGGGGACGAGGAGGAGATGGCCGTCCACTTGGCTCTCTACTGCTCCCGGGACGAGTGTGCCCGATCGGAGTTAGACTCTCTCCGCGGGAACCCATTGTGTCCGCACAAATGACGCTTGGATCTGGTGCCAGGATCGTGCCCACGGCCTCGCCGGATGAGGTGCGGTCCATCTGGCGCCCTAACCCCTTGGGTGGCGCGCTTGTCCCCGCTGCGTCGGGCTTCGAGTCGAAGTTAAACACCCACATGATTTATGACCAATACGCTGCAGACACAAGGTGTGCCCGCCATACAAGGCACGTGGTGCATCAGCCGCGACAGCCCTCATGGCTGATGCCGCGGAGGCGGAGTCACAACGGGTGGGCGGCACCCCTTTGTCGTCGCAACCACGAGGACAACTCATGCATGTCCATCATCGATCTCACGTCGATGTCCAGGCAACGGGCTCCGACGAGAAAGAGTAAGGCATGGGAGACGGCGGCGCCTCGTGTCCCATTGGGCCAGTCTGTGTCCCCATGTCCTGCTCTACCTCGCTGGCGACCAGACGTGGGGAACGGAGAGAACAACAAGGACGATCGCCGGCTAAGATTTAAACTAGTTCTACGTTGCATGAAATTATATGAATTTGATGATTTAAAATGAGGTACTCCTTGTGCAATGGAATATTCGTCTCTTTATCGGTCACTCTTTACAGACACACATGAACGTTTTGAGGCCGGATTTTGGTAGGTCCGATTGTAGATGCTCTTGCTGCAGCCTGCGGAGGCGCAGAATATTTCAGACTTTTGAGTGCGGCCGCTTGAAGCCCAAATGGCATACTCGCCGAGCAGCAGGATCGGTGATGTCGCATGTGCCGGCCGCCTTCGTTTTCTTTTCGCATGTTTTTTTATGCTTCTTCCCCTTATTTTTATTCCACCACGCCTCCTCGAGTTGCCGTCTAGTTCCCCTCGGGTCTCCTCCGCTCCCGGGGATCCTCGCCGTCTCCCACCAAATCGCCTCGCCTCCAGATCTCCGCCCGGCGACGCGGAGGCCCCAGTCCGGCGCCATTCGGCCGGAACCGCCCCGCTCCGGGCTCACTCGGTCGGCGGTGATGCGGCGGGCAGCGGCGCTCCTCCTCCTGCTCGCCTTCTCGGCCGCCGCCGCCGTCGCAGCAGCAGCCGAGGTGAAGGTCCCCTCCCTCCCTGCCCCCCTCCCTCGCTGAACCTCCAGAGAGTCGTCTGCCCGGTTGCCCCCGGCCGCACCGTGCGCTAGAGTTGGTGCGATCTGGGGAGCTCTGCTTCCGCGATGAGACGACGCAGAGAGCTTGATTTAAATTTCGTACTACATACCACTATTCACTCCTCTGTATTTAGGTTGTGAGATTCGGCGTTGCGTTACCTCCGATGGTATGAATTCCGCATCAGTAGTGCTGGGTCAGATTGGGGGGCTGCTGAAGCACTCCCATGCAAGCTCAATTTCAGACAGCTTAAAGCACTGCAGCAGTGATCCAGTGAGGCACTTGCCATGCAAACTTAAGTTCAGACAGCTAAATCAATACAGCAGCAATCGAACGACTAACACTTTTTCAAAAAAAATCAAACGACTAACATACAAGGCGATGTTTTTCCCTTTTTGTCTTTGATTGACACGTTTTCTTTTGAATTCAGGATAGTACCACTGGTATCCTACCAGCAGGAGGAAACAATGGTACTGATATAGCGGATCCAGGTGTTGGGAGGACAGGGCAGAACGGCGAGGCAGATCCTAACACGCAACAGAAAGTACACGGGGAGGGGGAGCTCAAGAACGTCATTACTGAGAACACTAACACGGATAATTCCGTCAAAGGAACTAGCACCGGGAAAGATGAGCCAGTACAGAAACCAAATGACAAAGATGGCAACACAACAACATCCTCGACGGACTTCTTGCAGGATCCACTGATCGGCGAATGTGATCCATCCCATAGATGTCTCATTGAAAAACAGAAGTTCATCGCCTGCTTGAAAGTTTCCGGAGGTGATTTTCTAGTCATTTGTTCTTCCTTACTCTCTGGTTGTGTCTAGTTGCTTACGATATTATATGCTTTGCTTCTATCATGCATATAAACCTGCTAGATCAAACATTATTTCATTCCTTTTGAATGCTTGCCATGGTCTTATGGCAGCTAAACTGATGTTTTTCTCATCAAGTATCAATGTAGTATTCAAAAGTTGGAAGATAAAACTGACGGGCTCACCCATGTTGGGAATCTGAAACTTGGTCAACCATGCCACTAAGATGTTTCCCACATCTCTTTTGTTGTCTGTCAAATAACGGTTGGATGTAATTGGCGCCATCAAGCAAAAATTTAGATATACCAAAGCACATGATGCAATTTATGGTTTGGCCTTGTGACATTAATAAGTTGCCAATTATAGTTAAGTTCTCTGTCAACGTGTAGCCAAAACTAGTGCTATCAATTGCTGCTACCATAATATGCCAATGATGGAATTGGACGGTTGGCACAACTGACATGACATTAATAAGTTGCCAATCATAGTTAGTTTCTCTATCAGTGTGCCGCCAAAACTAGTGCTATCAGTTGTAGACCTTGGTTTTGGTCATGATATGATATACCCTGGCTACAGTTTTGGTCTAGGTGGGGCCACAAACAAAGACTAGCATACTTACAACTAGTGCTATATCAGATATAATTTATTTTTGCTAAAGTGCAAATGGAGTCCCTGTAGAACTTTTTGAGTGTTGCCTCAAGAACACCTACTATCCATTATTTCTTCTCGAATGGAATATTCGCCAAGATATTCTTCCTGTGATCTCTCTGAAGTTTTTTCATGTACTCATCTTAGTTCTTTCCAGCCCTTTCCACATTTTTGCACATAAGTGACCTGTTACAATTAAAACCAGATTCGTCAGCTCTATCCCTTTTGATGGACAACAAAGGCACAAACCCACTTGATGTTAGCATAACGGCTCCAGATTATGTCATCTTAGCAGAAGATACAGTTCATGTTGAAGCAAACGGTCACAATGAGGTATGCTACTGTGCATGATAATTAATCTTTGAAGATAATTATATTGTTGGTTTTTATGTCTTAATTGTTTCATGTAAAATGTCTCAGTATTTTGCTTTTGCGTGGAGTGTTCTGAAGAAAATGCCATTTATTTTCCCTTTTGCTGTGAAAGTTTGTTTGAACAAGCATATGGGTGTCCTCTTGGACTTCCCATGCCCATGAATGCAAAATTCAAAATATTTGTCTGCTGTTACATGATTGATTACGGGTGTTAATGTGATATACTATCATGTTTGCCTAATGTTTAATACACTATCTTTGCTCTTATCAACTTCAATACGGAAACTGGGCCCTTGGCATTCTGATTTTAGTGCTATCTGAATGTTATACTGATCTTCTCTTCTTCTGTCATTATTAATTCAGACGCAGGTGAGTGTTTCTGTCAGCGATACCGTGAATGACATGGCGATAGTTCTCAAAGTCGCAGAAGAAACCTGTAAAATCAATCTTGAGACCGCAGTCACAAGGAACACAGGCCGGGTGATACCAATGCGGCTTACTCCAACCTACATGCTGGTGCCCGTATTTGTTCTCCTTGGGCTGGTGGGACTATGTGTCAAACTCCGTAGGGCGCGGAAGCAAGATGGTGGGCCAGCATACCAGAAGCTCGACGCACCAGAGCTACCAGTCTCCATTGGAGGGAAGAAAGAAGCTGATCAGCCTGACCAGTGGGATGACAACTGGGGAGATGACTGGGACGACGAGGAGGCGCCGTCAACACCGTCGAACTCCATGCCCAACCTGTCGTCGAAAGGTCTGGCTTCGAGGAGGTCGACCAAGGATGGCTGGAAAGATTAGCCGCCGGTCGGATGTCTATATCAACGTCTATATTTTTCTCATGTCTTTCTTGAAGAGTTTTTTTCTCGCTTAGCTTTTCGGATAGATTTTGCTGAGGAGACCACTAGAGAATGTAATACGCTGGTAACACTAGAAGAAATATGAATGCTATTTTTTGCTAGTTTTATGTTACTAGTGAATGAATGCAGTATTTTAGTGGCACGGTTCTGTACTTGTTTATGCTCCCTCCGTCCCATAATGCAAGAACGTTTTTGACAATACTAGTGTTAAAAACGTTCTTATATTACGGGACGGAGGGAGTAATATTATGTTTTTAGTTCATTTCTTTTTGCCCAACAAGAAAACAAATTGTCCAAATGGATTATTTTCAAGAAAACATATTTTTTACTTACCTTTAAATATTTTATTACATATTTTTTTAACCTTAAGGTACTTATTAACTTTATCACCTTTTTTTACATCGAACTGAAGTGCATAAATAAATTGAGATGGTTAATAGACTATATGCCTCTTAACCTAGGCATCATAAGTGTTTGTATTTTTTGGGGAATTTCTAAAGATAGTTACAGTTACAGATAAGTAAACATGATTATTTTTTTAAACTCCATTCTACAATTATTTGGACAAATTGTTCTTTTTTGTTAAAGACAAAACAAAAAATAATACTTATGTGGACACCCAGACTGCATCAATACTTTACTGCGATGCACCGGAGATTTTTTTTTTTAGGGGTGAGTGTGGACCCTATGCTACTGCCATTGACTATAGTGGTAGCCCATATGCTGTGTACCGGTCCGAGGATCAGATTGTGCAAAACTTTCAAATAGGGATCCAATCGTGCCAAACTTCGTTTAAAAGGTTAAAACATTTTTTTGTTTTTGAGACAAAAAAGGTTTTTTTAGAAAAAGGTTAAAACAGTTATTTCGGCCTCTTTGGAGGTACGGGCTGCACCTGCCGTCTCATGGGCCGAAGTGGGCCCCCAAATGGTCCATCGAGTGAAAGAAAACTGGGCATTAGGTCGACCGTCCCTTGACCCGAGCTGTCCAAAACTGGTAGTATTCCCATGGCTGGCCTCGGCGGCGCCGCTCTCCAGCTGCACGCGGCCGTGGCCGTGCTTCGCACTGCGGCGGCCGCCGGCAAGCTGTCCGCAGGCAAGGCAGTCCACGCGCATATGCTCAGAGCGTCCCATTTCCACGTCGTCCTGCACAACCACCTCATCGCCTTCTACGCCAAGTGCGGCTGCCTCGGCCTTGCCCGCCGGGTGTTCGACGCAATGCCCTCCCGCAACCCGGTCTCCGGGAGCCTCCTCATGTCCGGCTACGCCTCCTCCGGTCGCCACGGGGACGCGCTTGCGCTGCTCAGGGCGGCCGACTTCGACCTCAACGAGTACGTTCTGTCCACCGCCGTGTCCGCCACGGCCCAGGTCCGTAGCTACGACATGGGGAGGCAGTGCCATGGGCATGCCGTCAAGTCTGGGCTGGCGGAGCACCACTATGTCTGCAACGCTTTGCTGCATATGTACTGCCAGTGTGCTCATGTGGAGGATGCGGTCAAGGTGTTTGAGATGGTGCCTGGTTTCGACGCGTTCGCGTTCAACTCGATGATCAATGGGTTTCTTGACAAGGGCAAGTTTGATGGTTCGGTCAGGGTTGTCAGAAGCATGGTCGGACAAGTTGAGCAATGGGACCATGTGTCGTATGTCGCAGTTCTTGGGCATTGTGCTAGCACCAAAGAGCTGCTGCTTGGTCGTCAAGTGCATTCCCAGGCGTTGAAGAGGAGGCTCGAGCTGAATGTGTATGTGGGCAGCGCTCTGGTTGATATGTACGGGAAATGTGAGTGCGCCTGTGATGCTCATTCCGCATTTGAGGTTTTGCCAGAAAAGAATGTTGTTTCTTGGACAGCTGTTATGACTGCCTATACCCAGAATGAGCTGTTTGAAGAGGCATTGCAGTTGTTCTTAGATTTGGAAATGGAAGGAATTCGGCCAAATGAGTTCACTTATGCCGTGGCTCTCAACAGTTGTGCTGGTCTTGCAGCCTTGAAAAATGGCAATGCACTCAGTGCCTCTGCTGTGAAAACTGGGCATTGGGGCGCTCTGTCTGTCTGTAATGCCCTCATTAATATGTATGCAAAAAGTGGCAGCATTAGTGATGCATGGAGAGTCTTCCTTTCTATGCCATGTCGCGACGTGGTCTCGTGGAATTCGATCATAATAGGCTATGCTCATCATGGCCTTGCAAGAGAAGCCATGCGTGTATTTCATGATATGTTGTCTGCTGAAGAAGCCCCATCCTATGTGACATTTGTTGGGGTGCTGTCAGCTTGTGCACAGTTGGGTCTTGTCGATGAAGGATTGTACTACTTGAACATTATGATGAAGGAAATGGGTATAAAACCTGGAAGAGAACATTACACCTGCATGGTTGGTTTGCTCTGCAGAGCTGGACGGCTAGATGAGGCGGAACAGTTCATATTGAGCAACTGTATTGGCACTGACGTTGTTGCGTGGAAATCGCTTTTAGGTTCTTGCCAGGTATATAAAAACTATGGCCTGGGTCATCGAGTAGCTGAGCAGATCCTTGAGTTGAAACCCAATGATGTTGGAACCTATGTTTTGCTTTCTAACATGTATGCAAAAGCAAACCGATGGGATGGCGTCGTGAAGGTCCGGAAGCTGATGAGAGAGAGGGGTGTTAGGAAAGAGCCTGGTGTTAGTTGGATTCAAGTAGGAAGTGAGGTCCAGGTTTTCACATCAGACGACAAGAATCACCAATGGATAAACCAGATCACCATAAAGCTCAAAGAGTTGATAGACCAGATCAAAGTGATCGGATATGCTCCGAATTTTGCGGTTGTCCTACATGATGTTGAGGATGAACAAAAGGAAGAGCATCTTATGTATCACAGTGAGAAAATGGCCCTTGCGTTTGGCCTTATTCACAGCCCCGAAGGAGCAACTATCCGCATAATGAAAAATCTCAGGATATGCGATGATTGCCATGTTGCTATCAAACTCATCTCTCTTGTAACAAGAAGAAGAATAGTTATAAGAGATACTGTTCGGTTTCATTGTATAGAGGATGGAGTATGTTCATGTGATGACTATTGGTGATCCACACCTTGGTTGTCAGAAGCTCCAGAGCATATGTGTTGTTATGGACATCAACATGGTATGTCATCTTATTTTCTAGAGCCAAGGTTAGAATCTGTAAATATTTTAAGGATTTTTGTAACTGAAAAAGTCAATTTGCTTGACCGAATAGAGACGGAAACACATCAGGAATTCGCCTGTAAATTGTGTGAATGTTACCACTGCAACAATGTCTCTGTTCACTATCTTTGATCATGTAGTTGATCAGATATACTCCCTCTGTAAAGAAATATAGGATCATTTAGATCACTAAAGTAGTGATCTAAACGATCTTATATTTCTTTGCACTATATATATAACGTTTAGTTTTACATACATACACCTATAATGTTCTACAATTAGCATTTTTCCTACACACTGGACATTAACTGGATGATGAACTTTGTCAATAGATGTGTCTGGCTAGATGTCTATTTCTACAGAATTTGTAGAGCTGTTCATTTTGATCTGGAGAAGTTAACTTGTTTTTTTGCAAATAATGTTTTTCCTTAACTTGCCAATATCATTTATATTGCTCATCGTTTGGACCAGTAATCTAAAAAGTTAGCGACAGCAACTCATTTGTTGCCTGCTGCATGATGCTCCAGGTGAGTTCTGTTTCCTACTGGCAGAAGTTGTCGCCTAGGTTCAAGTAAAAAAACACCACAAGGATATCTGCTCAAGCATACACAGTGCACGGCTTATTGCTTCTGCATGTTGTTTTTCAACAGCAACAACCCCTTTTCTCTCTGGAGGTTTTCTACTAGCAAACATGGTTTTCCTCTTCCTCCGCACGAGCTCTGCCCGTCGCCCTGCTCCCATCTTGCAGCAGATCCCCTTGCTGGCGGTGTCGCTCAAGCCTACATTCCCGCCGTTGATCATCCCAGGTTTGCTGGTTTTCCCTTTGCTCTTTGCAACTTCATTTCTTCGTCGCTCCTTTTGTCTGAACTGTTGTGATGTTCCTTCTTTCAGGTCTCCCCCCATATATCCAGAGGGAATAATTTTTATATATCAGGTTCCCGATTCTTGAGAGCTTTTGGTTTGACCAAACCACACATTGACATGTGAGCCTACACATGATATCATTGCTGGGTACTTTTTTTCCTACAAAAAATCGGTTAAATCCTCTGGCCGAGCGGGTTGTAAAAAGTGTTATTAGAAGTGAGGATGCAGAGAGAAGAGAAAATGCTCCTCTACTACGAATCGTCTAGAAATGGAGATTCGTATGGAATGTAAATCAATCCTAGCTCAAAGTTTCCGCATCACAAATTTTCTTGCGATCCAACAAGACACGCATTTTGTTGCAAAAATTCTCAACTGTACATGTCATCTTCAGCTGTTATGGCCGGTTTAGCTAGGCCCACCGGGCAATCTTAACCCACAAGTTATCTTAGGTTAATTCTTATGCAAGTTATCTTAGGTTAATTCTTATGCAAGTTATCTAGGTTATAAATATAGGCTGTAAGACTCTTTTTGGAGTTAAGCAATAAAAATATTATTATCCCTATTGCCCGGCTCCCAGAGGAGCCGGAACCCTAGCCGTCTCTAACCCTAGCCGCCGCCGCCATCTCCCTCCGACGCGACGGCGCCCAGCCGCCGGCGCGCCCGCTCATCGCCTTGCCCCGCTTCATCCTTCCCCTACAACCTACGGAGCAGGTCCGGTAGGATCCCTGGTTCTACCAATTTGGTAGAGACTCGGGTTCGATCATGTCGTCATCAACACCCACGCAGCCGCTGCCCATCATCACCACCGCCCCGATGACCAATGCCGGGTCCCCTAGGCCGCCGGCCCTGATCACCTCCGCGCCGCCGGCCCCCGTCACTTCCGCGCCGCTGACAACCTCTGTCTTCACGCCGGAGGAGATGACCAGCACCCTGCGGGACCTCGTGACGGCCGTCCAGGGCATCTCCCTGTACTTGGCCGGCCCGCACACCACCCCGTCGGCTGCGCCCCCCGCCTACAGCCACCCGGTGACGCACTGGCCGATCCAGAACGCGTCGGGCCCAAGCGGGACGCCCCTGCTGCCGTTCCAGGCGGGTTACACCGGCGGGCCCCCACCGCTGCTACACCTGCCCTGGTACTTGGTACCCGCGGCGATTGCCGGGGCCCATCCGTCGCTCCAGCCGCCGCCCGCCTCAACGCCGTCCTGGCCGCAGTGGCCCGCGCCGGTTCTCGCGGCGCCTCCCGCGCCCGCCCCAGCGCCGCAGTGGCCGCACTGGCCCGCGCCGGCCCCAGCCGCGCCAACCGCGCCGCCCGCGCCGGTCCAGCTCCCACCGCCGCCGCCCAGCTCCGGACTGGGCCAGTCCACACCGGGAGGACTTCCGATCCAGCAGGTCCGGTTTCCGCTGTCACCATCCCCGATCCCGGCCTTGCTAACCGGGACGTCGCCACCGCCAGTTTACACAGAGGCCGGGGACCCACCGGTACCCACGCTGCAGTCTGGGGCCTCGTCCGGCTCCGCGGGGGCCTATGACGGCCTCCCCACCGTTCACTGGGCGCCGTCATCATCACTGCTCTGCACCGCCGAGCCGGTCGACCATGGCGCGCCGACCCAGACGCCGCCACGGTTCGCCAAGATCGATTTCGCCACTTATGACGGCACGGAGGACCCGCTTAACTGGCTCAACCAATGTGAGCAGTTTTTCCATGGCCAGCGCACGCTCGCGTCGGAGCGCACTTGGCTGGCATCCTACCACCTCCGCGGTGCAGCCCAGACCTGGTACTACGACCTCGAGCAGGACGAGGGCAGCATGCCCCCTTGGGAGCGCTTCCGCGAGCTCTGCCTCCTTCGCTTTGAGCCTCCGGTTCGCGGGAGCCGCCTGGCGGAGCTCGGCCGCCTTCCCTTCACCTCCACGGTGCAGGACTTCGCCGACCGTTTCCAGGCCCTGGCATGCCATGCGTCGGGCGTGACGGCGCAGCAGCGGGCCGACCTCTTTGTCGATGGACTTCCGGATCACATCCGCGTGGACGTGGAGCTTCGGGGACCCCAGGATCTCCAGTCGGCCATGTACTACGCCCGCACGTTCGAGCGCCGCGCAGTGGCCATCCAGCAGGAATCACCGTTCCGGACCGCTGGGTCGCTACCCGGGCCGGATTCCACGCAGGGTCGGCCTGCGCAGGCTTCTGCGGCACCCCTCGCCGCGACCGCGGCGCGCCCGTTCCGCCGGCTCACCTCAGCCGAGCTACTCGAGCGTCGCCGCCAAGGGTTGTGCTTCAACTGCGACGAGCCCTACACACCCGGCCATGCCTGCCCGCGGCTCTTCTACCTGGAGGTTGCATACTACATTCCGGAGGACGCCGTCGCCGCCGACCTGGCCGCCCCAGCCGTCGAGAAGGTGTTTGACGCTGGTTGATCGCCTCGAGGAGTTCCGCAAGCGCTTCCCCACCTTACAGCTCGAGGACGAGTTGTTTGTGCAGGCGGGGAGAAGTGTTATGGCCGGTTTAGCTAGGCCCACCGGGCAATCTTAACCCACAAGTTATCTTAGGTTAATTCTATCTTAGGTTAATTCTTATGCAAGTTATCTAGGTTATAAATATAGGCTGCAAGACTCTTTTTGGAGTTAAGCAATAAAAATATTATTATCCCTATTGCCCGGCTCCCAGAGGAGCCGGAACCCTAGCCGTCTCTAACCCTAGCCGCCGCCGCCATCTCCCTCCGACGCGACGGCGCCCAGCCGCCGGCGCGCCCGCTCATCGCCTCGCCCCGCTTCATCCTTCCCCTACAACCTACGGAGCAGGTCCGGTAGGATCCCTGGTTCTACCATCAGCTCAATTGCTTCAAAACAAGATAAGGTGGGCAAGGGGCAGCCTTGCTCGTATACGACGTGCCTGCAAGGAAGATAAGGTGGGCGTGCAACCATGCATGCGCTCATGTGCTCTGCCCGTCTGCAAGTTAGCCACACTCTATAATGTCTGAACCAAGATCGACGGGCGATGTCCGGATCGTGTCCCGGCGCATGATACGGCCGTCGCTGCCGCCAGAGCAGAGGCCTGAGCCTGAGCCGGAGCCGGAGAGCATCCACCTGACGCCATGGGACCTTCGGATGATCACCCTGGAGTACATCCAGAAGGGCGTCCTGCTGCCCAACGCCATCGCCGCCGGAGGAGTCGTGGAGCGCGTAGCGTCGTCCTTGGCGCGCGCTCTGGGACGCTTCTACCCCTTCGCCGGCCGCCTCGCCGCCACGTCGCCTCAGCCTCAGAGCCTCGCCATCTCGCTCCGCTGCAGCGGCGAAGGCGCCGAGTTCGTCCACGCCGTGGCGCCCGGCGTCACCGCCGCGGACGTCGCCGCCTCGCTCTACATCCCGCGCGTGGTCTGGTCCTTCTTCCCGCTCGATGGGCTGCTCGGGGCGGACGCCGTCGCGGGCTCCCGCCCGGTGCTGGCCGCGCAGGTCACCGAGCTCGCCGACGGCGTCTTCATCGCCATGTCGCTCAACCACTGTTGGAATAAGCCACGGCGTCTGGTGCAGTCGGGCTCGTCGGGCACGTCGGATGCGTGTGGGACGTGCGGGGCGCACTGGTGCGGTCGGGCTCTTCGGATGCGTGCGGGACATGCGGGACGCAGCGCCGTGGCGAGCATTCGTGTTGGTGACGCGTGAGTCTGTTCTCGCGTTGGCGTTCACCGTGTAGGTCTAGGTCCATGAGTTCGTGCTCGTGTCCGTCGTGTAGGTGAAGGTTGAGTCAGAGGCCGTTGGTGATCTGTTGGACGCCGGCCGCGTTGTGCGCGTATAAGCGCGGCGTGCGCTGCTGAGAAGGAGCTACTCGAGCGGTGTACGCGGGCATGCATGGAGTTAGTTGGTTAGTGGGCTAGTTAATTGAGCCGTGCATGTTGGATGAGTAGCCGAGTCAAGTTAGAGGCCGGTGTGTTAGCTAGTGGTTAGTGCATGAAGAGTTTAGTGGAGTAGTGGATCTAGGTAGAGCCGTGGGCTGTATGACATGAGTGCCTAACCTTTGTGTATATATATGTTGCATTGGTGAATGAAAAAGAGGGCTGAGGAAAATATGTAGCCTGTGTGTTCGCCAAGGAGAAGAGCCTATGGCAAAGCATTTGTGCTCCTTCTTGGTCCATGCGTGTGTGTGTGTTTGAGTTTCTTCCATGTGTGTGTGTTCTTGTGTTCTTGAGAGAAGAAGATAGAGAGAAACCACAAGAGAGTTGTGTGAGGCAACGACAGGAAGAAGAAGAGCGGCGCTGCGAGGAGAGGCGGCGCCAACAACCACGGCGTCGCCGACGGAACCACCTTCTGGCACTTCATCAACACCTGGTCCGAGCTAAGCCGCCGGAGTGTCGGTGGCTCCTCTGATGATGATGTAGTAATCTCGGCGCCGTCGCCGGTTTTCGACAGGCAGTGGTTCCTGGACAGCTGCCCCGTCCCCGTCCCCATCCCTCTGCCCTTCGGCACGGTGGAGGACATGGTCGGCAAGCGCGTACCCCAGTTCCCGCCGGTGCATGAGTGCTTTCTCCATTTCCCGGCGGAGAGAGTAAAGGAGCTCAAGGCGAAGGCGAACGCGGAGATGGCCGGCACCGCCACCACCACAATCTCCTCGCTGCAGGCCCTGCTCGCGCACCTGTGGCGCGCGGTGTGCCGAGCCCGGCGGCTCGCGCCGGAGCAGAAGATGGCGTACTACCTCCTCGTCGGATGCCGTGGCCGCGTCGACGGCATACGCGCGTCGTACGCGGGCAACGCCGTGGTGGCGCACGCGAGCACGGCATCGCCCGCCGGCGAGATCCTCGGCAGGGGGCTGGCCTGGGCGGCGTGGCTCCTTAACAGGGCCGTGGCGTCGTTTGCGGAGGCGAGCGCGAGGGAGAAGCTCGCGCGCTGGCCCCTGGAACCCAGCTTCTCGTCCCTGCCCGCTCTGGTGGCCACCGCGCGCGCCATGGTGCTGACGGGGAGCTCGCCGAGGTTCGACGTGTACGGGAACGACTTCGGCTGGGGCGCGCCGGTGGCCGTCCGCAGCGGCCCGGCCAACAAGCTGGACGGGAAGGCGACGGTGTACGAGGGGCGAGGCGGCCAAGGGAGCATGGCGCTGGAGGTGTGCCTCGCCCCGGAGGCGCTCGCGAGGCTGGTCGCCGACGAGGAGTTCATGAGCGCGGTGGCCACCCCGGGTTACTTAGCCATGGTGACGTAAGGACGTGTCGCTCTCCGGATCACCAGCCTTGGCATCCGAGCGGTCTGACGGCCGGCTGTGTTTCCCTCTGTTCCTGCGTACGTGCACACGACAAGGTCAGCTAGATCGTCCATGGAACTATTTGGAGAGATGAACTGCATTGCTCGTGCCTCACGGCCGGCTGTGTACTACTCCCTCCGTTCTTAAATATAAGTCTTTATAGAGATTTCATTATGGACTACATACGAAGCAAAATGAGTGAATCTACACTCTAAAATGCATCTACATACATCTGTATGTGGTTCATAGTGAAATCTTTCCAAAGACTTATATTTAAGTACGGAGGGAGTATTAACTACTAGAAGAACAGGCGCGCTTTGCCACGCTCGGTTATAGCTTCGGCTGGCTTTTACTTTGCAACTGTACTTTCAAACCTTGCAGACTCGAAACTGATATTGGCGTGAATGCTCCAGTGTCAGATACACACAATGGTTTAGGTGCAGACAATGGACATTTTCAACGCTCGATCGATTACCAATTGACACATAATTTCTCAAACAAATATAAAAGAAAGTTTTCCACAGTGTTAAGATTTTTATTAGGATACAAATTTAACAGACTGTAAGACTGAAGGAAATATTGTAGGTTGGGTAAGGAATTTAAATAAAGGGATGCATTGCATCATAATCACCTTTCTATTAGTATACACGGATAGAGAAGGGATCACAATATCATCAATTTTGGTTTGATGTTTGTATCTTGATGTGAAGAATATGATGGGAAATCGCATGATCTGTGCCAAGAGAATATAATTATATGAATGCTGAGAACCTAGATATCTTTTACGCACCAAACAAATATGCATGCTATTCATGTCAGTATTTCAAACCAAGGAACAAAAACAAATGAGTGAACTAAGATAGACGACATCAATCACCTCCTGGTACCTCCGAAGGACAACAAATGTTCTGCCTGAATGTTCAGAGACCAAATAGAGATAAGAGATCCAATAATTGGACCAGAGAAAAATACCACTACTACAGAACGGAACTTGGAGCATGCAAACTGCACATACTGCATAACTGTATGCATATTCAGCACGAAAGCTCATACATATTTGTTCTTGGATCTGGAAGGCCAGCTCCCATGGCACGGCCTCCCCTGAATGGATGAATCAACAAATGATTGGCGAGCCCTAGCAGCTAGGTCCTCTCCCAGCCTCTCGAACAGTTAGCCACCATATCAGGTTAAGCCATCTCACCTCTGGGCTCTGTTTTTCAATATAGTGCTGATGCAAAGCTATTCATGCTTATACTTCACATAATAAGAAATGAATCATTCCTACAATGCTCAAACTAAAAGAATGCCGAGTAGAAGTCCATAAGTTGGATCAGAATCATTTCTGAAATGAAGTCTAGAAACAGCGCCTTGATAAGCAACAGATCATGGATTATTGTCAAAACATGCAGGTGACACCCTGACAGTTTTAGGAGCCAAGTAGTCTGCAGGTTCTTGCACAGAGATTGCTTCTCAGATTGATGGGTCAACCCAATAAAATAAACTTGGCATGTGAACCCGTCATTACCCACATCAAGCTGCCTACTCCAGCTAAACAAGTCGAGGCAGCTCTTAAAATCATGTAGCATCCACACCATTTCAAAGTTCGAGAAACAGACCTGAACTTTCAACATGTTTCATCAACAACCAGACGAAGAATTGATTTACAATAAAACAATACAGTACAATATTTGAGCTTAAAGTTCAATAAGACAGGTTGCTTTCAAGGCCTCGTAATATAAACAAAGCACCAGACAGACTGAGTGTGAGAAGCATTCACTTCCCATTCACTTCCCATCACTCACGGCCGGCTGTGTACTAGTATTAATTTTTAAATGCCACAGTTATGCAACCGTAGTTAATAAGTATAGGTTCTCTAATCCCTGAAACATGTTAGAGCAGTAAAAAAATCGGGTTTCCTCCTCTAAATCACACCTAACTGACCCGTTATCACTGGTAGAGGAATAGAACTTTTACTCTGGAGCCGCCCCGACTCTCAAATATACTCGGCTGTCCACCACTGGAGTAAAAGTTTTGCCCTCCCACCCCGCGCATGTGTCCTCCCCACCCCACGCCGTATTGTCATTGGCGTTGCCTCTGGCGACCACCCTTTGCCTCCGTCAACACCCCGATGTCTCGGTTGCCCTCCTGCCCCATTCCGAGACGCCCGCCGGTTGTTATCGTTATCGAAATCAAGCTCTATCGCTGCCATCGCCGCGTCGATCCCGTCGCCAGAAGCACACACCGAATCAGGGTTGAAGTATTTGATGGATTGCCTAGGTGAGCTTTTGTGCTTTCTTATCTCATTTTTCCTTTTGGCAATTGAATTGAACCTAGTCATTTGTAGCGTAGATGAAGAGGTTGGGGGAGATGATCTTCGACGACTCTTCGTCGGAGGAGGAGAAAAAAGACGATGACAACTTGGAAATGGTCGTTGCCATGATCTTCAACGAGGATTTGCGGTGGCCAAGAGGAAGATCACAATTCGGCCATATGCACATCAATCGAGATAGAGCGGAGGGCCATGTCAAGATTATGAGAGATTACTTCAACCCTGATGCAACCTATCTGGAGAAGTATCTTCGCCGGCGATTTCGGATGCACATGATTTTTTAGGGAGTTAAGTTTAGAGGATCGGTTAGGGCATTTCTAACCAATCCCCAATAAATAAAGGAGGATGAGGAGGATGTGGGCTTTTTTGTTGTGCCTCGGTATTTCTTTTTCAGCTGAAATTCTTCCTAACAACATAGCTTGTGTGTCATCCATTTTTGACTGAGATGATTCAACAAGATTCAATTGTTCTTGTAACATTTTTATACTCTCATCCACTATGCTAACTTGCTTCCCTAAACCTTTGAATATTGCAAAAGTATGCTCCCCTACTTTTCTAATTTTGGTCCGTACCTGTCGTGGAATTGTCACGGCAGATGTCCTCAATCTAGGACTTAGTCGTGGAGCCATCGCCGCTAGGAAGCTTGAAGGGGTTAAACGGGACAAGGAACACGAAGGTTTATACTGGTTCGGCCCCTTACGGTGAAGGTAAAAGCCTACGTCCAGTTGACGTGGTATTGATTAGGGTTTCGATGACCAGGGAGCTTAATTGCTATGCCTGGCTCTCGGCGAGATCTTTCTTGTCCCTAAACCGCTGCCGGGTCGTCCCTTTATATAGAGAGGTTGACGCCCAGCAGCTTCTGAGAGTCCCGGCCGGCTCATAAGAGTGTCCGGCTCGGACTCTCAACTATTCTTGCCTTACAGTACAAGTTCTATCATAATGACGGTTGTAACCACGGGCCTTAAGCCATCTCCGGGTCTTAAGCCCATCTTTGGCCCACCGTCTTCAAGCTTGGTGCCAGGCTTCAGGTGATGATCCTTATGTGTAACCCGGCCCCGCCGGGCGGGTGACTCTAAGGGTTATATCCTCAACAGTACCTGAACGCGTAGTCATGGTCCCCGATGCTCTTTTCCCCTAAAAGCACCCCTAGATTCTTAGCTCAAAATGCTCTAAATTTATATGTTTGGCCCACTCCAACATTTTTACCTCTTTGATTGGCTTCCTTGTATAACATTCTAGCTCAGTACCTGTTCAGGAGGTGGTTGAACCGGAAATTCTAACCGACCCTATTGTCGAGAGGTTAAATTTAGTTGAAGAAGAAAACAATTACTTGAAGGAAAAAATAAAAAAAATTGAGGAGGAGAAGATGATATTGGAGTTGCATGTTGCGGATGTCGTCGATGATCACAAGATCAAGATGGATGCAATGCGCTTGAAGATTAGAAAGATTAGAAAATATGCCATTCATACCGAGGCTTGGTATCATTATGCCGTTGGATCAATTGTTACCTTGGTTGCGATTATGATCGCATTTGTTTTCGCATTGAAATGTTTTACATAGTTTCAATGTATGGTTTAATTAATTAGATGCTCTGGAGAGCTATATATATGTTGTTAGATGAGAACTATGTATGTACTTTGGTTCTAATGTGATGATGAACTTCTATTAATTTGGTCACTTAATTATCTATTCATGATGTTCTGTAATGGTTTTTGACACACTTAATTATATATAATGCACGCAGATGAACCGGCAATGGATGTACGGTGACAGACACACCTCCGAGTACATTAAGGGCGTGCATGATTTTCTCGAAGTGGCTGAGGCAAACAAGCAGAATGGTTTTATGTGTTGTCCATGCCCTATATGTGGGAATACGAAGTCTTACTCTGACCGGAAAATCCTTCACACCCACCTGCTTTACAAGGGTTTCATGCCACACTATAATGTTTGGACGAGGCACGGAGAAATAGGGGTTATGATGGAAGACGGCGAAGAAGAAGAGGACGATGACAACTATGTGCCCCCTGAATACGGAGATGCTGCAACGGGGGAAGCTGTTGAAGATCAAGAGGAATCAGACGATGTGCCCAATGATGCTGCAAGGGGGGAAGCTGCTGAAGATCAAGAGGAACCAGTGCCCGATGATGATGATCTCCGCCGGGTCATAGTCGATGCAAGAACGCAATGCGAAAGTCAAAAGGAGAAGCTGAAGTTCGATCGCATGTTAGAGGATCACAAAAAAGGGTTGTACCCCAATTGCGAAGATGGCAACACAAAGCTCGGTACCGTATTGGAATTGCTGCAGTGGAAGGCAGAGAATGTTGTGCCTGACAAAGGATTTGAGAAGCTATTGAAAATATTGAAGAAGAAGCTTCCAAAGGATAACGAATTGCCCGACAGTACATACGCAGCAAAGAAGGTCGTATGCCCTCTAGGATTGGAGGTGCAGAAGATACATGCATGCCCTAATGACTACATCCTCTACCGCGGTGCGTACAAGGATCTGAACGCATGCCCGGTATGCGGTGCATTGCGGTATAAGATCAGACGAGATGACCCTGGTGATGTTGACGGCGAGCCCCCCAGGAAGAGGGTTCCTGCGAAGGTGATGTGGTATGCTCCTATAATACCACGGTTGAAATGTCTGTTCAGCAACGAAGAGCATGCCAAGTTGATGCGATGGCACAGTGAGGACCGTAAGAAAGACGGGAAGTTGAGAGCACCCGCTGACGGGTCACAGTGGAGAAAAATCGAGAGAAAGTACTGGGCTGAGTTTGCAGCTGACCCAAGGAACGTATGGTTTGGTTTAAGCGCGGATGGCATTAATCCTTTCGGGGAGCAGAGCAGCAATCACAGCACCTGGCCCGTGACTCTATGTATGTATAACCTTCCTCCTTGGATGTGCATGAAGCGGAAGTTCATTATGATGCCAGTTCTCATCCAAGGCCCTAAGCAACCCGGCAACGACATTGATGTGTACCTAAGGCCATTAGTTGAAGAACTTTTACAGCTGTGGAATGGAAACGGTGTACGTACGTGGGATGAGCACAAACAGGAGGAATTTAACCTGCACGCGTTGCTGTTTGTAACCATCAACGATTGGCCCGCTCTCAGTAACCTTTCAGGACAGACAAACAAGGGATACCACGCATGCACGCACTGTTTAGATGACACTGAAAGTATATACCTGGACAAAAGCAGGAAGAATGTGTACCTGGGCCATCGTCGATTTCTTCCGACCAACCATCAATGTCGAAAGAAAGGCAAGCATTTCAAAGGCGAGGCAGATCACCGGAAGAAGCCCGCCATGCATACCGGTGATCACGTACTTGCTATGGTCAATGATTTACACGTAATCTTTGAAAAGGGTCCCGGCGGACTAGCTGTTCCGAATGACGTTGAGGGACACGCACCCATGTGGAAGAAGAAATCTATATTTTGGGACCTACCCTACTGGAAAGAGCTAGAGGTCCGCTCTTCTATCGACGTGATACACGTGACGAAGAACCTTTGCGTGAACCTGCTAGGCTTCTTGGGCGTGTATGGGAAGACAAAAGATACACCTGAGGCACGGGAGGACCTGCAACGTTTGCACGAAAAAGACGGCATGCCTCCGAAGCAGTATGAAGGCCCTGCCAGCTACGCTCTTACGAAAGAAGAGAAAGAAATCTTCTTTGAATGCCTGCTCAGTATGAAGGTCCCGACTGGCTTCTCGTCGAATATAAAGGGAATAATAAATATGCCAGAGAAAAAGTTCCAGAACCTAAAGTCTCACGACTGCCACGTGATTATGACGCAACTGCTTCCGGTTGCATTGAGGGGGCTTCTATCGGAAAATGTCCGATTAGCCATTGTGAAGCTATGTGCATTCCTCAATGCAATCTCTCGGAAGGTGATCGATCCAAAAATCATACCAAGGCTAAGGAGTGATGTGGCGCAATGTCTTGTCAGTTTCGAGCTGGTGTTCCCACCATCCTTCTTCAATATCATGACGCACATCCTAGTTCATCTAGTCGACGAGATTGTCATTCTGGGGCCCGTATTTCTACACAATATGTTCCCCTTTGAGAGGTTCATGGGAGTCCTAAAGAAATATGTCCGTAACCGCGCTAGGCCAGAAGGAAGCATCTCCATGGGCCATCAAACAGAGGATGTCATTGGGTTTTGTGTTGACTTCATTCCTGGCCTTAAGAAGATAGGTCTCCCTAAATCGCGGTATGAGGGGAGACTGGCTGGAAAAGGCACGCTAGGAGCGGACTCAATAATATGCAGGGACGGGCATTCTTGGTCTCAAGCACACTACACAGTTCTACAGAACTCTACCTTGGTGACCCCGTATGTCGATGAACACAAGAACAGTCTGCGCTCCAAACACCCGGAGCAGTGTGACGACTGGATTACATGTGAACACATCAGGACTTTCAGCAGTTGGTTGGAAACACGTCTCATAGGTGACACCACTGTTTGTGATGAGTTGTACTCGTTGTCCAGGGAACCATCTTCGACTGTATTGACTTACAAAGGATACGAGATAAATGGGAATACATTTTACACGATCGCCCAAGATCAAAAGAGCACCAACCAAAACAGCGGTGTCCGCTTTGATGCAGCAACCGAGAGGGGAAAGGACACATATTATGGTTACATAATGGACATATGGGAACTTGACTACGGACATGATTTTAAGGTCCCTTTGTTTAAGTGCAAATGGGTCAATCTGTCAGGAGGCGGGGTACAGGTAGACCCACAGTACGGAATGACAACAGTGGATCTGAACAATCTTGGATACACTGACGAACCGTTCGTCCTAGCCAATGATGTGGCACAGGTTATCTATGTGAAGGACATGTCTACCAGAACGAGGAAAAGAAAAGATAAGGAAGCGAATACATCATACGATGAGCCAAAGCGCCACATAGTTCTTTCAGGAAAAAGGGACATTGTGGGAGTGGAGGGCAAGACAGACATGTCTGAAGATTATGAAATGTTTCATGAAATTCCTCCCTTCAAAGTCAAGGCTGACCCAAGCATCCTGATAAATGATGAAGATTATCCATGGTTACGGCGCAATAAGCAAATGACACAAGCGAAGAAAAAGTGAAGACTTTCTCCCGCAACTATTATGATGATACCATGCCAACTTTGTAATAGACGAGTATGATACCATTGTTCGTTTTGTACAAGAAGTGCATCTAGTTTTTGCCGTAACCCTCTCAACTTTCTTGCACATGCTATGTGGATGAAATGATGATACCATGCCAACTTTCAACCTTCTCAGAGTTCATTTGAAATGCTTTTCAATTTTAGGGTCTTATAGCTCAAAATAATTAGTAAATGCATGAAAAATAACAGGCCAAAAATTAAAAATTATGCCACCTACTGGGCCACCACGGCCTGAATACGATTAGAAACCCATCCATGGGCCAGGATTCAGGCCCGCAGAAGGCCCAGTAGGCCCACAGGCATGTACAGAGAGGTTAGGCCCGTAAGCCTGCTTTAGAGAGGAGCTCGACAGCTCAGGCGCACCGCACCTTATAAACAGGTGCGGCTCTCTCTCAGCTAGCGAGGTGGGACTAAACTCCCACCACCACGCCGCTGTGCAAGGCCATTGGTCCCGGTTGGTGGCACGAACCGGGACCAATTCCACCCTTTGGTCCTGTTGGTGCCACGAACCAGTACTAATGAGGCTGTGGCCCCACGAGCACCTTTAGTACCGGTTCGTGGCACGAACCGGTACTAGAGTTTCTTACTAAGTAGTTTTTTAGTCCCACCTCGCTAGCTGAGAGGCACTACGAGCGGTTTATAAGCCCTGAGTGCAGAGACGATGAAGAAGAGGCGCAATGCTCACGTTGCTTAGCTTCAAGCCTTGAGGAATAAGGTAGACTGCATGGAGCTATGTGCAGTGCAGTCTACACTATTCCGAAAGGCTTGAAGCAAATCAACGAGCATTGCGCCTCTTTTTTATTTTTAATAACTTATTACAACTCCGGACTTCTTATGTTCCGACAAAATAAAATAAACTTTAATAAAATTTATGAAACTAAAATTAACAAAGTATTTTCTGTTCAAAACATTATAAGAAACCTCTATTATTATTGAAACTAAAATCATATAAAATTCATGCAACTAAAATTATCGAAGTATTTTCTGTTCAAAATCATTAAAAGCAAAAAGAATTTTCATAAAGAACTTTTTTTGATAGAAACTTTAATAGCAAAAAGAATTATCATAAAGTAAAATAAATAAGTAATTAGAAACAAAATAAAATAAAATAAATAAGTTTTTTGTTGTAAGTAGAAACAAAACAAAATAAATAAAGCAAAAAAGAAAACAAAAAAACTAAATACAGCAAAAAAATTCATAAAGAACTTTTTTTGATAGAAACTTTAATAGCAAAAAGAATTATCATAAAGTAAAATAAATAATTAATTAGAAACAAAATAAAATAAAATAAATAAGTTTTTTTGTTGTAAGTAGAAACAAAACAAAATAAATAAAGCAAAAAAGAAAACAAAAAAACTAAATACAGCAAAAAAATTTGTTGGGGCGCTGCCCGCTTAGCCTTCCAACCCTCAGGTTTGCAAATACAGGCCCAGAAGGGCTAGGAGGTTAAACGGGCAGCGCGCCAAAATTAGGCCCAGAAGCCTGCTATAGAGAGGAGTTCGAAACAGCAGCCACGCCGCGGCATTTAAACTGGTGCGGGCGCCCCTCGGCTAGCGAGGTGGGACTAAACTTTTGGCCGCGATGCGGACAGCAAAAAAAATTGTTGGGGGCGCTGCCCGCTGGGCCCTCCAACCCTCGGGTTTGTAAATACAGGCCCAGAAGGGCTAGAGGGCTCAACGGGCAGCGCGCCAAAGTTAGGTCCAGAAGCCTGCTATAGAGAGGAGTTCGAGACAGCAGCCGCAGCGGGGCTTATAAACCACTCCGAGCCCCTCTCAACTAGCGAGGTGGGACTAAATTTTTGGCCGCGACGCGGGCAGCAAGAGGCCTTTGGTCCCGGTTGGTGCCACCAACCGGGACTAAAGGGGTGCATTGGTACCGGTTCGTGCCACCAACTCGGACCAATGCCCCCCTTTAGTCCCGGTTGGTGGCACCAACCGGGACTAAAGGGTGGCATTGGTCCCGGTTGGTGCCACGAACCGGGACCAATGCCCTTGCTATATAACCAGGACTTGTGAAAATTTCACATCTCCATCGCCTCCCTCGCCAGTTGCCCCCGCCGCCAGGCTGCCCAAATCGCTCGCGCGCTCCTCGTCGCCGTCGCCGCCGCCGGCCGCCATCCCCGTCTCCCCGTGCCCCTGCCCCGCGCCCGAGCCCACGCCGGCCGCCGCCCCTGCCCCGTCCCCGAGCACGCACGGCCACGCCCCTGCGCCCCGGCCCGCCCCCACCATTGTCGTCGTCGCCGGCGCCCGCCCCGCCCCCACCATTGTCGTCGTCGCCGGCGCCCGCCCCCACTGCCGCCCCTGCCTCGACGCCGCCCCTCCTCCCCGTTCGGTCCGGCTCCGGCGACCCCCTTTCCTCCCCGTCCCCTCGATCCTCTTCATATGATTTTTTTTCATATGCATATGTTGATTATATGGATGGATGGATGGATGATGTATATGTTCATTATATGGATGGATGGATGATGTATGCTTTTTTTTCATATAATTTTTTTAGGCAGATTTTTAGAATTTTTTGTGTATGTATGTTATGTTTATATGTATGTATGTATGTTTATATGCAAAGCATATGCAAAGAAAATGTATGAATGGTCATATGCAAAGAAAAATGTATGTATGGTCATATGCAAAGAAAATGTATGTATGTATGTTCATATGAAAGAAAAATGTAGTATGTATGTTCATATGCATATGCAAAGAAAATGTATGTTCATATATATGATGATATGTTCATATAAAAAGGAAAATAAGAAGAGGAAGAAAGGAGAAGAAGAGGAGAGGAAGAAGAGGAGAAATAAATAAGAAGAGGAAAAAAGAAGAGAAAGAAGAGGAGAAGAAGAAAGGAATAGAAGAGAAGAAGAAAAAATAGAAAAATTCTATTTTTTCTTCTTCTCTCCTCTATTCCTTTCTTCTTCTCCTCTTTTTTTTTCTTCTTTTTTTTCTTCGATCTTCTCCTCTATTCCTTTTCTTCTTCTCCTCTTTTTGTTTCTTCTTCGTTTTCTTATGTTTTATTGGGTCTGTCGTCGTCGATATACCCCTCTCCCGATAACTTCAACACGAGGGGGGGTCGATATACCCCCTCCCCGATAATATTATTTTCCCATGTACGTATGTCGTCGTTGTCGATATAACCCCCTCCCGATAACTTCAACACGTGGGGGGGGTCGATATACCCCCTCCCCGATAAGATTATTTTCCCATGTATGTATGTCGTCGTTGTCGATATATATAACTCCCTCCCAGATAACTTCGACATGATGGACGGTCGATATTTATACCCCCTCTCGACCGTGATAACTTATACCACGGGAGCACCCCCCGGCCCTCTCGCTCAACCAAAACTCTCGAGGACACCCAAACCCTAGAAAAAACGATGTCGGTCTCCTACCCCCTCCCGCCGCGCCCCTACCCTTGAAGCGTTGCCGAGGCCACCCCAAACCCGGAATAAGATAGGTCTACGTTTGCACTAATATATCCACCTGCTGTCATGTTTGTGTAATAATTGCCATGTTGTAATATTTGCAGAAACAATGGAGCACGGACGAGACGAGCAAGCAGAAGAGGTGTTGGGGGACATAATCTTAGCCGGAGGTGATATCTTGTCGTATCTTAACGACAATGATGGTCTCGAAGAACAGGGTGAAGAAGCAGGCTACGGTGATCGAAGAGTGGAGGAGGAAAGACATGATTATGATGGCTCCGGTGACCCAATGCTGGTGCAAGAAGGAGCCCGTGGTGACGGCTCCGGTGACCGAACAGAGTCCGGCCAGGTAAATATATTAGTTAAGCCTGTGCTGACTAGCTAATTGATGCATTCATTGTTTTGGTATGTACACATATTAATTAACACTCGTCTTTCTTCTTTTTTCTAGCCCTCCGGATCGAGCACAACTTCGGTAAAGAGACGAGGCCCGAAGAGAAAGTTGCGCTCGGATGAAAGGTTTGAGATCACAGCAATCGCGCGCGACGGCCAACCGATTGAACCCATCCGGACAAAGGATGCATTTGCTGCTCAGTGCGGGGTTCTAGTTAGGGACAAGATCCCGATCAGCATCCAGCAATGGTATAAGCCTAAGAAGGAAGACCCTGAGGTGTCTTATGTCAATGATATGCAGAAAGATGATCTTTGGACTGAGCTGAAGGCAAATTTCACCCTACCGCCAGAGGAGGATCCGGAGAAGCCAGTTATAGAGCAATTAATCAAGTCTCATGCTCTTAAGAAGATGGCAGACCTATTTAGGAGGTGGAAGAATGAGCTGAAAACGTTTGTCGACAAAGAAGAGACACCAGAATTCATCGGCCGGTATGAGAAGATCAGAGATCACTGGCCCGCATTTGTGGCCCACAAGACATCGGAAAAGAGTAAGAAGATGTCAGCGACAAACAAGAAGAATGCTGCAAAGAAGAAGCTTCACCATCGCACGGGGTCAGGTGGCTACCTCAAAGCCCGGCCTAAGTGGGCCAAGGCTGAGAATGATCTGCTTGAAAAAGGGATCGAACCACAGACAATGAACTGGACAGACCGTTGCCGGACTTGGTTCTTCAGGGCTGGCGGAACCTTGGACCCTGTATCAGGGAGGTGCGTTTGGACGAACGAGCTTTTGAGAATACCAGTCAAGAAGATTCAGCAATATATCGATGCAGCGCAGCAAGGGACGTTCGTTCCAGACAGAGAGAACGACGAGCTCACAATGGCCCTCGGGAATCCTGAGCACCCTGGACGGACATGAGGCACGCCAGGCTCCGTTCCGTGGAAGGCTGGTTTTCCGGACGCGGGCTGTTACAAAAGCCAGGAGAGGAGGAAAAAAGTGGAGCAGATCCAAATTCAGAAGCTGCATGAAAGGGTTCAAGCGCTAGAGGAACGAGACGGCAATCGACATGCCGAAACTGCCCCCGAAGCTACACCGCCATCTCAGCGGAGAAGCAGCGTGGCTTCCACCGAGCTGCTTCAGCTGGAGCATGCGGCTCCTGCTAGCTACCCCGTGGATGCTATCACGGAGTCTCAACATTGCCACCTTATGGCGGAATGGCAGAACTTTAAAGTCAAGGCGGCTGTTGGCTCTGTTTTACCTCCTGAACCCGGCGCAACCTACCACTGCCGGCCGATTCCAGAAGGATATGCTAGGGTGATGGTGGATGAAATAACCGAGGGATTTGAGGAGCTCCAGCTTGACCACCCTACGGGTGAAGGGGAGACTCGGCTGGGTTCTGCTCTGAAGACTCCATGCCTATGGCAGAAGGAGCTCATCAAGCTTCCGAACTGGACGGCTCCGGCGAGTAAGGGCACTCCGCCTCCTCCTCCGCCTCCTCCTCCGGCGAGTGATCAGGGCACTCAGCCTCCTTCTCCGGTGCGTGGCGGCACTCAGCCTCCTTCTCCGCCAGCGCCGGCGCGCCAGAGCAGCCAGCCTCCTCCTTCTCCGCCTCGTCAGCAAGGGCGGAAGAGACCCGCCGCCGCTGCGGCTGCTCCGGCGCGTCGTAGTCCTTCTCCTCCGCCTCGTAAGAAAGGAAAGAAGACAGCCGCAGCCGCTCCGTCTGCTCTGCCGGCGTCTAGCAGTACAGCTGCCAGAGGCGGGAGGCAATACAGATTCGGTCCTTCTCTGAAGACTCCAGAGAAGTTACCATACGAGAGGACCGAGGAGGAAACCAGGAAGATCGTGCGAGCCGAAGTGACAAACTTCTTTGAAGGGGTGAAAGCAAAGAAACATCCACCTGCGAAGGAGAAGGTAGATCCGGTGAAAGCAAAGCGCACTCTGGCTGCCCTGACAAAACCACCAAAGTCTCCGCCGAGAGGCAACTATGAGCGCATTCTTGCAAAGACATATGCCGAAGTGGAGCGGTCGGGAAGTACTGTCAGTGATCAAAGGTTAAAAGAACGACGAGCTGGGAAAAAAATTGCCCAGCTCGGCGAACAAGCGAACCAATCGTGCCCCCCGCTCAAGGTGTCAAAAGACATCGTCGCTAATGATCCGAGTATGGTGCCCGGTTATAGCAATCTTGGAGATTACCTGCCCGACGATGTACATTATGAAATCATGGAGGTGGACGAACACAAATACCATTACGGGAAGCCTCTCGTCAAAGATGAAAGATCTCTAACAACGATGATGCGAAGACTACATGATTGGTACATGAAAACCTGTAGAGAGTCTGATGGGATGGATACTTTGACGCTGAGAGTTAAACCGGAGCATGACCTCGTTGGAATTGATCTGCTGAATGTTCCATTTGAGGATTTCTTCCAGTTTTACAATCAAAAGGCCCTCGATAAAACAACGATCACTTGCTACTGTCTGTAAGTAGTACTACTTCTGTCATTAAGTCTCTCTATATAGGTCAGCTCTTTCATTGCATGTATTTATAATTATCCTCACTATATTATGCAGATTGAAGATCGCCGAATTGAAGAAAAGACAAATCGGTGATATTGTGTTCATTAACACAAATCTCATAGATGCATATACGGTTGAAAAACATCCCAAAGAAGCCGAGGCCAACTTGCTACAATCGTTGGTATTAAATCAAAACAAAGATATAATACTCTTTCCTTACAACTTCAAGTGAGTGTTACTGTCTTGTGCATATTCGGTTTCCCTTATTAGTCCAGGTTATGGTAATGTAATTGATGACTTATGCATGCATGCGCAGCTTCCACTATATTCTCCTAGAGATTAAGCTTGAGCAGGGAGTAGTAACCGTCTTAGACTCGAGACGAAAAGATCCCCAGGACTATGCGAACATGACTCAAATGCTCCAGAAGTAAGTTAAATCGATCATTATCCACCATATCAGCAACTTTGTTTATTTCCTGATATCAAGTAATTGTTTTCTTTGTCTGGCAGGGTTTGGAGAAAATTCACCTCAAAAGCTCCGGGACTGCCGAAGAAGCTGCAATTTAATCACCCGAAAGTAAGTACTATAGTAGCATGTTCCGCGCATCTCCTAGTGATTCAAGCGCTAGTTTCATCAATACCATTTAGCATGCTTGCTTATCAGTTTGATTGACCTCTATTTCTTGTAAAGTGGTTGTGGCAGGAACCCGGGAATAATTACTGTGGATACTACGTTTGCGAGTCCATCCGCTACACGACCTGTGAGCGGGGCTACACCGAAGAACAATATGAAGTGCGTAAGCAATAATATTCACAATTTTATTTTATTACCATCATTTGTGTTGAGTTTCATTTATTCATATATATATGTATTGACCCCCTTCTTCAAATTAGATGTTTCGGAAGCGGGATGAACTCCTAGCACCAGATCGTATGCGAGGAATTCAAGAGGAATTGGCGGCATTCTTCCTTGACCACGTGATCGCTGAAAACGGAGAATACTATGTGGACCCTGTGTTCCTACAATTTAATTAGGAGATTGTATTGTAAGAGATAATTATTGTATATATGTAGCCGGTAGTGTCGGATAGATATACGAGAACTTGTTGTTCAACCAATATCTCGGAGAAGGAGAGGTGGTCGATATCACTTCTCTCTGTATGCATATGTTCATGACGATCTTCTGTTTCCTTCATTTGATTACTAGCTAGCGTGTCTACTCCTCTCCATACGTATATAGTACGTAGCGTCGACCAAGCACGGAGATAAGAGAGGACACTTCTCTCTATTAATTAGCTAGCTAACACAATATATGAAACACCTAAATTAACCCCCCAAAACCCCTAAACCACCGCCTTTCAAAAAAAACAAAAACCTCAGCTCCTGCCAGCTGCTGACGCGTGGATGCCTATTGGTCCCGGTTGGTGACACCAACCGGGACAAAAGGCCCTGCCTATTGGTCCCGGTTGGTGGCACCAACCGGGACCAAAGGCCCCCCTGCCTGGGCTGGCAGCAGCGGCCACGTGGAGGACCTTCTGTCCCGGTTCGTGTAAGAACCGGGACTAAAGGGTTAGGGCTTTAGTAACGACCCTTTAGTCCCGGTTCGAGAACCGGGACAAAAGGCCCTTACAAACCGGGGTAAAAGCCCCTTTTCCTACTAGTGCATGTATCTTATATTTTGTTTAGGGTATACCAATCCACCATCGTAAGCTGACAAACAGAGAATGGAAGTGCATTGAGGATCGATTTGAAAAGAAGCTGAGCTGCTGGAAGGGCAAGCTGATGTCATACGGAGGCCGGTTAATTCTCATTAATTCGGTCCTCACGAGTATGCCCATGTTTCTTCTTTCCTTTTTCGAGGTATCTATTGGGGTCCGGAAAAGGCTAGACTTTTATCGATCACGATTCTTTTGGCAGAGCGATGAACTAAAAAGAAAGTACAGACATGCTAAGTGGGATATCATTTGTCGGCCAAAAGACCAAGGAGGTCTAGGCATTGAAATTTTGGAGGTGAAGAACAGATGTCTTCTTAGCAAGTGGTTGTTCAAACTTTCGATTGAGACGGAGGCCACATGGGCTCAACTGCTGCGTAATAAGTACCTTCACTCCAAGACCTTGTCTCAGGTGACAGTGAGGCCGACTGATTCGCCTTTTTGGAAGGGATTGATGAGTCAAATCACTCTTTTTCAACATGACAAGGTTCATAATTGGAAACGGTACCACTACGAGATTCTGGGAGGATACATGGCTAGGGGACACGCCCCTTGCACTCCAATATCCGTCTCTGTATAGTATTGTTCAGCGTAGAGACGCGTATGTGGCTTCAGTACTCCAGTCCATTCCGCTCAATATTCAATTTAGGAGGACGCTAGTGGGAAACCGTTGGGAAGCCTGACTCAATCTTTTGAGAAGATTGATGGATGTTCAATTGTCTCAACAACCCGATCGGTTATGCTGGAAGCTAACTAAGAATGGAGAGTTTTCAGTCAAATCCATGTACTTGGATGCAATCAACTCTAGCGTGATTCCTCGTTCAAAGCATGTTTGGAAAGTCAAAGTACCTTTGAAAATCAAAGTGTTTATGTGGTTTGTGCATAAACAAGTTATTTTAACTAAGGATAATTTGGCAAAACGCAATTGGACGGGATCTTCAAGATGTAGCTTTTGCGACCAACATGAGTCAATCAAACACCTTTTTCTAGATTGCCCTCTGGCAAAAATACTGTGGTGGTCGGTTCACATAGCTTTCAACATCACTCCTCCGAACTCTATCAACACGTTATTTGGGACGTGGCTTGATGGGATAGATTTTGCAACAGCGAGACACATTCGTGTAGGAGTATGTGCTTTATTATGGGCAGTCTGGAACTGCAGAAATGATTTGGTCTTTAGCAGAACAACAAATATTCATTTTTTGCAGGTTATTTTCCGAGCCACTGAGTTGGTCCGTATGTGGTCGCTACTCGCTCCGACGGAGGCCAGGGAGCGTTTGGTTACAGGATCTATCCGATGGGAGATGGGAGATGGTAGCTCGGGATATTTTCAACTGGTTTGGATGGCGGTCATGTAATAGAATAGGCATTTAGTTCCTATCGTTTTTGCCAGCCGGTTGTGGCTTCTCTTTTCCTTTTAGCTCTTTGTGAGCCTTTTGTTCCTTGATTGAGACAACAAGACTTGTGTAAGACCTTTTGCTTATTAATAATCTTGGCCGTATGCATCATTCTGATGCAGAGGCCGGGGCGAACCCCCCTTTTCAGAAGAAAAAAATCTTATATTTTGTTGGTTAAAGATGTGGTCAAAGTTAGGCCCGGAATACGATGGGCCCTGTAAACTAGTCTTGAGGTAGTAACCTAGTGATGAGTGATGAGTTGTACCCAATAAAAGTTGCATCAATTTAGATAAGTTCTTAGTGAATATTGAAGTTTGCAGTTTGCAATAGACACCGATTCACTGTAGATCGGGGAGCATTTGATTTTACCACTGGCATCCCTGTAGCATTAAAACTCATCAAAATTATCAAAAAGATTTGATGTGCCCGTAATATTCAGAGCTGGTTAGCTTTTGGTGCTCTTGTTGTCAGTCCTGTAGGTATAGTTTAGATTTTTGAGGATGTAGGTTGTCTATGTTGTTGCTTTGGCTGGTGCGTTGTTAGATGGGTGTAATGGCTCGGCCTGGATGTTGTTTGACACCATTTCCATAATGAAAATGGGGGCCATGTGGCCCCTTTTATCCGAAAAAAATACTTCAAACCAATTGAAATATTTTCAACGCAAGGCATAATGGATAATGGAGACAGTGAGAGATTATGTAAATCTGAACCAACCACGAGACCACGAGCATGATAACATGGCAAGTAACAGATCCTCAATTCGTACAAAAAAAAAGCAATCTAGTTACAATCTAGTTGCATAGACAAATCTGGGACGATGACCCGCAAAGACTAGAAGACATTCAAACTCATGTACAAAAACAACACCTAGGAGGAGCTCTCTATCCTTCCACATTTCTTCTCTTGTTGTGCAAAAAGCAGTTTCATTCAGAGCGGGATTTCAAGCATTGCGCCAGCTTGGATCAACATTATTCACCACAGGAGAAAAAAACAACAGCACCTACAATCTTGAGACTGAGCATCTACATCTACATACCCTGAGGATGGTGCCACCTGCCACCCCACCCCTGATCTCATTAACCTCTGAACCGGGCTTGTTGACATCGAAGGAGCGAACGACAATCATGTTGGGAGGTGATGTGAAGTTCCTCTCTGGAATGGGGATTTTCTTCACAATATATTCACAGATGACATCAATGTTGTACTTGAGCTGGGCAGATATCGGCACCACAGGAGCACCTTCAGCTTTCGTGCCCTACATACACAAATGGGAGTAAAGATCAAACAATAAAGATATGACATGTACTAATTATAACAAGAGAAATGGCGAACATTAGTTACCTGGATGAATTTTTGGATTGCTTCATGCTGGTTCATTGCTGCACTCTCCTGGATAACATCAATCTTATTCTGCAGAATTATGAGGTGTTTGAGACCCGCAAGAGCCGCCAGATGCTCGGATGTCTGGGGTTGTGGGCAGCTCTCATTTGCTGCTATCAAAAGCAAGGCTCCATCCATGATAGCTGCCCCATTAAGCATTGTGGCCATGAGAATGTCGTGTCCCTGTTCAAAGAGATGGAGAAACTTTATGATCATAAATACATATAATTGACAGCAAACAAGCTGATCGACAATGTTGCTAATCACCCGGGTAGGACAATGTTAGTGTACTAGAACTGTACTCCCTCCATCCGAGAAAGCTTGTCCCTCAAATGGATGTATCTAGCACCAAATTAGTGATAGATACATCCATTTGAGAAACAAACTTGGGACAAGTTTTTTCGAATGGAGGAAGTACAAGAGAACATTCATAACAGTAACAGGGCAGGGGAGGCTTCATAATACTGGACAATCAACAAAGAAAACATGTCTCAGAAGCTTCATCCTAGTGTTTTCAAACCCAGGGACATCACAGGCAGGAGAATCTTTTTTTCTGCTTCCATTAGAGCATCTCCAACCGCGCCCCAACAGGTCCCCCAAGCGACTTTTTCGGCGCCGGTGTCAAAAAAAGGCTCAGTCGCGCCCCAGGACGACGAAAAGCGCCGGTTCGGCCCTTTTTTCCGTCCGGCGGCCGCAGGCCGAACCCGGCGCGCTGGGGGGCGCTTGGGGCTCCGGCACAAGGGAAAAGCGCGGCTGGCCCACGCCGTCAGGTGAAAAGTCAAGATTTTCTTCCCCGACTCGCCTCCCACCCCCCGCGCTCTCGGCCGCCACTGGGTATATCCCGGCGCCGCCCCGCCGCCCTTCACCGGTAGATAGCCATTCCCCGCCGGAAAAATAGCAGAGGTTCGCCGCGGCAGCCCCTCCGACACCAGCTGGGCGTTTCCGGCCGCCGTTTCCGGCCGCGGAGGGGCAGTTTAGCGGCGGGTGCACGTCCACCGCGCGCAAGGTGTTCGGCGATTTGCCTGCCTCGGCGATGGACTCGGATGACGAGCAAGTGCTCGCCGCGCTGCTGGAGGACGAAGCCGAGGCCGACGTCCAGGAAGAAGAGCATCTGATGGTGCTCGCCGCCCTCGCCCAGCTGCTGGCGAGCAATGAAAAGCCGCGGCGGGGTGGCTCGGTGCCGGGGCGGGTGAAAGCAAAGAACCGGCGAACCTCGTCTCGAAGGCTACTGCATGCTCTACTCCGACTACTTCGCCGATGCTCCACTTCACGGCGACAGAACATTTCGGCGCCGTTATCGGATGAGCAGAAAGCTTTTCCTCAGGATTGTGAATTCCATCCGGGAGTTCGACAACTACTTCAAATGCAAGATGGATTGCACCGGCAAACTTGGATTCACCTCCATCCAGAAATGCACGACGGCGATGAGGATGCTTGCATACGGAGCTCCCGGTGACTGACAGGACGACTATGGGCGCATGGCCGAGTCCACCAGCATAGAGTGTTTCTACAAGTTCTGTCGGGCAGTGGTGGCAGTGTTTGGACCGCAATACTTGAGAACACCCAATGCGGAAGACACTGCTCGGATCCTAGCACAGAATGCAGCAAGAGGATTTCCTGGGATGCTTGGAAGCATCGACTGCATGCATTGGAAATATTTATGTTGATAATTGAACGCCGAGCCACGGCGAACCACGCCGAATATGGGCCTATTCTCGCCCATATGGGCCTTTTTCGCCGAAATGGGGCTTCAAAAGTGGGCCAAAATCGGCGACTGGGGGCGACGACTGGGCGCAAAACCGCCCCCAGCGCCGAACGAATCACCGGCTCGCCCCCAGGGGGCGATTTTTATACGTCCTGGGGGGGGGGGGGGGGGGCAACGGCTGGAGATGCTCTAAGCCCTTTACATAATTGAACAGAAGTCAAATAGTGTACGTCAAATTCATGGACTTATTTAAAATTCATGAACATTTTATAGAATTAGTCAACATTTTCTTTAATTGGGAAAATTTTCCCAAATTTGTGAACAGTGTTTTTTGAATCCACGAGCTTGTTTTTATGGATTCTTTAACTTTTTTCAAATTCCCAAAAAATGAAAAATCATGGTCATCTTTCAAATCATGGAACATTTTTTTGATTTTGCAAACTTTTTCAAAGTTGTGAACACTTTTTCAAAGCAGGGCAAGATGGAGAAAGTATCAATTGGGAGCAGTTTGATTGTCGAGAATTATTTCGTGACTCTTTTCTTGTGCAAGAAATCAATGATGTAACATAGTTTTAGTTTCTTTTTTAACATCAGTACAGACACAACCGCTCATATACACGCACATACATCCATTCCTATGAACGCACACACGCACACCCTACTCCTATGAGCACCTTTGAAAAGACTGAGCCGATATATCATCTTGAGATTTACGAAGTCACCGTAGACGTCTCGTTGTCGATGGGAACGTCTCCCCCAACTGAAAACGCATCGCCAGAAATCCTGAAATAAATTCAGGAATAGTGCGAGCATCAGGACTTGAACCCTGGTGGACTAGGATTACCATTGTCCCTCTAACCATTCAACCACAGATGAGTTCGCGTAGTTTTAGTTTTTGACGGAGTCGCCTATGTTTAATTAGGTGCGTCGTTGCTCGATCGGCTCATACTAAAGTAGCAAAGTCCACTTCCGCGACTCCAACACAAAACGGACGCGCGCACCTACGTCCATCGGGCCCAACGAATTAACACGTACGCTCAGATCAATCGCCCCGGAGGGAGGATGGAAACCTGCATGGCCGAATCGGCGAAATCACTAATTAAAGAGTACTCGTTGCAAAGAATACTTCACTTTTCTAGTTCGCGACAAGTGGCGCACATGCAGCGCGCCACTTGTCGCAACCTGAGAGTTTTTCCTTTTTTTCGTAGATTCGTTTATTCAAAATGTTTTATCTCTTAAACCGTGCGTCCAAATCTCGAACCGTTTTCACCATTTGATTTCTCGCGTCGAGATCTTCAAAACTAGATCCCATGTTGTTAGGTTTTGACGAACTTTTTTTTCACGAAAAAACCGGACAAAAAAATCGGGCGAAAAAACCGAACTAGAGCACGTTTTTTTTCCTTTCCGAAAGAGGCACGCCCATGCCTCTCGCGAAAACACAACCGTGCCTCTCGCGAAAGCAAAACCGTGACTCTCGCGAAAGAAAAAAAACAGAAAACGCGTATTTTTTCCCTTTCTAAGAGACACGGCCGTGACTCTCGCGAAAGCACAACCGTGCCTCTCACGGAAGCAAAACCGTGACTCTCACGAAAGGAAAAAAACAGAAAACGCGTTTTGTTTTTCCCTTTCCAAGAGGCACGGACGTGACCCTCGCGAAAACACAACCGTGCCTCTCGCGGAAGCAAAACCGTGACTCCCGTGAAAGAAAAAAAACAGAAAACATGTTTTGTTTTTCCGTTTCTGAAAGGCACGGCCGTGACTCTCGCTAAAGCACAACAGTGCCTCTCGCGGAAGAAAAAACCGTGACTTTTGCGAAAGAAAAAGAAAAGAAAACGCGTTTTTTCGCGCAAAAAATATTTTCAATTTTATTTTTTATCGAAAAGCTAAGAAAGACAGGGGAAAAACCAAAACGTCGAAAAAACCCGGGAAACCCCGTTTAAAAAGCCGAAAACGCGTGCGGAAAAATAAAAAAAATCCGGAGGGAGCGTTCAGAGCGCGACATGTGGCGAATGGCTGAGAGCTCGCCAAGTGACGCTGATCGTTGCGAGGCTCCCGAATGAGCGCTCGTTAACTAGTTACTCTCCCGAATCGGTCAATCTCGCCGCCGCGCTCCCGATCGACATCGTCCTGGAGATCCTCGTGTTAGAATATTAGGCTCATTTATGGGGCAGCCCAATAAGCAATTTCTGAAATCTCAAAAACCCATGTGTGCGAGCAAGGGGTGGGAGTGGGAAGTTTAGTCCCACCCCGAAAGTTGAAGGAGTTGCACACCACCTTATAAGGTGGAATGTTGTAGCACTTGTAAGTGAGTGAGAATAAGAGAGTCTCTCGCGCACTCCTCCTCCTCCTCCTCCTCTCGCACGGCACGAGACAAATTCTATCTTTATTTTTGCTGCTTAGGAAAATTGAGTCGTGACGGACGCGTCACAGCCTAGTCGGTTCAAGTACGGCTCGCCTACCGTCCAGGTCGGGCGATCTTGCTCGTCGTCTTCTGCAACCGGTCGTCGCCAACGTCGTCATCAACAACATCGCTGCTCCAACGACTACCTCATCTGCAAACGATCGGTATAACTGCAGTGTTCCTCTCCTTGGTTAAACATGTTTGTCAGTGTCATGTTTTGCGATGTTGTGCTGCCGCTGTTCATGTTGCTTAGTGCTTCTACTATGCTTGAGATTCACATGTTAATAGCAGTTTTCGTCATGCTTAATACCCATGAATTAATCATGGAAATTATGCCTAATTATTTAACACCTCGGCCGCGTCGACGATGCCGCCACAATTTTCCGTTGTGCCACGACGTGGGCAAAAACGACAAATTTGACCTGTGGCTGAAATGAATTCACAGAGTGAACTGTTCTTAAAAGAATTTCACTCCGCTGACCCTTTCGTATAGCGCCCGACATCCAGGCGTCACATAACACTGTGCAGCGCCTGACTGAAAGGCGCTACACACCTGGTAAGCATCGCACCTCAGTCTGTCGAAAAATTGCTAAGTCAGTATGCAACGCCCACTCTATACAGTGTAGCGCCTAGCGTCTAGGCGGCATGTATCGTTCAGGGATGGGCCTTTCGCAGCAGCTGCATGCATGTGCCTACGGTCTGATCACATGTACACTGTTCCATAGTCCAGCGGACCTTTGACTGCACCGACCGATCGACTGCCAGGCCATGCAAAACCGGAGGCGATTAACCAACACAAGCGGGTCGGACACATGCATGTGAGCGCGCTTGCATCGAAGAAATCACCATGCACCCCGGCCGACACTTACGTATCCGCGGGAACGTCAACCACACGATCCTGCGGGCGTTTGACTGCCCCGATCGATTGACCACCAGGCCATGCAAAAGCGGGGGCTGATTAGCCAACACGGGCGGGTCGAACACATGCATGCAAGTGCGCTGGCCGGAGGGTGCACCCAACTCCTTTCTAGCCGGATTCATCTGTCGGCGACTGTACTCTCTTGCCCCCGTCTTGGTTCCGACGCCACGATCGCCGCTTGGCACCGACCGTCGCCTCCTCCGCTCGTTTTTCCCTCACGCCGCGGCCTCCTCCTCCTGCGTGCCCAACACGATGGCGCCCAGTGGGCCGTGTGCAATCCGCTCGCCGCCACGTGCGACATGCTCCCCCGTTCTCGTGGCCGGCTGCAGGGTATATCGTGACCTGCTATGCCATTCTAACCGCTGCGGACTGCTGCAAGAAGGGGCAGGAGAGACTACCCTTGCCAGAATACACGACTTCCTTCAAAGTGTTAATCATCGGGTACTACAAGCAAACGTATCATCTCCAGATGTTCTCATTCGACAAGCTGAGGCACGGTCCAATTTAGCTATCCCTTCATAGATCACAAAACGCGATGATGATCAATGAAGTCAAGTTACTTCTGGGTGAAAGGGATAGCCCTATTGCTCATGTTAGTAGGCACCAAAATGTTGCCAGTCATAGATTAGCCTCTTTTGGTCATGTAGAAGCTAAGATGGCAGTTTGGCTTCAGTCTAGCCTTGATAATGTACCACAACTATGTTCGGAGGATCTCCCTCCAGCTTGAGCAATGAAATCCCTTTTAACCCCGTAAAAGAAAGAGTAGTGAGTTTTATGCAGTAAATCTCCATTGAGCATGTCTTAAGTTCGTCTCTAACTCTAGGCATGGAAGTATCCTCCCCTCAAAAAAAGAAGCATGGAAGTATCCTTGAACCGATGAAAAGAGCTCCATGCATGATCCATAGTGATTTCGCAAAAAAAAGAAGAAGAAAGCATAGCGATTTCGCTAAAAAAGAAAGAAAGAGGCATGATCCATAGTGGATGCCCACCTATTTGGCGCTACGACACGACTAGGATGATGATGCGCGAACACAATGTGAAAAGACGCGTGTGCATGCGCGCGGTCGACCGAACGTGCACTGCATGCTATGTTTGCTGGTGCTAGCTATGCATGAGCAGAGGAAAAAGATGCGATCGAGACGTACACGCCCATGCATGAGCGCCCGGACTTTCCTTTCATGCACGCACGCACTCTATATATGTCTACTCAAATAAAAGGTACGCACTATGAGGAGCATAGGTAATTGCACAACCAGGTTGTTTAGGCATGGGCATTTCTACGTGGATCGATTGGGAGCTTTATACATTATCCTCCTCTTCTCTACTCCATCACGACCACACAAGTGCAGCTAGCCGTATAGGAGCGTATTATTAATTTGGTATTAATATCTTTGTGTTTGTGGAGCACATGCGTCGCAAGACAATCCAAGTCCACCGTACTCCAGTACCGTACGTATCAAATCACTATACCAAATTAAGTAGAGGTAGGGCGTACTAGTACGTGTTAATTGAGATGACTGTATGTATCCTTGCACCGTGTTTTAAGAAAAAAAAAAGTTACTAACAAATGGCTCCGTGGCTGGGAATAAGTAAGGCTACCGTAATGAGAATATCCTAAGTGGATGCATGTCAACTAGTTTTTTTTATGATGTGGCATATAATTAAATGAGGAAAAAATGTGATATCGTATTAAATGGTGTACTACATGCATGGCAATAAATAAAGGAATCTACAATGCTATACCTTACGTGAGTGAGAGGGTGTTTGTTTACAAGGACTTTTTGGTGTAGGGACTAAAAAAAGTCCCTTTTAGTCCCATCTAAAGCAAATATGAGAGATTTTTAGGGACTAAAAGTGGGCATTTGGGACTAAAGAAAGAAGACCCTGAGGGAGAGTCTTTTGGAGACTTTTTTCAACAGTTGCCCCTGCCCACTTGCTAAATTAATAACCTCTAGTTCATTACTAGGGGGAACATGGTCTTTTAGCATGTTATTTAATAACCTCTAGTCCATGTTTAGTCCCTGGAACCAAACAGGTAGGGACTAGGGACTTTTTAGTTGGAACTAGAAAAAGTCCTAGGACTTTTTAACCAAACAGGGCCTGAGTAGTATCGTAAATGGGAAGTCACTCTGATTTCATTTGAGTAACACCCCTGCTTGTAGTCTAAAAACCACATTTTCAACATAATTTGTTTAGTACTTCCTCCATTCCATAATGTAGTGCGCCAATACTTTTTGAGATTCAACTTTGAACATAAATTTGGCCAATAATATATAAATCATTTCACTGAAAAATTATACCTTTGAAAACTTCTTTCGAATAAGAATTTAAAGGTATCTGTCGTGCTCCCGTCGCAGTCATCCATATTAGTTAAATTTATGATCAAAGTTAAATCTCGAAAAACGTGGGCGCACTACATTATGATTATGAAATGAAGGGAACCGGATCCTCTAACATGAAGAAGAGAAGTCAGATAAGCTACACTAACCCTGACTTCCCTCCTTCACATCCATATGATTAATGCTAAAATGACTTGAATTAATTTGCAAATTACAAATCTACTGTATACATTTACTAAAACTACATACAAATAAAATTGTGGTGCAATAAAAATTTCAGATTTATTCCTGTCAACAGTAACTGCCTACTATACCTGCTTTCTACAGTAACTCTGAATTTCCTTCTCTGTTTTGCACTAGGTTGCACTGTAGCTTACGTAACTTCTCTCCCCCGTGGCAGGGGGTCCGTTCCCGGAATGGAGGGGGGCAACACTTGCCACGCACCAAGTTCAGTGGGTCAGTCCGTCCCTCTGCCGTGACCGATCTTCTGCAGGGCAATGAACTACTCACTACTGTGCTGCACTGCAGGCCACGCACCCCATGCACGTACGCTGCCGGTTGTTGCACTTGCACCACGTTCGGTGGACCAGTCGACACACACACCAATCGCGGCAAGCCACCAGCAACACACACAGCCCGGTCCCCGGTCGAAACGTCAGAGCCGGGCCGCGCGCCGGGGAGGACCGGAGGACGGACACGCGGTCGCCGGTGTTTCGACGCGAGCGGCTCACAGTCAGAACATGTGCGAAACGATGCAGTCACGTCCTCCGTCGCCGGTAGAGTAAAAGATGTGCAACGTCGTGTTGCGAGCGGATGAGCCTCTCGATCGCTCCGCCGTGACCGGGGCAGGTCGGCCCCGGCTTGGAGTTCAGAGCCGGGACACGCGGTGGCACGCGTCTCGCCGGCGCGGGTGCGTACAGCGGACCAGTCGTGGCCACCGCAGACCACCTAGTCCTAGGAGCGAGCGAGAGATGGAGACGGGATGGGCCGGAGCTATGGGGTTTTGAGGTAATAGCACCCAGGTATCCTAACTTGCACACAATGTGATGATTTGGTCCCAAAGTTGCAAAACTTGACTCCATCATAGCTCAACTTGCATCTCATGTGATGATTTAGTCACAGGCCAATCACAGCTCGCCAATTGGCTGGACCGGTCAGCGCACGCAGTTTTGCACAAAACCCCCTGTTGTTTCCCTGAATCAACCCGCAGTATAGCACACTTGAATTAAATCTGTGCTCGACGAAATTCCGCTGAGAAGTTGGCGCTTGCGCGCGCAGTTCCCGCTCATGTCCAAGAGCCGCAAGATCAGCCGTATGCTTGCCAAGCAGGACGAGCAGCGTCCAGCGGGCCAGCGGCGGCGTCGGCGTGGGAGTTCTGAAGGCAATGTCGAAGAGCATGCTGCGGCGGAAACAGAGATTGAGGAAGCAGAGGAGGAGGACGGGGACGAGGAGCAGCAGCATGTTAGGATGCATGACGGCAAGTCGTACCGCATCACCTTCTCGGACTTTCCCGGCGGGCCGGGCACCTTCGAGGCGGCGGCCAAGTTCTGCTACGGCGTCCGCGTCGAGCTCACGCCCTGGAACGTCGCCCCGCTGCGGTGCGCGGCCGAGTACCTGGAGATGACGGAGGAGCACTCCGAGGACAACCTGGCCGCGCGCGCCGAGGCCTACCTCTCGCAGTCCGTGCTCCGCCACCCCGGCGAGGCCACCAAGGCGCTCTCGTTACCTGGCATTTATGGAGTCAACTTCGATGCAACCACCTAAAAGGCTTTGAGTATTCTCACACGAGTCCAATTCCTTGTAAACATTGGCCATGTCCACATTACAGTTCTTGTTGATGAAAATGTCATCACCTCCTAAGCTTTCTGCTCTTGCAGTCTCATCCTCCTGTGAAGTTCGTCGGTCCTGAAACTTGTATTTCAGCGATAACAGCCTTGTGTCACTGAGGTCATACTGTGACTTTCTTTTTCTTAATTGGACTGTCAATGGGGTAAATTTTCTTCACGCTGTTGGAGCTGGAACTAAACAATAGCATTATAGTATGAGATATTACAAACCTAAATTTTATTTGCACATAACAGAGCATTAACCGATCAAATAGCCAACACAAAATATTCTCTATCTGTGAGAAGCAAGAGTATCTATCAGCACTTACAAGTAAAACAAGTGTGATTCATCACTCCCACTCTCCCATTTTGGTCGGTACTTTATTTAAGAGTTCTAAAAATATTCCTACCAAGCAAAACTGGAAACCAGTTTTACAGAACCAATATGAAACTCACAATGTGAGGTGGAGGCCCAGACTTAAATGCACTAGTTTTCCTACTTGACAAATGATTTTCTCATTTCGTTCAGCCACCACACTAGCTTTTCAGTCTCTTTTAATGATCCAATTTCCGAACATGTCCAATAATTCTGATCAAGGTAAGGCCGCATCCGGCATTGCGGTGTATTATTATGATATTCCAGCTTTTCAACCAGTTTTGGGCTATTTACCTTTTGGCTAAATAAGTTTTATGCATGTTTGAGATATGGAAAAACTGAATGGCAGGCATCGGAACTACACCTTGCCAATTTCACATGCATACAACTCCATATCTAGTATATGGCTGTGTGCATCCTATGATGCAGAGACCGGGCAATCCCCTTTTCGAAAAGAAAAAAATAAATCCATATATCTATCGAATACAATTTCAGGTTGCTACATGCGCCAGGTTCATGTACCTCAACATCTCTACATATTTACATGAATTTCTATCCAACATCTTATACCGCAAGATATTTTGGTTAACCTCTCAATGTTGTAATATGTCATCTAGACCATGAACGATTAATCCCAGTTACCAAATTGACTTTCTCCGGTGTAACCTTGTGTATGACCAACCTAGTATAGGCCTATTTACATGCACGCAGCACCTTAGAAATAAAGTTGGAGGTGCTATCTGCTACGAAATGTCAACTGCCATCTCTTTCCAGTGAAGCGAGATGAAAGAGACAGAGAAAGTAGTGTAACTAACATCCAGAAAGGGAAAACCTTATCAGCTGGCCATTCAATAGGGAATGCTAACCGCTTGCTTTCAGTGTACGCCGGCTTAACTCCAACCTATTTGTGTTGCAGTATTATCCACCGTAACACAAATTCTGCCTAACCTTGCGCAGCTACCCCACATCAGCCTCCGAAGCTTTCGGTCCTCTGGTTGGTGGAAGCCGCCGCCGCAGCCGCCTCGTACCCTGCCATCCCACGACCTCCTCCGCCGTGATCCATTTGAGGCAGAGGACAGGGGTGTGGTAGTATCTTCTCAAGTGGCGGTGTGGTTTTAGAAAAGGAAACGGCAGGAGGTTTTGTGCAAAACTGCGTGCGCTGACTGGTCCAGCCAATTGGCGAGCTATGATTGGCCTGGGACTAAATCATCACATGAGATGCAACAAGTTGGGATATGGTGGAGTTAAGTTTTGCAACTTTAAAACTAAATCATCACATTGTGTGCAAGTTAGGGTACCTGGAGTGCTATTAGCTCTCGGTTTTTGACAGGGACATGCCTCCGCGATCACGGCGCAGCGCTCCACGTCGACGTTCGTAGCGCACGCCGCGCAGAGGCAGAGCAGAGCAGTCAGTCAGTGACCCATGAAGTGGCCGGACGCAGAGCCAGCCCGCGCCCCGAGGCGGCTCTTCCACTCGGACAGCGCCGACTACTGGTGCCGCGCCACGCGCCCCCCTCCGCCCGCCGGCTCCCATGCCCCGGTGGCCAGCCCGCCCCGGCGCTCTGCGCGCACTCTGGTGTGTCACACGGAGATCTTTTCTCGGCCATGGACATGGACATGGGCATGGAAGGGGGTCACCACCGGCACCTACGCGTGGCATTCTCTATTCATCTCTCTCTCTCTTTTCCATGGACCAGATGGTTGCGGCGTCGCCCCGGTTACCTTTGAGCGCGAATAAAATCACGCACGCTCGCACGCGCCGCCGTGTCACATCTGTCTCACCATAGCTTGAAAAATATTACACGGACAACTTGTAGAGTTTCGCCACAATCTCTCTCTCTGGCTATGGAGTAGTACTACGTGCTTCCTTGCAGTTGCACGTAAGGTTTGTGCGCCCGGGAGCAGTCAAATCGCACGGCACCGCAGGCCATGCCCCACCCGTCCCCTCGCCCCCTCCACGTAACCCCCCTGCCCCACGCCCCCCGGGCCCCACGCCTACCGAACGGTCCAAACAACCCTTTCAACCCGCCCTGCACCCTCCCCACCAACGCCCGCGTCTCCGAAGCGACCGTGCCATGGCATTCGGGTGCATGGACCGGGCGCAGGGGCGCGCCCCCTCGGTCCCCGGTATCTGAAGCAGCGCATCCGGGGCTCCACGCCACGCGCCACCGACGATCTCCCCCGTCCACGTCCCGGTACCACCCGCGCGGCGCTGTCGCGCATCCGCCCGTCCGTTCCCCATCCACCGGCGTCTCCGAGCTTTCACCTCCCATCACCCCTCGCCGTATTAAAGCCGCCGAGCCCTCCTCCGTGGCCGCCTAGGCTACTCATCTCCGGTCCGGTCGGTCGAGCGAGCCAGGGGCATGCTGCTATGAGGCAGGCGGTGGGCGCCGGTGAGGAGCTGTCGCGGAAGGTCGTCGTGGCGGCTGGGGACGCCGACGGGGCGACGGCCGCGCGCCGTCGCCGCCGGCACGGGAGGAAGGTGGCGTCGGGCGAGGTCGAGCCGGCGAGGAAGGCGACGGACGGGTCCGAGTCCGAGTCCTCCGCGGACGTGGGCCGCGGGATCTGGCTGCCGGCGTCCCTGTCGCACGGCGCGGTGTCCGTGATCGGCCGGCGCCGGGAGATGGAGGACGCCGTGGCCGTCGAGCGCACCTTCCTGGCCTCGCCGTCCTCGTGCGAGGGAGGCGACGAGGGCGGCGGCGGGGAGGAGGACTTCTTCGCGGTGTACGACGGGCACGGCGGGGCGCGGGTGGCGGAGGCGTGCCGGGAGCGGATGCACGTGGTGCTGGCCGAGGAGGTGGGGCGGCTGCGGTGCCGCCCCGGCGCGCGCGGCTGGAAGGAGGCCCTGGAGGCCAGCTTCGCGAGGGTGGACGGCGAGGTCGTGGCGGGCGCGGGCGCCGACGACGGCGAGGAGTCGCGCTCCCGCACCGTGGGGTCCACCGCCGTGGTGGCCGTGGTGGGGCGCCGCCGCATCGTGGTGGCCAACTGCGGCGACTCGCGCGCCGTGCTGTCCCGCGGTGGCGTGGCCGTGCCGCTCTCCACTGACCACAAGGTACACCACACGTCCACACGTACGGAATCTCTTTACTAGGACCCCCCTACCTCGGACGCAAACTAGTTTAGCTACCCAATGCAGAATAATATCGGTGGCCATGTGTCCCTCGTGTGTTCAAATGCTACACTCCACATGATCTTATCTGTCCTCGGATCTGGTATCATGGTGAAACACCATGAGAAATCGTGGTCGTTTAACTTCTGGATCGTGTCGTTCAGTGAAACTTGTGTCCAGAAATGAACTGCCTGCTGCACCTTGGGGGTGCAAACATTATTTTGTGACTGACTAGTGCTAAAGATGCAACTTTGTTGTTCTTTATTGTGCTAAAGATGCAACTTTATTCTTCTTGATAAAGAAAATGTTTTTGCACGCAACTGTGTGCTAAATGCAACAAAATTATACTATTTTCTTTTGCAGCAATGTACAGTGCCACTTTGGCTATGAGCTCTGAACCCAGCAAATTAACAAGCATCGCTCCAGTGATTTTTGTTTTGTTTGTGATCTAGCGTACTCCAATGTTCAACAAAAGATTTACCATCATGTTCTAATGAGAGTTTACTTTGCCATGGCAGCCAGATCGACCGGACGAGCTGCAGAGAGTGGAAGCGGCTGGCGGCAGGGTGATCAACTGGAACGGGTCCCGTGTCCTAGGGGTTCTATCCACCTCCAGATCCATAGGTACTTCCTCCATTTCCACTCCGATATACTTCCTCCATTGCTAAATATAAGTCTTTCTAGATATAAGTTTTTCTAGAGATTTTAACACGGACTACATATGAATATATATAGACGCAGTTTAGAGCGTAGATTCACTCATTTTGCTTGGTATGTAGTGCTTATTAGAATCTCTAGAAAGACTTAAATGCGTCTATATATATATTCATACGTAGTTCGTGTTAGAATCTCCGGAAAGACTTATATTTAGGAACGAAGGGAGAAGTATCATCTCAAGCGCTAGCAGCATTTATTGCCTCTGTTTTCATCTCTATCAAATGAGTGACATTGTGATCTGGATTCCTCGTTTGCAGGGGACTACTACCTGAAGCCGTACGTGAGCGCGGAGCCGGAGGTGATGGCGGTGGAGAGGACGGGCAAGGACGAGTTCCTGGTGCTGGCCAGCGACGGCCTGTGGGACGTGGTGTCCAACCAGGAGGCGTGCCGTGTGGCGCGGAGCTGCCTCACCGGCCGCGCCGCCGCCGCCTTCCCGGAGTCCGTGTCCGGGCGCAGCGCCGCCGACGCCGCCGCGCTGCTGGCCGAGCTCGCCATCACCCGCGGCAGCAAGGACAACATCAGCGTCGTCGTGGTCGAGCTGAAGCGGCTCAAGAGCAGGGTAGGGCGTCGTGCGGCCATCGGCAGCGAGGTGCAGATGTAGGAGTAATTTAGATTCCGTAGGCACGCGCGCGTGCACTAGCTAGTAAGTAGTCTGTACATTACGGCGACATTTATTCGGGCCGGGAAAAGATCTCCGGCCGGTCACCGTGGGGCTTCAACTCCGGGGATCGATGACGGTGAAGATGAGTGGGTGTGAAAGAAAATTGTCCAGTGTTTTTCGCTAGTTTTATTTATACAAAGCTGTAGTCGATGCTCAGGGAGCAGCAGGGATGTTCTCACGGTGAGAGGAGAGGAAGCGACTGGCCCCGGTTTTGAGTTCAAAAATTGAAAACTACTCGCAAGCTGTAGGCATGCACGTGCGCAGTAGGGGATCTCCGGCGACATTTATTCAGGACTGCGAGGCCGGGAAAAGATTTTCGGCCGTCGCCTACAGAATCGAGGATGACGGCGACGATAACAATTATAAGAACTTTTTTTTGGGGGGCAAAAGCTTTGTCACTTCTCATTGATTATTAATAAATGAGTTTAGACATGAACTGATGAACATAGCAACGCCCAAACCCCAAAGGCAGCGGAAACAGCAAAAGCCTAGGGCCTCATTCGTTTTGAAGGATTTTTTACAGGAAAAGCATAGGAACAAATATTCCAGAGGAAAATTTAATTTCCTATAATGCATCCGGTTTGCAGGAAAGCCGTGCGAATATTTCGTATGAATACTATCCATTTTCTATGTTTTTTGAGGAATCTACACATCCACTCAAAGGTCATTTTATGCATAAGAACGAGGCAATGCAATTCTTTAAAATGACAAGTGTCATCATATCAACTTTCTGTATTATTTCTAAATCCTACGTTTTCATTTCCTCCAAATCGAACAAGGCCCTACTCTCGCAGGATAGTAATGTAACTCATGTGTTTGGCCTCGTCAGTGGACCAATCTCCGGCTTCTTCTTTAATCTTAGAAACAAGCATAGGCGGCACTGTAAAGTG